>NC_135412.1:21043532-21721032 GCF_051991245.1 Festucalex cinctus | reverse complement strand
TCTAACACTCAACGTTCATTTCGCAAGGGCAATCAAATATATCCGAGCCTGCCTCTTGCTCGCAGTCATCATCATGATGTTAACAACATCGTCCCCTCCCTTTTCCTCCACTCTGGTTTCATACCGCAAGCTCAAATTCCTGCCGTGGAATTTTACCCGCATTTCCCAAATAGAGCCACAAAATGGTTCCGCATGAAGACATCCAAGGACTTCCAATGCGTAGAAGCCAGTGATACAATCAGGGTTCAAACAAAAGGTGCTCTGTCCCGAGTTGTTCAACATCTTGATGTACTAAATACCATGAAATATGTTGGAATTCTGAACATTTGGCTCATATTTATCTTTTAATCTGAAACCCAAATATCTTCCTGTTCCAATTAGTGCTGTCACTATCGACTATTTTTAGAATCAATTAATCTATTTATTATTCAGTCAATTAATCGACTATTTTGATTCATGTAAAATTTTGCAATGAAGTTTATTTTAAAAAAGCAAAGCATTTTTTTGCCCCCTGTTTACTGTTTATTAACCAGTAATTGGTGGGGGGTTTTCGTACTTCGTATTTGTGTAGTGATTAAAAAAAAGGGGGGGGGGGGGCGGGGGGGGCTGTTGTTATTGTTCTGTTACCGGTTCGGTCACTGTTTTCCAAAGTAAAAACAGATGTTTGGAAAGGTCTTATTTTGTTTACACACAGAAGATAGTCTTCTTTTATGAAGGACTAGAGATATCAGTGTTGATATGCTGAAATCAGAGGATTTGGACAACTTTAAATAAATAAAAAAAATGGCACCAAATGATTACTCGATTATTAAAATAGTAGTCGATGAATTTGATCATTGATTACTTGTTTTGACATCTCTAGTTCCAGTACTTTTGGAATACTTGTATATTTTAATTTAAAAAAAAAAAAGTTTTTCATGTCTTTGATTATTTAACTTGCTATCATTTTGGGTTTTTGCATGCAACACAGTCCATTTTGGGCATTGCGCAAGGAGTATATGCAAACAGATGAGCACGAGCAATGTAAAATCGAGATGAATTGCACTGGCTGATTTTACATCTTTTAATAGCTTAAGCGAAAGCACACAATGCAGTGCTAGTAGAATGAGGCGACGGATTTAGCATTTTAGTTTGTGTAAAACATTTTTGGAAGGCCACTCGGGCACATATCTGTACAGCTAAGTGCCACAAAGTGAGAGCGAGTTAAATGGAACAAAACATGACATTTATAGTTGCTGGCTTCCAAGAAATCGATTTATTTAGTAATATGTTGTTCGCCTCTTCCACGAACACTTCCAATTCTATCACTTCAAATTTGATTTTGCGCTTACGGTGACCTCCCAAATTTTCTATAGTGTCCAAGCCTCTTAACTCATTTGCTCCCAAAAACATATGAATTCGTTCTATTTTAAATGTTTTAAGTCTCCCAAAGACATATTTATATGTTTGTTTTTCTATGCTAGAGATTACAGAAGGCTTTGATGCAGCCTCTCAATGCAAAGAAGTTGAAGAAATGGTAGTTATTACACAAACGGCCAGCAGATGGCAGGAGAGTATAAGAGACCAGCCAGGCCCATGTTGCAACAAGCGCTTTTTGTCAGTGTTTTCACCAGGAATGAGAATATTGAGGAAACTTTTTTTCATTGATGCTAATTTCTGCAAAATGGAAACAGATAGAAATATTTTTGTTTTCCTGATGAAAGAAGAGACTCTAATCTTTCTTTTGGTAGGTTCCATGTTTTTATAAGCAACACAACACAGTATTCTGCGGGCCATGCAATAGCAGTCAAAATCCAGTAAAAGAGCTGGAAGTGAAGGGGATTGCTTCTGTGAAAATGGTGGCGAGTGAATGAGTTAAATATGCGATACGACCACAGAGTTGACAAACGGCGTCATTGTCCTCCTCGTTTAAAATTGCTGAATAAAGTGTGCTAGTGGATACAAACAACTCACCTGTTCCAGGAGAATTCATTGTTTGTCTGAAGTGTGATACTTTATATTCAGTGGACCCTTGAATGTTCATGATTCAGCATTTGAAAATTCTCCTTTTTTTTTTTTTTTTTTTTTTTTTTTAAAAACGCATCCCGCTTAGTCTTGATCTCTGACCAGATTGTCTGCTTCTTTGCGCCCAACCCATCCGCCTTCCACTCATGAGGAAAAAAAAAAAGAAGCTATTATAAGCAGTATCAACATTTGAGTTTGACAAGTTTTTGTTATTTGCAGTGGGGTCATGCCCTGGTCCTGAAAAATGTTCTGCTAATCTAATTTGCTAGGAAGATTTCAACGCATGTCTCATACAGTTTATTTTACAGCCCTTGCACAATCTGTTCAAGTGAAGACGCTATTTAGCGCCCGCTATTTAGGATCTGAGTAAATCAGCCTACTGTCTGACCACTGCAGCTTCACACTCATTAGGCGTAAATGATGCCATGCTGGGCCTAGCGGATCTGTTTAGTCAAATGTGGCAGACATTTTTCCTTTCACCAATCCTGATGGTGGTGAGCAGGGGCGCAACTACCTACTTTCTGAGGGGTATGCAGACACATGAAAGACCCCCACCCCCTCCAAAAAATGCCAACCATTTACTTTATGAGGTTTTGACACGATGCCAGTAATATTACAGCAGGTGATCAGCTTAAAGGGAAATTGAGTGATTTTTGATTTTCCAATGTTCATTTATTGTTCTATTGCATCAACAAGATTATTATTTTTTTTTTATAATTTTTTTTAAGGTAATCACTAGTTATATTACATAGGTCGTCACAATCTTTAGGTTGTTGCATTCTATTAGTTCACCACTTGATGTCACTAAATTCTACACACTGTCTCTTTAATTAAAAAACACAAAAAAGATATATACAGTAACAAATAGCAGCAGCAGCACCCAGTGCACAACGCATTGTCTGTAGTGGAAATATGAAATTATGAGATTTGAAGAACAGTTTGTACTCTGTTGTTGTGTCTTTGCACCACGGTTATTTTAGTTAACAAAAACTAACAAAATAACTCAAAAAAAAAATCAAAAAACATTTTCATTAACAAAATAAATAAATAAATAATAAACTATATTTTATGTTTACAAAACTAATTACTGTATAGTGAAAATGTTCTTCGTTTTCATCTTTGATAATTTAATACATGAGCCTTTGGGATTGTTTTAATTGTGATATTTGGTATATTCATTTCTATAGTAAGCAGAATAAGAACATTTGAAAGTGTTGCACACAAGTGATGTCTTGTATCAGCAGCCAATAGAAAAGCACCTTCAGATGACGTCGCTTCTTAGGCGACAATTTTGAGTGCTTGACTTTTGGCTCCAATGGCTTCGCCTCGCTTGCTTTTTCATTTAACTCAGATGAAACACACCAATTAGGTAAGAAATGCAGTACTTTTTTTCATTTTACCATGATGTTTATTAAATCATTTAAATAAATCAATTAATTCAATTATTTATTTATTTTTTTAATTTTTACATTTTTTTTGTATTAAATTAATTAAGTCACAATCATCAAAAACAACTCAAACTATATTTAATTTTTTTAAATTCTTTTTTTATTAAAATAATTAAATAAATCACTATCATAAAAAAATACTCAAACTAAGCATTTTTGAAATAAATAAAACTCATAAAAACTAACAGAGCTGCCCTGAAAATCAATTAAACTAAATCAAGTAAAAAAAAAAAAAAAAAAACGAGAGAAGAGGAGGCGACAGTCACGGAGCAGAGGAGCGCCTTTGTTATTTGATCATTACACGTGATCCAAATAATTGTACTCCCATCGCTTTGGTGCCCCCCTCTGGCGCAGCGCCCCTATGCGGCGCATATATCCTGCATACCCCCTTTTTGCGCCACTGGTGGTGAGGAGATATGTTGTATTTAACAGCAAGGGAGTTTAGAAGGAAAAAAGTAACAGTGTTGCGTTTTATGGAGTATAATAGTGACAGTGCAGCTTGCTGATTGGCCTCTGAGGGTGGGTTCGGCAAGCATTGTTGGTGAAATGGCATCAAATTGTATTATTCACCAAAATTATTAACATACAAGTAGGGGTGGGCGATATGTTAAACAAAAATAAAATAAACAGAAACAAGTCTACTTTAATCGATCTAGTGAGATTCAAATGTTTAACTCAATTACATTTAAAATAGTAATAACAAGAAATTGACATTTTTAACACTGCTTATCAGTAAACCATAAACAAGTCTTGAAGATGGCTTAAACTCAGCTGAGTCCCAAGCAAGCAGCAGTTTGATTGTAATCATGACACCCTTTCAAAGGCCATGTCAAGATGAAGCCTTCTGCCAAAAGCTAGCACCACCCTCTCCATACAACCATGTATACCTCCATAAAGCACACAAATGGATTTAAAGCAATGGCCGAGAGGTCCGATTATTAGTTAGCACAAAAATCACATGAAATTATGTCAAACCAAACTTGTGTTTGCTTACCTTGTTGCTTCAGCTCTCCCTACTTTGTGATTCAAAACAACAAAAGATTGATTGACTCGTGCGAAACCCTCAATTTGCATCAGCAAGGAAACTATATTTGACTTCGAGGGACAGGAGCGGGTCGAAGACACAAGCAGCATAGCCAAGCGCAGCTTTCCATCCAAGACAACAGATGACGAGAATTTTTAAAGAGGTGATTCCAGTGAGTCTCAATATTTAATCAGCTTAACTGGCAGCAGGGAGAAAGAAAGCACCCCTGACAGCATTGCAAGGCGAATGAAAAGCCTCCGTGAGGTTTGGGACAAGCTGGAGATGAAACTTCTTCCAAACTAACAAGCTAACTGACCTCTGACTGCTTGACGATCAGCTGCAGAAAGATAAAAAGTAGGAAACTAGTAGTGCACTCGACAGCCCCATGTGAGGAAGTTAGTGTTATGTCCCAAAAGAGAGTCAATACCGATTATTAGCAGTCAGGGAGGCCGATAACCCATATTTGGAGTTGATATTCATTTTCACTAAAAGGAAAACTATTGGCGTCAAAATTTTAAAAAACAAATCTATCCAGCCATCCATTTTCTTGACCGCTTACTCCTCACAAGGGTCGCGGGGGGAGCTGGAGCCTATCCCAGCTGGCTTCGGGCAGTAGGTGGGGTACACCCTGAACTGGTCGCCAGCCAATCACAGGGCACACAGAGACAAACAACCATTCACACTCACAATCACACCTAGGGACAATTTGGAGAGCCAAATTAACCTGCCATGCATGTCTTTGGAATGTGGGAGGAGACCGGAGTACCCGGAGAAGACCCACGCGGGCACGGGGAGAACATGCAAACTCCACCCAGGAAGGCCGGAGACGGGACTCGAACCTGCGTCCTCAGTACTGGGAGGCAGACTTGCTAACCACTCAAACACAGTGCCGCCCTTAAAAAAAATTAGAATAAATAAATTTAAATAAATATATATATATATATTTTTTAAATCTTACCTTTGTTGAGATTTTTTTAAGCATTCATTGAACAATGAAATATTTGATTTTTTTTTTTAAATCTTACTCAATCATCTTAAAAAAAAAAAAAAAAAAAAAGTTCAGCGACTGTCCAGGGTCATTAGCCATTTAGCATGTCTTAAAAAAGGTTAAATAAAAACTTAAACTAGTACTAAACAAGTACTCCCTATTGTATTCCACAGTAAATAAAATTTTCCAAAATTTAAAAATATTTAAAATGTTAAATTTTGTGTGAGAAAGAGAATTCTCAAAGTCAGCAGCATCTCTTTTAAAGTTAACTGAAATTTTTAATAAATAGTTCCCTGATATTTACAGTTTTTTATTGCTCTATTATCGGACGTATGAGTCCTCAAAAAGCCGATGCCGATATTCGCCAAAATGCTGATAATCGGTCTTCGGTGATGATGATGTTTTCAAGTCCGAGATTTTGAGATAACAAAATAAACAGAAAAGAACAACTGTCCTCGCTGTGCAGCAGCAGCAGTAGAAGACAGTGAGATGATGCACACGCGTTTGCTTTGCTATTTTTAGACACCTTTCCTTTTCTAAAAAACCCAAGAGCAATTTCACAGCACTCCAAAAAAACAGTGCTCCTGCACTACATCCCTCCATTCAAAAAAAAAAAAAAGAAACAACAGTACAAATTCTCAGTTGAGATGTTTTCAAACTAAAGTCCACTAAATTCAGTTTTAATGCAAAAATGAAATACAGATGAACTGATTAAGTGCAAAAGGTGCACAGGATGTGGTTTGTAGTACAACCACACATGCGCTCACGCACAAAACAAGCAAGCACGGGGGGGTGTCCAACCTGTTGGGATGTGGTTGAGCGGCGACGTCTTGAGAAACTCCAGCGGCTGCTCCTTCCCCAGGATCCCCTCTGTGGGAGAGAGAGAACAGTCCGCTTCAAATATGGTCCGCAACATCGGGACGTGCTTGCAGCAACGACCCCGCTAATCAGGCAGGCGCTTCGGTACGAGCGAGCGGGCTTCAAGCGATCCGCTTGACGTGTTCTCCTGCTGCTGCTGCTGCGACGACTGCAACAGCATCTGGCTGTGACTTGAACAATTTTCAAACACACTCGCATGTGAGAGGGATGGTGAAGGCGAGAGCAGCCCGCATCGCCGTGAGTTCGGCGTGCGAATGGGTGGGTGGAGGGGGGGGGGATGTTGGGGCTCCACTGATACTGCCTGTGCTCAGCATAGCAAACGTGGCTGGCAGCAGCAAAAGAGGGATGGCGGGTGGGTGGGGGTTTGTTAGGGGGGCGCGTTGGAGGTAAAAATAGCTCACCCTTTTGTGTATAGCACACGCATGCAAACACAAAGACACACACCCCCCCACATGCACACACACACACACTGCTTTGGTGCGCTCCTGGTGTGTGTCTGTTTGTATATACCGGTTTGTGTATGTGTGTGAAGGCTGTAATTATAGTGGCAACATGAAAAGGCTTTTGTAGCTGCCGAGCCCTGGGAAGAAATGGCTATAAAAAGCAGAGTGACAGAGAGCGATGGAGGCGAATGAGGAGGAGGTGTAGGGGAAGACAAGAGGTAAGAGGAGGGGAGGATGAGGCGAGGAGGCAAAACAGCAAAGGGGTGCAAAAAAAGGGGAGAGGAAAATGAACAGTACACAAGCTTTGACACGAGTGTTGGTTTTATCAGCCATTTATGGGGGACCAAAACTGCCAAAATTCAAAATAAATAAATGACTAAATGAATAAATAAATAAATAAATAAATAAATGACTAAAAGTGAAAATAAAAAAATATATTTCGAAAATTATATTAAAAAAATAAAACAAATGGAAATAAAAAGATCAAAATACACACACATACATATACATATATATATATATATATATATAAAATTCTATTTTTTATATGCTTTTTATTTCCATATATATATTGGCAGTTTTTGTCCTCCATAGCCATTTTTCAATCACACTTGTTAGTTTTATCATATAAGTTAACCTCATTCCATTTTTATTAATCACCTTTTAGGTGACTATAGGTCAAACATTTCAGTCTGTATTTTAGTCCAAGATAACTTTAAGATAAGATAATTTTATTCGTCTCATTTTAGTCAACAGAAACTCAACATTTTAGTCTTGTTTTAGTCAGCAGATAATATTGAACTTTTCCACCTAATCTAAAACTACTTCACATAAAATTTTCTTTCATTTTTTTTTTTTTTAATTCAAAAGAATTTCATACACAATTACAGTATCTCAACAAGTGGCTATTATGACTCCATGCTACAAGCCTACAAGCTAATAAATTAGCTAAGCATTAGTTATCGGTCAGATTAACATTGCTTGAACATTAGCCTATAGCTGTTGCATTAATGTTACGTTGCACTTGCTAGCTGCAGATTTGACAGGTGGTGCATCTGTCACTGTGTGTGACAGATTAGCAGAGACAGGATTTTACAAAATCAGAATTTCAGTCTCGCCTTTGTTCGTGAACTAAAATGTCTATAGATATTAGTCCACTCTTTATTAAGTCAGCTAAATTTTTGTCCCGTCTTTATTAGTTGACGAAAACGCATACCGATTTAGTACCAGTTATTGTTTATTAATGAGCGTTTTAGTCTAGTCTAGTTTTCCTTCAGTGAAGAATGTGTGTTGACGAAAATATTTTATTTAATTTTTCGTTAACAAAATTAACACTATTTGACACCAACACACACTGGACTGTGTTTATAGATATCATATTTAATGCTCGGATTTTTAGCTTTAATCACCTGATCCACAAGGAGACATCTGAGGCAAAAACATGCAATTATTCTCTGCATGGGAGATGAGACCCATGTAAAATCCCCTTGGACGACTGAAAGAGAGGAAAACAGGCGAGCGTCTCGCTATTTCGGGAACTCTCTCTGGACCAAGCTGGCACATACGCTTAATTAGCAGCCAAGCTCCAGGACGCATCCTGCACTGATTTGTCTTGCGCGGCGCCCAAGTTCAGACGCGCCAATCCCCATGACGACCGGAGTCAGGATAGTAGGGGTGTGGGGGAAAAATAAAAAATAAAAAATTCGATATCGGCGATATATCACGATATTACAGCGTGCAATTCTCGCATCGATTCAATCTGAGGCCAAATCAATGTTTAAACATCAATTTTTAATGGAAATATTCAACAAAATGTCTGACTTAGGGTTAAGGTTCACACTTTAACTCATTCACTCCCAGCCATTTTCACCGAGACAACCCCGTTCGCTCCCGGCTGTGACTGATTTTGCAAAATGTCCACAGAATATTCTGTTCTATTGTTATTAAAAAAAATGTAACCTATGAAAAGGAAGATCAGAGTCTGTTCTATCATCAGGAAAAAAAAGCACAATTGTGTCTGTTTCCGTTTTGCAGCAATTAACATTAAAATATAGCTAAGTTTCATCATTATTCACAAACCTGTTGAAAACACTGGCAAAAATAGCTTGCTGCAACATGGCCCTGGCTGACCTCATACTCTACGGCCACCTGCAGGCCATTTTTTGAAATAACTACCATTGCTTTAAGTGACCTCTTCCTGTCAGAAGCCGTATCAAAGCCTTCTTTATGCACTAGCATAAAAAATAAAAAAAAAACATAAAAAAAAAATGTATAAATACGTTTTGGGGAGTGCAGGTCAAAGTATTAAAAAACGTATTTCGGTACATATCGGTATCAAATCGAATTATCACCTATGAATCGTGATACAGCTCGAATCACCATGTACTAGGCAATTCACACCCCTTCAAGATAGGATATTTTACACTAATGTCTCCATGTGTCATCTTCTTGCAAAGCAGATTGGAGTCGATCAAGCGGAAACGATTGTCAATCAAATCACTTTGTATCGAAACGCGTTTTCAATCCAAAATCAAAAATCAGAATCAAATCGAATAGAGACAGTCAAAGATTCCCACCCCTAACGGTTGGAGTTTGCAGCCGCGGGGGTAATGTGAAGAAACAAAACAAGGTAGTCACGACGGTCTCGCTTCGCCTATCAAAAACAAACCAATCCCCTTTGAGGATATCTTGTGATGAGCGTATTCAAATCACTCGCACGCTACCGGAGTTTGCAATCCAAATGACTACATTCTGTGACACCTGTGGCTTGGTCAGAAATCTGAAGCCACTTTCGCACAAATTACCGAGCGCGGATTTACATCTCGGACGCTAATGAAGGAAAATGAGGGAGGGCGGGGTGGTCAGGTGTCTCGCTTGCGGTAAGTCTGACAAAACATGACTTCTCGTTCGTCCGAACCGCACAGTTGATACCTGAGATTCAAATGCGGAGCACAGGTGTCCGTAAAACCGCAAGCGCCCTCTGCAACAGGGCTCAATCATCTCCAATGAAACCTTATGCCGCACTCCCCTTTCTCCTCATCCTCCACTCACATCCCCAACGGGAGAGCATACAAAGAGACGGACGGGGGAGCTATAAATAGCCTGGGCTCGCCTCGGGCACACAGTCAGTCAACTCGAGCGAATGCGGCTCATGCTCGTCAAGGGGCGAGCGTGTGATGGACGGTGCCGTAAACGG
The DNA here is from genome assembly GCF_051991245.1 of Festucalex cinctus. NCBI lineage: Eukaryota > Metazoa > Chordata > Actinopteri > Syngnathiformes > Syngnathidae > Festucalex > Festucalex cinctus. The sequence continues at coordinate 21,711,050 of NC_135412.1, read as the reverse complement.
AGGTTGCGGGAGATGCTGGGTCACTTTGTCTGCCGCATTGCTGAATGCCGCTCCGCTCCGGCATGGAGAGCCCCCCACTCCCCCCAACCCCCCGTGTCATTGAATTCACTGCGCCGCCGCGCTGGCAGTTGTCCGCGTTGACTCCACTGCGAGCAAGGTGAACCTGACAGGACCGATGCAAGTAAATGAAACATTCCATCAATCCTTGAGGATCACTTCCCTCTGGGAACGAGATAGACCGATATGTTTTTTTTTTTTTCAAATATCTCTGGCATCTTATTCCCTGAATTTTATTTTAAACTGATTAAGTATCCGAAAGGCGGCACGGTAGTCGAGTGGTTAGCACGTCCGCTTCCCAGTTCTGAGGTCTCCGGTTCGAGTCCAGGCTCGGACCTTCCTGGGTGGAGTTTGCATGTTCTCCCCGTGCTTGCGTGGATCTTCTCCGGGTACTCCGGTCTCCTCCCACATTCTAAAGACATGCATGGCAGGTTAATTGGGCGCTCCGAATTGTCCCTAGGTGTGCTTGTGAGTGTGGATGGTTGTTCGTCTCTGTGTGCCCTGTGATTGGTTGGCAACCAGTCCAGGGTGTCCCCCGCCTACTGCCCAGAGCCAGCTGAGATAGGCGCCAGCAGCCCCCGCGACCCTTGTGAGGAATAAGCGGTCAAGAAAATGGATGGATGGATAAGTATCCGAATTCGAACGCACCGTGAAGGACGCCATGTTCCTGGTCACGTGAACGTGATGATGTATCCCGCGCGTAACCGGAAGCCGTCTTTGCTCATTTCAATGGGAATTTGCTGACGTCATGGGTAGGGCTGGGTTCAAAATATCGATATTATCGATATCATATCGATACGCCTTTACAGTATCGATACATAAAACCATGTATGATATATCGATCCCCCCCCCCCATGCCAGCTGGGATAGGCTCCAGCACCCGAGTCACCCGAATGTTTACCGGCGGCTGGATCTGCCAGATTTATCCGGCTTTCAGTTGGAAACAAATATTTGGAGTGTCCTCAGTGGCTGTACTAGAGGTGGGAATCTTGGGGCACCTCACGATTCGATTGCGATTACGATTCAGAGGCTACGATTCGATTATAAAACGATTATTGATTTCCCCCCCAGGCAGCAGAAAAAAAACAATGTATTTTTGTGCTTTTAATGTTTCGTACATTAGTTACAAAAATAGTACAAAAGTCCTCAGGCCTACATAAACTACTATTTCAGTATCAAGTTAACAGTTCAAAACAGTAAATAAAATACTCAAGTCCTCATTCTGTAACAACAGCTTTTAAGTATATTCAGTCTTCAACAGAATAAAACATAGCATTGAGCAAAAATATATTATTTTTATCCACTCAAAAGTGCATTGAGGTATAAATGAAAGACAATGTGAACTACTACTTCAATACAAATGCCAAAAAAAAAAAAAAAGTGCTTTCCTGCTTTTTAAGTTGTGTAAAGATGAACATGTAAACATTAAAGTTTCTCAGAGGTACAAAAAAAAAAAAACCCTCAAGTGCTTTTCTGCTTTTTAACTTGTGTAAACATGAACGTGTAAACATTAATGGGATCGTTCGGCTTTTTTAACATGAATCTCAATTTGATCCTCACCTCCCGTGTGTGCGATCAGCACTGACTTCTTTCTGACAGCGTTCGGTTCGACGTTGGACGAGAAGAAAATAAAAAAGAAAATAGTCCAGCAAGCTGGCTGGGGTCTCGGAAATAAAGCGTTTTTCTTCTAAAAACTATTTGTTTTCAAAAGCGTGATACATTTCCACCACAATACTCTTTTCTGAATAAAGTCAGACGCCATTACCGCCAGCCACTACTTTTCTGTTCGTTCGTTCGTATCACTGCGCGGCGCCCTGTCGAACGCTAACCGACGCACTGCAGCCAGCTAGCTGATACTTCCGCCTGAAGTTGTTTGCCTTTTCGGAGCAGGTCTGATCTCACGAAGAGGTGGGTTGGTCAGCTCAGCCATGCTTGTTGTTGTTTTGAATCTCGAGGCGTGAGTTGTGGATGTGTACTCTCGGTCCGTCCCATTAAGCGTCCCGAAGACCGCGCGCGCTACTGCGTTTCAGTTCCGCGTACTTTTCGCTCCGGTCCACTTTTAGTTTCGGTTCCCTTGGCATATTTATATAATCGGAATTTGGACTTTTGTGAATCATTCTCGATTGTTCCACGGCCGAATCGTGAATAATCTAAGAATCGGAAATTTTGCACACCTCTAGGCTGTACTGTTTTTGAAGAAGTGCTTCTTTAGTGTAAGGTGTAATTCCTCCTTTGATGTCCGCTATGGGACGCGGTCATTCCTCATGAGTGTCTTAGACTTAAGACGTAGATTTAGACTTGACTTTATTGATCCCTTTGGGATGGCTCCCTCTGGGAAATTTACATGTCCAGCAACAATGAGAACAGACAATAAAATAAAAAATAATTCAATCAATCAATAAATAAGGTTATTGCACCAGAGATTGAGTTAATAATAATAATAATAATAATAATAATAATAATAATAATAATAATAATAATATGTATCAGTGACTACTAACAAGTAACATGCAGATACCATTCATTCCAACACTAATATAGGAATTTGGATGCAGCATCTTGTATCTTGCTCATGCACAACATTCACTGATATGTGACATGCTCACTGCATGCCGATTTAAGATATCCTATTGGCCCTTGAATGCTCTTAAACAATGGCAGGACAGCTTTTTCATGTTGAGAAAAAAAAAAAAATTAGGTATCGGTATGGTATCAGCATCGATACTGTAAAGCTGGGTATCGTAATCGGTATCGGGGGCCAAAAAACGGTATCGGAACAACACTAATTGTTGTCATTCATTCCATGTAATTCAATGAGTATTTCACGCAAGCGATGCGTCACAATGATCACGTGACTGTCCAAAATGCCCGATACAGTACTTAACGCAAAAATATTCATAAAAAGTGCTCTAAAATCATAATTGCTCAACATAAATTGGCATTTTTTTCTGGGAAGATTTGAAATTAACCATTTCACAGAATAGCTGGTTAGTTTTTCATAAGTATTGTGTTCCTTTAAAAAACAAATGGCAAGATTATTTTTTTTTTCTCTCTCTCTTAAAGTCGTAGACAATATATACAGTTTTCCCTTTTTTATCGCGGGTGTTACGTTCCAAAATCTACCCGTGGAAATGGAAGTCCGCATTAATTAAAAAATAAATAAATAAATGTTAATTATATATATAATTTCGTTTATTATATGTATTGGTATCAAAAAAAATTAAAATACAATTTTTTTTTATTTACTTTTATCTTATCTTACAATAGACATCCTCTAACAAAATGTTCAGGGAGCTGCCAAGGTTATCAGTACGTCTTAAAAAGTTAAGTTAGTTTTCTACAGTAAACATTTTTTTTCCAAGATTTAAAAATATCTGAAATCTTAAACTTTCACATTTCTTTGTTATAATGTTGAACAAAAACAAAAGGTTGAAAAGGATCCCAGGGTCAGCAGCATCTCTGTTAACTGAAAATGTAAAGTTCCCTGAAATTAAAATGGTTTTAGATTGACCTTTTACCTTTAAGTCTGCAGCCAAAAATGTCCCCCACATAATGCTACCACTTACATTGACAAATTATTTCATTTATTTTTCTACAAATGCAACATTAATCTGTGTTTTTACTCGTGCTGGCACATACAACATATTCTTGCTCTAAATGTTTTTGTGTATTTAGTTCTTATGTAACAAACTCAAAGGGGTCATCAAGCAAACTCATTTTGAAGACGAAAATAACATCAAGATGGCCGTGACGACTGAGCTGCACGGAATCCCGGAAGAAGCCCTGTCAACATGCATTCCACTCCAGGGGGATTGCGTAGAAGGGAAAAAAAAAATATGTAGTTTGAATTTGAAATCGAGCTTTTGGAACACTCCTCCTGGGACTTTTCTGATACACCTAGTTAGTACATTGTTTGAAAAATAAAGGGAATTCATAATCATCCCAGTGTAACTTCAAGTCAATCACAGTTAGAGTATCAATATAAACAGTCACAAAGCAATATTGATTGTAAATCAATGTTGTGCAATTAGCAAAGACAACCCGGGATTAAGGAATGATTTTTGCATGGACCATTACCCTCAACTCTTCCTTTCTGGCTGATTCCTGGCTAGTCAGAAGATGCTTGTGTAGTTCGCTCCTCTACAATGATGCAATGTTCAAAGAATACAAAGCAATGGAAGACTATAAGAGCCCAAAAGAATTGCCCTCCAGTCGCCCACTAGTCAGAATCAGACTCCATAAGGGGCGTCATGAGGGCCTGACCTCCACAAGTTTGGGCCTGTGCTCGGCACCATGCGGACCAAATTGGCACTCGTTAGAGAATTGGCAGCTTTGCCATTTGGCACGCTGTTCTCTGCATGGATCAGAGCAAGTTCACACTGAAGCTCTCCTTTGCCACTACACTGTCCCTTACTCGGTTTAGCCCCAGATGGACTTTGCCCTAAAACCCGCATCTGTACGCAGCGGTCACATTTACGCTACAAGAGATGACCGTCTCAGTCAGGGATAACTAGCTCTGGCGTGAATCAGGTGATCGATCAGTCGGGGAACGATTTCTGTAGTCCTTGATAGGGATGTAACGATATCCAAACGTCACAATATGATATTATTACGATATGAAGCTCACAATACGATAATTATTACGATATTGTGGGGAGGTTGGCAAACAAAAAAAAGCACAATATTGTACATAACATCAATGTTATATTATTATTATTATTATTAGTATTATTATTATGTTGCTAATGCACACACACATTGAGTTCCTCCACATATTGACTTGCTTCACACAGACATATTTCGTTCCCCTCATCTGACAAAAGTGTGGATTTAAAACATAGAAGGGCCAAAATATCCCTAATGAACATTAAATTGCACTACAAAACTAGCCAAGACAGGGTGCTAGAACTGGACAAATGGAAATCAACCTGACTTTTTTTAACAGATGTGTTGCATTTAAATATCGTGAACATGACGACGACGATATTATGGCAGTTTTAATATCCCGATATCACGATATTGACGTTATCGTTAAATCCCTAGTCCTTGATGAAAGAAGACTGATTATCTTCTGTGTTTAATCAAAATAAGACATTTTCAAACATATGTTTTCACTTTGGAAAACAATGGCCAAACCGACAACATACTATAACAACAATCCCCCCCCCCCCCTTTTTTTTTTACAAATATAACCACTACATGAATACAAAGTACAAAATAATCACCAATCATTGTTTAATAAACAGTAATCAGGGGGAAAATGCTTTTGTAATACACTTTAATGCAAAACGAAAATGAATCCAATTAGTCGATCAATCGATTGAATAATACTTGATAGTGACAGCACTAATACTTACAAGTCATATGACCTTGGTCAAGTCAATTCCTGTGATAATCCAACCCCAAGTCATTTTGCTAATGAAGTCCTACCACAGTAGGACGCTCTAATTCACTTCAATTAACCAGCAATTCACAACGTAAATCATCACGTAGTTGAACAATGTCAATCAAAATCTGTTTCGCACTTATCTCATGAATAATATCAAGTCAAACCAGCCAAGTCATAACTTTTTTAACCAAGCAAGCATTAAGTCTTAAAAATTGGCTTCTTATTTACCCGAAGTATGGCTTAAGTAAAATCATGTGACTCGAGTCCACCGCATCTGCCTGTTACTGACTGCAACAGAACGTATCACCAGCAAAAAACAAAACAAAATGCCGACTTGGACAAGCCAAAAATGCAGAAGACTTGGGGAAATAAGAGCGAGAAAGTTAGTGTATTTGGTGAGTGGATTAACTTGTTCACAGCTGTTGAATTGTCAACCAAGACTGCATTTTTTTTTTTCTGAAGAATGAAGCAGTTTGGAAAATGGCCTAACTCCAGCTTATTGTGAAGTGAATTGAGTTCACTGCCACCATACAGTAACCTTGCTCTGCAAGATTAATTCTCGCGGCATTTGTGAGTTCACAAACTCTCGAGAATACATCTTGTACCGAGCCCGTTAATTTCCATCAATCTGAACCACCAATCACAGAGCGACATTGTGTTTGGGGCGGGACATGGAGCTGTGACGAAACTAGCAAGCACATACGCAGGGCCAAACAAACAAACCGAACATGGACGATTGGACACTACAATTACTTCTGTTCTTGTTGAATGTTGAATGTGTACAGCGAGAGGCTCTTTGTGTATTTTTAGCTGGTAAGATGTTTGTGCTTCTGCCCCCCCTTCGACAAGAACGAAGACGACATTTTCATCCGTCGCCGTAATTGGTCAAAACAAACATGCACAACGCTGCATCGTCCAATCAGCTCGAAATATTGTACAGAATGTCCCGCCTTTCCGGAGCAAACCATCGCGGGGCATTCCCAGATTGAAATTGTGGAGAACTTCCTTGTGAATCACAATATCAATCTGTCTATTGCAAGTTTAACCGTACAGCGCTTGTATCTCAAGTTTGCCCTCATAAATCACAGCAACACATTGATCGAATGACAAAGCGTCTTGAAAAAACCTATTAAGCTAGGTATAGCTCACATATCAAGGCTAGGGCCCGACCGATTAATCGGCCGCCGATTATAATCGGCCGATTATTGACCTTCAAACATCAGCCAAAACAATCGGTCAATTGGGCCAAATGGCTGATTATTTTCCCCTTTAAAACGTTATCGGAAAAAAAAAAACGAAGTTTCCGACGCTGTGAAAGTGCCCTGAATGCACCATTTTACTTTCGTAGCATTAGCAACTAGCAAGTGTGAGCGTATGTTATTTTCTGGTTATTCTGTTGTCCCAAAGTGTCCTTTAAGTTTTTTAATGACACTACAGTTGGCGTTAACTGTAAAAGTAAACACACAACGTTAAGAATTACATCCACTGTTTATTTAAATACAAAACATGCTTCGTTTCGAAAACATCGCTAGCCTAGCAGGAAGTTAGCATATGCTAACAGGAAGACAGGAAGTTAGTGTCAACTTGGGGAGTGTTTTTCCTTCAAATAACGAATATCCACACACAAATCTTGTGGGAACACATACCCACGGATAACACTACACAAAGGCAGAAATTCTTCGCAACGTGTGAAAAACGAGTTATATTAATAGAATTCAATCGCAACTTTCTTCTGTACTCACGTTAAGTGTGTAGCCCAATGGATGCATGTCACCACACTGCCCCAAGAGGCCAAAACGCACAGGAACAGTCAAGTCATCTTAATGTATATAGTACTTTCAAACAGCCTTAGCTGTCAGTATTTGTATTATATATATTTTTAATAAATAATCGGCAGATTAATCAGTAATCGGTATTTTTTTCTGCCAAAAATCGGTATCAGCATCAGCCTCAAAAAACGCATATTCGGTCAGGCCCTACTCAAGGCACTATGATAACTGTGAGGTTTGCAGGAAATTTCTGAAAACGGCAGTCGGGCAAGTAAACCGAGGCGCGATATTTGGATCTTTCTTTTTCCATAATTTCCCAAGAAAGGAACCACTGGTTGACATCCAGGCGGGCACTGCAGGCTGTGAAATAAAAAAAAAAGGGTCTGAGGCTGGAGTGTAAACCTTAATTGCAGCGGGCAGCTCATTGGCAGCACACAGTGCATCCCGTTTCTCGGAGACTAAAGGGACACGGACAAAAGATGCACACAGCTCCTTTCATTAGCTCAAGCTCGCAGGCCGGCCCAAAAATCAATTAAAAACATGGCTAACATTGCCTCTGTGCTCTAGTTCGGGTCAAAGCATGCGTGCACAAAATGAATGCCACCACGGAATCATCCCCGTGGAAGGAACTTCACAGCCAGGGGTGGGGGAGGGTGTGTCATGATGTCTGCATGCTGCCGTGCAACATTTTGCAATCTGCCACAATTTCGTAATTTATAGCACGGCGCTAAAAAAAAAAGATCAAAACGTGTCAGCACAAGTGGACAGCGGCGAGATCCTGAAAAGAAGGTTTGAAATTACCCTTCACGCTCACGTCACAATATGGTCGCCGCACAAAAGAGGCATGTTGTGTCATGTGTGCTGAATTTTTTATTATTTTTTTTTAGCTTCTCGGCACATGGCAAGAATAAAAAACAACAACAACAACAAAAAAAAAAACAGAATCGCCCAGTTGTGACGGGGAGAGTCAACACAGGAGGCCAAAAATAATGATTTGTTTGCTCGCCATGCATGCACGTGCCACATATCTTGTGTGTGTGGTTCTAAAAATAGACACGGGGATAAGCCCTCTTTATTGCAGCAAGAGCTTTTAACCCCTTCACCCCCGGGATTTATAAGCAGTGCGACGAGCCGTTGCGTGCATTTGGAGAGGAGGATGAAAAGCTGTCATTAAATGAAAAATGGCAACGCAAAGAGAGAAATAGAAACTGAAAAATATCCCTCTCGACAATCGCTAGAGAGGAATCTTAATTTTTGCACCAAAGCTGGTCAAGAATGTGATTGATAATTTTGAGAATTTAATTAAATATTCCATCAATTGATTGAATAATCAGATGCAAATTTATTTTTGCATTAAAGCCTGTTGCAAAATATATATATTGTCTGATTACTGTTTACTAACTGATTACTCGTGTTTATTTGGAATTCTTTAATGATTAGGGGTGTTAAAAAAAATCGATTCGGCGATATATCGCGATACTACATCGCGCGATTCTCGAATCGATTCAATAATCGGCAGAATCTATTTTTTTTTTTTTTTTTTTAGGATTCACACCTTGAGCATGGAAGAATGTTATATGAACGGAACATTAAGCCTTAATATTTTATTTTAATGCTGTTCAAACATGAAACAGATTACAACCTCTATAAGACTGAAATTTCAGATAAATAAATAATACATTTTCATATAAATCTTACACTCTACAAGCTTACTGATTAGTATTTTCTAAATTTGAATGGAAAAAAATCGCAACAATCGACTTATAAATTCGTATCGGGATTAATCGGTATCGAATCGAATCGTGACCTGTGAATCGTGATACGAATCGAATCGTCAGGTACTAGGCAATTCACACCCCTAAATTAATTAAACAAAACAAATAAACAATATTCTATGAGTAATGTAGGACTATACTCACTCACCAAACTTTCATCATACTACGGCTACAAATAACGATTTGACAAACGTTTGTCAGTATGATAATCGTGAATACAAATTTTGCAGGATTGCAGTATTAAAATTACAGCTCTAAAACGGGGTGCCATGTTAATTTTTAATAAGTAAACAAATGTTCACATTCGTCTGCTGTTTTAATTCTTCTTAGTAAGTTGTTGTGTCCTATCACTGGTGAGCTATTTTTTAGACCAGACCCATGGGCTTCTCATGTTGTCCTTGGGGCTAATTAGTACTCACTGACACTTTGTTCATTTACTCAACTCTGCAAGCAGTCAATCATATTATAGCCTGCTTTGATGTTCTAAAAAAAAAAACCAAAACAAAATAAGAGCTCGTTACCGGTGACTAAGGGTGCAGCAATTAACCAGTTTAACGATGAACTGTGGTTTTTAAACGTCAGGATTATCTAACCGCAGCCGTTCAACGACACCGGTTATTTCCGCTCACAACAAACAGCCCATCTGTTTCCACACGGTCCATTTAGCGGACACACAACAACACAGGGCTCAGCTTTGAATGCGCGGGGAGAGTTGCGTACCCGACGGCTGGGTTCCGAGGCGGCCTGGACCGGGTTGAGTGTACGCGGGGAAAGAGGAGGCCGAACCGAAGTGGTGGTGGCGAGCGAAGCGGCCCGAGTCGCCACTGCCAGAGACCAGCTGCCTTTTGAAGCCGTGGGGCCGCCATCTTGGTCCTCCCAAGAAACGTATTTCAACATTTGGCTGCAAAATGCCTACATGTGTAGCGGTAAACTGCACAAATCACCATTTTAAAGGTTGTGGATGAACATTTCACCTGTAAGTATGATTGAAATGGAAAGAAATTGAAAAATGAAAGAAAAAGGTGGGGGGTTTTTTAGATGAAAGAAAAAAATGGGGTACATATACGTTCACTTGTTATACATAGTGCTCATTATTCGATACCGCGATAAATTTGTAGTTACTATACAGCCACTATAACGGCTCCATTGTTCATGACTTATTGAGCAATTACTTCGCCGGCCACTAGGGGGAGCACCTCATAAGGGTGGCGGGAAAATGGGCGCGGCTCTCCAGGGGAAGAAGACTGATTAGCTTAGTTTATTATTATTATTATTATTATTATTTTTATTTATTTATTACTTTTTAATACATATTATATATATTTATAATTATGTATTTATATTATATTTAATTTATTCATACTTTTATTATGATATTGTGAATTATTTATTTATTATTTATTTGTCATTATTATTTATTGCTATTTATTTATTTTATTATTATTATTTTATGTATTATTCATTATTATTATTATTATTATTACTATTATTATTATTATTATTTTATGATTAGTTTTAGCATAGATTATTGTGGATTTATTACCTGAGCAAAATATCGATAATCGCTGTATCGTCATATTGTGAGATAATCATTGTGAGCCTTGTATCGCGTATCGTATCGTATCTTATTGTGAGGTACCCAGAGGTTCCCACCCCTAGTGCCCATGCCCTATTTTAAGAGCATCCGAGTCTATGTCTAATCTGCTGTAATTGTTTTAAAAGGCATCGACTTTTAAAAAAATATATATATTTTTTTTCAGTTATTTATTGTTGTTAAAAATATGTTTTCAAAGAATGCTGATGTAATTCTTTTATGCCTATAAGAATAACCGTAAACCCATGTTTTTTGGGGGGGGTTTTCTCAGACTATAATCGTACCCCAAAATCTGCACCCGTTGCACCGGGTATTAGTGGTTATTGAAATCTTGACTTTTTAAAACTACGGTAAAACCGTCAATATGCACTGAACTTTCTGAACTGAAATCAGATTTGGACAATTTTAAACTAACCAATGATTTTAAACTATAAATCAATTATCAATATAGCTGTCAATTAATTTGTTTATCGATTAGTTGTTGATTGATCGATTAATTGTTGCATCACAAAATGGAACTGTGTAACAAATATTAAAGAAAATCTGATATGCCTGCATTGATTTGTTGCATTTCTGTGCTCGTATCAATCACATCGCGCTCATTGAAGTCGCTGACAGAAACGTATACATGTTTGTTTATGTTCCCGCGCCAGACAAGAACATCAATACACCTGAGCATTGACGTATGTCGTCTATGGTGGCGTTTACGTCAGCAGCAGGCCCTCGCCAACGTTGCAAAGATCCCCACGGACGGCAGTGATGAAAAAAAAAAAAAGAAAAAAAAAATGAAAAAAAAAAGTGTGCAATAACATCGCCAGCGCTAATGGAAAGCCAAACATCATCTTATATCAGAGGTTGTCGGAAGTTGGCCGCTTGATTATGCAATGTCTAAAAATAAAGCAGAGGTAACTGATGTGGAGTATTATTTCAAATTAATCCAATTTGCGTCTTTGTTAATACTCTGCATCACGTATCACTTGATCCTCAGTGGAAACGTGGTGCGTGTGTGGGTGGGGTTTCCGGTAGTGTATCAGATTTGTATATACGGCGCAAGCTGAACTCATAATGGAAATACAAATGCAAAACCTCAACAGTGATCACAACCATGATACAAGTATTGTAATAGTTTCCAAAGGGTAATAATCATCCTTCCATTTTCAGAGGTGAGCAGAGTTGCCAAAAATTGCTCAACTGAGAAGAATGTGCCACAGTTTCAGATATTTTCCCCTAGGGGTGGGAATCGGACTGTCTCACGATTCGATTTCCATTTTTGGGTCAGCGATTCGAATAAATTTTCGATTCAAAATGATTTGATTCACAATGATTTCTGCTTCAATTTATAGATGCGCAAAGAATCGTCATGATCTACTCCGGTCTGACTTGCTAATGCTAATTAGCGCGCAACTCGCGGCACTTTTATCGCTCAAAAGAACGGCTATTCATACAAAACGCTTCAGGAATGTATACAGAGACGCGCCTTAACATTACTCACTGGTATATGCTCTTTCTATGCTGCTGCTGCAAAAAAAAAAAAACTTATCGGCATAACTTCATCATGACGTTTTCCTTCTACTCGTTAATGTGGCTACAACTTAACTATATATCAGAATGTGCGGAACCACGCCGCCCCCAAGTGGCCAAATCGGGTACAACATCAACTGCATTCCCAGTAAAGGCACACACAAACAAGGGCAAGCAAGGCAGTACAAAATAATTTCAATAAAATCGATTTTGGGACATTTAAAATCGATTCTGACTCGTTCTAAATGAGAATCGTGATTCTTATGAGAATCTTTTTTTTATTTTTTTATTTTTTATTTTTTTTACATACCCCTACTACGAACCTGCTCGTACGTTGGGGTATGAATGAGTTTCTGCTTGTCATTTTACATACGCATCAACGAACTTACTGTAAATGCAGCTTTTCCTTCCCAGATACATATAATTTAAAGTGAAATGGTTCAGTTTTGTTAGATTTGATGTACTTCAATGTTTTAAATCAAAACCAATTTTCACATTCACAAAGTTGTCTTGTATACCTTTTTTTTTTTTTAATGTTATTATTAAATGGTTTTGACAGTAGTGGCTACAGGTAGTGTTCAAAGGTATTTCTTCTCTAAAGAGGTTATTCCTTACTGAACTAGTGCGGCTCCAGATCCCAGGCTGTAAAAACCTTGTAACTTATATATTTGTAACCTAGATACTGCCAAGCCAGCGAAGAAAAAAAAAACAAAAAAAAGTGCATGTCTTTCCGCCCACACACTGCAAAAATACAATTTAACATAACACTCAACTGTTTACAATCATTCTGTAAACGTGCTTCAGATGCGATGTTTGTATCAATAAATGGTGAAACCTAATATTCACAAATAATTACAAATATTCACTGTTCCGATTGGCGGCAAAAGTGCGGACAGTCCTGGAGAGCTCTGACAGGCAAAAAAGCAAATCACTGTCAGCTTGCGGCAATATCGTCTCGTCAATGTGAACTACTGACACCTGACAAACAGCTGTTCTTTCTGAGCATGTTTTCTCTGACAGTTGGCGTGTGCACGAGGTGTATCTGAGGCCAGGGATTCGCAAACATTTCGCGCTACACTGGAACTTGAAATACGCTTACATTATTTTCTCAGCCCACTTTCTGCAGGGTTTTTCCTGTGTAGATAATTCAAAGGCGGCCACCTCCACCTAATTTGCTTCCCTCCTCCAGCCTGAGCCACTGATATCGCTCAACACAGCACTCCAGTTGTGTTGATTGAGCTCGGCAGGAACGCATTTTAACTGCAGTTGCAGTGTTGCACCACTATGGAGGCGCTATATCAATAGCGGTGCACCGGAAAGACCTGAAGCAACAGCCGAAGAAGAAACAGCTCTTTTTTTTTTTTTTTTCTAGCTTAATGTACCGAAGAAACAACAGATCATGGATCAACCCTTGCCACACCCAGTTCCTGGTTTGCGAGGCTAAGATGGCGAGCTCCAGCCATCGCCAAAGTCATAAAAACACAGTATGTATACACAATAGGAGTGTGGCGATATATCGATATCGCGATAAATCGTGATACTTTGTCTCCCGATAGGAGATTAGCTAGATAGAATAGCTAGATAGACAGCCTACGCAAGTATCGCAACATTTGTAGTTAATATACAGCCACTATAACTGCTCCATTGTTCATTACATATTGAGCAATTACTTGACGGGCCACTAGGGGGAGCGCCTCATAAGAGTGGCGGGGAAATGTATTATTTCTTATTTTGTAATTGTTATTATTATTTATTTATTATTATTTATTGATATTTATTTATTTCATTATTATTTTATTTATTTAGATTATTATTATTATTATTATTATTATTATTAATTTTATCATAGATTATTGAGATTACCTGAGCAATATATCGATAATCGCTGTATCGTCATATCGTGTGATAATAGTTATCGTGAGCCTTGTATCGCATATCGTATCGTATCGTATCGCGACGCAGCCAGAGGCTCCCACCCCTAATATACAATAAACATAATCGTGCTTTACAACAACGCTGAACTATATTTGCAATTTAATATGTACTAGTGGATGAATTTTTAATGATTGCAGTTAAAAAATAGCAAAAAAAATTAATGGTATCTTTGTATTCAAATAATTTCTATGGCTGCAGGAGGGCGGCCCATAATGGTATCGGTCACAGCCGCAAGAACGATACCTTAAAATAAAACAGGTATTTATTGGCACTGATCCCGATACCTGTATGTATGTAATGTCTTTTGTATCTGATTTACCATTATAACACGTCTGAGTGTAAAAATAAACAACCGCAACAGATGTGCTAAAACTCGGCACACAAAGTAATCAGTCCTATGCAAACATGCCAGCCTATAACTGATAGCAACAAAACAACTGATTAGTGTGACCTGATTTTGTTCTGGGAAATATAACCCAAAAAAGCATTTTTCTTTTTTTCCTCTGAAGAGATTTATGTGAAATGATATTTAATCTGACTGCTGTAATAAAGAAAATGTCCGGGATCAAGAACGTGCGCGTTGCTAAGCTCATTTAGTGTACATATTACAAAAAAGGCCCATCACCAGGCTTGCACGCACACGTGCTTGCTAACCCACTGCTAAAGTTGCGCACCCACACACGCACGCACATGCTTTTTAAGGTCCTGCATCTTGGAAAAAAGAAGTGTGAATTGAGCTCTTAAACAATGTTACCTCCGGATTAAAATGCATGAGAGCTACAATTGTAACGCCAAAGACAATATTAATGTTGCTTAATTCCACAATATAAAAAAAAAACATTAAATGCAACTGTGGCAATCAAACATAATGGAAAAAAAAGATGCTTCAATTACTTTCCTTAACTGCAGCTAGTCAAAATAGATCCGAAATAGGTTTTTTCTTCATTACAGTGGAACCTCTCTTCGCTGGAAAAATATGCCTCTTAAAGAGACAGTATGTAGAATTTTTTGGATGTTTCAATGTTCCAATCATTAAAAAAAAAAAAAAAAAAAAAAAAAAAAAACACTATTAAATTCAGTAATATTAAAAAAAAAACATCTACCACATCAATTTTTTTATATTTAATATAAACAAACATAGGTCTAGTAATCGCTGATTATGTTACATAGGTTATTTTAAACTAATGAATAAAGACAAACTAAAATTAAAAAAACAATTTTGTTCACGAAATAAAATAAAAACAAAAATGCTTTTTAAAAAGCAAAGATTTAATGAATGACCATTTACACCATGAAAGTAGTGACCGACGTACCGTTTCAACCAAAAACAACATAACTTAAGCTTCCACTTCCACTTCCACTTCCACTTTGCCCTCCAGTTTTTTGTAGCTAGCTGCTCCAAATGACTGGTTTCAATGATTTGCAGTAATTTAGTGTCCTACTCGGGACGTTTTTTTGTGACACTTGACATATTTCATGCCTTTTAACAAAAATCAAGCTCTCTACATTCATTTGTTATGGGAGGCTTGCCCTCCGGGAGGCGGAGTGGGAACTAAGCAGTAACGTCAGCTGGGAGGGTCTATTTAGAATTCCTCTCTTATCAAATTATGTTTTGTTTTTTTCTTTAAAGTTATTGTAATCATTAAAATAAAATATATACCATTATACTAACTGCCTATTCATCAGTTCAAGGTTTCATGACGGAGACATTTGCATTATTCATAAATTAATTTGAAATCCCCAAAAATTGCAAGAGCGTCGCAAAAGGATGATGTTCTTCTTACTTTGAAGTTCCACTGTAGCCAATGAATTGGTGACACTTACAGATATAGACAGAAAACAGAGACTGGAGGACTTTAAAGACAAAATTAACTTTGCGTGTAAATTGAAGTAGTGTTACATTCTTTCCCTCTCAAGATCCTTCATATTAAACTGAGCCAATTAGTCCTCATGAAAGCAGATTAAACTGTTCTACTGCGTTTTAATCTGTCTTGCACTTTTGTCTACGTTCATAAGGGAAACGCTCCCATCTATCAATAAGGCAGATGTGGCGGCGGTGGAGAGATTATTGCGGCGCTCAACCGCTTATTACAACTCGGGGTTACAATTTCAACTTGAAGCGTCTGAGCTCTTCTCAGTGGCGCTGACGGATCGCAGCTTGCGCAGCATGCAGTCCCAGTAGTAACCTTGATACAATTTTCATCCATTTTTCTCTTCCACTTATCCTCATTAGCGTCGTCGGTGAGCTGGAGCTTATCGCAGCTGACGTTGAGCGAGAGGTGGAGGTACGCGTCGGACTGGTCGCCAGACACTTTTCACGCTTTTGTGGACATTTTAGAGTACAACTTCCGTTCGGCTTTATTACGTCATCCATCGCGAAGCGCTGTAATGGCGGCGTCTTACCTTGATGATTGTGCGACGTCATCGCTGAAGGTGGCGAGCGCGCGCAGACGTAACCAGCAGGATGTTTTCAGGCCTAACCAGAAGACAACTCGGAGTGTGCGTGTGTGATCAGGGTCGTGCCTCCAGAAGGTCTCGAGACTAGAAACTCGCCATAAGCCTTTTTATATTTGGCTACTCCAACCAAGAGTGGGAAATACTGGCGCCAACCTCTGCGGGAGAAAGAAAACTGATTATTTAAAAATTGATACATGAAATACAGAAATATACATACATAGATACAATCCACATATCCAAGAAGGCACAGTGAACGCTTGCCTTGATATTGTGCTCTCCAGTACTTCCTGATTTTTTTTATTTTTTTTTGCTTCCCTGAACATCAAATTTTCAAGCCCCTTTCCTCTAGTTGGCACGATTGAGCAATGTACACCAAAATTAGCAGACTTTCCAAAAAGCTGCTTCAGCCTTCTTCAAATGAATCATCAGATTTTAATTTATAAGAAAAGCCCAATTCCGATTAAAAATTAAAACTCTTCAAATGAAGTGAAGCAAGAGATGATTAAATGGGATCGGATAATTGATCCAATCTTTCTCACATTTGTTACTCGACAACTATTACGTACTAGGCTTGAACGAGTTTAGGAAAATCTAGTCATTTTTCAAACAGATATTACAAATTTGGTTCAGTTCATTGTTTTCTTCAAATTAAGTTTCTGCACATCATGAGCCACTATAATTAACCTTGATAAACATGGCAGAAAATGATTATCTTATAGCATCAAACATTAAGGACATGAAAAAGGCCATGCGAGGGAGGCGGTCTTTTTTCAAAGTTTTTAAAAGGGCTCACTAACCCCGGGTTTTCACCGGTTGCGGTTGCGGTGCGGTTGCGGTGCGGTGCGGCGCCGCAAGCAATTAGATTCCATTCATTCGAATGGTGCAGTCTACACCGCTTGCGGGTGCGTTGCGTGTTGACTGCGGAAGGCCTGCGGCGTGCCGCAAGCCTTCCGCAAGGATAGCCTATTTTCTATTTTTGCCGGACGCCGCATGCGGTAGGCCTCCGGCAAATGGCAAGCTAGCACAAAACACATCGAGCGGGACAGGAAGACCGACGCAGTTTCAAAATAAATTTCCGGTTACCTTTCAGAATAAAACACTCGCCAGCTCGTATTTCGCAAGCTTATCAGCAGAACGTGACGTGGGCGTCGCCGGGCCATGTGCTCATTCACGGTTTAGACACCAGCGAACATGGACGCGGAGAGGTTTAATAAATTGGAGGTGGAAAACCACAAAATAATATATGACACGGCACATCCTTTTTATAAGGACTGTAATGTATTGTGAGTTTGATGTTCGCGATTGCTTGTTGTGCCCGTCTCGCTTGCCGTACTGAGCGGCAGCCGGTGGCGCTCGCCTTGAGCACGCACTGACCCGACTCTCGTTATTAATATACTTTACAAGGACAACCAAAAAAAAGATGCTGCATGGAATCTCATAGCAGAAGAAGCACAGACTTTCTGTATGTTTGTCGTTGTGAAATGCCACATGATCGCGCGCGCGCGGTCCCGCGAGACACGTTGGGAAGTGGGCGGCGACGGAGCTGCCGGACCGCAGCTGTGCGGAGCCGGTGTGGATTGACAAAAAAATTGACCCGTCCGGAGCACGCAGTCAAGACGCACCGCACCGCAACCGCACCGCAACCGCAGTCAGTGAAAACCCGGGGTAAAGCAAGACCTGCTGCTTGCCATCATACATGTATAAATATGTAATTATGTGTAATAGTGTATGTAAAGATACATTTTTTTAAACCAACAATGTTTTAAACTTTCCACTAACTAATGTACATGTTCTTTGTACATAAATAAGATTATATGTCAATATTTGTTTCCATATTTTTATTTGAAACTAAACTACTTCAAACAGTAAATGAGGGCTTAACAGAATGGCCTTAAATTTAAAAAAAAAAAAAAAAAAAAAAAAAAATATTAATTGCATCCCTCCATAGTAATGATGAGTGGAAAAGTGTAAAAATTATAATGAAAGTATTTTAATAGGTTATTTAAATGATCAGAAAGTATCATATTTATTCTTCGCTCTTCTCCTTTACAAATTTTACATTTTCATATAAAGATGTCTGCTTTTTCTTTTATATAATGAAATCAATGTAACATTAAAAAAAAAACATACTGGTAAACCCTTACCAAAGCTAAATTGCTTTTTGGTTTTTTCTTAAGAGTAATTCTGTTTGTTTTATGTATATACCTCAAAACGCAGTCATCTCTGATACAGAATAAACACAAATATCATTGCTGATATAAATATTTAATGTGCACTAGTACTTTTGACCTCAAACTCCTCGTCATGGCTGTCAAACACTCCATCTAACCGAGCTGAGCTGGAGATGTTTTGCAAGGAGGAAGGGGCAAACATTTCCGCATGTGCAAAACTGATCGAGACATACCCCAAAAGACTTGAAGCTGTAATTGCAGCAAAAGGGGGGCTGAGTACTTTTGTAGACCCTACTTTTCAGTTTTTTAGTTGTAAAACAAGTTTGAAATAAGATATACATTTTGTTTCACTCCATGATAATGTGCTACTTTGTGTTTGACTCCATCCATTTTCTGAATCGCTTGCTCCTCACAAGGGTCGCGGGCGGTGCTGGAGCCTATCCCAGGTGGCTATGGGCAGTACACCCTGGACTGGTTTCCAGCCAGGGCACACAGTTGTGTTTAAATTTCAGATAAAATTTCAATGAAATATATTTATGTGTGGTATGGTGCCAAAATGTTGGAAAACTAAAGGGGTGTGAATACTTTTGCAAGATGTAGCGGGGACAAATTCCGTGTGTGTTTCAATATACAGTACGTGACCAACAAAGACAATTCTGATTCGGGTTCTAAAAATGACACGTCGCAAAATTAACTAGAAATATAGATGACCAGTTTGGTCTTTATTTCGATATGAAAATTTAACTGAAAAAGTATTTTTCTCTTCTTTAATGTCAAACGTAGCCTGAATTCTTGGCACCTCAAGCAAATGGTGTCAGATATAATCAAGACAAGAGGTTGAAATGACAAGTCGACTTCAATGCCTATAAAAAAAATAAAAAAAAAAGATAAAATGGGGTGAGGGGGTGGGGCCAAAGTGCCTGAGGGCAAGGTAGATGGGGGATGCAAGTGTGTTCTCGCCCTTGTGTGTGTTGGCAGAGGCCTCTGATGTCCTCTGAAACAGGATGGAGACATGTGCGTGTGTGCATTTTGACAGTGGGGAGGGGCAGGGTTCACGACAAGAAGGCCAGACAGTGGGACAAATTGCTACCCCAAAAAAAGTCGGTCATTGCGCCGCGCATGTTGCTTTGTGATGGATGAAAAAGGAGGGGGGGAGCGTCACGGGCAATAGTTGCCTCGCCGAGGGGGGCTTCGTGCAACACCATTCTCACAGGGCATCTGTCTCGAGTGGGGGGGTGTTGGCGTGTTGGTGTGCAAGAGCGTGTGCGCGCTTGCGGGCCATTGTCCCCAGAAAGACCTCGCTTGATGCAAGGTGACAGATCTGGGGAGCCCTGAAGAAAAACCATGAAAGGCTGAAAATGAGTTCAGAAACAGTTATGATGCTTCATCACATTGACGACATCAGTGAGCCCGTTTGCTATCATAAATGTACCAAACAAAAAGCTAATTGGCACCAAAAATAGTCTTAACTTTCACACTAGTCGTAACAAACGTCTCTCCTGGACTAATCGCTAACTTGAACCCCCCCCAAACATTGTTTGGCTTCTTGTCTGACATCTCTCCTTACATGTCTGCATGTGTGTGGTCTGGTTCTGCGTGTGATGTGCATTGAAAAAGGTATATAAGTGCAAAATGCATTTCCCCTTGAGGGATCCTAATAATTATACCGTAATCTAGAAATTCAATCTAACAAGATCGTGTGCAAGAATGAAAAAAAAAAAAAAAAAAAAAAAAAAAAAAATCAAGTCTTTACAAAAGACGCTTAGAAAAAGAATTAGCGCTCATGATTGGTACTTTATGAGAGGTATACTTAATATGTTTATTGCAGTACAATTATGTCATTTGAGCAACCAAGCCTCACTGCGCAATTGCCCACATTTTCCATACCGCTCCTACGACAATTCGCAACCCATACGGGACAGTCCGCATTGAAATGGCAGACGAGCAACAGTAGTAAACAAGTGTTTACTACTTCATGATTCTTTGTTTTTATTTATTTTGTATTGTGGGTAGGCGAAACTACCAAAAGGTCATTGAAAATGAATTGGATTCAATGGAATCAGCTCTGATAGTAACGTTTCAACCGCTGGAAAGTTGCTGTTTTTTTATTAACACGCATAGCATGTGGTTTACTCACATTGGGGAAGTTGACTTGCAAGCTTTAAAGTGTACAGTTACGCAAAGATTCACCACTCTAATCTCCGCCATTCAAATTGTTAGGGTAGTTGGTAGCCTTGTTTTGTTCTTCACGCATGCGCAAACTTAATGCGCACATCGCTTATTAAAAAATGAAATTATTTTCTACTTCTATTGTGGTGTTCATAGGTCATAGACGCTCTTCACTGCCCCCCATAGGCTTGGAGAATATTGACTAACAGCGAGGGCAAGCCACACAGAGTGGGCTGCAAAAGTTGTGCCAGGCTGACTCTGCCCATCATAAGCCAAAACAACAAAACAACTCTTTTGAAACAAAACAACCCAGGAAGTTGGGTCAACTTGACCCAAGTAGTGGGTCGGTCTTTCCAAAATTGGGTTATTTTTGACCCAACCATTTAGGGATGGGCGAGTACCGATACCAGGTATCGGTATCGGGACGATACCAGCCTTTTTTCAAGTACTCGTGACGCAGACGAGTACAAGCGACCGATGGCAGAGGGGGAAGACGTTAAGTGAGTCCTCCTTGCCTGTAACTGGCGCTAGCTTGCAGCAGTTTTTCACCAAAACTTCACCGGTTTGGAAATACTTCAAAATTGTGAATCTTAAACTAAAAGAGCATTTTTGTGTTTTATTTGGAGCGATAAGACTATTGAAGAGTGACTGTGCTGTTTTTTTTTTTTTTTGCTTTTTTGTTTTTTGTCAAAATTAAAGGAAATATATTTGGTTAAAAATATCTTTTAGTGATTTTTTTTATTTGTCAAAATGTACTACTGGTATCGGCAGTTGGTATCGGTATCGGTGAGTACTGAGGGTCTGAGTATCGGTATCTGTCTGAAAAAAAGTGGTATTGAACATCCCTACAACAGTTTTACGAGTATATCATTCTGAGAGATGTTTAACATTTTGCCACTCTAATCACATGTAGCGTCATAGCTAACCAAATCATTAAAGGTTGGATTATGTTTGATGCAAGTACGTTCCATGCAGAAATGAGACTATAGCCCAATGCACACTGGCTGCGGAAAGGACGTGGTGCGTTTTCTGTACGGCGGTCGTACGGACGCCGCAAGGATAGAAAGGATTCAAGTCTACGTGTCAATTCACACCAACTGCGGTGCTGTGCAATGCGTCCGCGGTGCAGTGCATCCGCGGTGCAGAACGACTGCGGAGATGCGGAAGGTTTCCACAAGCGTTTTATTTTTTCCGGACGCAGCATGCGAATTTTCATGAAGCTGAAGAAATTACACGAAACGGACAGGAAGTCGGGCGTCTCACGTCACGGTAAAATCGGGTATATTTCAAAATAAAACCGTTTGCTAACTGTTTTTTGGGGAGAGGGAAGCTGGCTAGCTACATAGCGTGACATGAGTCGGACATTTATGACAAAAAAATAAGCTCAGAATACATTAAACATGACAAAATAACACTATTTAACCACAGAACGTACTTACCCATTGTAGAAGTCACAGAAATAATGTCCAAAAAGCATATCGACGTGACAACAAGCAAGCGTGGCTATTGTTTACAAAATAGGACTGTATATACACGGTTGTTATCGCATGAACTCAACTTTCCAGCGTGAACCCCACGCGATCTTGTGGCGGCTGCAGATTTCCGGACACGCAACGCACACGGTGTGAATGGGGTATATGCATTGGAAGAGGCGGGACTGTTTTTGCAGACGAGTTTGTTTCCGGTTCGGTTTGCGACGTGTGGGCTGCAAAAATACTTGTGCTTCCGATTTTGTGCTCCTCGGTTGCGCGTTCGCAACCCGGACCGGAAACAAACTGTTGTGAAAAATTACGTCCCGCCTCTTCCGTGGCATATACCCCATTGCAGTCCTTGCGGAAGCCGTGCGGATGCCGTACGAAAAACGCAGCACGTCCTTTCCGCAGTCAGTGTGAATTGGGCTATAGTCTCATTTCCACACGGAATGTACTTGCATCAAACATAATCCAACCTTTAATAATTTGGTTAGCTATGACGCTGCTTGTGATTAGAGTGTCAAAATGTTAAACATCTCTCAGAATGATACACTCGTAAAACTCGTAAAATAACCCAATTTTGGACAGACCGACCCACTACTTGGGCCAAGTTGACCCAACTTCGTGGGTTGTTTTGTTTCACAAGAGTTGTTTTGTACAAAAGAACCCAGAAAGTTGGGTCAAATCAACCCAAGTAGCTGGTCGGACCAGTTGTGTTACTTTAGACCTAGCAGTTTTAACGTCGTACGATGCAGTCTTTTCTGTATTATGGCAAATTGTCCTCCCATCTATTTATTTATAGCGTTTATCTTCATTATTGCCGCGGGCGAGCTGGAACCTACGCCACCTATCTACAGGTGAAAGACACTAGTCACCAGCCACTTACTGGGCACATACAGCTTACGTCACGTGTCAAAATGGCGGTCTTACTCAGTGAAAATGACCCCATTTGTCCAATGGATCGTTGTAGTTTGATTTGTGAGGATTATTTTCACTTCAACATGTGCTGAAATGTCATTTGACTACTGTAACAATCTGCCTGGTTTGTATGCTAGTCACAGGCAAATACAATACAATACGCCGTTTGTTTTCACCATGTAAAGGAAGCGTTACATTGCGGAAATAGCAGAAATGCCCTAATATTCAGAATTGCCAATAGTCAATCAACCACTCACAGTCACCATCACACCTATGAACAATTTTCAGTCTGATATGAACCTTTTTGGAATTATTATGACGAAAGGACGACTGAGCTAAAATATGAACTCTGAACCTCATTGCTGTGAGGCAAACGTGCCACCAACTTTTCTACTGTACTACCCCTCTTGGAAGAATAATAATTTTAAATAAAAAAAACATACTTTTAATCAACAGATTTAAGATTGTGTAAGAATACTAACTGTATAGACAGTGAAAGTGTAGAAGGCTATGATGGAAGAGAGTTGTAATAACAGACAAGATGAGCCGCTTTGGTGTAACAGTTTCAACGCCCCCATTCACAAAAAAAAAAAAAAAAAAAAAAAAAAAAAAAGATTGACGCATGCAGAGAATTACCACCGCCCATCCCGAAACCATTCACACAGTCGCACAGGCCTTGGGCTTTATCTTCTCGTCGACACAACAAAATAACAGGCTACACTATCACACAAAAGTGGCGCAGTCGAGCTAAAGCCCGAGGTGCACTAAAAATAGCCTAGCAACAATCGGCATAATAAACGTCGCCTGTCCTGTCCTGTCCCACCCCCACCCTCCTTGTTGCCTGGACACTTCCCGCCCTCACCAGCGCAACGAACCGCGGGGGGAACGCTTTCAAGATCAACCTTCCTCCCGAGAAGTGTCGAGAAATGTACGAGAAGGCGGAGGCAACGCGGGGTGAAAAGTTAAGCGAGACGTCGCCGAGATGAAAACCCCTTTCCGCGCATCGCATCCCTGCCGGAGGATCAAAGTGGCGACACGCTCACGTTACAGCCCACCAAAAAACTCACCGGAAGCGCCACTCAACGGGCCCGGAGGCGACCACTCGTCCCGACGTTCGCCCCGCGCGGGGTTTCAGTCCTCTCCCATGCTACACTCCCGGGCTTCTTTCTCGACTTGGCGAGAGGAGGAGGCGGAGGAGGAGGGGGCACGAAAAATTCATCTCCTGACAGATTCCGCCATACTGGATTTTTTTTTTTTTTTCGTTCAGGCCCAGCGTCACATGGAGGAGCGCCCCTGCGCGCAGCGAGGGGCGGGGTCAGGCCGGCCCGTGCGTGAGCGTGCGTGCGTGAGCGTCAATCAACGTAAACATCTAACATGCGCGTGTGCGTATGTGCCTATGACCATGCACGCAGGAGCTAATGGTGGTGTTCAAGTAACAAAGTATAAATGCTCAGAAGTAGCAAAAGTATACCCCACGTTGAATATGTTATTCACTTGTAGTTAAAAAAAAAAAAAAAGGTGAAAGTACAAAAACTCGTTTACTCATTTACTTACGCATGGCAGCTTAATATATATACACAAGGTAATAGTGTATGGTTAACATAATTGAAAGTACCCTACAACATTTAAAAGCATTTACAAAAAAAAGAACTAAAGTCATCTAACAACAAAAGTGCATAAATAAAGTGTAGCTTACTAAAATTATTTTTTTTTAAAGTACGTAATTAAAAGTAAATTATTACTGATTCTGAAATGTACAACAGTAGAAATGTAATTTTATTGTCAATTGTTAATTATGCCAATGCCTCGCAAATCAGTTGTAGCTTTCCAAATGAGAGCTCAAGTGGCTCATGCTTATTCGAGTGCTAAAATGACTATGTGTTTAAACTAAAATCGTATTATATTGTTATTTCAGCTCAACAGCAGCTTATACCTCAGCTAGTTAAACATACCTGTACTATAACATATACCCCAAAGTACCATATAGATTTAAAAGTTACCCATAAACAAATTTATATTTTTTTGGAGAATAAAAATGCATGAGAATAAAGTCATGTTTTTCAACAAAGAGCTTGTAATCTTACAACAATAAAGTATTTTTCGAAGCTCGTTTAGTATAATATTAAAGTCAAACAGATGATGCAAGTAATATCGCGATATTCCCAAGCCTAAAAGCATAATTGCATTTATAACTTACTGTCACAATAGAAATAATAAAATTAAAATAGAAATATCAATGTTCTTTGCTAAAAATTGTGTCTTTTATTTTGCATTTATTTATGCCTGTGTAGATTCTCAGTCACTTATGTCAATGCAATCCACAAAGGTTGAAATGGACACTTTGTTGAATTTGATGTACAGTTATTGTTGAATGTTTTTTTTTAAACTTTTCAAAAATGACCTCTGTAAAAGACACATTTATTTTCTTTAAAAATATATATATAGAAGACTATAGTCTCTAAAACACTTTGATCTTGAAATAAGACTAGTCTGGTAATAATATGACTTTTGTTCTATAAAAAAAAAAAAAAAAAAATGGCTGCCAGATTTATGTGTCACAATATATCATAATCATATTGGAGAGGTAAGACAGACTAATTGGTCTCGTAAACCTTTTACACAAAGCGCCACAAAAGAAACAATCCAAGGACCAACATAAAGGTATATTCAATATTATTGTAAGCCACTGTAATAGTATGTACAACACTAAAATACAGGGGGGAAAAATTAACCACCCTATTAATTAACAATTCAGCTGAAATATATTGTACATTAAATAGATACAACATTCAGGAAGTAATTATTTTTGCATACCACTAGGGGGAGTCCACGTACCACTAGTACGACACTTGTTTATTTATTATGTTTTGTTTGGCCGTTCCCAACATGCTGCTATGCACTTTTTGAAATTATACGACATAATGATCGATTGTAAATAATATTTTTTGCGGACTTCCAACCCCATATCTCGCTGAATCTAGTTTGAGAATCACTGGCCCTAAACTACTCCGCATTTAACACACATGATCTGGCATCTGTCAAATGAAACAAAGCATTATCGAATTGTCACTGAATGCAACATGAGGGGCCTTCCCCGTTCCCCGCTCGAATGCAATGAATGCTCATTTCCACTACTTTATATTGGATTTTGCCTCTCACACAACCACCCACGTGAGGTATTCTATTGCCAGCACCTTGTTTTGCTGCTTGGATTATTGTAATAAGCTAAACAGTTCCCGTGTAGAGCACGTCCTCAAATGGGGCGATTCAACAGTGCAGATACAGACCATTTCCGCTCCTGTGCTTCTCTTCTCAACCATGCAGGCCACGGGGTCAACGGTCAGGTGCTGTTGACAAGAATCCTTCAGCGTGTTGTGATATCTTGCCTTACAGTCATAAAGTCATTATCAAATGCATACAGGTCACGGTGATTGTTTCCTATCTTGAAGAGGAAATCATTCATATATCACCTTCCTGTCTTTATTATTTTTAGCCCAGTCGCAGCTTTCTGCTGCTTGACTTGCATTTATGAATCGAGGTCGTTCCTCTTTTGGAATACAAGGGAGGTCTTTGGGGATCGCCGTAACCACGGCAACAGAGAATTGTAATTTGTGTTCGGCAACAGAAGCATCAGTTATGTAAGGTGACCGCGTCTTGTTGTCGTGCTGGAGTGCACGCTTGAAAGCCACGAGACCTTCGCTCCGTTTGCCCCGTGAGAGGAGACAGAAAGCTGCATGGCTGACTGGAAAGTCAGCTACAAGAAAACATCGTCAAATGTGATCTAATGACCAGGAAGTATGAGAAGTTGCAGCTTTGTGAGGCTGCACTCGGCCACAAACTCAATTTAAGATGATGTTCAGCTCTTTTAACTTCACACAGTGCTTACTAATTAGCTGAGCGGGTGAGAATATTTTTAGCATTACATATAAACTTATGACCAAAAACACATATTTTTCTTGATCCATTTCTTTCAAATATTGTTTACAATTCCATCTAAATCTGTGTTAGTGAGCACTTCATCTTTGCCGAAACATCTGGCATCAACCTCACAGGTGAGGCATATCAAAAATGCTGATTGGACAGTGTCCGCTGAAAAAGTATTAAAGGGGAAGTCAACCCCCCAAAAAAACCACCACCACCACCACCATAAATTATTGACAAGAATATGTTCTATGCAGCAAGGGATAGTTGACTCATTGAAACATTTTCATCATTGAGAAGTCAATATTTTGTCCAGAATGACTTTGAACTCCTCATTATTTTTCATGTACAATTAATACCTTTAAAAAGCAATTTTTCGACTTGCTGTCGACTGATGATGACATCACCTGAACTGAGGAAGTAGGTAATGGCCAATCATGGCTCAGCTGTTTTCTGGGTTTGGTCAATAAACTGGGGCCATGATCGGTCATTACCTACTTCCTCAGCACAGGTGATGTCATCATCAGTCGACAGCAAGTAGAAAAAAAATACTTTTAAAGGGATACTTTAGTTATTTAGCCATTTTTGGCAGTCAAACATTAATATTTTGCCTATAATAAATTTGATATTTTCATTATTTTTCACGCACAATTAGTACCTTTAGAAACACATTTTGCAAATTGCTGTTGACTGAAAATGACATCACAAGGGCTCAGGTGCCCAATCACAGCTCAGCTTGTGAATGTCACATGACCAAACCTAGAAAACAGGTGAGCTGTGATTGGTTACCTGAGCCCTTCTGATGTCATATTCAGTCGACAGCAAGTTGCAATATGTGTTTTTAAAGGTACTAATTGTACGTGAAAAATAATGAAAGTATCAAATTAATTATAGAGAAAATATTAACTTTTTATTGCGAAATGGGCTAAATAAGTGAAGTATCCCTTTAAAGGTACTAATTGTACATGAAAAATAATGAAGTTACCACATTAATTATAGACAAAAATGAACTTTTTACTGCTGAAAATGGCTCAATGAGTCATGTATCCCTTTAATATTGCGTTAGTGGAATCAGAGTTAAACAGCAAATCCAGCAGTTTTTTTTTGTTTGTTTTTTAATCAAAATCAGAAAGTCCTCTGCGATTAGCTGGCAACCAGTCTAGGGTGTCCACCGCCTACTGCCCAGAGCCAGCTGAGATAGGCGCCAGCACCCCCCGCGACCCTTGTGAGGAATAAGCGGTCAAGAAAATGGATGGATGGATGGATGAAAATCAGAAAGTGGCCACTTTGCTGTCAAGTGAAAATGACATCACGGTTGCTCCCGTCTCAGGTGACAACCAATCGCAGCTCAGTTTCAGAAAACAGGTGAGCTATGATTGTTCGTTGCCTGGGCCCTGAGCAACTGTGATGTCATCTTCAGTAAGTGGCAAAATGGCCGCCCGCTGAGATGGATAAAAACGGCTGGATTTTGCTGCATAACTCATATTCCACAACTGTAATATTAATCAGAATGTCCCGTTTAGACTAGTGAGGTCACTCACATATAACATATTATTGTCCAGAAATGTTTAAGGTTGACTTGCCCTTTAATGTTTGCGTTCAGATTATGAAAACAGGAAGCGAAACAAAAGTTTTGCATTTATAGCCTATTTTTGTTCAGTGTGCTTACGTGCCAAACGACTTCAAAAATCACAATATGTGTGCTTCATACATTAATATGTAGCCTATCGCACTCGTGCGGCTGACAAATAGCTCTCTTTATTGTTTTGACCACATGTAAAGCAAGAAAAGACCATAAAAGCTCACCATTATCACATACACTAAATGTGAAGGATTTAATCCAGATCGGTGTGGACATCTGCATCTCTATTATTATTCTAAGGGCTTTGATTGAGGCACACTCACATAAAATACACACGGGGCGTGTATACATGCGTGTGCGGCGAGAGCGGCGATGTCAAAACAGGGATTAGAATGGCTTATTTTGCCCAGAGCGGCACATGTGTCACATTCATGTTGCCAAGTAGCTGATGTCAGTTTAACCGTTTTGCATTCGAGGGGATCAACCAGTGCCGGTGCATTTGAAACAAAATATCAAACAAAACAAAAGTAATGGTCTTAAAATAAATCATATTTTTGGCCAGTGGCTGGATGAGGAGCAGCAAACCGGCCAGAAAAGTCAACATGCGCGAGTTAAACTACCACCCTGCCACCACAGCAGACACATCACACACGGGCTGCGGACCAGGCCACTTGCAAGACACACACAAGTGGCTGTTAGTGGTTTGGCAGGGGATGTTTTCGTCTCACCCAGCGCGGTCCCGCATGAGTCAGATGCAGCATGCAGACAAAGTCGGAAGGCCTCAGTGTTGCTTTTTCCCCGCACGAAGGCAAACTTATAGTAAAAATAGATAACTAATTTAAATATATATATATATATATATATATATATATATATATATATATATATATATATATATATATATATATATATATATATATAAAATTAAAATAGAAAATAAACATTACAATTTTTTTTAATTATTATTATTCAGGCCAGTTAGTCTAAAACAGTGGTTCTTCCTAAATTTGTTTATTTATTTATTTATTTATTTATTTGTTTGTTTTTGCATAGTACAGTTATCAAAAGGGAAGTCAAGTGAACAATTTTCTTTACAATAAAATACTCGATGTACCCTGTAACAAACTGCAGTATGGCACCACGCCACATGGTGGCGCCTTCTTATTTTTGTTATGCTTGTGCAGCTCTTTTTCTTTTCTTCTTTTTTTTTTAATTGAAACTCTGCTTTTAACATTCACAGCATTGCAATAAACATCAGATCAAAGTCGGATCAGATAAAAAAAAAACAATCAACAATTCCACATTAAAAACGAAAAAAATTAAACAATGAGAATAAAGAAAATTACGAAAGCATATTGCATTCACTTGAAAAAAAAAACTGTTTTTCTGAATAATTTTTCCCCTGTTTTACGAATTATTTTTTTATGACAGAAAAAAATATTCCGTAAAACAGAAAAAAATGTTTAAAAAAAAGAGGAAAAAAATACTCAAAAAAAAAAACTCCCCCCCAAAAATTAGTCAGAAAAACAGGAGTTTATTGTTTGTTTGTTTGTTTTCCAAGTGAATGCAATACGCTTGCGTAGAAAATAACGTAAGGCAACAATAAAATGTCAATTAAGGTAAAAAAAGACAATTCACCAAGGATTTTCAATGTATACGTACTTTTCTTGCTTCTTGTCAACTTCAAGGAATTAATATATAAATCAAAATCCGCAAGAAATATTAAAAAATTCAGAAGGGATTTGGAAATTCTTATTTTATGCAAATAAAATTTGACAAGTAAGATTGATCCCAAAGGCTAGAGATTTGTTATCATGAATGAAATTTGTAATTAAAGCTTTTGGATCAACTGTAATGATATGTCCAGTTTTCTCACATACATACTTTTTTAAATCCCTCTTTGCAGGACTTTTTCGTTTGGCCATCAAGTGTATTTGATGCCATGGACTTGTACGCGTAATCGTGGCGTGTGGCAGTGCCAAGAAGACTACTTTTTCCTGCGTAAAGTAAACTGTGGACTTCCAGTCCCTTTGTTTGCTCTCCAATTTTTATTTTCATTTTTTTGCTATCCAGCAGCGCCATTAACGGCTGAACAGCCATCGTGCGTTACAACACTCCACTAGCCTACACGCGAGATGGTTAATATTGCGTTTGTGGAATACGAATTATGCAGTAAATTTCACTTGTTTTATCCACCTCAAGGGGCGGCCATTTTGCCATTTGCTGCTGACTGAAAATGACATCACAGTGCCTTAAGGGCTCAGGTACAGGTAACGCTCATGACGGATCAGCTTCTGGGTTTAGTCATGGGACTTGACAGTTCACCTGTTTTCTGGGTTTAGTCATGGGACGCTTACAAGCTGAGACCATCGGCACTGTGATGTTGTTTCCAGTTGCCAGCATGTGTGTCTAAGGCACACTGGCCGCCCCCTGAGATGGATAAAAAAAATTAAAAAAAATTAAAAAAACGGGTGTATTTTGGCCCAGCTCCAGAGTCAGCGTCATCGCAGAGTGGCACATACTCTGCTCAATAAATGTTTGCTAATATTACAATTCTCTCAACAGGTTATTCAATCTTTCTTCTCCTGTCGCTACTCAAACAAAAGCACTCGCTATTTCCATTCACACTAGTTGGATGCGTTGGCTAGCTTAGAAAACAGGAGCATATCTTCAATCCTCCGGTATGCTACAGCAGTTAAACATGTAATTTCTGTTGAATCTTAATTTTGAGGGTTTTAAGCGCAACAGTTTGACTACCTGCAAAGCAGATTGAAAATATGGCTGCCTCTGAAGCCCACGACACATATAAATGTTGTGGAATGTATCGTCTCACATCAAATTGAAATCAAATTAGCCTATTTCCAGCGCTCATGTTATTTGTGAGAGGAATTGTCTTTTATACTCATCTTCTTTAGGACATTTTATCACATGCGCTACATGATCTGCTAATCCTTCAATAATTTCTTTAGCAGTCTTGGGTGTGTCACGATGGTCTGTCTGCTGGTTCGGAGGCTTTTCTGGGAAGTAGAGTGAATTAGTCACAATTAAGTTAACCATGAAACCAGAAAATTAAATTACAGACCGTAGAAATGTGAGCACTCAACTCAGCAATGGCATCAGTCAGCATAAGATGCGATAAGCTGATCAATTTGTGGCTTATAGATTGATGAATACTGCACTGATAAAAGATTTTGTTGTTAGTTCCTTGTAATCATTATTACCCTGTGATTGGCTGGCAACCAGCTCAGGTTTTTCACGGATATCATATTAGTGTACAGTGTAGTGCCTAGCAATGGCCCATATTTCCTTTCTGGGACATGTATTATTTTGGCGGCTGTGTGCCGTTTCTTTGTTGACACTGCCATCTAGTGGATTTCGCTCTTATGGCGCATGGACTGTCTTGCCAACGTCATCATCCTGCGCCATAGAAACACATTTACCCGAGTTTTAATTTTCAGGCGGTCCTCTCTTAAAAATTATTGAAACACTCGTCAATTTTAGGAAATTGTTATTATTATTTGCCGCATAAATATCGTTTATTGTACAAATGAGCCCTGTTATGCGACGTGAGCATCGTCAAAATTCGGTCTGAGGACCCGATGTACCCTGGAAAAACCAATTCAGGGCATACTTACAGCCACACTGATAGCAACGTGGGAAGGAAACCTAGCATAACGTGTGTTTGTTTTGTTTTATTTTTGACATTCCGCCAACGATGATCTATTTTCTCTCATCATCATATGCGACATTTTATCGTTTGAGAATATAATACTGTCTTCAGTAGCGTACTACACAGAGGTTAGACCTCCGGTTAGTCCCCGGTTGATTGTTTTGCTCGAAGTGTGCTAACACAGCATGGAAAACACGGAGCAAAACTCGTTAGAACTTCACGGAGACGAAGAAATCATTGAAGTCATCGACCTGAATGAGACTGAAGATGGTCCAGGTACGTAAAAAAGAAACCGGACACAATCTTCAACCAACTATTATATTATTCTAATTATTATAGTTGTTGTTTTTATTGTTGTTTGTTTTATAGTTGTTGTTATTGTTTGAGTTAATTTCCATATACAGTAACACCATAAGAGTATAATAATAATCATCATTTTGGCTATACAATAGTCTTCTTACTAGTTTATCAATCCAGTATTAACTGTGATTGACGGTTGACACCTCAACTGTGACTTGATAAATTAGCATCTTTCTATCTGCTATCGGCTGATGACCAGTCCAGTGTGTGCCGCGACTCTCACTCAAAGTGAGCTGGAATAGGCTCCAGCTCAACCCTAATGAGATTCAGTGCGAAAGAAAATGGATGCAAGCGGAATCACTGGCTTCTGCTCACAGATAACTTGGCAGACGACTTGGAGGACATCGACTTTGATGAGGATGCCGGTGCAGACAACGACGAAGGATGGGAGACAGAGGACGAGATGGAGTTGGAGCGAGATGATAGCGAGTTGACCTTCTCCAAACACACCGGTATTGGCGGAATAAACCACGGAGGTTTTCTGCGATCAACAAAGGAATCAGAATTTGAGTCTTCATTTCCCTGTGTGTATGTGTTTTTTTTAACGTCCTCAGGCTCTGTGTTTTGCGTGAGCTTGGATCCAGCCACCAACAACTTGGCAGTGACGGGTGGAGAAGATGATAAGGCGTATGTGTGGAGGGTGAGCGATGGTGAAGTTGTCCTGGAGTGTACAGGTGAGGTGATTCTCCACAAATAGAATTGCAGACACAAATTCACACTCTTGAGTACAGTGAACCCCCGGGATATTTTCCCGCAGACCCAAACAAAATACGATACCGATTATTAATAGTCAAGGAGGCTGATAACCTATATTTCAAGCCGATATTCATTTGCTGTAAAATAGGAAATATTTGTGTCAAAACTTTTTTTTAAATGTGCTTTGTTGAAATGCCATTAAGTATGTTTGTTAAAACTAATTTTCAAATTTTAACACTGAAGATTTTTCTTTCATTTTTAAACATATAAGACAGCTTTGTTGAAAAATAATTAAAAAAAAATTGCAGGCAGCTTCCAGCATGTTAAGCTACCGATAAATTAAAAACTAAGCAAGTAAATAGCTCCCTAAGGCTTTCTACTTGCATTTGCATTTTTAGGGTTGGAACACCCATGTAACTGGGGGCGTGGAAAGGGTGTGGAAAACCAAATAAATAGAGAGGGTGAGGAGAGGAATCTTCAGAGAGTGCAGGAGTGAATTGTATCAGTCAGTTCCTCTCCTCTCTCCTCACGAGCCCTGAACTGAGTGGCTTCTCTCCTTTTAGTGTCGTGTTTAATAGATGTCAAACAGGTAAACCTGACAGTACATAAAGTTTTCCAAAATTTTAACATAATTTCTTAATTTAAAAAAAATAACAGTTTTTACAAATAAAAAGTATAGGGAGTTCCAGTGTCAGCACATCTTTTATAAAGTAAATTGGAAATGTAAATAAATAGGTATCTCTGACTGAGTGACAAATGCATGCGAATGTAACTTATTTTGGGTTTTCATCAGGGTTCATAAAAGGTTTCAAAAGATCTTCAGAAAAATTGTCTGAACATGTTAAAATTATTTTTTTGGCAACTAATATTGGTCTGGGAACGTCTTACAAATCCTGATGAAAATCCAACATTTGCTACATTCACAAGCATTCACGGTTCAGTGGGATACTATATATAGATACTGGACAGTATAGAATATTGTGATAAAGTCCTTTCTTTTCTGTAATGCAATTAAAAAAAACAAAAATGTCATACATTATGGATTAATTACAAATCAACTGAAATATTGCAAGCCTTTTATTATTTTAATATTGCTGATTATGGCTTACAGCTTAAACAAAACTCAAATATCCTATCTCAAAATATTAGAATATCATGAAAAAGTATACTAGTAGGCTATTCAACTAATCACTTGAATTGTCTAATTAACTCGAAACACCTGCAAGTGTTTCCAAGTGAATCCAGAATGTATGAGATTTTTTTTTTTTTTTTAACAGAAAATAAAGGACTTTATCACAATATTCTAATTTTCTGAGACAGTCCTGTATATCGGCCTTCAGATTCGTAAAAAGGCCGATGCCGCATTTGTCAATATGCCAAATATCGGTAAAGATAATCCGCCCGGCCAATAATACGGTCTATCCCTAATTTTTCTGCCTAAATATAAACATTTTCTTTTGTCATTTAGCAGAGTGACGACTCTTGAAAAACTTTGAAGTGCAGCCACTGCTGTATACTGTAAAAAAAAACAAAAAAACAAGTGCTATCAGATCTGATTTCCACAACAGACATGAATATGCTCCTCATTGAGCCACTATGGGTGAGCCGGGACACTGTGGGCAAATACTGCACACCTAGACGCAATCATGGAAAACTGAATCCTTGGCAACTCCTCCCGTTCGTTCTCCCGCGCAGGTCACAAAGATTCTGTCACGTGTGCCGTGTTCAGCCACGACTCCTCGCTCGTGGCTTCGGGTGACATGAGCGGCCTCATTAAAGTCTGGAAAGTGGAGAGCAAAGAAGAGATCTGGTCGTTCGAAGTCGGAGATTTGGAGGTAAAGCACGTTGTGCTTTGATTCTTTGATGTATGTTGTGATCATCTTTCAAAAAAAAAAGAAAAAGTGCAACGAAAGCTCAAGTCTTCTTCCGTGTTTGTTTTTTGGTCATGTGTCCATTCAGTGGTTGGAGTGGCATCCGTGTGCTCCAGTTCTCCTGGCAGGAACAGATGATGGCAACATGTGGATGTGGAAGGTCCCCAGTGGAGACTGTAAAACCTTCCAGAGTTCTGCATGCCAGTCCACCTGTGGCAAAGTTCTTCTTGATGGTAAAAAGAATTATCCATCTTGTGGTTTCTGTACATTTTATGCTTGCACATCATTTTTGTGTATAGTGGTACCTCTACTTACGAACGTCTCTTCATACGAAATGTTCGAGTTACGAAACACCTCAAAGGGAAAATATTGCCTCTTGTTACGAAAGAAATTTCTAGATACAAAAGGTAAAAATACATTACCGAACGCAACATACTTTCAGCTATGGCTATTACCTACCATAAGTATCTATGAGCGTAGATACTAGATCGTGTTTGTGCATCTTTCTGGTATCCCATTGGCTAAGAGGAACCTCTACCATAGGTATCTATGAGCCTAGATAATAGATCGGTGTCTATACAGCGTCCTCCTCATTCATCCCGCGGCCCATGACGTGTTCCGTTTCGGAAATGTATCAACTAATGGCCGACGAATTTGTGCAAAAATTCAAACAATTGGTGATTGATGAAGGCACAGTAAGTTTTTAATTGCGACGAGACGGGTCTTTTTTTTTGGAAAAAGATGCCTCGCCATACCGGAAGTTTCCATGAAGTTTCGGAATTTGTTTAAAAGAATCGCCCAGAAAAAGTGTTCACCAGTCGGGCGTTTGCTCACTGAGATGATGTTTGCATTGGACATTTTCGAAGGATTGTTTAAAAAAAAAAAACAAACACTTCTGAGAGAGAACATGAACCAAAGAGGGCAAAAAAATGAAGAGGACAGCAGTTAAAAAGGTAAATGACCATCATTTTTATTCTTTACTCTATTCTTTGTTTTTTTACATTCCGCACAACTCTCATTTATTGTGCAATAATCTAATTGTAACATGTATGTGTTACATGTTTTGATGCATTTTTATGCATTATGAAACATTTATGTCTGAATTTTGGGAGACTTGGAACGGATTAGGGCATTTAAATGGAAAATGCGTCTCTACTTATAACATTTTCTCCTTAAGAACTTTCTTCCAGAACCAATTAATTTCGTAAGTCGAGGTACCACTGTATTGGTAATCAAATGTGTTTACAATGTGTTTTTTGAATCCCTTGTCGTCAGGTAAACGCGCCGCGGTGGGTTATGAGGACGGAAGCGTGCGCTTGTGGGATTTAAAGCAGGGCAACAGCATCCATGTCATTAAAGGTGAGTCTGTCTGTGACGTTTCATTTGAGAACGTTGATAGAAGAATGGAAGAGATGAGACGGTGTGACGTCAAGGGTTAAACACACTCCAGGAGTATACTGACCTACTTTCAAATGGTTTCAAGAAAATTTTCATCTGTAAAAACTTTGCCATCATAAAAGATCTTTTTTTATCATATGTATGGGCAAGTATACATTGTCATTAAGAATAATTTTAAAAATGTTATACCATTGCGAAAAGAAGATGATCAGAGTAGCTGTGTGCACCCTCGAGTGCATTAGTGTCCAAACTACGGCCCAGGGGCCGTTTGCGGCCCGCCATTCATTTTTTTAGTGGCCCGCGACATATGCTAAAAATGGCATTTGACTCAGTTCAAATAAAATAAAAAGAAAAATGTTTGGAGATGGTCAAAGTACGAAGGGAGGGTGTCGAAAAACACAGGTGCTATTAAACGTTATTTTAGTTAACTAAAACTAATGAAATAAAACAAAAATTCAAAAAACAATTTTGTGAACAAAAAAATAAAAACGAAAATGCTTTTTAAAAAACGAACACTAACTGAAATTACATTGTATGTTTACAAAACTAACTAAAACTATAATTATCGCAGAAATGTCCTTCGTTTTAGTCTTTGGTGTGATTTTTAGTAGATTTATTTTGATATAAACCGGAATAATGACGTTTGAAAATATGTCACACAGAAGTGACATCATCTAGCAGCAGCCAATAAAAAAGCACCTTCAGATGATGTCGCTCCCCTGTTTTTTAAATATTGCTCACAAGTCATACACATTTAAAAAAATAAATAAATAAAAATTAAAAAAGTAATACTGAAAATAACTAAACAAAAACTAAGCATTTACAGTATTAAAGAACTAAAACTAATAATAACAGAACCAACCTGAAAACTAATAAAAACTAACTAAAATGAAAAATTCCAAAACTATAATAACCCTACTGCCATATTACAAATAAATTGGTTTATATACTGTACCATTTTTCTAAATATGCAAAAGCACAAATAAATTATTTGTACAATTTTTAGGACTAAACACAATTTCTCTTCATGACATTATGTGGCCCTTGGGTCCTTCTGATTGTCTGTATGTGGCCCTCAAAGGAAAAAGTTTGGATACACCTGATCTAGTGGTACGAATGAAAGAATAACTGGCCAAGTACAGTTCAGTTATATTCAACTTTTAATTCAGTTTGCATTAAAAAAAATTTGCAGCACACTGTTTGTTTAATAGTTATGCACAGTTGGCTGTATTTTAATAGATTCATTATTTAATTAAGTAGGGTTTTTTTTACAGTTACAGTTTTGTTATATTAAAGAAGAAAAGAATTGTCTCCATGTTAAAAAATAAAATAAAAAATAACTAACCATAAACACACAGGTCAGGATGGACACCAGGGGGCGCTGACATGCCTTGCATGCAACAAGGACAGCTCTTTGGTCCTAACTGGCTCAGTGGACGGTCGTGCCAAGCTCATCAACACGGCTACCGGCAAGGTGGGTGCCATGGCAACACAATTTGGAAAGATGGATGCAATTACACACCTTTTAAGTGGTGGGAACTTCAGTAGATTTTCAGGTTTCAGGTTGATTAAAAGTATCTGTACTTCTCCATATTTGTGAGCGCGTCTACCACTTGTGGTATCAGGTGGTGGGCGTGTTCTCTTTGGAGGGAGGCAAAGCCAAAGGTTCGAGAGACGGGGAAGAATCCAACTCTGTGGAATCTGTCGGATTCTGCAACGTGTAAGTTGCCTCAAGTTGTTCAGTAGGATTTGCATCCATTCAAAAGAAAAACAGCGAGACTGCCGTGATCAGAAACTGTGAGGGACATGATTAACATGAAGTGCGTGTGGGAGTGTGTCACGTGACCCTCTCCTCATAATGTGAACCATCTTGTGTCTTGTGCAGCCTTCCTCTCGTCGCGGTGGCTTATCTGGACGGCACCTTAGCCATTTACGATCTTTCCACACAAGTGCTGCGACACAGCTGCCGGCACGAGGTTTGCATTTGCCGCTCACAATGTTAGAAACGTGAAACTCGACTCTCGCTTTGCTTCCAGGCCGGCGTCGTTCACCTGCAGTGGGAGGAGTCTTCTTCGCTGGTGTCCACCTGCAGTTTAGACGGAGCGCTGCGCCAGTGGGACGCTCGCTCGGGCAACATGGTGTCCGAGTACCGCGGTCACGCCGCCGAGATCTTGGACTTCACGGTGAACAGGTGGGTGGGACGTGACGTTAATTCATCTTGACGGAAGATTCGGCTTCAGCTTGACCGTCCTCATCTCCTGCAGGGAAGGCACAGTGGCAGTCACGGCCTCAGGAGACAACCAAGCCAAAGTTTTCTGCCTCCAGAGGCCCGATCGATAAAAAAAACAAAAAAAAAAAAAACAAGGAGGAGAGACGGAGAGGGAATAACAAGAGAGAGGAACTGAAATTGTCTGGAATCAGGACAGCACCTCAACAGAAAAAGATTTCAGCTCCTCGCTGGTGCTTGTTGCATTATCATAAATCATCCGATTCACCAAACTTAAATCGTTGCTCATCATGTTGGAATGGTCACATTTAAAGTGGGATACATTATGCCATCTTCCTCCAGATTATTTTAATATTCCGACCTGTGTCAACCTAATTGTAAATACAACATGAAAAATATACTAAAACACATTTCACTTCAGCTGTTTTTGTGTTGTTATTCTCTTGAAACAGTCATTAGACAACGTGCAGGTGCGCATTACATTTTTAAGAGAGGCTCTCAAACTTTTTCGGGCCAGGCCTCAAAATTTTCAAACGGACCCCACCCCCATAAACCTAAATGGAAAAAGTCATAGGAATTAAAGGTAGAAAGTCCTAACTTTGTGACTTTTTTTTTTTTTTTTTTTTGAAGGAAAGTTGTTTTAATCTTTACAAGAATATGTACAGGTGTTTTGTTTGTTGGAATGAAAAGTGGCAATAATTAAGTTGTATTATTCCCAAGATTAAGTTACAATGCTATAATATTAAAGGGATGCTTTACTTATTTATCCATTTTTGGCAGTCAAACATGAATATTTTGCCTATAATAAATTTGATATTTTCATTATTTTTCACATACAATTAGTACCTTTAAAAACACATTTTGCAACTTGCTGTCGACTGAAAATGACATCACAAGGGCTCAGGTAACCAATCACAGCTCAGCGACAGCAAGTTGCAAAATGTGTTTTTAAAGGTACTAATTGTATGTGAAAAATAATGAAAGTATCAAATTAATTATAGACAAAATATTAACTTTTTATTGCTATAATGGGCTAAATAAGTGATGTTTCCCTTTAAAGTCTAAGTTTAATAAAGGAAGAAACTAACATTTTAGTGACTTTCAAAAATGTCATTTATTTTTGTTATATTCCACCTTTTATTCTGGAATAGACAGCTTTATCAGCTATATTTGTAAAAAAGTAAGCTTTTTATTCTAAAACAATAAAGCATATTTATTAATACATGGAATCTGATGATACATCTGCTAAGTTAGAGAGAAGAAATTGGTTTATTATTATTATTATATTTATTTTTTATTGGTATGCCAGTCCCTATATGTGACTGTAAAAATGTGAGGAAAAATCCTCGTAGAACAGCTCCCATTAAACATGAATTTCAATATGATTGATTAATTATGAACTCGGCCACATCCCAAGTTATATCAGGGTGTGCATACTTGTGCACTGTCCGTGAATTGTACTTCCCCAAATTATTATATTATAATGATGGAAAACATTTTGAAATGATTTATCTTGATACCATATGACAAAAATCCTGGCATTTGAACAGGGTGTGTAGACTTTTGAAATCCATATCTTCATGTATGCGCTTTTTTGAAATAAGATGTACTTTTAGAGGTCCCCGGACGGGCCCCACTTTGAGAAGCACTGGCCGACAATAAAACTTGAGTGATTTCTTGTGGTATCTTGTTTGTAATGTTGACATTTTATTCGAGCAGAACAAAAAGGGCAAGTGAGTCATTGGTGAGACATGAAGACTCCCGAAGAAGTGGATTTTCCTTAAAGTACACTCTAATGTCATTAACCAAGGTCGCAAATGGTCCTTTGAGGGAGAAGTCTCGGGCTCAACCAATTTAAAACTGACAATCAATTTGAGTATAAGGGCCCTTGAGTTCAAGACTTTAGATTCTTATCAACTCCAGTTGATCAGTCTGAGTAGCACAAATCTCCGCTGGCTGTCTGTGTCCTAACTTAATCATAAGTTACCATAAAGATTATCTTAGCTTAATTTTTTTTTTTTCAACGAGTCGGCCTGCCTGGCACCAAAAACTGTGCTTGAGTCCCACTAACCAAAATTATAAAAATAAAAACACAATGATTTCTAGTTTTCTAGTTTAATTTTCACAAGGCATGTTTTTGCCCTTCTATGTTTAATTATTTTTACAATATTGTGACCTTTTTTGTACCGCCAACCTCCCCACAAAATTTGATAATGATCGTATTGTGAGTTTTATATTGTGATAATATTGTATCATGATGTTTGATATCGTTACATCCCTACTCTCAATTGCACCCGCTCCCTCCCAACTCTCCGCTGTACCTATAAATAGCATCACTTACCTGTAAAACTGTACAGTATATACATTTAAACAGAGAGGCTAATACACTGCCACCTACTGTCGTGGATGTGCAATTACTCTTTATTCTAATGCGGGAAAATATAAACGTGTTCCCTGAGGTGACACGCGCCACACCTCCCGGCACCCCATTTTAGACGGGCTGCCCTAAACCTTAATTTTCCAGTTATTCACATTTTTCCATAACAACATTCCAAAAATCAATTCAGACATATTTACCTCCTCCTTCCACATTTCTTATTTTATTCAGCACCCCTGGGGAAGTATTAGCCCCCCACCCCCCAATGTCTGATTCATTCATTCTCTGACCCGTTTTTATCCTCACTAGGGCCACAGACGTGCTATTATTATTTACGTAGTTAGTGCTTCAGCATTACCATGCAGTGCCAACAGAAATTGTATTCTGCACTCTAAAACCAGTTGGATAAAAAAATAAAAATAAATAAATAACCCAAATTAGGTCAACAATGGACCAACCCAACTTTTTGAGTTATTTGACTCAAACAATTGGGTCAAATTAAACGAATAACGTCAAAAGCAAGCCATTTTGGGATGTTGTTTTGTGGGTTATTGATTTGACCCAATTTTTTGGGTTCATTGAAAACCCAATTGAATTCGGTCAAAAAAAGAACTGACCGACTGACCCAACCTTTCGAAAAGTTTAATAACCCAATTGAACATGGTCAAAAATGAATGGACCCAACATTTTGGGCTCATTGAATAACCCAGTTGAATTGGGTCAAAAAAAGAACTGAAAGAATTATTTAACACAAAAAGTTAAAAGGTTAAGTTGGGTCGAATTAAATTAATAACCCACAAAGCAACCCAATTTTGGGGGTTGTTTTGTGGGTGTATTCATTTGACCCAACTTTTTGATTAGTTGAATAACCCAATTGAACCAGGTCAAAAATGAATGGACCCAACTTTTTGTGTTCATTGAATAGCCCAATTGAATTGGGTCAAAAAAGGGGTGACCAACTCTAAGTTATTTAACCAAAAAAGTTTACTAAAAAGATATATTTAACTCCAAAAGTTGAGTACAATTAAATTAATAACCCACAAAGCAACACAATTTTGGGGGTTGTTTTGTGGGTGTATTCATTTGACCCAACTTTTTGGGTTAATTGAATAACCCAAATGAATTGTCAAAATAATAACTGTCCGACTCTGAGTTAAATAACAAAAAGATATATTTAACCCCAAAAGTTGGGTAAATTAACTTAATAACCCACGAAGCAACCCAATTTTGGGGGTTGTTTTGTGAATGTATTGATTTGACCCAACTTTTCGAAAAGTTGAATAACCCAATTGAACACAGTCAAAAATGAATGGACCCAACATTTTGGGCTCATTGAATAACCCAGTTGAATTGGGTCAAAAAAAGAACTGAAGGAATTATTTAACACAAAAAGTTAAAAGGTTAAGTTGGGTCGAATTAAATTAATAACCCACAAAGCAACCCAATTTTGGGGGTTGTTTTGTGGGTGTATTCATTTGACCCAACTTTTTGATTAGTTGAATAACCCAATTGAACCAGGTCAAAAATGAATGGACCCAACTTTTTGTGTTCATTGAATAGCCCAATTGAATTGGGTCAAAAAAGGGGTGACCAACTCTAAGTTATTTAACCAAAAAAGTTTACTAAAAAGATATATTTAACTCCAAAAGTTGAGTACAATTAAATTAATAACCCACAAAGCAACACAATTTTGGGGGTTGTTTTGTGGGTGTATTCATTTGACCCAACTTTTTGGGTTAATTGAATAACCCAAATGAATTGTCAAAATAATAACTGTCCGACTCTGAGTTAAATAACAAAAAGATATATTTAACCCCAAAAGTTGGGTAAATTAACTTAATAACCAACGAAGCAACCCAATTTTGGGGGTTGTTTTGTGAATGTATTGATTTGACCCAACTTTTCGAAAAGTTGAATAACCCAATTGAACACAGTCAAAAATGAATGGACCCAACATTTTGGGCTCATTGAATAACCCAGTTGAATTGGGTCAAAAAAAGAACTGAAGGAATTATTTAACACAAAAAGTTAAAAGGTTAAGTTGGGTCGAATTAAATTAATAACCCACAAAGCAACCCAATTTTGGGGGTTGTTTTGTGGGTGTATTCATTTGACCCAACTTTTTGATTAGTTGAATAACCCAATTGAACCAGGTCAAAAATGAATGGACCCAACTTTTTGTGTTCATTGAATAGCCCAATTGAATTGGGTCAAAAAAGGGGTGACCAACTCTAAGTTATTTAACCAAAAAAGTTTACTAAAAAGATATATTTAACTCCAAAAGTTGAGTACAATTAAATTAATAACCCACAAAGCAACACAATCTTGGGGGTTGTTTTGTGGGTGTATTCATTTGACCCAACTTTTTGGGTTAATTGAATAACCCAACTGAATTGTCAAAATAATAACTGTCCGACTCTGAGTTAAATAACAA
Organism: Festucalex cinctus; assembly: GCF_051991245.1. Taxonomy (NCBI): domain Eukaryota; kingdom Metazoa; phylum Chordata; class Actinopteri; order Syngnathiformes; family Syngnathidae; genus Festucalex; species Festucalex cinctus. The sequence goes on along the minus strand of NC_135412.1, from coordinate 21,667,287 downwards.
AAAGATATATTTAACCCCAAAAGTTGGTTAAATTAACTTAATAACCCACGAAGCAACCCAATTTTGGTGGTTGTTTTGTGAATGTATTGATTTGACCCAACTTTTCGAAAAGTTGAATAACCCAATTGAACACAGTAAAAAATGAATGGACCCAACATTTTGGGTTCATTGAATAACCCAATTGAATTGGGTCAAAAAAGAACTGAACGAATTATTTAACACAAAAAGTTAAAAGGTTAAGTTGCGTCAAATTAAATTAACCCACAAAGCAACCCAATTGGGGGGTTGTTTTGTGGGTGTATTCATTTGACTAAATTTTTTGGTTAGTGGAGTAACTAATTGAACTGGGTCAAAAATGAAGTGACCGACTCTAAGTTATTTAACCAAAAAAATGTAATAAAAAGATTTATTTAACGCCAAAAGTTGGGTCAAATTAAATTAATAACCCACAAGGTAACCCAATTTTGGGGATTGTTTTGTAGGGGTATTCATTTGACCCACTTTTTGGTTAGTTGAATAACCCAATTGAACTGAGTCAAAAATGAACGGACCCAACTTTTTGAGTTATTAAAGACAGAAAGTTGGGCCAAATTAAATGAATAACCCACAAAGCAACCCGATTTCGGAGGTCGTTTTGTGGGTGTATTCATTTGATCAAACTCTTTGGTTAGTTGAACAACCCAATTGAATTGGGTCAAAAAAGGGGTGACCAACTCTAAGTTATTTAACCAAAAAAGTTTACTAAAAAGATATATTTAACTCCAAAAGTTGAGTACAATTAAATTAATAACCCACAAAGCAACACAATCTTGGGGGTTGTTTTGTGGGTGTATTCATTTGACCCAACTTTTTGGGTTAATTGAATAACCCAACTGAATTGTCAAAATAATAACTGTCCGACTCTGAGTTAAATAACAAAAAGATATATTTAACCCCAAAAGTTGGTTAAATTAACTTAATAACCCACGAAGCAACCCAATTTTGGTGGTTGTTTTGTGAATGTATTGATTTGACCCAACTTTTCGAAAAGTTGAATAACCCAATTGAACACAGTAAAAAATGAATGGACCCAACATTTTGGGTTCATTGAATAACCCAATTGAATTGGGTCAAAAAAGAACTGAACGAATTATTTAACACAAAAAGTTAAAAGGTTAAGTTGCGTCAAATTAAATTAACCCACAAAGCAACCCAATTGGGGGGTTGTTTTGTGGGTGTATTCATTTGACTAAATTTTTTGGTTAGTGGAGTAACTAATTGAACTGGGTCAAAAATGAAGTGACCGACTCTAAGTTATTTAACCAAAAAAATGTAATAAAAAGATTTATTTAACGCCAAAAGTTGGGTCAAATTAAATTAATAACCCACAAGGTAACCCAATTTTGGGGATTGTTTTGTAGGGGTATTCATTTGACCCACTTTTTGGTTAGTTGAATAACCCAATTGAACTGAGTCAAAAATGAACGGACCCAACTTTTTGAGTTATTAAAGACAGAAAGTTGGGCCAAATTAAATGAATAACCCACAAAGCAACCCGATTTCGGAGGTCGTTTTGTGGGTGTATTCATTTGATCAAACTCTTTGGTTAGTTGAACAACCCAATTGAAGTGGGTCAAAAGCGAATGGACCCAACTTTTTGAGTTATTTAAACCAGAAAGTTGGCCCAAATTTACTATAATAACATCCTAACTGAAAAAGTGTTCCACTTTTAAAACCCTTCAAAAACATTTGATTCTTGGTGGTGGGCCGGCCCGGTGAATGTTTGCTAAGTGTAAATATGAATGTGAATGTGAATGGGCCGACAGTATGCGTGTGCTATTTTGTCAAGTGGAGATGTTGCGATGTTCCGTCCAGCCTGCTCTTTCCTGCGTCGTGTCTTTCCAGATGCATCCCGGCTCGGCCTGTGTTTAATAAAAAGCCGTTATCTGACGGGCGCTGGGCCGGCGACCAGCTCTGCTCCAGACTGTCATGGAAAGAGTGTTTGGAAAACAAAAGCCAGCTTCCACCGACCTTCCATCAGACAAGACACCGTGTTTATTAGATACCAGGCGGGCATGACGGCGGTTGTGAATCGCAGACGTAAACCGTGTGCGTGCGCACGTGCATGTAATGGTGAGCGAGGGAGTGAATAAGTCCATATTGTAATGTGGACCAACGCGCCTTCCTCATTTGTCTCGCCAGTGATGGGAAGTAACAGAGTACGCAAGTACTTTGTTACTGTACTTAAGGAGATTTTCCATATGTGTCCCTTTTACTTTCCCTCCCTACATTTGAAAACACGTGAGGAAAGCTATATAGGAACTAGGGGTGTCCAAATTAGTGCGTTAATTTAAAGTTCCTTGAACGCCACTAATTTTTTTTAACACACGATTAATGGCCACCCCTTACTCTGATAGCAACACAGCAGACACGTCCACGTCAAAATTCAGCAGTAATAAATGTAATTGTAATGCATATTTTTGTGGAGGCTGGGCTCAAGTTGTATTTTACAATTTTAAAAATTTGCAGAATTTCACAAGCTACTTCATGAAAAATGCACTGGGCTTTCACCGTCTTATAAATGCAATTATGCCATCTAGTGGCAGAAAAATGGCTTCAACACAAATCAATATCACACTGGTTTTTTGTTTGTTTGTTTTTTACAGTACAGCAAGTACATCTGTGTAATTTTAACTCAATTTTATGAATTTTAAAATTTCTGTATCAATGACTAAAAGATGCAGCCATATTTATATTAGTTTAATATATTTCCCATACTTTTATGTTTAGAGTACCGGTAAATATCTCTCTCTCTCTCTCTCTTTATTTATATAAACTGTAGGTAAGTTGTATAGTTAAATTATATATATATATATATATATATATATATATATATATATATATATATATATATATATATATATATATATATATATATATATATATAATTTAACTATACAACTTACCTACAGTTTGCGTGTATCTTTGCCGCCCCCATATAGTTTTCTGTGTTCCAGTAACCTGCTCAACAAATCGAGTCAACCTGTAACTTAATTACACAATTTTAGGACGCGTAGCTCGGAGCCGTTGCAACAATTGTCTGCTTACCAATCTTAACTAGGAATCTTGTTACGAAAGGAACAAATGTACATCCTTGATATGGGGGGGGGCGTACATGCAAGGGGCTGAGCGAGAAAGTCAGTGGGTCAGAAGACTGCTGTCTCTCTTCCTCCTCCTCCTCCTCCAATGTGCACACCTCCTCTTTAAAACGTGCGGACAGACAGACGGACGTCTCGGCTGCTCTCCTGCGGCGTCTTGTGACGTTTCCAGAACTTGGGATCCAAAGGGATTAAAAAGGAAGCAGCGATGATCATCTGAGCGCAGATGTGGCAGGCAGAAGGGATGATAACGAGCTGAAGACGCATCTTCATTGAAAGGTAAACATAATTTCACTGACCTACTTTTGTTTCAAAAAGTTGACAAATAGACCACAGCTTGTGGGATTTACAGGTTCATCTTATCTGTAAGGTAAGAGAGCAGGGAATTTTGATTAAAAATAACTATGTGCGGATCTCAACGTATTCCGTTCTACTGTTGTCTTCATTTTGTCGTTTATTTTAGCGCACTATTCCTTGCAAATGTAAGTGGACATCAGTTTTTTCTTATGCAATCATATTTCAGCCTCTGTGCGTTTCCATGTCAATCTAACCTGATTCAGTGTCTCCAGAATCAGGAGCCAAAGTTAACGAATCAACGGCTCTCTTAAGTTTTGGGTTTTGCTTACTTACCCTAAAGTGGAAGTCAACCTGAAACATTTCCTGAGAATAATATGGTCTATGTGACCTCACTAGTCGAAACATGACACTCTGATTAATATGACATTTGTGGAATGCGAGGTCAGAAGCAAAATCCAGCCTTTTTTCTCCATCTCAGGCGGAGGCCATTTTGCTACTTGCTGTCGACTGAAGATGACATCACAATTGCTCAGGGCTCAGACAATGACCAATCATAGCTTAGCTGTTTTCTCACGCTGAGCTGTGATTGGATGTTTTACCTGAGACCTGAGCAACTATGATGTCATCTTCAGTCAACAACAAGTGGTAAAATGGCCGCCACAGAGATGGATAAAATTGGCTGGATTTTGCTGATTAGCTCGTATTCCACTAACTCAATATTAACCAGAATAACATATTTAGACTTGATCTTGCATCCTCAGTACTGGGAGGCGGACGTGCTGACCACTCTTCCACCGAGCCGGCTTCCCCAAAAAATATATTTATGTTAAAAATATTAAAAATAAGCAGCCCATTGATGTTAAGTGAAATCCAGAAAAGTCCCATTCTTCATAAATAAAAATAAAATGGTAAGTGAAAAGTTTGTCTATTTTTAAACTTTATTCTTAAATGTCACTGTTAAAAATGCATTTCCAATCAAGTGGCAAAACCATAATTTGTTATCTCTAAGCATGGTTATTATCTGCTGAATCTAACGTAATTAGAACTGTCAAAATTAATCGATTAATCGACAAATAATCGCTTATCAAGTTAATCGGTAACTATTTTAATAATCGAGTAATTGTTTGGTGCCATTTTTTTTGTAAAATTGTCCAAATCCTCTGATTTCAGCATATCAACAGTAATTGTTCATCATGAAAGAAGACTGATTATCTTCTGGGTTTCATCTAAATAAATCATTTTGTTAATAAACTAATCAGGGGAATGAATGCTTTTGTATTGCACTTTAATGCAAAATTTAAATGAATCCGAATTAGTACAAATCGGGTGAATAATCGATAGATTAATCGATTCTAAAATTCTTCGATAGTGACAGCACTACTTGTAATGCAACTCATTCACTTGCAGCCATTTTGACTGAAGGAAGCCCTTTCACTCCCGGCTGTTTTACTAGATTTTGACTGATTTTGCAAGGCCCACAGAATTTTGTCTTCTATTGCTATAAAAACATGGAACCTACCAAAAGTTAGATTGAGTCTCTTCTTTCATCAGGAAAAAAAAGTATATTCTACTTCCATTTTGCAGCAATTAGTAGGGATTTAACCATAAGGGAAATATCATGATATTGTGATATTAAAAACTGCCACAATATTGTCGTCATCATGTTCACAATATTTAAAGGGAACACATATGTTTAAAAAGTCAAGTTGATTTCCATTTGTGCAGTTCTAGCACCCTCTGGTGGCTAGTCTATTATCGCAATTTAATTTTCATTAGGGATGTTTTGGCCTTCTCTGTTTAAAATCTGTGCTAATTTGTGGAGCGTCAATATGTAGAGGAACTCAATGTGTGTGTGCATTAGCAAGTAAGCGCCTCAATATTGTTATTAGAAATTATAGGTGGTTTATATGCATTGCTATTATGTACAAAAGCACAATATTGTGGTTTTTTTTGGTATGAGCTCTTTTTTTTTTCTTACAATATTGTGACCTTTTTTTAAATATCGCCCCCAACACCCCCCCCCCCCCCCCCCCCCCCACACACACACACACACACACACAATATTGTGATAATATCGTATCGTGATGTTTGGATACTGTTACATCCCTAGCAATTAGCATTAGAATATAGCTAAGTTTCATCATTATTCACAAATCTGCTTAGAACTGTGGGGAAATCAAGCTTGTTTTAACATGGCCCTGGTTGATCTCTTATACTCTGCTCCCACCTGCTGGCCGTTTGTAATAACTGCTATTGCTTCATCCATTCTCTGTAGTTGAGAGGCTGCATCAAAGCCTTCTGTATGCTCTAGCATGAAAATACGTCTTTGGGATACTTAATACATTTATAATAGGACGTATTTATATGTTTTGGGAGCAAATGAGTGAATGACTTTTAAAAACAAGTAATCAACAAGGTAACTAAGTGACTTTTGAAAGCTAGTAATCAGTAAAGTAACTAAAACGACTTTTCGAAGGTCACGGCAGCACGACCCGTCGACGGGAGCGGCGTTGACCACCCCGGCGATGGACTGCGGCGACGCCATCTCGCTGCTCCACCAGGAGCACCTCATCTACGCCATCACCGTCCCGCTGTCGGCCTCCATCATCCTGGCCAACCTGCTCATCATCGCGGGCATCACGTGCAACCGCCGCCTGCACAACACGCCCAACTACTTCTTCCTGAGCCTGCTGGTGGCCGACCTGTGCACGGGCGTGGCGCTCCCGTTCATACCCCTGATGGGGCTCAACCGCCAGCTGAGCTTCGGCTCGTGCCTGCTGGCGCACGTTTTCCCAAACTTCCTCTTCCTGGCCTTTCTGCTCAACCTGGTGATGGTCCACTACGAGCGTTACGTTTGCATCGCCGAGCCGCTGCGCTACAGCAACTTGTGGATGCACCGGCGTTTCCCGCTGGCCCTGCTGCTGGCGTGGGCGCCGCCGCTGCTGTACGCGTCCCTGCCCGCTTTCGGCTGGAACAACTGGGGCAGCCCGGATTGGAGCAGCTGCTGCGCACGTGGCCAAACGTCGACCCTTTCTTCCAATTGCACTGTCAACATCACCGCTTGCTGCTCTTACAGACGCGTGTTCCCCAACGCCTTCATCTACCTGGAGGTCTACGGTTTGGTGCTGCCCGCCATCCTCAGCATCGCCGCTATGACGGGCCGGGTCCTGTGGATCACGCGGGGCCAGATGAAGAGCATCTGCCGGCTCCACCGCTCGGTGGAGCGCGGCCAGGCCTCGGACCGGGAGCAGCGGCTGAACATGCGCTACGCCCGCTGCGTGGTGGCCGTGTCGTTGACCTTCCTGGCCTGCTGGGTTCCCTACCTCATCTACATGCACGTGTGCATCGCCTTCTTGATCAGCGATGCCAAGTGGAACTCCAACACGCTCATCGTGCTCTCGTGCACCGGGATCGGCAGCATGGCCGTGGTGCCGCTGGTGCTGGGCCTGGCCAACAGGCAGTACACGGAGCCGGCGCACAAGCTGCGGCGGAAACTTCGGGACAGGTTGAGGCAGAAGATGCGGGCGGCAGGAGAGTCTGCAGTCAAGGAGAATGCCAATGAGAATATTGAATATTGAAAATAATCAAAGAGTTCAAAGGCAAAAGAAGACATTTTTTGTTTTTTATCAGTATCAGAAGGCGGCCATTTTTTCACTTGCTGTGGAGTGAAAATGACATCACAGTTGCTCAGGTCTTAGGTAAAGAGATACTTGAACTCATTGAGCCATTTTCGGAAGTAAAAAGTTATGGCCAGAATTAATTTGATAATGTCATCATTTTTCACGCACAATTATTAACTTGGGTGGCATGACTGGTTAGCACGTCCGGCTCCCAGTGCAAAGGATGTGAGATCGAGTCCGGGCTTCGGCCTGCCGGGGTGGAGTTTGCACGTTCTCCTCATGCTTGTGTGGGTTTTCTCCGGGTACTCCGGTTGCTTGGCAGGTTGATTGAACACTCTAAAATTGTCCCGAGGTGTGATTGTGATTGAGTGGTTGTTCGTCTGTGTGTGCCCTGCGACTGGCTGGCAACCAGTTCAGAGTGTACCCCGCCTACTGTCTGAAGCCAGCTGGGATAGGCTCCAGCACCCCCACGACCCTTGATGGATGGATGGATGGATGGATGGAATTAATCCAAACACATTTTTCCCACTTGCTGTCGACGGAAGATGACATCACCTGTTCTGAGGAAATCAGTACCGAGCAATCATAGCTCACCTGTTTTCTGGGTTTGGTCAGCAAACCCAGCTATGATTGGTCATTACTTGTTTCCTCAGCACAGGTGATGTCATCTTCAGTCGATAGCAAGTGACAAAATTAGTTTTTAAAAGTATTAATTGTTCGTGAAAAATAATAAAGTTATCACATTGATTATAGACAAAATATTATCTTCTTACTGTTAAAAATGGCTCAATTAATCAAATATCCTTTAACAACCAATCGCAGGTCAGCTTCAGAACACAGGTGAACTGTGATTGGTCGTTGCCTGAGCCCTGAGCAACTGTGATGTCATCTTCAGTTGACAGTAAGTGGTAAAATGGCCACCCACTGAGATGGACTAAAAAAATGGTTGGATTTTGCTTCATAACTCATATTCCACAAATGTAATATTAATCAGAATGTCATGTTTAAACTAGTGATGTCACATTTAAGATATTGTTGTCAAGAAACGTTTAAGGTGGATTTCCCTTTTCAGTAAAATGTTCTTTACTTTCTTTACTGATTACAAGAGAGACTAATTTGTAAAGTTTTTTTTTTTTTTTTTTGAAAAAGCCTTTCAGAGATCTTATTTCATCACAAAACTAAAAAACTCCAAGAAAATATTCTTCAGATTTTCTTCAAAAACAAAATTTTCATGTAACTACAGAATTACAGTGAAATGATGAGTATTATACTACATTCACACCAGACGCAAAATGAACTTTTGCATCCCGTTATTCGCGCGAGTTTGATCACTAGTCAATCAAACCACTAAGTAAGACAATCAGCGGCTCTTTCTCAATATGTACAATACAGTTCTGTCTGGTGCACTTCCCAAGTACGATCTTATGACAACATTCTTCCTAAGTACACACGTCTCTTTGTAAATTGGAACGAACGGCTGTGTATTTGTTATCTCCCTGCACCCAACTCTGACATATTTCCGTGATAGCAGCACGAAATGCAACTTGGGATATTTTCCTTGCTAAGCCTTCATAAGTAACTGATGCTTCACTGATTTAAGCTAGCTGACAAGAACAACGTCAGAGTATTTCATGCGTTCTTGGTTTATTTGTACTTTCACTTCAAACACTACTTGGGCCGCAACTAATGACGTTTCACAAGATCACAAAGATGTAAACATAAATCGAGAAACGGCTAGCATGTTGTGGTTGTGCTAAAATTTTGGCTAAGACTGTTGCTAGCTTTATTGCTAGCATAGTGAAGTACAACAAACAGCTGTAAGCAAGTAACGAAATACAGTAAATATTACCATATCCCATTTTCCTTGCTCACCATTCTCTTGTCCTGCTCTCTCTTTTTTTTTTTTTTTTTAATTTTCATAAAGTCCCAGTATTGACAATTCCGAGATGATGTCCAAATCAAAATGGCGATCCATTCGGTGAAAGAAATCTTTCCGCCCATTGAAAACCATTAGACTTTGCATCTTGTGTTATTTGATTTGTGAGGATGATTTTGATTTTAAAATGTGATGAGATGTCGTTTGACTACTATCACAATCCGTATAGTTTGTATGATAGTTACAGGCAAAAGAAATACAATACGCCGTTTCTTTTCACCGTATAAAGGAAGAATTTGCATTGTGTTGCATTGAGGAAGTATCAGAAATGCCCGGATGTTGGAAATTGTCAAAGAGTTCCGGATACTCACAAGCAACAATTTTGCCCTCCATTCGGTTCAACAACTTCTGGACGTTGACTGTGACGCTCGATGAATACTGACATTTAAAATGAACCCTGAAAGCTCATGTATGATAATTGTCCCTGTTCAAATGCCAGTTGTTTTGTGACATATATTCAAACAAAATCACCTAGATCAATCATTTCAAAACATTTGAATGTGACCTATAACCTGTACAATGTAATTGATTTTTTTTTCATCTTTTTAAGAGGGAAAGTAAAAATGAACTCCTGAAATTATGTGGTTGCATAAGTGTGCACACCCCCACAATTAGGGAATGTGGGTGTGTTTAGAATTAACCAATCACAATCAAACTCATATTTCATCCATCCATCCATCCACACTGATCTATTTGTCGTAGTAGTAGTTGTAGTTTTTGTAGTTTTAGCCGGCCACATTTTACTGGTTGCCTATTAATGGCATGGCGAATGTAATCGGAAGATTGTTACATTTCAGTTTCATGCAGGACAACCGCGCTCGTTTCAATGAGTCGCCACATAATGTCGTTTGAATGAATGTCTTGTTATTTTGGCTGTGCTTGAAATGATTGTAACCAGTTTCCCTCTACCTCCTGCCTTCAATGTTTACTCCTACTTTCCACAGCAGTGTTTATCGATGTACTGGTATGCAAGTTGAGGAGGAGAGAGAGATGCACTCCCTCATGTAGTCCATCTACAGTAAGAAGACACAATGAATAACACTGACCTTAGTTTCATGCAGACATTTATTAAGACACACATGGCAGAAAATTGGCTTCTGGAACAAGAGTTTCTATTTCAGATTTCCCCCCAAATGTCAGCATAATAACCGCAATATGCTGTGTTTATATAAAGATGTGTTTGCTTTAAAAGCAAAGCCCTTGAAGAGGAAATTACATGTTGAAAATAAATGTGGAAAAGATTACATATCTGTGCGTTTTCCTGACTGAAAATGGTCTTTGAAATGTGTAGCATGTAGCACGTGGGTGGAAGGAAGAGAGAGCGCAAAGATAGACGAGGAGGAAGAACAGATGTTAATGAAATTAGTGGCAAACAAGGTCTGAAATTATGCATGGCGTGAGGAGAGATGGGATGCCCTCATGGGTGGGGTCTGGTTGTTCCTCCAGCACGTTTAGTCCATGTACAAATCCCTTCTCCACATTGGAAGAACACATCAGCATGACTGAAAGGCTGGAGGGAATGTTTAAGACAGAGTTTCAGGTTGTTTTTTTTACTTCTTCTTGTCCATTTTGAACATGCAGAATACAAAAGAACAAACTGTTAATATATCCTTTTCCAGCAGATTTTATTGTCAACAACTACCCCCAGGAATTTAATGTCATTTAAGCTTTTTCACACCATCTATTTGTAGTGTTTTTCTTTATTTAACATTTACAAATACGATTAATGTTGTCTTATTGAGATTTATTGTTGTCTTGTTTTTCCCGGAACAGATTTTGAATTCCTTGAATTCTGAGGAAATTATAGACCAAAACAAACATGCTATATTTTCTCACCAGTCGTCTGCAAACAATACAAATTTCAATGAATGACACACATTACATAAATCATTAACATATAACAAAGAGTAAAGGTTCCAAGACTGATCCCTGGGGGACGCCACAAACATGTCCAAACATTTTACATTGAATTCACTCAACACCACAAACTGTTGCCTTTCTTTTAAATAAGCTCTGAGCCCATTCAAGACTATAACTCTAATACGATAATGCTCAAATTTATTGCTCAACAGATTATGATTTATGGGATCAAATGCTTTCTGAAGGTCAACAAAGTCAAAACAGTATTGTGAGTTTCTTTTATCTATGGCAGGGATCAGTAAGCAGAGCTGCATGTGGCTCTTTGATCCTTCTGCTGTGGTGCTCTGTGACTTCGGAAAATAAATATACAGTGTGAGGGATGTAACGATAACCGCAATATCGTGATATTAGTACTGCCACAATATCGTCGTCGTGTTATTTAAATGCAACACATCTGTCAAAAAAGTCAGGTTGATTTCCTTTTGTGCAGTACTAGCACCCTCTGGTGGGCACTTTTTTAGTGCAATTTAATTTTCATTATGGATGTTTTAGCCCTTCTATGCTCAAAATATACACTAACTGTATTTTAAAACGCTAACTTGAAATCTTAACCCTAATATAAAACCCTATTTTGAAATTGTCACCCTAATGTAAAACCTGAGTTTAAAACCCTAATTTGAAGCCTTAACCCTAATTTAAAACCTTTGAAACCTTTAAACGTCGGCTAATGTTTCAGTTAGGTTAAAGCTTCAAAGTAGGATATCATTTCATGTAATTCCCCTGTGAATGCATCCAGTCTCTGTTGTTTGTGGAGTGAAGGAGTGTTGTGACAAATCTTGTGACTAGTCTTCTTTATTTTAGATTTATTGTATAATGAACCAACTAAAAGCATCCACGCAGTTATTGAGCCATGTTACATTTTGCCTAATAAATCATAGTGATAAACATGTACTGCTTTACTGCCAAACTTAATGTAGCTTATGACCTTTTTTTAAACTCATTAATAACAATTCAAGACAACAATATTTAAAAAAATAAAATAAAATCACTGGATGCAACTTTATTCACCTACTCCCAAAAAATGTCCATCCAATCTTGTAGCATGACATCATTGTTGCATTATGATTCACAAAGAGCTTTTGGCTCTTTTAATCATCTGTATAATGACAAGTTTGAGACATAACTCTCCCTGCCTTCACGCACACCTTGACGAGCAGTCGTCTCTCGGTTTGAGGACTTGCTGCTCGGATGTGGTAAGATGTGAAGTTCGTGTTCAGTTTTTGGCCTTGCGGCTCCTCAGGTGGTGATCGCTGGATAAGCAGCTGAAGGTCTGCGTGCAAGTAAGGAGGCAGATTGCTTGCTTTGTTTTTAGAAATCTGAGCAAAAGAGAGTGTTGGATTTAGTCGAACAAAATACTGGAACCAAATGAATGCAGGATTTTATGAAAATTTGTTGTATTCTTTTTTTATACCTAAAAAATATGAAATGTGAAAATTAATGATTTCCCCCAAATTGCATTGAACACACACACCTGGTCACTATATTGTCTCACAATTTATTGTGGATTAGGTCAAAACATATTTTACATGAGAAACATCTCACAAGTAAACCAAACGCATCATACAAAGGGGGAAAAAAAGAGAGAAAAATCCATTTCTTTTTATTTATACCAAGGGCAACGGCACTCCATAATTCATAAAAACAGAATTTAATCCGTTGAAGCGGACTTTGGTGCAGCAAAACTATGTTTCAGAACACAATTTCAGTTTGATTTTTTACGGTAGTTTGATCGTAAACTTTAACTAAGAGTGGCAATAAACAGCTTGAACACTTTTTTTGAGAACTTCCATCGTATCTCCAAATCCGTATCTCATATTTCTTTTGTTTACAAAACTAAACCAAAAATAAAAGTGGCCGAACGTCAATTCGCCTCTCAGAAACTTATCAGGTGTGGCAGTCATAGAAGGGTATTTCATAATTCTGCCTGTCGCTATAAGTCAGCGGCATAGATAGACGACAAAGAAACATTATTTGGAGAAAATTCTATTTTTGCAGAACAATTAAGTGGAATGTACAATTTAATTGGACAATTTCCCGCGGCAATCCTGATGATCTCAAAAGGGTAATAAAAATAGGTTATTAAAATTGTATTCTCACCTGAGTTATGCATGGGTTTATTCATTCTGCAAAGAGAAAGAGCAAAAGCAGTCTTGACTAATATTGATCGACTTTCAGCAGAGGTGGGAAAAGTACTCATACCCTGTACTTAAATAGAAGTACAAATACTTTGTGTTAAAATAAAAATAAAAGACTACGGTAAAAGTCAGTCAGTGGCTTGCAACAAGACCCATCGAAGAAAATCCTCCGTCCGCACAAATGCATGTGAAAAGGACCTTGAAAAAATATATATATTTTTTTTTGTATATTAGCTTGGAATTGCAATATTGAGGTTGGGTGGTTTTCGTGTGATGGAGTAATCTCAATTTGGTTATTTTTCAAAATCGTCCAGCCCTACTACACAAGTACAGAACCATGAAAAATGCACTCACATAAGCACAGTTACTAAGTATTTGTACTTCATTACTTTCCACCAAAATAATTTCCCCTGGGATTCAACTCTACCTCAGCTCCTCCCCTTCCAGCAGCTTGCGATAGGTGGCGATCTCAATGTCCATGGCCAGCTTGAGGTTCATCAGTTCTTGGTGTTCTCGGATCTGGCCGGCCAAGTCATGCTTGGCGCGCCTCAGGGCCTCCTCCAGCTGGGTGATGTCATTTTGGGCCCTCTCCAAGTTTTCGTCGCCTTCCGCGATTGCGTCGGTGATGTCCTTCTTCAAAGACTCTTCCTACAGGTAAAAGGAATATATGCAAGTGACTTGTACTCCATGTCAAAAACTCACGCTTTCAAGGCATCTAGGATTGGGTTGAGAGAAAAAATGAAGTTCTCTAACTGTTAACAACAGACATAAAAAGGCAAGACAAACTAATAGCAAAGCCGAAGCAAATTTGCGACTGATGAAATTTGCATATGAGGTGCAGGTATTATTTTTTTCCACTTGGGGTCGCCATCCACCCATTCCACACTAAATTATAGGTGACGATGTACCCATGCGTGCCCTTAAAAGGTGGGCGTGGCCTGTTGAGTGATAAGTAAAAGTCAGCAAATGATCATATAAAATTAGCCGGTTGTTAACTGGCTACATATTAGCGATATCTGGTGTTTAGTGACTGCATCGGTTGAGGCCACCTCGAAGAATGTTTTTTTGTTTTTTTATTTTACTTGTTGCTTTTGTCCAGTAAATCAATTTAAAGCACAATTTATATGAACTCATTCAGACCCACCAACGTATAAATACGTTCTTTAATACGTTGTCCTTCACTCCCAAAATCTTATGTATTGTATACATTCTTTTTTTGTTGCTTTTTTTTAGGCTAGAGCATACATAAGGCTTTGGTGCAGCTTCTGACCTGAGGAGGTCACTTAAAGCAATGGGAGTTATTACAAAAACAAAACGGCCAGCAGGTGGCAACAGAGTATAAGAGATCAGCCAGGGCCATGTGGCAACAAGCTCTTTTTGTCAGTGTTTTCACCAGGAATGTGAATATTGATGAAACTTAGCTATATTCTAGTGCTAATTGCTGCAAAACAGAAACAGATACAAACATACTATTTTTTCCTGATGAAAGAAGAGTATCTAGTTTTTCTTTTGGTAGGTTGCATGTTTTTATATCAATAGAACACAATATTCTGTGGGCCTTGCGAAATCAGTCAAAATCCAGTAAAACAGCCGGGAGCGAAGGGGAATGCTTCAGTGAAAATCGCTAGGAGAGAAAGAGTTAACTAGTGTTGATACTAGGCTATATTACATTAGCCAACAGTGTTTTACTTTCCTGTAGCTATGCAATTGTATAACTTAAGCAGTTATTGCACTTTAGTTTCTTTCATTAAGTGTGAAACAAACCCACAACTTTGGACATTCCGTCTCTTTATCCACTCTTTCCTCTGTCTGTAGTAAAATCGCCGCAAAATAGCGAATAATCTGTGATATTATCTGACTTTACAAATCTGCAACGCAGTCAACCCGCAGAAGGTGAACTGCGATATAGCGAGGGAAGACTGTATGTTTATTTTTACCAGAGTTTGTTTTCTACGCATGTACTTCTACTTAAGTGTGCGTATTTTTGTAAACTCTGGAAACAAACCTTTCTATTGAGAGCATCCAGCTCTCCATTAAGCCTCTGGATGAAGCGCAGCGTGTCTGAGATCTCTCTTTGTATTTCCCTCACTTCTTGCTCTCGCTGTCCTACTTTCAAAACCATCACGTCCATCTAAAAGCAAGCCAAATTAATCAATCATGTCAATCTTCTGAATTGTAACATCTTCTTCTTAACCTTCTTCTGGTTCCAGTGCTCTGCTTCCTCCCTGGTGCGAGCAGCAATGTTGCCATACTGACTCCTGACGCTCTCGACAATCTCATTCATGTCCAGAGATCTCTTGGCGTTCTCTCGTATAACCACCGTCTCATTCTGGATTTGCGATTCCAGCTCTTTGATCTCCTGCGAGGAGCGCAACGAAGTTAGTGGGGGTAAAAACAAAACAAAACAAAACAAAACAAAACAAAACAAAACAAAACAAAACAAAACAAAACAAAACAAAACAAAACAAAACAAAACAAAACAAAACAAGGAATAAACATCTTTGTTACGGTACCTCATCATAGCCAACCCTGAGGAAATCCAGCTGGCCTATCAGATCTTCCAACTCCAGAGCCAAATTTACAGCGTCCAAGTGACCTTCATCTGCTTCCTTTTGTAAAGCACAATTTTCACACATGAGAGCAACGACTAATTAGCCAAAAGTACGCAATTATCTAATATTTTTCACCTGAAACGGAGTCCTCGAGTTAAGGCGCATTCGACCTAACGTGTTTCGACTTTACAACGCTTACGGCCGGACCGCCATTTTGGCTCCTCGTCAGCCATTTTGGCCGCAGTGTTTTCCTCTCGTCCGCTATTTAGCCCTTAGCTAATGCTAGCGCTTGTGCACTTGTGGGAGTTTCTTTGGCTTTTTGGCCTTCTTTTTTCTACATCATGGCCCCAAAGAAGAAGAAAGCTACGTCTTCTATCAATGTTGGTCCAGAAAAAGAAAAGCAATTACCATGGAAACAAACCGAAAAAGCATAAAAAGTAGGGCTGTCAAAGTTAAAGCGTTAATAGATTAATTAATCACAGAACATTGTCGCATTAATCACGTATTAACGCATATTAATTGTACTATTTTTTTTGACCGCACTTGAGCCTTGAACGTAACCGCGGATGGTTACATTGAAGGCTGCGCAGGTCAGTGATTAGGTCAATGCACGGAATTTTCTACGCCTGTTGTTCCAAGATGAGAGGGGTGACTCCAGTTGGTGTGCTCGGTGGTAAATTTTGCTTTAAAAAAAACAACCCAACGCGACTTTAGATAAAATAAAAGTAATTTGCGTTTAGTTAATTAATAATTGCTGAATTGTACCCAGTTGATACGATGCTGTTACCAAGTTTTCATCAGTATTTAGCACGTTCTTTGCAATATAATTGCTGAACTGCACCCAATTGATAAGGTGCTGTTATGTTTTGAGCAATACACGCATGCATGCAATTGCGTACATGCATTTAATCAATGTTTGCAAATGACATTCAGATAATAAAATGCATTAATGTCAAAATATTACGGTATTTTGTATTTTATATTACGCAAGTAATTTAGCTGATTAATTGTGATTAATCAAAATTAAAAAGTGTGATTAATCAGATTAAACATTTTAATCGTTTGACAGCACTAATAAAAACATCACAGAAAGGAGAAAAACTGACGAACATTGGCAAAGACTTGGGCTTCAGGCGCATAGCATATTACTTGTTTATTTATTTTTAATGTATTTTAGATTTTTTATACAATTTATTTTGATGTAAATATTTGACTTAAGTTAAAATTCGGGTTACATTGTTAGCTTAGAAACGTAACTCTGACGTAACAAAAATAGGACTCCCTCTACTTGGGCCGCAACTAATGACCTTTCACAAGATCACAAAGACGTAAATGTAAATTGAGAAACAGCTAGCATGTTGTACTAAAACTGTGGCTAAGGCTATAGCTCGCTTGGTTCATACTGAAGTACAACAAACAGCTGTAGGCAAGTAACGAAATACAGTAAATAATACCTCATATGCCATTTTAGAATTAAATGTTCTACTGAATATCACATTACTAGTAAAAAACAAATTAATGCCTTTTGACATCAATAACCTGCTGGTACTATTTATGTCCACTTGGGGTCACCATACTCATCATACTTTTACTGTAGTATCTGTTTGTGTTTAGAAAGGCAGGGGCCTACCTAGCCTAGTAAGTGACATGGGTGTCAACGAATGAGAATCTGTTTCTTAATATCAAGAATGCAGAGTACGGTCTGGTGAACATTCAAGTATGGTTTTCCTAAGAACATACTTCCTAAGTCTCTCTGTAATTGAAATTTGAAACGGTTGTGCCCTTCTGACGTGTTTATGTAAAATGATCTTTAAAAAACAAAAAAAAAGTTTCAAACTTGAACCTTTTCAGCCATTGTTATAGCAATACGAAATGCATCTTGGGATATTTTCCCAGTCGTCTTCACAAGTAACCAACCAATACATACTTGGTTTAAGCTAGCAGGCAAGAACAGCATATTCAGGATATTCTGTGTGCTCTTGGTTAAATTAATAAATAAATAAATAAATTAATTAATTAATTAATTAATTAATTAATAAATAATAATAATAATAATAATAATAATAATAATAATAATAATAATAATAATAATAATAATAATAATAATAATAATAATAAAAAGCATGCTGATGCTCCAGTACCTTTTTGGTGATAATAAATTCATTCTCCAGTTCTGCTTTCTTCAGCAACTCATCCTCATACCTGAAGCCAAAATGAAAGAGGAAATTGCAGTAGTAGACAAGACGTGTCGGACGACCTTGACCTCTCACCTCTTCTTGCTGTTCTCTGTCTCTTCCTGGTTGCGAAAGAGCTCATCCTCAAGCTTAGCCTGGTCGTTGAGCAAATCGTCAATCTGTTGCTTTAGCACCTCCTCCGTTTGCTTCACTACGCCCTCAATCTTGCCCTCATAGACCTCCTGAGCTTTCAGGATTTTCAACTTTGTGTCCAGTTTTTTGTTCTCATCCTCCTGGTGTTTCACCTGAGAAACAAAGACAGGTGAAATATTTGAATTAAGAATGATAATAAGTTTCTAAAATGTCACTTACCAGCAGAGGAGACAAATCCAGGTCCAGAATGTAATAATAATAAACTCTGCAACAGTTTGGCTTTAGCCACAGATGCTTCACAGGTGCTTCTACTCAACCGGCAGGTAAACAAGCACCTGTAGCTAAAGGCAAACCTGTGGAAGGCTTTTTACTTTCTGGACCTGAATTTGCCACCTGTGTTTACGAACCGTCCAAATCAAACGCAATATATGAGATTTTTGGTTAAGTACAGTACAGTAGTTTTCTACTCTTTACATTGTCAAGTTACTTTTACAAGGTTGATGTTACATTATACTTAATTATTTCGAAAAATGATAAAAACAAAAACAAAACAGGTTTGTTTGTTTTAATTGAAATGTAAAATGTTTGAATGTTGTATTATATCACTGTTTTTATTGAAGAAATTAAGAAATAGAATACATAATTAAATTTGACAATCACGATTTTCCCATTAAAAGTACTTTAGATATACCACACCATTTTTTCCCCCCTTTGTCACAGATAAACAGGATATATGTCATATTGTTTCCATGATAAAACCACACGTGTCCTGTTTTGTTTTCTTTTAATATGTTTAACTGCTTTGCATTTGTTGAGCTACAATAGACTGCTTGTAGACGGCATGTTTCCTAAACACAAAAGTGATGTGGCTCTTCTCTTCCTTCCATTTTTCTGCATGTGGTCTTCAGTGGAAAAAAAGTTTGGACTCGAGTAGCAGACATAGGCTAAATAAATTGCATTATTGGAATAAATGTCACACAAGTATAGGCCAGTGTGTATAGGCTACTATAACTGACATGTCAATTTGTCATATAACTGACCTTTTCAATCAACCTGACGAACTTGTCATTGAGTCCCACCATGTCGTCCTTCTCCCTGAACTTGCTCGCCGACTGGACGTGGTTGCTCGCGAAGCTTGTAGCAGACTGGCTGCTGTAATCTCTTCCTTTGGACATGGTGAGGCGCTGAGCAACAGTGAGCTCACAACAGTGAGTACAAAGAATTGTGGCAGGATGGGTTGAGTCCACCGGATCACCTCCATTTAAAGCAGGGGAGGACCGCCTGTTGCCTCCCTCTACCTCTGCCTGCGTCCAATCCAAAGAGGTAAAAGTGTAATTATAGGTAAAGGTGGAAAAAGTAGCCTACTCAAATCCTGTATTCTGGAGGCTACTTGAGTAAAAATATACCGTACTTGATAGATAGATAGATAGATAGATAGATAGATAGATAGATAGATAGATAGATAGATAGATAGATAGATAGATAGATAGATAGATAGATAGATAGATAGATAGATAGATTGATGGTAAAAGGTTGAACTCTGTAAAAGTAGCGAGAGAACAAAAGAAAGAAATATAAATATTTCTCTTTTTTCTTTTTATGCTTTTATTTCTAGATACATTTCCGTAAAAAGCATTCATATAGATCTGTTTTTAAAGAAAATTAGCTGATGTGATAAGATAATAATAATTTAATTGGTTCATTGACAAATTCAGCATAGTCAAAAACAAACAAATAAATAAATAAATAGATAAATAAATAAATAAAAATTCCATACATAAATACACAACCAAAGGGTGTAGGCAGAAGCAAACGCGTTTCATTTATGTGCCTATAATAATAATAATAATAATAATAATAATAATAATAATAATACAGTATTGGATTTTTCCACATACTGATCGCCAAAATCAAAAAAGCCCATTTCTAAAAAATAAAAGAAAGCAAAGGTTTTCAAATAAAATAAAATTTCTCAGAAAAATAAATAGTACTAAAATAGCCTACATTAAAAAAAAAATAATAATAAAATAAAGTACAAAAGTACAGTAGCGAATTATTTGTACCGTACTTGGTTTTCTGCCTCTGACGTCACGTCAGTCACAGCCACCCCAAAAAAAGAAAGAAAAAAAACAAAACAACAACAACAACACAGAAAACGCAACCAGAAAAAAATAACTTTTTTTTTTTTTTTTTTAAAGATGTTTTTTGAGGATGTTATCCATGAGCCATTAGCATCGCCAGGGGGCGGACTGTATTGGTGCGTCAAAAAGGCTATAAAACCCCACCTGTATTCGTCATCTCCATCAAGTTTTGTTGCTGTCAGAGTTCGGTCCCGGTCTGACACCAGCTCATCATCTCATCATGCCTTCCAACACCGCTGCAAGCATGTTCGGTGGGGCCGGCGGAAGAGGCTCCAGGGCGTCGGTGGCCAGTTTGGAGGGGCTGCGCAATGTGCTGCGCAACGAGATGGACCGCCGGGACCGGAACCTCGCTCCGGCCCGTGCGGCCGTTCCTCTCACGACCCTCGTCCACACGGCCTCCGCCGCCGCACCTGCGGATGGCAAACAGACCCTGCGAGGTTTGAACGACCGGCTGTCCGGCTACCTGGGACGAGTGAAGCATCTGGAGAAGGAGAACCAGCAACTGAAGGATGAGATCGACGAGATTTTGGTGAAAAGGGAAACGCAAGTGGGACGCGACTGGGAAGAGCTTGAAAAGCCGCTGAATCACCTCAAAAATAAGGTGCAGGATCTTCTTATTGACTTCATGTGAATGCCAAGGAACTATGTAAAAGTTAGTTGAAGAGCTTCATTGAGACAAAAGTAGTGCACTGTAAAAAAAGTAATTAAATAGATTTTACTTTTTATTTTACATTTTTTTCCTGTTTTTTAAAAATACCATTTGACTTATAAAAATAAACTCTAATTTTGCATGTCAAATGTAAAATAACGTGAAATCACTGTAACTGTAAAATACATAAATTAAAAAAATATATGTTTTTTTTCTGTTCTAAAGAAAAATAAAAACATATATAAACTGTTAAATTACATTCTCAAATGTACTGTGATTTCACGGGTATTTATCTTGTTATTTAATGGAATACACTGTAAAATTAAACTTTAAAACCATAAAAAAAAATAACAGTAAAAATGCATTTTTTGTGTGTGTGTGAATTGACTTTTATAAAGATGGTAAAATTTATTAACATTTATTTTGAAAGCACATCTAAAGAGCCATGGTGAAAGGAGAAACCTTGAGTGAGTAAATAAATTAAATTAAACACTTTAAAACCCTGAAAGTAAGGCAATATTTAAATTTTTAATAGATTTTTGACAGCTTCTGAAAGAAGGCTCACATTATTTTGCCTGTCATATACTGTTATTTTACATCAAACACAAATTATTAAACAATATTTTTCCATAAAATGTCATTTAAAACAATGAATAACATCCAATTTCTGTAAATGTAAGCAATATTATTTGTAATATAATGCTTACTTACCGTATTTCTAGTTAATCAGATTGTTTTAAAATGAGAATTTTTTTAATGAAACACTTAAAACCCCTGAAAATAACGCACAATTCTAAAAAAAAAAAAAAAAAGTAAAAAAAAAAAGTAATTTCCCGTTATTTTACAGTAATGGCGCTCCAGCTGTCAGAAAATTACCGTTTTTTTGTTTGTTTGTTTGTGTTTTTACAATTTTTTTCTTCTTCAGGGTGATTTACAGCCTCTTGTGGCATCTATACACAATTACAAACCCAGGGTAGAGGGCACATACGGGGTTTCATTGTACATGAACTTTGTTGCAAATTGATTATACAATTTTTGGACCAATTATGTGATAGTGGGTAATTTTCTGCGTAGGTTTTGGGAATCACGGTTAAGTTAATTTTGAGGTACCTCTGCCAAATGTGTCTTTCTTTCCTCAGATAAAGGACATCACCTTGCAAAATGCCAAGCTTCTGCTCCAGATTGACAACACCAAACTGGCCAACGCTGATTTCTTGAACAAGTCGGTGTCTCGTAATGTACTTCTGTGTTTCCCAACCACAGCGCCGTGGCACGTTAGTGTGTCGTGAGACTTCATCAGGTGTCGTTACAGGGAACGAGCCACTTTCAAACTATTATTGTATTTGTGGTCATCTATCGATGCCAGCGACATAGTGACAGGCATAACTAAACGATTTTCTAGTCCATATAAGGGAAACAATCCAGAGTTCACACCAAGTAATTGGAAACAGTGTTATTATTTCAGTATATAGACCTTTTGACATTTTAGTTTTGTGGGATGCGGTGATATTTTTTCTTATGTGAGATATGTGCCTTGGCACAGTAAAGGTTGGGAAATACCCGTGTATCCAAAACATAAAATAAGATATAAGATAAGAAGGTATGTCTGTGTAGATTCTCAGTCATGCAGGTCATGATAATCAACAAAAGTTGATTTGAGGCTACTGGACTCTTTTTTTTTTTTTTTTTTTGTGGAAAACCTTTCACCTTTGCTTTTTCAGTACAAAATTTCATAACAATTTAGAACTGAAGAAGCATTTTAGATTCTCTTCATGATTTTACTTCTACAGTTCAAAATTTTTCTCAAATTTAAAAACTGACAAAGCCTTAAATTTCGCTTGATTTGGCTCCTTCCTTTTTTTTTTTTTTTTTTAGAGAGCTCAGTATTCATTCGACAGCCTTACCAAGTAAACATGTTGACACCATCACTGTGCGTGTGAGTGTGTGTGTGCGTGCACTCTTTAATTCACCTGAAACCCTTCACCTAAACCGGATACTTCAGTCGTGAAGTTGTCAAGAGACCGGAAGAAGGATCAACGGAAGGAAAGATGGAAGCAAAGTGAAATCCAACACCAACCAGGCGTCACCCTGCATCCACCGTTCCAAAACCAGAATCACTCACCGACCAAGATACATCTGTATTCCAACAGGATTAGGGAGACATCAAGAGACCAGAGGAAGGACTAAAGGAAGGAAGGATAGTTGAAGCAGAGTTGAGATCCACAAACACCAACCTCCACTGATTCATTGACCAGTGGGAGAAGAGAAATCTTTTTGAGTTTCAGTAGATTCTGGCATGGTGTCAGATTTGGCTCCTTCCATTCGACCGTGTTCTCGAACTCCAAAAGCTGTTTATGTTTATTTGCTTTTTGATGTGGCTTTTTCAGGTTTAAATAAATCTAAAATGAGGACTTGAAAAGGTGCTTTGGGATTAAAGGATTAAATGTTCTTCAAAAACCAAGAAGAGTCCAGTTCACTTGATTCAACTTCTGAGAACATTTGACAACGAAATAATAACAATTGCATTCCTGTTGTTGAATGCTGTAGGCTCAACGATGAGACGAAGGCACGGAAGGCGATTGAAAATGACCTGGAAGAGCTGAAGAAGAACATCCAGGACACCAAGCTGAGAAACCAGCAGACGCAGAAGGAGATCGATCTGGTGAAGGACGAACTGGCCATTTTTGAGCAAGACCACAAAAACGTGAGTCATAAAGATCAAAACGGTCAAACTAAAGAGCCGAATCCTCTTTTGAGCGTCTCGTGTTTGCAGGCTGTGGACGACCTACGTGAGAAGATCAAGAACTCTGAGGTGAGAGTGGAGATCGAAACGCCAAACTCCAACTTGCCCGAGATTGTCGACAACATCCGCAAGCAGTACGACAAACTTGCCACCAAGAACCTGAAGGAGACCGAGGAGTGGTACCGGAGCAAGGTACCCGACATCCAGACTTGTAATCCCTTCCTCTGCCTTTCTTCACATCACTGTGCTTCCTCTTCAGTTTGAAAACATCAAGGCAGAAGAAGCCCACAGCAGCGAAGCGCTGCAATCGGGCAAGACGGAGCTGAAAGATCTGCTCAAGCAGAAACAATATCTGGAGATGACAGTTCAGGGTGTGCACGGCACGGTGAGGCGACATCACCTTTCTTTCGAGTTTGTTCTCAATACTGCGAGTTGGGGCCTACCCCAGGTGACTTTGGGTACACTTTGGACACTTTGCTAACCACTCGCAGGTTATTTACTAGGGGTGTGAATTGCCTAGTACCCGACGATTCGACTCGCATCACGATTCATAGGTCACGATTCGATTCAATACCGATTAATCCCGATATGAATTTGCATGTCAATTGTTGCGATTTTTTTTTTTGCTAAAATTTAGAAAATAGTAATTAGTAAACTTGTAGATGTACACTGTAAGATTTGTATGAAAGGGTATTATTTATTTATCTGAAACGTCAGTCTTATAACTGTGAGCCACTGTTTTTAACAAACAGGTTGCAATTAGTTTCATGTTTGAACAGCGTTGAAATAAAATATTAAGGCTTAATGTTCCATTAATATAAAATTCTTCCATGCTTAAGGTTTGAACCCTAACATAAGACGTTTTGTTGAATATTTTCCATCAAAAATGAATGTTTAATAATCGATTCGGCCGCCTATTGATCAAGAATTGCGCGCTGTGATATCGCGATATATCACCGAATCGATTATTTTTTTTTTAAACATCCCTAGTATTTACTAATCCAAAACCGAATATGGGCTGTTTTTGGTGTAGAACAGCATGTAGATATGTTTATGTGCCTCCTCCATTACGTGCATTCGTCACACCTCCAACCTTTTCTGAGTGTCTCCAATATGCCACCTGAAACTGCTCTTGTACAAAAACAAGTACAGGGTGTCTCAAATGAGGTCATCCGTATGTGACAGAGTGACTAATGCTGTCACTAGCGAATATTTTTAGAATTGATTATTCATTCAACTAATCTGTCATTTTAATTTTGCATTTAAATGGATACTTGACTCATTGCACAATTTTCAGCAGTGAAAAGTTAATATTTTGTCCAGAATTAATTTGATAACTTAATTATTTTTCATGTACAACTACTGTAATACCTTATAAAAAGTAATTTTTCTACTTGCTGTCGACTGATGATGACATCACCCGTACTGAGGAAGTAGGAAACGGCCAATCATGGCTCACCTGTTTTCTGGGTTTGGTCAGTAAACTGAGCCATGATTGGTCGTCGTTACCTACTTGCTCAGCACAGATGATGTCATCATAAGTCGACAGCAAGTAGAAAAATTACTTTTTTAATGTATTAATTGTACATAAAACATAATGAAGTTATCACATTAATTATAGACAAAATATTAACTTTTTATTTTCATTTTTCCCTGATTCCTGTTAACTATTTGTATAGTGATTAAGGGGGGTATTGATTTTTTACTATGTTCAGTAATTCGGTAATTGTTTTCTAAATGTCTTCTTTCATAAAGTACAACAGAAATAAGGAACAACTACTGTTGATATGCTGAAATCGAGGATTTGGACAACTTTAAATTTAAAAAAGCTAAAAAAAAATAAAATAGTCGATTATTAAAATAGTTGTCGATTAATTTGATAATCAATTACTTGTCGATTAATTGATTATTTTTGACAAGTCTATAGTAGACTGCAGTTTTTGTAAGCATAAGTTATCAAGCGGAAGATCATGATGTTGCTCACGAGTCGTTACACTTGAAATCGAGTCCTTGTCGACCAGGGATGTCAAACATCCGGCCCGCGGACCAGACCCGGTCCGTCAAGGGGTCCAATCTGGCCCGTGACAGCAACAGCAATTTTTCACTTCTGTTGTTGCCAATTTTTGTCACTGGAGGCATTCTGAATTGTTGCTATTAATTAGGGTTTGATGCAAAAAAAATTGCGTTAAGATGTGTTAAGAAATTTCAGATTACTATGTAAAATAAGAGAATAATAAATATATTCAGAATGTGTGTGTATTTATTTGCACAAAAAAGGAAATATCTGACCTGTCATTTATAGCCTATTAGGCCACAGACATAGGCTGGTGGTCTGGCCGACTTGAGATCATTTTTGGGTGAAAGTTGCCCCAGAATTAAAATGAGTTTAACATCCCTGACATTGATTGAATGCCTTCTCTAGGAGTTCAGTGTTTTATTTTTTTCCCCATGAAAAACGCCACGGACGGCATACATTGTCCTTTTTGCTGCGGAAGTGTGACGCCCATCCTAGACTTGTGCTGGACTGCTTTTAGGGACAGAAAAATATCTTGCCAAGCAAACATTTAGCTAAACTGTTTCAATGTCAACGGGTAAGAGAAGTAATGATATGCTCACACAAATGTCTGTACCGTAAAACAAAAGAGAAAAAAGGAAGTGCATACTGTAGCGACCTTTGTAACCCGTCCACCTTCCACTGACTGTTTGCAGGTCTACAATCTGGAGGAAAGCCTGAGGTTCACCAAGCTGAATAACGGGCAGCGACTGGGCCCGCTCAACCGGACGATCTTGGACTTGGAACAGCAGCTGAGGAAGGTGAGAGCGCATGTGGAGAACCAGCTGGAGATGAACAAGGACCTTGTGTGCGTCAAGATGAGGCTGGAGGCCGAGATCGACAACTACCAGCAGCTGATGTCAGGCAATGTCGACAGGTGGGAGCAGTAACATCATCAGAAAAAAAATGACATCACACTTCTTATGACACTTTTTTTGCAAACGTAGACATGACTTAATGGTCATGAATTAATATTTTGCGCATATCTTTTATGTATATCATGGTCAATTTATTTTTTTCCTCCCCACAACATTTTCACAAGTTTGTATGCTCTTTCTTGATAGCTTGGACTTTTCTTCCGAGGATGCTCTGGCCCACGGTAAGTTCTGCATCCAATTGGTAGAACAAATCAAGTATGAGTGACCTGATCTTTGACAAAGCCAAGCTTGATCACATTCGGTTGGGAAAAATACAAGTAGGTCAATACTTTGGGTACAGGTGTCCGTTCATTTGTTTGAATGAAATTTAATTGCGCTGTCTTGATAAACTTGCCAGCAAGCTGAATTCTCGCGGTATTTGTCACAAATACTACAAGAATCCATCTTGTACCGCTCCGCGGATCCGTTCACAACTGACCGTTTTGGGGGGACATGCAGCTGTAAATAAACCAGGAAGCACCGACGCCAGAGGAAACAAACAAACTTAAAATTGATGAATGGATGCTGCAATTAATTCTATTCTCGCAGAATTACTCACCGTTTCCTTGTTGAGTGTTGAAAAAAAGGCTCTTTGTGCATGTCTAGCTGGTAAAATGTTCATTTCTCCCGTTCGACGAGAACAAAGACGACATTTTCATCCATGGCCATGATTGGTTAAAACAAACGTGCACGTTGCCGCTTTGTCCAATCAGTTCGAAGTATTGTCCAGAATGTCCCGCCTTTCCCGAGTCCCAGTTTGATAATGTGAAGAACTCCCTTGTGTGAAATTATCAATCTGGCCATTGTCAGGTTGTAGACTTGAATCACTGCATGCAACCAAATAGTGACCAATATCGCAATTTGCTGACCTTGCTCTCGCACGTGGTTCGGACCAATCACAGAGCGACATTGTCTTTGGGGGCGGGACATGCAACTGTGACGAAACCAGGAAGCCAGGGGCCCAGCACCTAACATGGACGAATAGACGCTGCAATTAATTGTTACTCACAGTTTCCGTGTTGAATGTTGAACAGTGAGGAGTGCTCCATGCATTTCTAGCTGGTAAGATGTTGTTCGTGCCCCCCCACCCCCACCCCACCCTTCGGCAAGAACAAAGACGAAATTTTCACTCATGGCCGTGAGTGGTTAGAACAAACGTGTAGAATGACGCATCGTCCAATCAGCTCGAATTATTGTACAGAACGTCCCGCTTTTCCCAGACCAAATCACTGTGGAGATGGATATTGCGGAGCATATCCATCTGGCTATTGCCAGGTTACCATTTTGTAGGTGGGAGAGGAAATCTGACTCTTTCTTTGTTTTCTTTCAAAGAGCAGCAAAGTTCTGATTGGGTCACCAAAGAGCACGAAGCGGCAAGAGAAGTTGTCAAGCAAGAAAACGAATCAGCTCCCCCAGAAACTCTTGAAG
The DNA here is from genome assembly GCF_051991245.1 of Festucalex cinctus. Classification (NCBI taxonomy): domain Eukaryota; kingdom Metazoa; phylum Chordata; class Actinopteri; order Syngnathiformes; family Syngnathidae; genus Festucalex; species Festucalex cinctus. Next base: position 21,639,432 of record NC_135412.1, on the reverse strand, counting down.
TCAAAGTCGAAGCTTTGACCGAGCCATCTGACGGACTTGCAGTCAAAAATTCAAAGATTAAGAAGCGCTCCTCTTCCTCGTCCTATTCTGAGTCTGAGGAAAATGCCAAGAATCAGGGCCAAGAAGAAAAAGCTTGATTCAATGGTTTCTTGCGGTCATGTAAACGAACCTGCAAATGTCATTTCTGGTTAAATACAGAGTAATAAACAATGTTTTTTTTTTGGTATTACACACTTTCAAAATAAAGGATTCAATTCAAAATCAAATTTTCTTTTCTTCTGTGTGACATTTGTTGAGTTTGAGTTTCATCATCCCAGCTCTCTAATCCAGTGTTTCCAAACCTTTATTGAGCCAAGGCACATATTTTCAATCCAAACAAAAATGACACAAAACATATATACATATTAAAATAATGGTCTTATCTCAATTTCCTCACAAATTTACTTTGGGCCTGTTTAGCGAAATACAAATTCATCATTCAACAGCAACAAGTCATCCTGAATTGTAGCATTTAATGTTCTGCCTTGCAAAATAATATACACTTTTTTTTTTTCCTTTGTCACATTACATTTCCATACTTAGTCATACGAGTACCTTTTCACCTCTGCATATTATACACACACAACCCAAGATAATTTTTTTGTGGTATTTGAGTGTTTATTATTATTTTTCCCTCAAATGACAATGACATGAAAGCGCAGAAGGGGGTGTTGAAACCATCAAATAAAAATGAATAAGTCGTGAAGGTCAAGTAAGAGTACCAAATGGAATAAAAGATATTGTATCAAAAATGTCTTTTTTTTTTCTCATATATATATATTTATATAGGACTAATAATGCTCTTTAACTATGCAAAGCAAGGAATGCCCTGTTTTCATTATTTTGAGCCTTGGCTTTTCCTATCAACTTTATTAATTGTTATAAAGAAAGAAAACGAAAAAAACTTGACAATTTTGTGTGGGCTGTGTGGGGCGTTTAGAGGCATCCTGGAAGCCTGTCCAATCTGCCGTTGAGTCGCAGCGTGGTGCGTTCGCGTCTGGCCACCGACGGCGGCTTCAGCTGAGCTGCCCGCGAGAGAAGGTCTTCCCACTGAGAAGGCAACAGGAAGAAAATTTTTTTTTTTTGCATCAATGCTAGCTATGTCCTTCGTTTTAGTCTTTGGTAATTCATTTAATGCATGAGCCTTTGGGGATGATTTTAAATGTTTTAAGTAGATTTATTTTGATATGAACTGGAATAAGGACATTTGAAAGTGTGTCACACAGAAGTGACATCATCTAGCACCAGCCAATAGAAAATCACCTTCAGATGAGGTCACTCCCATGGCGATTTTTAAATATTGCGCACAAGCAACACACTTAACAAAAATAAATAAATAAAGCTAATACTGAAACTAACAAACTAAACTAAAACTGAGCATTTATTAAATAACTAAAACTAATAAAAACTAACAGAACACCACGAAAACAAACTAAATTTAAAAGACAAAACTCAAAATGAAATAAAAACTAACTCCAATGAAAAATTCAAAACTATACTAACCCTAACGCGCGCGCATATTCAACTTTCATGGCCAGTATATACAGAAGCATTTATCTGCTGATATTTACTTGAGAAATGTGGGATGAAGAAAAAAAAAAATCAGAAAGCTAGTGAAGGCTCAATGGGCTCCAGTTACGCATTAATGGCATCAACATGATCTGCACTCTATTTGATGCGTTTACAACTGTGGAGGATTTCCCCCAATAAAAATTCCTTCTCAACAAATGGGACCAAGTTTGAACTAGAGATGGGAATCGCAGGACTAACTCTCAGGATGACATTGCCACAATATTTAGGCAACAAAAACAACAGTAACCGTCTGTTAAATGAAGAAAAAAACTGCGTTGTCGAATAACAAGCGAGCTACAGCTGGTCGCCAACAAGCCATACAAATATGTATACAGTAAGTTGTGATCAGAATGCGTCCATGATGGCAAAAAAAAAAATTCTTTTTTTTTCACTCTCTTTTTTTGAAGAGGATGAATCAGCAGAACTCAGAACTTGAGTAGAACTCAGAACTTGAGTATTTGAATTTGTGCTAGCCACAATTGATTTTTTTTTTTGGTCAACCATCTGCCTAAAATGTTACTGACCCAAAGTTCTCAGAACTTGAGAATTATTTTATCTTGTTATGACCCCGCCTCTTCAAAACAATTTGAAGGAGAGCAGAAACACTTTCATTGGTAGTAAATAACAACATCGAGATTTTGCACAGCAGCGGACATTTAGGTGGAGAGGCTACGTACGAAATGGTCTTCATCTCCTTCTTCTCAGCGTCTGGTCGGGCACGGTTGAGAACCTTGAGGAAGTCTGACGTCTTGGCCCGCATGCGCGTGTGAATGTAGGCCTGGAGAAGGACCAATTACACATTTTCAATGGCGGTTTTCGGACAAGACAAACTTTCATTTTAGTATCTTCAATCCAGGCTATGCCAGTGATTATGATCATTATAATTTAGTCACAACAAATAATGCATCACTATCAAATTATTTTTAGAATCGATTATTCCATCAATTAATTGGATAAAATGTTATTTTGCTTTAAAGTGCATTAGAAAACCTTTTTTTTTTTTTTTAAACTAATTTTAGTTTAAGCAATTATTGTTGTTCCTTTAGTATTTTCAGTATTCAACATTATCAGTGAGAGGAATTGATGTTGTACTCACTGATCTTTTTGAAACAAATTTGTGTCACTGGTTCGGTCATTGTTTTCCATTGTAAAAGTAAATGTTTGCAAATGTCTTATTTTGATTAAATGCAAAAGAAAATCAGTTTACGCTGATGAAGCACTACAGAAATCAGAAAATAATTACTGTAGAGAGACTGAAATTGAAGGATTTGGACATTTTAATTTAAACAATGGCTCTAAACAAGTCGTTTATTAGCAAAGAAGTATTAGTAAAGAAGTTGTTAATTGAATAATCGAATACTTGTCGATTAATCTTAACAGCTCTAAAATAATAATTCTTTATCTATGGAAGTGATGTATATTGACAGGCAGAACAAATCACTGTTACCTTTCATATGACAGAATAACATTTTCAACGAGACTAAGTGCAATTTCTGGAGAAATTGTGTGGGAATGCTGAATGCTAATATCTGATTGCTTATGAAGGAAATTGAAGGATAAATTGTGTGGGAATTCTGAAAGCTAATATCTGAATACTTATGAAGGAAATTGAAGGATAAATTGTGTTGGAATGCTGAAAGCTGAATGCTAATATCTGAATGCTAAAGAAGGAAATTGAAGGATAAATTGTGTGGGAATGCTGAAAGTTCAATGCTAATAGCTGAATGCTAATATCTGAAATTGAAGGATAAATGATGTGAAAATGACAAAGTATTAATTATAGGTGAAAGGTAAATGAATAAAAAGAACACTTGAACCCAGGAGGAGTGACTATTTGAAGCAAGTTGTAATTTATATGGAAAAGTGTTATATGAAAGTACCCTCCATTCATGATGGAAAAGTGGAACGAATAATATTAAAAAAAAGAAAAAAAAATCATTCAATAGCGCCACCTAGACATGCAGTAGCCTCCATTCATTTATGTAAAAATGGAACGAATGATATCAACAAACAACTAAATGGGCCCAGATTTGACACTGCGTGAACTGAGACCAGCTCCTTATTACAACTTGTGGGATATACTTTTTGTGACAACGTTGTTAAGTGGTATGCGGTGAAATTGCGTCTCATGCAAAATATGTGCCTTAGCTCAATAAAGATTGTGAAACGGCGCTCTATCCGTCAGACAAGGATGCAAACAAAACACTGTATTGTGAGTTTTACCTTCCTGTTTCTCAACAAACTCACAGACACAAACACACCCATCAATAAACGTGCCCACACTGACTCCTGTCTGTCTGCGCAAAACAAAACATCCTACTTCATTAACGAGCGGCAGCGCAGCTCTCAAAAGCCAATAACATGCACCTGAGATTAACGTTGCTCAAAAACATCTCTCTTAGTAGGCATTTACAAGCGCAAAAAGGTGCATTAAGGAAGTTGTAGTCATGTGTACTCAAACGCCCATCAGCCGCCCTAAGATCTGTATGATGAATGCGTGTGGCAGCACAAAGCGGACTTTCTGTTGATGACAGTAGCAGATGGAACGCTCCATTACTGTAAGTGACTCTAAAAGCGTGTAATTAAAAAGGAGACAGGTGTCCCCTTAAAATCCGATTGTGAAACAACCTGAGACGCTACCAAGTGATGCAACTTCTCAGCTTTGGTCCATAACTAAGTGTATAAGGGTTGAGCAAACTTTTGTTGTTTTGTTTTACCCTCCAACAAGGTGAAGAAGCATGCTTCAAACATCCATCCATCCATCCATTTTCTTGACCGCTTATTCCTCACAAGGGTCGCGGGGGCTGCTGGCGCCTATCTCAGCTGGCTCTGGGCAGTAGGCGGGGGACACCCTGGACTGGTTGCCAACCAATCGCAGATGCTTCAAACAATGTTACGCAAACTGTTGTTGATGTGTTTGTTTTGGCTAGAGTTGGGTGGGCCAGGGGTCGGTTAGTGGCATCCTGGAAGGGACTAAAAGCATTGCCATTCATTTGAACTCATTCACTGGCAGCCATTTTCACTGAAGCAAGCCCCTTCGCTCCCGGCTGTTTTTCTGGATTTTGACTGATTCTGCAAGGCCCACTGAATATTGTGTTCTATTGCTAGAAAAAACGTTGAACCTACCAAAAGAAAGATTAGAGTCTCTTCTTTCATCAAGGGAAAAAAAAAAAAAAAAAAAAAAAAAAAAAAAAAAGTATATTTCTATCTGTTTCCGTTTTGCAGAACCTAGCATTAGAATATAGCTAAGTTTCATCATTATTCACACATTTCTTTTAATATGTGTGGAAAATATCTTGTTGCAACATGTCTCTGGTTGATCTCATACTCTGCTGCCACCTGCTGGCCGTTTTTCTCTACAGTTCAGAGGCTACATTAAAGCCTGTATGCTCCAGCTAGCATAAACATTTAACACATTTAACAACAACAACAACAAAACCCGCACATATAAATACATCTTTGGGAACTTAAAACATTTAAAATCGAATGTATTAATAAGTTTTTGGGAGCAAATGCGTTAATGGGGAGATGCAAGTATGGCTGGGCGATATGGCCAAAAAATAAAATCTCGCTTTTGTTAGTCATTAAGGACAATTACGATTTCAATCGATTTTTAGTAATAAACCCAACAAACATTTATTTAAACATTTAATGTATTCAAAAATAATTCCTGTGCAAAATGTTCAGACAACAATAATGTGTACTAATTCTAAATCAGTTTTAATAATAAACTCAACGTTCATAGTTTGTGCTTAAATGTCACAATTAAGTAGTTGGTAGCTATTGCAAACGTGTCTTGTAAATACTCATCCAGTATTCTGACACAAAATTACGATTCACAACAACATTTGGATGTAACAGAACGTTAAAACAGCTTTTAATAATCCAGAAGACAAAATCCGATTTTATGATTTAGCACTTTTTCAATGATTCGCTTTTTAAATTACAATTAATCAAATTAATTCAATTTATTGCCCAGCCACAGATGCAAGTGTTTTAAAGTTACAAGTGCGGTCACAGAACAAATTAAACTGTAAACTGAATGCATTCGTTTATTTTTTTAATGTTATCATATAATAGTTAAACTACAACTCGCGGACCGGAGTTTGGCAGCAACAACTCTGACCTAAAGGTGAAATCACCAAGTGTGCTCCATTCCAACTCACCTTGGAGCACTTTATGTGGTAATGCAGGTAGTCCCTGAAGGTGTGGATGAGGTTGATGGTGTTGTCTCTGGCATTGGTATTGGTGTGACGTGGGAAAAGGACTGGGAAGAAAACCAACGGAACAGGTATGTCAGTATCAGTCAGTAATGTTGCGACACTCCTTGAAACTGACCAAAGGTGATGTAGCCGATGTTGTCCCCGATAGTTGCGTCTGTGTCCTTCAGCTCCAGAGGCGGCTCCCTGTGGCTGAACAGCACCTGCGGGGCCGTGTGGCTTGCTCGCCGGCCCTCTTTGAACTCCTATGCGGCAATTTGATGGTGACAAAACATAAATTGGCACAATATGAACGGGAATTAAAACTACAGCACACGGTACGCAGTCAGAAATGTCAAATGTTTTCAACGTCAAGGAAGTTTGCAAATGTCAAAATTCACTGAATGCATGAACTTTACATTAATACTGTCCTTTTTTAACACTTAAAATGTTGTAGTTCTGTCACTAGTGGATAGGTTTTAGAATTGATTAATTGGATTCATGCATAAAAGTGTATAAAAAAGCATTTTCCCTGATTACTGTTTCTTAATGTGTGGCGTTTATTTCGTAGTTTGTATCTGCATAGTGATTAAAAAAAAAGGGGGGGTTTGATGCTGGACCATGTTACCGATTCAGTTATTCTTTTCTAAAGTAAAAATAGATGTTTGAAAATGTCTTATTTTGATTAAACAGAAGATAATCAGTCTTTCTTCGTGAAGGACTACAGAAATCAGTGAACAATTACTGCTGATATTGTTGAAATCAGAGGATTTGGACAATTTTACATTTAAAAAAATGGCTCCAAATGATTACCCGATGATTAAAATAGTTGTTTAATAATTTGATAATCGATTAATTTTGACAGCTCTAAAATGTTGATTGTGAGCACCTCCACTGGCTGCCATAAAATAAAAAAATAAAAAAATAAAAAAAAAGTGTCAGATCATATCTCCCAGATACATTTTTTCTCTAGACAACTTATCCTTTATTATTCATTTATTATTCACAAATCTGTTTAAAACTGTGAGGAAAACAGCTTGTTTGCAACATGTCCCTGGTTGATCTCTTCTGCTGTTTTGTAATAATAACTACCATTGTTTAAACAGTTGTCTGCAGTTCAGAGGCTGCATCAAAGCCTTCTGTATGCTCAAGAATAATTAAAAAAATAAACAAAAAATACTTCTTTGGGACACAGGCAACATTTAAAATAGAACGTATTTATACGTTTTTTGGGAGCAAATGAGTTAAGTACACATTTGCAAAGTAATACATTTTGTTGCCTCACAAACCTGCATGAAAACTTTGCCAATAATGACGTCATCGTCGTCTTTGAAGACGGTGCTGAACACCACTGTCACCCGGTCTTTCTTGGCCTCCACATACCTGAGGGGATTCAAGTGTAATTTAATACATCTGAAATTGTTCACATAGTTCACAAGAGCAAGAACCTACATGGACTCGTCATCTCTGTAGTGGACCACAGCCCTCTTCTCCCCCTCTTTGCCCTCCTCCTGGAACTTGAAGTACTTTTCAAATACGGAGGCAAAGCAGTTTCTCTTCAGCATCCCAGCTTGGTGCACAAGCTCATCTTTTTTGCCTGGTAGTGCGTCCAGGTCATACAGGAGTGACACGTTGTAGCCTGGAAGCAAATCAGAGCTTCATTTTGTTACTCATTTTCATCAGCATGAAGCTAACATCGTTACAATAATGTGGACATACCAGCCTCCGGTGAAACGAGAAAGCTCCCGTACACTCTCTTCAGAAGCTAAGAACAAAAACATGTTTTAAATATTTAAAAATCAATGAACAGTGGCTAAGTACAAATGAACATCTGAGACCAAAATAAAGATCTAAACAAAAACTGTGGGCCAAAATGTGATCTCATGCCATTGCCTTCTAGCCTGAGTAATAAGTAGCCTAATCGTATTTTATGTTTGTGTATTTAAAATATTTTACAATTACAGTATTTTTTCTATGCTAAACAAGTTTTTGGTCTGCATTTTTCTTGGGCCTGTATGCACCAGGGGATGTTGTTGTTTTGTTAACTGTGGGCCTAGGTAGCCCTTTGAGACCATTTCGTGATTGAGAGCTATTCAAAATAATTTGGTTAAAAAATAAATAAATAAATAAATATTTTTTATTTTTTAAAAGACAGTTCATTAACAGTATGAAAAAAATAAATACAACCGTTGTTGCTACTTTGGTCCAAGAGCTGTCTGGATTATTTAATGCATTGTTTTATTTTAAATTGCTAACAGTGATGTGATTATTATAGCCTGCTGGAATCCTCTGGCAACAGCACAAGAAAATAAAAAATCTTAGAAATACAGACGTAATAAAAGGCAGTCACACAAAAATTGCTTAACCCCTTCAGACCCATAGATGGTTGCAGTGGACATTAGGCATGTAACAATCCCGGCAATATCGTGGTATCTGATATTACAACTGTCACATTATATCTCGTCGTAATGTCACAATATTTAAAAAGAAAAAAAAAGAAAAAAAAAGAAAAAAAAAAAGGAAAAAAAAGAAAGAAAAAAAAGGTTGATTTCCATTTATGCCGTTCTAGCACCCTCTGGTGGCTAGTTTTTTGGTACAGTTTAATTTTCAAAAGGCAAGTTTTGGCCCTTATACTTTTAAAATCCACGCTAATGGTCAGATGAAGGGGAACGTAATATGCTTGTGACCAGAGTCAATATGTGGAGGAACTCAATGCGTGCTTGCATTAGCAAGTAAATGCCTCAATATTTAGTGTTTTTAGGAAATTGCAGGTTGTTTATAAGCATTGCTGTAATGTACAAAAGCATAATATTTTTTTTTCTTTAAACAATATTGTGACCTTTTTTGTATCGCCAACCTCCCCACAATATCGTGATAATTATCGTATCGTGACCTTTATATCATGATAATATCACATCTTGGCGTCCACTATAACGACTAAAAACATGAGATAACGCCCTCCCCCAAAAAATTTCCATGTTGTTCTTATGTGGGAAAAGAGCCGAATCAGCAAAAAAAAAATAAATACATTTTTCCCAGCAGAAAAAAATGCGTCTCTACGTTAGAACCAAAACTAACAAGGTATTGCTTCCGATAAACAATTGATGGGGTCTCTCCATTATAATAGATAAGTGTCATTCTGAAATTAACAGTAGGAAAGCAAAGAGGAAGAGAGGAATGGCAGTCACGCATCACAAACTTGGATTCAATCTGTCAGTATAAAGATGTTTCACATAATCCTTTTCTCATGTATCCTTCAGAGAGAGGGGAAAAAAAATGTGACTAGACTGCAGCAAACGTATTCATACAGCTGCCGCTAGTCACAGTCAGCACTTCCTTGTCTGTGGTGAGTGCGCCTCAAACGCGCTTCCTGTTTCTACGAGGGGCCTCTGTGGCTGATTTTTTCCCTTACATGGCAGCAGAACTCTTGACGGTTAACAGCACATGAACAGGACACCTCATTCAAATGGTTTTTTTAATTTTAGCATCTCTATGTATATCATTAAACACCACTGAAAAAGTGTGCCTATGCGTGTTTATGAGTGCATGTGTAGTACCTCGTCAGCCCCATGCTCCTGTAGTTCCTTGTAGAACTTCAGAGAGATGCTGACCATCACTTTGGTCTTATCGCCATTAGGGTTGGAGATGTGGTACAACACGCCATCGAAGTCTGCAGAAGAGAAGGGATGACGTTACGCTGTACAGTTGCCACCTGGCGACCACAACATTAAGACCTTGTGCACCATCTATCAAATCCATTTTCGATCATGCTTGTCCTCATTCGGATTGCGGCTTAGCTGGCTCTTTCTCCAGCTGACTTTTGAGTAAGAGACAGGTATAACCTGGACTGGTTACCAGCCAATCACAGGGTGGTTCATATCAGGGTCTGACATTTCGACTTTTTGAGTAGCATATACAAGTATTCATGATATAATACGGTAAGTTGAAATGACTATTCATTAATATTTAGCAACTTTATACTGTATTATTTCAGCTAAAAAAAAAAAAAAAAAAAACCAACTATATATGGTTAGTTGTTTTTTTGTTGTTGTTTTCTTTTAAATCCAGGCTTTTTTTCTTTTTTTTTTTAATTTTCCAGGCAGTAAAAAAATCATGTGAGAAAAATGCATGAGGAAGCCGGAGGACCCTGGAAAACCCCCCCACACACATTCAAGCAAAGGGAGAGCATGCCAACTGCAACAGATTGGAACCCCAAACCTTATAACTGTGAGGCAGACGTGCTAACCACTCCTGCAATGTCAGAGATGTAAATATCAATGCTATGGTCAATGCATGTACCGTAATATTTTGATGCTCTCGTGTAGCTGAATTAGGTAACTTTACCAAAATATTAAAAACAGCTCTCAATATGATGCAACAGATTTCTACAATACTGTAAAATACAGCCAAAACTGAGTATTACTTTTGACTGTCGAGCACTTAATTGTTAAGTAACACCATCTTACCTGCAAATGTCACATCAACAGCCTCGGGTTTGGTTCTGCAAGGAAAATGAGTACTAAGTTAGTGTAGGGTTCAACCAACATTTTTAAACACGAGACATAATTCCTGGGTAATGGTAATACATCAAATAGGCTATTATTATTAATATTCATCTTTGTGAAGACACTGATTATGGTCATGATGTAACACAACAATTAACAAATGACAAGGGATTAAACAGTTAAATATCCATTTGCATTAAAATGCATTTAGTGTAGTAATAGAAACAGTGAGGCCAAGAAAAAAAAACACGTAAGAAAAAGGAATAGAATGTTTGCAGGATTAAAAAAAAAAAAAAGATTTCATAGAATAAATATCAGAATTTGGGTTGTACCACATATGTACAACATAGCTTATAGATGATACAGAAGTGGATGCTGCTGCATCTTGTACAAGATTATGTTTGTGTGTGTTCCAAGACTGCAACTCCCAACTATTATTGGTTCAAAAAGGATTTAATATTTTTGCATATGTCTTTCTTTCATTCCTGCAAGTATAGCAGCTCTGTTTAACCAAAGAGGCCCAAATGCCACGCAAACAAAGTGAATTTCTGTGAGTAAATTATTGTTTCAGTATATAAGTACTTTTTTAGTATGATTTTTTTGTTAGGCTCAGTATGGGTTCCAAGAGACTGCATTTGGCTGTGTAGCGGACTTGACTCAGCTTGACTTCAGGAATGCGGAAGCTGAAAAAAAAAATTGCCATCCAGTTGCTAATACGCTTGCTAATGTTCCACAAGTATGGACGTTCACGGTTATATTTGTATTTAGTCAACTATTATCGGAGACGAATCGTAATTAGGTATCAACAATAAACATCAAAGAGCCCAAACCAACGACAACAACCCAAAAAAAACAAACACAAAAAAACGTTGGTCAAAGAGACCATTTGAGTTAGCTTGCTGCATCAAATTGCGCCCACAACAAATTACGTTTTCTGTTTTCAATTTTGTAAAATGTCGGATTTATCAAGCCGACGGTGTCAAACGGATACAAAATCCGACTTTTTGCTTCCTGTTCTGAGACGCTTCAGGGGAAGGTTTGATGAAGTGGGGTTAGCGGGATTGACACATAGATCGTTGAGACACACCCCAGCTAGAGGCAAAGCAGTCGGCGCCGATCGTCACATTCAGTGCCCATTTAGACATTTATTTTTTTCCACATTATAACGCTACGTTACAGAATCTATGCGCTCATCAGTCTCCACCAAACTCTCCCCCCGTGCATCAACTACGGCTAGTGCAAAGTACGGACCCGCTAAAGGGAAGCTAGCCTGAGTTAGCAACGCTAGCCAGGTGTAACAATGATTCTCACCCGTTTGATGCGCTGTCGAACTTCAACGACAACGTCTCTTCTATAATGCGGTTATTGATTTCTAACAGGATCATCGCAGTGGATGGTGGCGTCGACGAAGAGGGTGGATAATCGCTGCAATTTGGTGAAGTTATGCGATTTGTGTCAAATGGTGCTAAATGTTTCCTCCCTTGACAGACCAAACCGCTTCCGCCGAGGCTCCTTCCGCCTGTCACTTCCGCGTATTTTGCACTCTGGACCCCATGGTAGTCCGTAGTGTTGCCGGTAATAAAATTGTAATGACAAATTCCGTCCATCCATCATTTTCCATCTATCCATTTTTTTTTTTTTAAACTAAAACCCGGTACTTACATGAATTCGACATAACGGCTAAATAAAATAAAAAAATACTAGTATTGTACTGTAATATTCCAATTATTAATCGTATTATCAAATAATGAAAAAAAAACTGATAATTTTGACAATTTTTAGTAAATAACTACATTACCTATTGGCCTCTAAAGTTAAGAAGCTGGTTTGAACAAGTAGGATTAAGGCACTCAAAAATATGTTCAGTGACTCAAATAATCAATAAGTTAATTTTTAATTATTAATGATTCTTTTTGTTTCAGTAGTACATTTCTTCGAATTTTCATCTCATGTCACCTTATCAGTCACATTTCTCAGCTGACTATAAGTGTAAAGCTTAGGCTGTAAAAAAGAACTTTGACCAAAAACACTAATTTTACAACTGAAACAGAAAAACATAAGAGGTGTTTGTAAAATATTGTTGCAAGGTATGGGGTTCCATGAGTGCCAAAAACATGTTTTTGCGCCTATGTCTTATGACTATGGCCGTGTGACGTGACATGTGTTTGTGTTTATCGAACGGTGAACGGTCCTTGTGTCCATGCTATGTGTATGTGTACATGTCTATGATAAGTGTATTCATGATAGTGCGTATGCTGGGTGCATATGGTAGGTGTCTATGTACGTGTTTATGCTATGTGTATATGCTAATGCATATGCTAGTTGCATATGTACGTGTCTATGCTTAGTTGCTTATGCTAGGTGTCTATGTACGTGTATTTGCTGGGTGCATATGGTAGGAGGCTATGTATGTTTCCCCATTCCACCTAAAGCTAAAGAAGTACAATTTAAAAATATTAACAATATCTATCCTTGTAAGAAATTTTTCGATTCTAAATTTAACATTGAGGACAATGAATGTACCCTTTGCACCAGTAACATCGAAAAAGACGAACATTTGTTTTTCACTTGTATATTTACAAAGCTTTTTGGGGACAGCTTCTATGTATTTTTGGCACTCATGGGACCCCATACATACATAGGTATGGTGTTCGACCAATAGACGCCGTCGATTCTGCTTCAGACACGAGGTATGTAAACGTTAATGTAATTTGGATGTACTTGTAATTTGTGATTCAAAAACAGAATTATAATCTATTTGGCAAGCGAGATTTTTGCAAGCCAGTTAACCAACGTGAACGACGCGTGGTGCATTTGTATCAACAAGCGATACAATTGTAGCGTTTTGCTTTACATCGTTGTTAGCCAGCCAGTTAGCTACTTTGTGCTTATATTTACTGCTGATTCGAAATCGACTACCGAGGTTCTCCCACGGGCGAATTAGTTGTCAAAAAGAACAAATTGTTAAGTGGTCGTTTTATGAAACTTGTGTATAAGCTTTTATAACTTGTTTACCCGGAATGTTAATTAGGTCACGTGCTGTTATAAATGTGACAATTCTCGATACTATCGGCGTTACAGAGTGAGGGGATTATTATAAATATTTTTTAATAACCCTCATGTCACATTGACCCAGCAAGAATTAGAAGTTTAAAAAAATGACAAAAAAAAGTATGCTGGCCTTGTTGTTTAGGCTAAGAATGTTTGAAAGCGCTATATAAATAAAGATGACTTAACTTGACATTATTAAACATAGAGACACAATTAGAACTCAATAAAATGGTGCGAAATGTCTTTAAAAATAAAAAATCTCATTTGCATTCTTTTGTGTATCCAAGAAGAAAACATAACCAAATCTTTTAATACACAATTTCGTTGTAGTCTGATTGGTCGTAGTAATGTTAGTGCTGCATTGTGTTTTCAGGTGGACAATGACACAAACCCAGTGACTGGCCGCTTGCTGTAGTGCATTGTCACAGTGCGTAATGGAGCAAAGGTCAACATTCTTCTCAGTCAGGCTGGCTGCGTGTTGCATTTTAACCAAGCCGACACGTTATTCAAACTGTTTGTTGGGGACGGAAGGAAGGTCGAAGCGTTGACAAGGAACCACACTTTTCAACTTGACCCATTCAGGGATTCAGTGGGTTTGGCACCAAAAACACTTGGTGATTCCACTCTGCAATTTCACTTGTGAGTGCCCCCCCCACCCCCGATCAGCTGACACAATGGTTTCAGATAGGACAGCGGAGCAAGAGAATGAGATGGACCCGAAGGTGCCTGCAGCTGAAGCCATTGAAGGAAATGTGGATGGAGATTTAGAGATGGCTGTCTGTGCTTCAGAGGAGCCGTCTGCCTCTAAAGGTCTCCCAGAGGAGCCCAGAAAGTGGATGTGGGCTGTGATATTCTTGTGTTTCTATGGGTTTATGGCATCCATCAAGCCAGGAGAGCCTTTCATTACGCCCTATCTACTCAGCACTGAGAAGAACTTTACTAGGCAGCAGGTCAGTTGTGCCCTTTCGGGGGTTGATTGAACTTTTGTTGAATTTGTATGCACCCTTATCTTGTCACATTACACTGGTCAACATGATTTTTTCTTGCATAGGGTTTTTCAACGGATTTGGGGTAATTATGGGGCACTGAATCCAAATCTGTTTTGGGTTTTTACTAATCACATTACCATTTTGAGATATCAAAAATAATGGCAGCTATTCTATAAGAATACATGTCCAAAACTACTGCACTCATTTTGAGCATTTTTGACCAAAACATACAACCACTAATTATTGTATGTGAAATATTGGGGGAAAAGTATAGTCTAGAGCATTATGCTAATCACAGGTGGATACCACTGAAAAGCTTTTTTTTTTTTCTTCTTCTTCTTTTTAGTAAAATATAATTTGCAATTTTCAACATAGAACATGCAAACAACATGCACAGGTTACACTGTTACTTTAAAGGGGTAGTTACCCATGAACATATCTTCACAATAATATGTTATATGTGACCTCACTAGTCTAAACATGACATTCTGATTAATATTATATATTTGTGGAATATGAGTTATGAAGCAAAATCCAGCCATTTTTTTTATCCATCTCACCAGGCAGCCATTTTGCCACTTGCTGTCGACTGAAGATGACATCACAGCTGCTCAGGAGGCAACAACCAATCACAGCTCCCCTGTTTTCTGAAGCTGAGCTGTGATTGGCCGTTACCTGAGACCTGAGCAACTGTGATGTCATCTTCAGTCGGCAGCAAGAAGGCAACAACCAGTCGCAGCTCCCGTTTTCTGAAGCTGAGCTGTGATTGGTTGTTACCTGAGACCTCGGCAACTGTGATGTCATCTTCAGTCGACAGCAAGTGGCAAAATGGCCGCCGCCTAACATGGATAAAAACAGCTTAATTTTGCTTCATAACTCTTGTTCCATAAATGTAATATTAGGAATGTCATGTTGAGACTAGTGAGATCACATATATTATTGTCAAGAATTCTATTTTTGGATTGACTTCTCTTTTAAAACAATTTGTAGTGTTGTCGAAATCCTAATAAAATCCTGGCACAAAGTAGCAATCACGTGACGACATCTCTCTCAAAAAGTAAAACAGTTTGAAGATCCTGATCCGAGCTGGCTTGAATGTTTTTGGTTTTTTTTTTTAGGTGACCAATGAAATTACTCCAGTGCTGACGTACTCCTACATGGCAGTGCTGGTACCCGCCTTCCTGCTGACCGATCTCCTGCGCTACAAGCCGGTTCTGATCATCCAGGGCATGAGCCAGGTGGTCATCTGGCTCCTTCTCCTCTTAGGTACCTCCCTCCTCGAGATGCAGTTCATGGAATTCTTCTACGGCGTCACAATGGCGTGCCGCGTGGCATATTCCTCCTATATCTTTTCCCTGGTCAACCAGAGCCTATACCAGCGCGTGGCCAGCTACTCGCGCACCTCGGTCCTCTTGGGGGTGTTCGCCAGCTCCTTGCTCGGCCAGCTGTTCGTTTCAGTGGGACAAATCCGCTACAGGACCCTCAGTGCGATTTCTTTGGGTTTTGTCAGCTTTGGTCTGCTGCTGTCACTGTGCCTGCCCTGGCCCAAACGCTCCTTGTTTTTCAACCAGGCGCGCAAACAGGAGCACAGAGGAGCGGCCAGTCAGATAGCCACCAAGGCGGAATTGGACAAGATCAACGCCAAGGAGGCCGACTTGACCGCTGCCGTCTCCAAGTGCACCGCATCCCGCTGGAAGGATTCAATCTTGGTGCAGATGCTGATGGAGCTGAGAACGGTGGTGAAAAGACCCAACATGCGGCTGTGGTCCCTATGGTGGATCTTCAACTCCACAGGATACTACCTGGTGTTATTCTACGTCCACATCCTGTGGAGCAAAGTCTACCCGGCGACTGAGAACAAGAATGTATACAATGGCGCCGTGGAGGCTGCTTCTACCTTACTCAGTAAGTCATTTTGAATTCCGAAAATGTTACGCTGTGAGTTTGTTTTGAATATTAAAAACACTGTCATGAATTAATTTTATGTTCATCACAGTCCAAAAAGTGAAGAACCAAATTTTTAACGTTGAACATGCACTGAATAAATGTACTTTTATTGTATTCTCAAGGGACCGAACCCTGCAATGAATCATGAAAAAAAAATCAAGATTGACACTCCCCCAAAATATTTTACGTTGCTATGAAACTGATATCAAAACAGTTTAATATCTTATCAAACCTATCATAGCATTACCCTTAAAAATAGCTTACTGATTAATTGATTTGGAGAAAAAAAAAATGCAGAAGAATAAAACATATGTAAGCTTGTTATTTGGGCTGTGAATCAAAATTCAATTCCAATTTCAATTATTACACTCCACAATTACAAAATAGGAATAATCGTGAACAAAAATAAGATTATTCACACAAATTTTGGGTTGTTTAAATGTATATATTTGCACCGTTTTTATTTTAAAATGACTAATAAACTTGCATAATTATAGTATTTAAAAGAAATGTATTTGTTTTAATATATATATATATTTTTTATGTGGTTAAACATTTTCTTTGTTTTGTACAAAAAACAACAACAAGTGATTATCCTAATCGTGATTGCAATTATTACCAAATTAATTGTGACTAATATTTTCTTCATGATCGAGCAGCCCGACTTGTTATGAAAAAAATGGTATTGGGAAAAATCCACAATCATCAGGTCAGGCTCGATCAAGATCTGGCATCAGTGATTGGTCAGAAAATTGTGATCACTGAACCCCTACTTGACCCCAATTACTCTTAGCCAGGGCTTGGGCATCTGGTGGCATTTTTTGGGGGTTGCAGAAAGAGTTTTAAAAATATATAATTGTAAATAACGAGCCACCATCATAAATGGGGGCAATATGTCTACCAGTATTTTCACTTTGTGGCCTCTCTAACCAATACTTTTGTTGAAATCTTTTGCTTCTTTGCAGGTGCGTTGACCTCCTTCATCGCGGGCTTTGTGAAAATCCGGTGGAATATCTGGTCAGAGCTCGTCATTGGCGTGATCACGGCCGTGCAGGCTGGCCTGCTCCTGCTCATGGGCACCACCGACAACATCTGGGTCTGTTACGTGGCCTATGTCATCTTCAGAAGCTTCTACCAGTTCCTGGTGCCCATTGCCACGTGAGTGCAGTCTCATTTGCATAGAAGGGGCCCAAATCGGTTTGCTGTGTTTTATTGCTGCGTGAGTTGGTGAGTCACCGTTATGAATGCTTGAAAGTGAAAACGATACATCTTTAGAGTTTTGTGTGCAAGTCCACAGACTCATGTCCCAGAAAACTGGGAATGTTTTTTTAAATGTAGTTAGTTTTAATTCGTTTTGAGGGCGGTTGTGGTAGTTTTTAATTAATTGTAGTTCTTTTAAAAGTGCTTCTGTGCAATATTTAATAAACGGCATGGTAAAATGAAAAAAAGTAACGCATTTCTTGCTACCTTGCGTTGCATTTGGGCGGAGTTAAATGAAAAAGCGGGTGAGCCGAGCCATTGGAGGCAAAAGTCAAGCGCATAAACATTGTCGGCTAGGAGCGACGTCATCTGAAGGTGATTTTCTATTGGCTGTTCCTAGATGACGTCACTTCTGTGTGACACACTTTCAAACGTCTTTATTCTGATTAATATCGAAAAATAAATATTACATAAAATCACATTTAAAATAAACCCCCAAGGCTCATGTATTAAATTAATTACCAAAGACTAAAACGAAGGACATTTTTGCTGTAATTATAGTTGGTTTTAGTTAGTTTTGTAAATATTTTTTCTGTAATTATAGTTGGTTTTAGTTAGTTTTGTAAATGTAAAATATAGTTTCAGTTAGTTTTTTTTTTTTTTTTTTAAGCGTTTTTATTTTGTTAACCAAAATGTTTTTTTAATTTTAGTTATTTCGTTAATTAATAGACTACGTGCAATTTCTGGAGAAATTGTGTGGGAATGCTGAAAACTTAATGCTAATAGCTGAATGCTAATATTTGAATGCATGCGGAATGCTTATGAAGTAAATTGAGAGATATGAAATTATGACCTGCTGGTTACTGGACAATGCACTTTACCAACTGTGCCACCGAGCAGTATCAGACACTTGGTAATGATGATAAGTTATATGTATGGAAGTGGTCGTGGAAGGTGTACTTAGAAAAAGTTCAATGTCTGTCCCATTGAAAATGAATGGGGAAAAGTTTATTTTAAACATTAAATTGTGCAAATACTGTACGTAATGTGGAATCAGACGATATAGACCCCGGGAGGTGTGAATTTTTGAAGCTAGTTGAAATTTGAACAGTGTAAATTGGAAGTATTATGTGAGAGTTGTTACGCGGCAAAAAAGTGAGGAGAATAAAAATCACAATAACGTATGTGGGAATGCTGAAGCATTCCCACATACGTTATTGTGATTTTTACCTTGGTCTGAACTCACTGTTGTTCAAGTTGATCGGAAACAAAAACACAGAAATGGTGTTAATAAGACAGTAAACTTATCCACAAACCACTCTGAGAGTTTTTTCTCGAATGTGAACTAAATGACACGTTGTAATCAAATACTACCGAGCACCTGTTGTAAAATGTCATCGTGGAATTCTTCGACCTGACTGTGTGATTTGTTATATAGTTTCCAGATAGCGTCGTCGCTCACCAAGGAGCTTTGTGCCTTGGTGTTCGGCATCAACACCTTCATTGGGACCATCCTGAAGAGCATCATCAACCTGATCTTTTCCGACAAGAGGGGGTTGGGTTTGGATGTACACAGTCAGGTATGTAGACATGCAACAAGAGCTATTTTAGGCCACAAATGTTTTTGACATTATCCTGCCTCTGCGCTTATTGTCAGAGTCGTGTTTAGATATTTGTTCGCTTCTCACTTGCCCCACCCTCAAAGTGGAAGGTTTATTTACAAACCTGTGGAATATAACACAAACACTGACGCACAATCTGACACACAACTAAATTGAAATGGAACATTTTGGATGAGCAAAATTATTGGAACAGAAAAACAAAAGATTCAAATTAATAAATTATATATATATATATATATATATATATATATATATATATATATATTTTTTTTTTTTAATTTCTGTGACCCACTGACATCACCAGACTTTTACAATCTTCTTTTGTGATGCTTTCACCATAGCTATTTTCAGTTGTTTGTTTTGTGGAGTCACTGGAGTCAGTGTCCTTGTTCGCAGGAAAAATGCATTCGCTGTCGGGTTTAAGTCTGGTGATTTACTTGGCCAAATTTAAACCTTCCTTGCGCTGATGAAATCCTTTTTTTGTTTTGGAGCTGCATGATGAAGGATCTCCTCATCACTTTGGTAGCATCTTTCTTAAAATTGGCAGACCAAAAGATTTTGATGTTCATTTTGCATCTGCAATCAAGTTATCAATAAAGTCCGCCCTGTTCTGAAAGAAACCGTGCAAGCCAAAATCATGACATTACCTCCATTTCATAGATGAGCTTGCATGGTTGAAATACTGAGCAGGTCCTTTTTTGACTATCCACCATTTTGATTCATCTTTGTTGCTCTCGGCCCAGTTCTTTTTTTGTTTTGTTTTTAGGTTCGTCTCATACAGCAGTCAGAGCCCCGATTCGAACACAGACTCTACTTACTGTGACTCGACATGTTGCCCTATTTGTACATGACAACTCTTCTTGTAACCTTGACTGATTTCGGCTCCACATAATTGTTGCATTTCTGCTTTTTTCCTTTTCCAGTTTCTTGTGTACTTCATTTACTTCACCCTGCTGACCGTCATCTACTTAACAAGTGCCGTCTTCGTCATCTGTCGTCACTTCAGAAAGCAGCCCAAGCGGCAAGAAGAGATTGACCAGCAGCCCAAGTCTACGCAGCTTAGCAACATGCTACCTGAGGCAGAACCTTTGTCCAATGGCAAAAATGCCAAGACATAATAATCATCACCTATTAATGGACTCTGTTTTAATGAGCCGTAATCATGCTTCAAGTGCCTCAAACTGGCGGATACAAAAGCCTGGTTTCACTTTTTTTTTTATTATTATATATTCAATGCACTTAATGACAAACTTCAGTGTTGTGGGACCACTCAAGTGATGACCCAAATGAGCAGTTTTGATTATCTTGATTCATTGACAGCGAATTATTGATTCCAATGTGATCACAATGGCACAGACGCTATTAGTGTGATGATATGATACCTCTCAACATAAATCTATTGGATTTATTTTCTGTCTGCATCGATAATCATACATTTGCATCACTTTAGAAAAGCCCTTCAGTGTCATACAAGCATTGATTGTGTCATTGGACACATTTTATCAAGTCATATTGTTTAGTTTACAAAAAAAAATGCAATGAAATAGGAAAAAAAAAAAGGTAGAAAATGCATTGGAAAAAATTATTAACCTTGAAGGTTGTCTGGTTTTTGGTGATTAGAAGGGCTGCTTTTACTCCCACAAGCACTTGTTTGTTGGACAATTTTCAGAATGTAGTGTTGTAAAATGCAACAGGAATCATTTGCAGGTTTTGCTAATTTTTGTTTTTAAAGGAATTGCGAGTATATGAGATGACTGTTTTTGAGTAGGATTATTATACAGTATTCATCTGGAACGAGTTTTAAGTTAATGTTACAATATAGCTGATAATGTTATCTGTGAGCTTGTCTGAATGCTGTAAAACAAACTGAGTCAGGTGTTTATTATTTTTAGTATTTTGGTGTACGGTATGTACAATTAAAGCGAGTTGGTAATATTTGAATTCTCAGTTTGAGTTTGTAAACTAGCATTCCACATCTGTTATTTTGGTCAGCTTTTTCGAAATTGTTTTACTGCAATGATTTATATATTTTTTTTTGTCAGTGCCCCTCAGTGTATGTTTAGTTTTTTAAGAGCCTAAGATATTTTTCCAGCTGCAGCCTTTGAATCAGGTGCTCTTGCATGCTTATCAAAAACAAATGTAACCACATAAACGAGTTTGTGTCCAAACGGCAAACTAGTTTCAAGCTTTGGTACTGTTTATTTTGTTTATAAGCATTTTTATTTTACAGGGTGATTCAAAAATAATGACCATGATCAAATAGTTCCTAAGTAAGTACGAATCAGAATGAGGGGAGTGGGTGTTTGAAAGATTAGATTTCCCAGTTTTCTATAATTGTCACGTGACACTGACAGACTCATGCGTCTTGCAGCGACAGCAAAAAAAAAAAAAATATGTGCTTGGCCTCCTTAGAGCTCCTGATCTCAGTTTGTGATTTTTTTTTCCCTCTGTGGGTTTGTATGAGATAAAGTATTTGTTCTGGCATTACAAACTGACCTGGAAAACTTAAAACGTCAAATAACGGCGATCAATTCAATTGATCCCGATGTGCTTCCTTGTGTTTGGGAAGAATTCTCATATCCTATTGATGTTGTTAGTGCTGCAAGGGGACACCATATTGAGCACTTGTAACATGTGAAATAAAACTTGACTGTTAGTAGAATACTTTTATTACGGTATGTGTTATTTTTTTTTGCTATTTTTCCTTTATAGAATATTTGATCATGAAATTGGGTCGTTCTTTTTGAATCACCCTTTATTTTATTTTTTTTCACAGAACACATTGTGCGAGATGACTTGCCGCCCTCCAGTGGTCAAATGAAAAATGACGCACCATGCTTCAAGATTGATAGTTTGGCGTTTTATTGGACAGTTTAAATAATATGCATATACATTTTCATTTACAAAGCAAAATAAGATTCCATAACAAAAAGAAATGTGCGCAAATGTGTCTACAAAAACTACTGTGGTGTTTAAAAGCATACAATAAAACTTGAAATAGTTTGACAAGGGTATATAAAAAAAAATCCAATTAGTTAAAAACGTTAGTGTTCAAAATTAGTCAGTTGTATAAAAATGCCCCAGAAGAGCTCAATGATGCGATTGTTAATTGACAACAGTCTGCCTGCACCCCCACCCCATCAGTGCATTCCCTCCCCAGTCGTGTGACTGCCCTGGTGCCGTGTGCCAACAAGATAGCACACACTGGAGGATTTCCTGGTATTGTCTCGGGTTCACTTTTCAATCCTATTCCATGCCTGGTTTCCCTTTTTGTCTCACACACTCACACAAACAATCACTTGCCATACAGGTCCTAAATGATATACATATTAAAAAAAAAAAAGAAGGAAAAAAAAATCTTCCAGAGTTTAAGAGCATGATCTCGGGTTTTGGCCCGTCTACGTCATCAGTGTTTCCTCTGTAAAAGATAAAAAGTAAATAATCGAGTTGGGATCGATCTCGTTTAAAGTGGACGTTTTAACTGTCGTACCTTCCACTTGTGCTTTCTGCTGATGTGCCGTCATGCCATTTGATTCGTTAGCGTCTCGACCTACAGCACAATCACGTGTTTTGGTCATACAGCATTTAAACGTTAAAAATCAAGAAATCAATACATTGATTGACACTCACGTTGCCTCTCCTGCTTCCTCCAGAAGTCTGTGGTGGTGAAAGACACACAAAATGTTATTGCACAGCACATTTTGTCAAACAAGTATGATGTGGCCACTTGTCTCTACTTTTTTTTTTTTTTTTTTTGATGGAGATTATATCACAATGTTAAAAAGAATTCTGCTTCATACTGACCTGCTTCCCATGGCATGGATGCTATAGTGGTTGGGAATTTGAAGGAGAAAAATAAGTTTGAATTCACCATAGAAGAAGAAGAAGAAGAATGCAAAGTTGAATTTTCACTTCCATACATACCTTTTTGGAAGAACCAAATCCCTGTGTGAGATGAACAGATATTAGCAGCCATTTCCCCAATAGGAAATAATGAATTCATAAAACCTTTAACTATAAATTCAATTGCAATAAAGTTGATGACTGCAGAGTGAGATAAATTTTGGAATTTGGTATAATTGTTACAAAAAAATCTAAAAAGCAACACACCTGTGGATGCTAATAATGAGAAGCTCATTTAACTCAACTTAAATTTTATTGATCATTTTAAAAACAACCTCAACTGAAACAAAGTAATTATTACATAAAAGCTGAATATATTTAAAACCAAAAAGTCAAAAATAATGACAATGGCGGTTTGAGCTCTGCCATTTTTCTACGACTTTTCCAGATCTGGCCAGGGACGGATTGTACTCATCTTTACCTGTTCTACATTTGTGAATTAGCAGGAGCACCACCAACACAGTCAGGAGACAGATCAAGACGGTCAGGCCCGTGTTAACCTTCAAACCTCCTTCACTCGCTGTTGAAACAAAAACACTTTTTTTGGCCCTTTTTTTATTTATTTTTTTTAAATGACACCATTAACTGAACACTGTGTTGTGACAACTTACAAGTGAGGAACGGGTTGTTTATAGACAAACTGGTTTTCAAGCTGACTGGATTCTCCATCTTGCACTTGAACTCGTCCGCGCTTGAAGTATCCTGAGAGGCGAGCGAAGGACCAAAACAACAGATTGGCACATTCTTTTATACTCCCAAAAAGTGTCCACTGATTCTCATTGAGCCCTTTTGAAGTAACTGATCAGTATAAAAGTGCACATGGAAACCACAGTAGTGTTGATTTCATCAACACACATTTTCACCCGACTAAAACTAGACTAGACGAAAACCCTCATTAATAAATAAAAACGGACTAAATAAGTATTCATTTTCACCGACTAAGGAAGACGAAAACGAAAATGTACTTCACTTAATAAAAACTGGACAAAAATCTATGGATGTTTTAGTTCATGAACAAAAACGAGACAAACAGAATACGTTTTTGTAAAATCTTGTCTCTGCTAATCTGTCACTGTGACACTGTCATGTGATGCACCCCCTTTCAAACCTGCAGCTAGCGGGTGCAACATGCACAAACATACGGGACAGACGGGAGGTGGATTCACGGTGAACGGTTGAAAAAAAGAAGTAAATCATAGCCATTGGATTAATGTTGCATTATAACTATAAGTTACAACAATAATGCTAATCCGGCCGCAAACTAATGCTGGCTAACTTACTAGCTCGTAGCATGGAGCCATAGTAGTCACTTGTTAATATACTGTTAATTGTGTGTCAAGTTTTTTTTCATCAAAAAGATGAGAGAAAATTTTATGTGAAATGGTTTTAGATCCAAACTTTTCAACATTATATGCTAACAAAAAATATACAGGGGTTAAATTACTGTCCTGACTAAAACTAGACTAAAATGTTGACAGTTTTTGTTGACTAAAATGAATAAAATGTGTTTTCCTGGATTAAAATAAAGACTAAAATGCTAGATTTATAGTTGACTAAAATGGACTAAATAAAAACGGAATGACAATGTTAAAAACTAACAAGCGTGATTGACACTGGACTAAAACAGTTCACTTATTTGCTATTCAACAAATGCATTTATATTTAATACTTTCCAGTGGTTAAACATTTAATTACAATTTGTACTGATGTTTTTATGTGCCATACATGTTAATTATTCAAGTATAGTTTAAAGTGACTGCGCATGTTACAGTGGCTTACTATAATCTTTAATACTTTCTAGTTTTTAATAAATTATTATGCTATTTCAATTCCGGTTATGATGGTGGACAAAAAAATAAATAAAATAAATAAATAAATCTGACAACACTAGCAACAGACCTTTTGAATGACGCGTCGCATGGATGAGTTGCTCTCCACGGAAGGGCCTAACATCCACGTGTAGGTGACAGGCTCGGCTCCCGTGGTGTTGCCACTGCATGTTAAAGTACAAGTTGTCCTCTCGGCATCACAGGATGTTAAGACAGCGGGCTCGGGGACAGACACTGATGAAGAAACAAAGAGTGATGATGCTTTGTAGCATCTATGCCAGGGGTGGCAAACTGCGGTCCTCGAGGGCCGGTGTCCTGCAGGTTTTGTAGATTTCCCTACTCGAAGTGCAGCTGATTCCAATTAACAGGCTCGTTATCAGGTTCCTGCAGAGCTTGCTGATGAGCTGATCATGAATCAGCTGTGTTGAAGAAGGGAAATATCCAAAACCAGCAGGACTGCGGCCCTCGAGGTCCGGATCTCGCCACCCCTGATCTATGCGATAGTGTTATAACACTTTAAAACAACACATTTGACCACACATACAAAAAAAAAAAGAAAAAAAAAGACCAATATTATTGTTGAGTTTACTGAGTCACTTGCAGTACATGTAAAACCTTTTCGATTGTATCTGTATGACTTTGTTATGCTGCACCCTGGTGGGCATGTCGCAAACACGAGGACTGACAAGGTATAGACACTTCCAGCTGACGTCACGGCTTAGCTCCTCCTCCGCCTCTCGGAGGGCAAGCTTGCCATAACAAATGAATGTAGAGAACTTGATTTTCGGCGAACGTTTTCGTTAAAAGGTGGGAAATATGTCAAGTGTCACAAAAAAACGTCCCGAGTAGGACACTACATTACTGCGAATCATTGAAACCAGCCGTTTGGAGCTGCTAGCTACACAAAAAGGAGGGCAAAGTGGAAGCTTAAGGGATGTTGTTTTTGGTTGAAACAGTACGTCGATCACTATTTTCATGGTGTCAATTATCATTCATGGAATCGTTTGTGTCAGATATACTTGTCTTTCTGTATCTTAGCTTGCTAGCTGCTAACAAACAGACCGCACGTTTACAACACATTCCTCAGCAGAGATCAAACCCGAGTTAAAGTAGGGATGCCCGATAATGCTATTTTGAACCGATACTGATGAACCAATAATTTAGAAGTGCCGATGTCGACAACCGATAAGTAAGCCGATAATTGTTTGCAAAATTAACTTGAATATATACTTTTGAGTCCTACTATAAGTCTAACAAATACACTGAAACATCGCATAAACTTTGTACAATGTATGTAAAGCACCATGAAGCTGAATTTTATTGATATGAGCCACAACCACAACAGATGGACCAACGTGGCATGTATGTAATTATTGCTGGATTTTTTTTATTATTTGGTTAATCTGTATGAAATCAAATTGCCGATAATTATCGGCAGATTTCTCTGGGGGCTGGGGACCGGTGGGGCGCTGTGGGGGCCCGCCGGGCCTCGTTCTGCGGCCTTGGGCTCGGGGGTGTGGGCCGGGGCTGGGGCGGGGGTGTTCCGGGCGTCTGGGTCGGCTCGAGTCCTCAGAACTGGGAGGTGGAGGTGTTAACCACTCATGCACCGTGCCGCCCCAGTATTATTATTTTTTTTAATTGAATTTCGATTAATTGCACAGCCCTACCTGGCGCCAAGTAATTACAAACCTTACAATGTCAATATACACTTACAAATAACAGCAAGATGAGTTGGAGTGCTGGAGACAAAATTGATCTCAGGTATGTATGTGCCACTGTCACTCCGAGTCAAGCCCGTGATGGTCAGCTCGCCGCTCACATTGTTCAGCATAGCGCGATCTTATAGAGGCCCAATCAGAAAGAGGCTTTTAGCAGGCAACGTGATCCTTAACAACCTCTCGATTTGATTCCATACCTTTGAACTGACGATACGCCTCAACTCCATCCGCGTCCCACTGGATGGCGATGTCGTCACCGTGCTTCCACAAGATGCTCATTAGCGGGCCGGTATTAGGGCCTGCGTTAGGTCTGAGGATAACTTTGTCGCCCAGCTCTCTGTAAACGTTTGTCGCTGAAAAGGAGGGAAAATAGCATGACCAATCTCAAATGCTTTGGGTCCAGGGACTTTACAGGGAAGACACTTTTCCAAGAATGCATAAAAAATCCTCACCCTAAATAAAGCCAGCTACCAGGTGCCACTATATGCCATTGATATTATATTTAGAACATTTCAAGCTACTTAAATAGTCAACGTATGTCTAATAGTAGCAATCAATCTAGCGGATGTGCACTGCTTCCACGAACAACTGAGAGGAAGACGTGCTAACCACTTGCACACCGTACTGCCCTGTTGAAATCCAACAGGTAGATATGAGAAACACAAGAGTTAAGCTTCCAAAACTTTTTCCCCCGCTCTGTTATTCCTAAGCACCATACACAAGACTTCAGGAGCACCTTTTTGTTCTTCTAAGCTTTCTAATTAATTATTTTGTGTCCGCTAAATGTCAAGCTAACTAAAAACTCTGAATGTTGATCACCGCGTGGCCATGAAAACAGTGTCGATGTGACATACAATACAAGCTTCAAAAATAAGCTACACCACAAACGGCACTTCAACTGTCCTTTTGCTTATGTGTTAAAGTTTTCTAAGGAAAAACAAAAAACAAAAAAAAACCACCGTACCAGTGCAACAAGCGGCCAAAATCACGTGAATCACTGACAGGCACACCTGCATCTTTCTTGTTAGTTCGGCCATCACAAGCTGGAGGGGAGCAGAAAGTTAAAAAAAAAAAAAAGTATTGAAACGTCAAAACAAAGTAATCGTAATGTTTTGCATGGTCATGCTCACCTTGTCAATGACTGGCGCTACTGGAACTATTTAGTGTCATTTGTTTCCGTATACAGGAACGTGAAGCTGCCTTTTCTCCTACTCCGCCCAATTTTTCTGGAAACTTCACCGAGGCGTCAAATTAAAGAAAAAAAAACTATTTAAGCACAACAGTATCACACAAACTGTATCCGGAATCAAGTCATTCCCTACTTACAAATCACTAGATCGGGTGGACTATTTTCATCCGTCATTCAAATGAAAATACTTTTGGAACAATGCCCCCCCGCCTTTCCTTACCTCATCGCTGTCGCATAATTATTACGTAACAGGTCGGCGTTGGCTAGCTTGTGAACTTTCCGTAATAAAGATCAGACAACATATTTTTATATATAACATAAATATATATAACATATTTTTATATATAACATAACATATTTTTCCCCAGCATAATTAATTTTCTGCTTAGAGTTTATCTATTTAAATTATTTATTTATTTATTTATTTATTTATTTATTTATTTATTTATTTATTTATTTATTTATTTATTTATTCATTAATTAAATACAAAAAAGGTACAACATTCAAAAATTTTAAAATTGTAAAAATCAAGAAATACTGTATAATCAAACAGACAGAAATAGAGGGACATGCAACAAACAAACAAACAAACATACATACATTTTACAGGCATTATCTTTCAATAAATGAAGCCAGTCTTGTTACATTCTAATTGTTAATAAGTACAGTATCAGAAATTTATTATATTTCAACTCAATTTTCCAATGAGCAATCAAGTCAAGTCTAAGTCTAAGTCTTTAATAATAACAGTTTCAGAAATGTATTATAAGATTTCAAATTTTTCCAATGAGCAATTATTGATTTTAAATATATATTGCTTTCCCTAGGGCGGCACGGTGAGCGAGTGGTTAGCATGTCTGCCTCCCAGTTCTGAGGACTCCGGTTCGAGTCCAGGCTCCGGCCTTCCTGGGTGGAGTTTGCATGTTCTCCCAATGCCCGTGTGGGTCTTCTCCGGGTACTCCGGTCTCCTCCCACAATCCAAAGACATGCATGGCAGGTTAATTGGGCGCTCCGAATTGTCCCTAGGTGTGCTTGTGAGTGTGGATGGTTGTTCATCTCTGTGTGCCCTGCGATTGGCTGGCAACCAGTCCAGGGTGTCCCCCGCCTACTGCCCAGAGCCAGCTGAGATAGGCGCCAGCACCCCCCGTGACCCTTGTGAGGAATAAGTGGTCAAGAAAATGGATGGATGGATTGCTTTCCCTACTGACCATTAGTGCATTGTGAGCTATTGTACTTGGGTACTGATACATGTGATGGGCTACTAGTTTGATACACACTTTTGAAATAATGTTTTGTTTTTTTAAGGGGAGGAAGCGTCTCACATTTCTCAGCATCTTGGTCCCAAGTAGTCCATGTAGATGAGTTGCTGTTGCTCTGTTATTCCCTCAAATATTGATTTTGAAACACTAAGTTAAAACATTAGTACGATGTTGTTTAAATAACTATGAAGTTCTCTTTTTTTTCTTTTTTTTTTTGCATGTTATTTGAGCTCTGAAAGTAATTCCATTCCTTTTATGAAAAAAAGAAAGAAAGTATGAATGAACTATATTATTAATAATACTAATTTCATTTGGAATTGGAGAGTTATGTTGTCGGTAGTTTATTGAAAAAAAAAAAAAATGTGTTACTCAAATATTTACTGTTCCTACCGGTAATAGCAAAAAATCAGACGAACTGACAATTTTCAGTGGTCTTTATTTTATTTTTTTCCAAGTTGTAGGCCCACATATTTTTTTTTCTAAACAATTTCTATGCATTTACATTTAGCTTCACTTAAAGTGATAACAATTGTGGTCACCAATACAACAAATCAGCATCATGTAGCATCCTATGCTGCGTCCATATTGTGTGTTGTCAAGGGCTCCAGCTGCAGCCACAGGCCGCCCTCTGCCCTCAGCACGAGCTGAGGTAGACGGCGAACCTCACCGGATCCAAGTTTGGGGTTCACGCCCGGTCTCAAGCGGAATCTGAGCAGTGTCAGTGACACAACAACACGGAGCTCTGCCAATGCAAATTTCTGACCGATACAGTTTCTGTGAAGGCAAACACAATGGACGCCTTGTTAACATAAAAATAGGTGATTTCTGATTTAGCTTGTAGTCAAGGTTGAGGCAGCACCTGGGGCCTGAGGAGAAGGGAATAAAGGCGTGGGAAGAGCGTCCCTCTTGGTTGATTTGTTCAAAACGCTGAGGATCGAACTCCTGTGAGAGAGGCGATGAACACGGTCAAACACAACTCATTTATATGTTTGAACCTCAGCATTCAGAGATTTCTTTGAGTTAATTGACCTCAAGTCAAAATTACAGAAAAATCAATACTATACAATTTCATATATATATATATATATATATATATATATATATATATATATATATATAAGGGCTGGGTATCGATCGATTCGATTCAGAAGGGCCCGATTCGATTCACAATTCACATTGATTTTCAGTTAAGGATTTCATGCAGTAACAATTTTACTTTTATATGGAAGACATTCCCAGAAGTACCAATGCTGCAAAATAGTAGATGCTTCTTTCTGTTACTTTGTGCATTAGTAAAAATATGAATATTTACATGTGTAATTGAATCCAATACTATTAATCATGTATCAGGTATGTTTTATTGAACATAACCTGATCGAAACCATAAATAATAATTGAAATCAATTACAAACACAGCGCTATGTAAACTCTGGCAAATCACGACGTTCACATTCCTGTGACAGATTTTCTATTAAGGTTCCAGTGGTTAATAAATAAATAAAAACAAATTTACCTGTATTATGAGACTCAGCCATAGTACATAATTGGGGGGGGTGGTTGGGTATTAAAAGTATCAATTCATGGGTTTATGAATCGATAATGGACTATGAAAAGGAATATCGATTCAATATTGCTATATCGATATTTTAGACCCAGCCCGAATATATGCCGATTGCTATTTGTTCTGACCAACCAATCAGAGAATGAACAAATACTGATGTTGTTCCTTACATGTGGATTTGTCCATACTGCAGGGTTGTGGTGTATCCCGTAAATGCTGACTAAACAGATGGCACCTGCGGGTGATTTATGAAAAATTGCTTTCACACAAACGGACACCCACAAGTCGTGAGGATCAGATTCCATTTTTTTTCTCCGTTTGTCTGTGTCTCACCCTTCGGTACTGCCCGGTTATCTGGCAGTGGCATGTCTTGGGTGTACTTCCGTGTCACGGCCTGGACCGGCGAGTGTAACCTCAGTGCCTCCCTGATGCACATGGTGGTGAAAGGAAGCTTGGACAGATCCTCCCTGGGGGATTAACACATGCTAGTAAGTCACATTGACTTTTCAGCTTCAATAAGTTTGTGTCTTTTCCAACCACTCGATTCCTTGTCCTTCGCGCCCCTTCATAAGCTCCAACACCTCCTTCCTGCATTTTTCTTGAAAGTGTGAATGTCGTGCTAAATTATAAAGCGTCCAGCAAATGGCACTGGCTGTGGTGTCGTGACCTGCGGAGAAAAAGATGGCTGTGGTTGATAGAAGCAAAATTTCAACCCTCAAATGTCATCCTATGATAGTCTCACCCGCAAACATGAACGTGTTGGCCTCAGCTTCGATCTCCTCGTCTGTTAAGCCTCGTCCATCCTCATCCTGTCATGTTTAATGCAATTCCTTTCTTTATTCTTGCTGTTAGATTCAAACCATTTAGTTTTCACATCAAAAGATGAATATGAGATCAACAGTGAAACTTACTTGCAGGTATTTGGATCTAGATCTGATACACAACTTAGAAGATCAAATTATTATTATTATTATTTTAAATGTAAATAGGGGTGTGAAAATTAATGCGTTCATTTTGAGTTAATTTAAAGTTTCTTTAATGTCACTATTTTTTTTTTTACACTAATAAATGTAATAATAATGAATATATTTGTGGAGACTAGGGTCAAGTTGTATTTTACAATTTTAAATATGTCGGGAATTTCACAAGTTGCGTCACAAGTTGGTGGATGACTAGTTAGCACGTCTGCCTCCCAGTTCTGAGGACTCCGGTTCGAGTCCAGCCTTCCTGGGTGAAGTTTGCATGTTCTCCCCTTGCCCGTGTGGGTCTTCTCCGGGTACTCCGGTCTCCTCCCACATTCCAAAGACATGCATGGCAGGTTAATTGGGCGCTCCGAATTGTCCCTAGGTGTGCGTGTGAGTGTGGATGGTTGTTCGTCTCTGTGTGCCCTGCGATTGGCTGGCAACCAGTCCAGGGTGTCCCCCGCCTACTGCCCAGAGCCAACTGAGATAGGCGCCAGCTCCCCCGCGACCCTTGTGATGAATAAGCGGTCAAGAAAATGGATGGATGGATGACTCATTGTGCAACAAAAACCTTTGACAGCAGGATGATGTCCACGAAATCCTTTTTCCTCCGAGGTGTTGAGGTGGAATCAGACAAAGTCTCGCTGAGGAGGGCGCGGCGTCTCTGAACAACGTTGCTGGTAAAACTGCATTAATACAGTATATGATCATTCTGTCACATGATCAATGACGAGTCAGCATTAATTATACCAGACAGTTGCTTGACTGTATCCACCTGTGCATGTGTGTTACCTGTGCACTATGTTTAAAGCCCTCTTAAAGCGTTTCCCCTGTTGCGTCTTCCAATAAATCCAGTCCCAGTGGTGCAGAATGTTTTGGCGCCGCGCTATGATCTGATCACTCAGCTCCACTATGGCTGACACGTACTCACTGCTTGACCTGGAGCGAGACCGGGATGTGTTACTCCTAAACAAATTAAAAAAAGGTCAAATTTCAAACAGAATGGATCAGTGGCGCATCCTCACTCTTGACAGTTGCTGCTGTAGCTGAAGGCGCATTTCAGTAAACTGTCCAATGTCATCAGAGTGACGTGGTCAAATATCTCGACAGTAGGGCTGCCCTCTGCCACCAGACGCCGCCACTTATCCTGTGCGACGCGTAGAGAGGAAGGCACACGCAGTTTAAACATGCCAGATGAAGTCCCTTTCAACTTTACAGCGATTAGTGAATAGGGAATCACTGGTGTAGTGGTCCATGCTTCTTATTAATTTACTGATGTAAAATGCATTTACTTGTAAAAACAAAACAAAACAACAACAACAAAAACTTGTATACGCACTTCAAAATGTTTGCTTTGTTCTTGTTTTGTTACCTTATTCTTTACTGCACAACCGATATTTATGTTTATGTACAGCACTTTGTATTCAGCAATGCCTGTTCTTAAAAGCACTTTACAAATAAAGTTGAGTAGAGTTGTCTGTCATATAGCTGCTGACACAGGTGTTTGATTCCCATAGCCAGTGATCCAGGACCCTGCTACTCGTGCTTTCCAAAGGTCGGATAAATTAGAGGGTTGAATCTTGCCTGTAAAAAAAAAAACTATCCCAAACAAACCAAGAGAGCACTTCGCTCTCGTGACACTTGACGGCAGTAGTCGAAAGCAATAACTGACTATGATTAATCACAGTGCCTTTAGTCTTACATGCATGGCGTCTGCTGAAGTGTTAAATCTTGCAATGTAGTTCTTCAGTATGTCGAAATGAAAAGCAGGAGTCAGAAGACGCCTCTTGCGGGACCACACTTCCCCATTGCTAAGCAACAGACTCTCCCCTGAAAGACAAGAGAACCAACGTTTGTGTCACAGGGCTTTATTTGTGAGCACTTAAGACTTAAATATTATTTAGCTTCCAGTAGAGCAATCATTGAAATACAACTATATCTGAGTAGTTCATGCTGTTCATGTTGTACACGATTTGCCACTTAGGGGCATTGTGGTTCCGCATGTTCTGATACACTGTTAAAACTCATTCACTGCCAGTCATTATAGAAAATGTTTACATTTCCAATACTCACGTTATATTACATTCAATAATTATATATAAACCGAATCTACCAAATAACAGAATAGACTCCCTACTTTTTGTCCCGTCCCATTCTTTTATAATTGACAGCAGAAAAATGTAGGTTTGCCAAAATACAGCCATTTCTCCCATGGACTCTGAAACTGTGTTTATTTCCTATAAAATGGGGCAATGATGTCATCTACCGGTGGTCGGGCATCAGTAAAGTTGTTTCCAAGTTTGATATTTACAGTGGAGCATGCTCAGATTCACCCCCATTTAGCACCGCTCTAAAAAATACAATTGACAAGTATACTTGTCAAAGGCAGTGAATGAGTTAAATTGGAGCCACATTAGAGCGTAGAAGGAGAAAGTCCCGATCAAGCTATTAGCCCCCCAGCCCCCCCCACAAAAAGTTATTTTTTTGCAGCTTAGGAAGAGCTTATGCTGGTGAGTAATGTTAAGATGCTTCTTTGTATACATTTTTTTTAGGTGTTTTGTCTGAATAGCCGTTCTTTTGAGTGATAAAAGTGCCGTATCGTGCTAATTAGCATTAGCAGGTCAGACAGGAGTGGATGATGATTCCTTGCACATCTACAAATTGAAGCAGAAATCACTGTCAATGAATCAAATCATTTTGAATCACAAATCATTCAGAATCGAAAATCGATTCTGAATTGAATCACAGACCCAAAAATCGTAATCGAATCGAACCGTGAGACAGTCAAAGATTCCCACCTCTAAAAATTCTCACTATATCTGAGGATAAAGTAGCCTACAGAAATGGGTGAGTACTGATACCAGGTATTATTTCAAGGTATAAGTACTTGCGACCATCTTGTGGCTGTTTTACAATCAGGAACTAGAAATTAGAAATTAGAAGAATACAAAATTGCCATTAAAGGCAGGGTCTTCCGTTTTCACTCAGGAGAGCGGGGAGTGGCGGGGGGCGTGTCGCAGACGGGGCCGCGACGTCATTGCCGTGGCAACTTGACAGCACGCACTGATTTTTTTTTCACTCACTCACTCACTCACTCACTCACTCACTCACTCACTCACTCACTCACTCACTCACTCACTCACTCACTCACTCACTCACTCACTCACTCACTCACGCTTACATGTGTGAGTGAGTGAGTGAGTGAGTGAGTGAGTGAGTGAGTGAGTGAGTGAGTGAGTGAGTGAGTGAGTGAGTGAAAAAAACAAACAAATCCGTGCATGCTGTCAACTTGCCGCGGGAGTGACGCCATGCAGCCGACAAATTCGCTGGGCCCCGTCTGCGATTGGCTGGAGGCGTAAACAACTGTCTGTCCACAGAAACGTCACCCTGTTGACAAAACAAACACAAAATGGCAAAATACAGGCTGAGGGGTTGGAGGTTTAGGAAAATATCACCACCACACATTAACAGAAGCCCAGAGGTGTAGACTGAGAAGGAGTTCATGTGTATACATCCTCTATTTATATAGTGCATTTTCCTGAGTGAAAACAGAAGACAGTGCCTTTAATTTCATGTAATTATAAGGGAAAATGTGATATTGGGATATGTAAATAGATCTTTCTTTAAAACTATCTGTCACAGGTTTTTGTTTGGTATCTAGTCCTGAGCTAAGACTCATACTGGTATCAATCTGACAAAAAGTGGTATTGAACATCCCCAATAAAACATATTCTTGTGCTTTCCTCCCACCTCTAACCACTATTACGCGACAAGCCGTCTTCCTGTTGTTTTGAAATGTGAAACAACCTCAGAGCAACTCAGCTTACAACATGTCGTATTAGCGTCTTCATTTTTTACTCACCAAGCCATGGACGGAGATGACCATAGATGAGCTCATCTTTCACAGTAATACTGGCTGCGTAGAGGGACATAGAGACATTGTCGCAGCGTAAATTTATATACAGGGAGTCCTCGAGTTAAGGCGCACTCGACCTAAGGCTTTTCGACTTTACAACGGTTACACCCGGTCCACCATTCTGGCTCCTCGTCCTCCATATAGCCCGCAATGT
This sequence comes from Festucalex cinctus, assembly GCF_051991245.1. Taxonomy (NCBI): domain Eukaryota; kingdom Metazoa; phylum Chordata; class Actinopteri; order Syngnathiformes; family Syngnathidae; genus Festucalex; species Festucalex cinctus. The sequence continues at coordinate 21,603,816 of NC_135412.1, read as the reverse complement.
TTTCCCCTTCTCCGCTATTTAGCCCTTATCTAGTGTAAGAGCTTGTGCACTTGTGGGAGTATCGTTGGCTTTTTTCACCCTCTTTTTCGCTACATCATGGCCCCAAAGAAGAAAGCTATGTCTTCTGTCAATGTTGGTCCAGCCAAAAGAAAAGCAATTACCATGGAAACGTAAGTGTAACCGACGTATCTCGAGGACTCCCTGTATTCCCTTATGATAAACAATCAAGGGGAAGATGTTACACTACCAGGTGCCATTAGAAGAGGTTTGACATAGTCCGGGTGGAAGAGTCTAACCAGATGATAGAAAGGCCCGAGGAACCAGCTGCAGGAATGTTTATATGTCTGCACTAACTCGTCCACCTGGAGGAGACCTTCCTCTGTACTCTGCATCTGATCGCAGACAATTAAGAATCAGCTTAGGTGTAGAAGAATTAGTAGTATTAAGACAACTCTATTTAGTTATAATGCACGTGTGTACAGTGTAAACGTGTGTGACCAACCTGACCCAGGTGACCTATCAGCCAAGAATCCGCACGAGGCTTGCTGAAACATGACAGCCTACAAGTGAACCAAGCATGTTGAAGCAACAACCTGGTGGTCCAGAGTGTAACCATGGCAACCAGTCCTACCGCAGCCAGCTGTAGGACTTGGCAAAGGGTGGCCCAGCAGAACACCTGCAAGAAAACGCGTAAAAGGAGAGACATCTCGGCAACAAGACAACAAAAGCAGTTTGGTGGTGATTTGTAATGAGAAAGTGTTGACGTTACGCAAAACAGAGGTGCTTTTGGCAATTATTTCGACATCAACGTCCTCCTTTGTAATCGTACTGAGACACATTACTTCCTTTTTTTTTTCTGTTGTGGCTGCGAGATTCTAAATGAAGCGTTTGGTTGACGCTGGCGATGGCGATGTTATTTTTTATTGTGTAGCCTGCTTCTCTTTCAAAGTCAGCTGGGATAGGCTCCAAATGGATAGATGGAATACCTTCCCCTACAATGGAACATTTATTTACTGCAAACAGTGTCTCTTTGTTCATCTATCTAAGCCAGCATCATTTAGTGACAGGCAGACCAATTGAATCCTATATCCACTCTAGATGGCAGCACAGAACCTAAGGACAGAATACGCAAACAGAACAATTAAGAAATACCTGCTTGAGTAAAGTGGAAGCATTACAAAAAGGATGGCCACAGTCACTGATGAACAAACATGCAAGTAAACATGCAAAAAAAAAATGAAAACACTTGCAAGGAGTATGAAGCAGGTGCTACTACTGACAACTTAAACACAAATATACTCTGTGTATTTGTGTGTGAAGCTTTTGGCTTAAAAATAGATTTCCTGGTCTCCTCTGCTATTTACCCAAGCAGGAAGGAAGTCCCTCGACCTGATTTGCCAAATGCACAAGTTGTTTTTGCATAATCCCCATACTGTGCTATTCTGCTTTATTAAAATATGTAATACAAAAATTGGAGTATTGGAGGGGGTTCTGGAATTGATTGTGTGGAATCAGATTTGTTTGGAACAAATCTGATTCCATAGCATTCATGGCATTTCAATTCTTTTCAATTGGGAAAATGTATTTGCTACAAGTTTGAGTTTTGAGCTTGGCCACTTTGAGCTTGGTATTAAGCTCAAAAGTCAAGGTGTCACTGTAAAACTTCTTTTTCAATTTTAAACAGCCCCAGAGTTCTCGCTATTTGTGACCAAACAGAAATTAAACAGTAAGAATTAGTTTCATATGCCATTTGTAACCTTATTGTTTGGTGATGTGAGATGATGAGATTTTATTAATTTTTCTTAAAATATGTGCCCTCTAGGCTCAATGAGGGTTGGTAAACAATTAAGTAGCAACAGTTTTACCATTTCCTGTAAATAAATAAATAAATAAATAAATAAATAAATAAATAAATAAATAAATAAATAAAAACTTGCCATGCCACGAACGAACTCAAGAGGGCAGCAATACGCCACATATGCGTCTCACAACTACAAAGAAGAAAAGAGGGGGGAGAATCGCCGCTGATTAGGCCTCTTTTACACCTGGCCAAGATGAAGACATGGGGGTGCGAAAAAGTCGTTTTAAAATTCCTCGTTTGACTTCTACTTACAGCCACAAATGAAACGAAAACGTAGATGTTCATAACTATTCCAAACAGGTGAGTTTTGTCTCAACAACTTTAGGCGAAGTCAGCTAACTTAAAGTAGCTACATCGTCGGCTAGTTTCGGAAGTTTAACGGAACATTTTTTTTTTTTTTTTATAAATCATCGTTTCATGGTGTATTTGGTATTTAGTTTGGAAATATCCCATGGTTAGTGTTCTTTTGGCAAAGTTTGTCATGCCATGGAGGAGCAAAATCTGAATTTTAATGTTTCAAATGTGTGTATTTGATAAATACACGCACCAGGCCTACTACAAATCCAAAATTTTGTCATATGGTTAAGCAAAATGGATGTGTAAGTTTCTGCTGACCTATAGCAGGAGACTCATTTGTGAGCAATGTATTGTTTGTTCACTCGTCATCTTCTACCACATACTGTGCAGGGCTACCTCTGGATATGGAGATGGTTGACTGGTCCAACAGGAGGGCTGTCGGCTCAGAGCAAATGTGTATGGCGACCAAACTCTCCAGTGGTGATTGTCAGATGTCAGTAAGAGGTGGTGAGCTGGGCCATAACGTTGGGGTGCAGGTGACCCCTTTGGATTCGTATGAGGAATTCTTCTGCAGCAGCCAGACTTCCATCCATCTGCTCAGTGCCCTCGTGACTTACACAGGGCGGTGCAGTGATGTAGTGAAACAAGGTTACCTAGGGAAACTTGAGCGGAGCCACAGAAGATATTTTGTCCTCAGAGCGGGAAGTCACACCGGCTCGAGTCGACTTGAATGGTACAAGTCCCAGGAGAAGTTTGCAGCAGTGGAGAAGTCATCTGGAAAAGCTACAATGTTTGGGCCGAAAAAGCAAGGGTTTGTTCTTTTTCTAATTCCTCCAAGGCTATTTCTTCTTCTTTTTTTCTTTATATCACCATAGACAGGGCAATTCCATCGTACTAACTCACTGTTCAAGCTACAATGATAATGGTAACATTTTTCCTTTGAAAAGTAAAATGAGTTTCTCTTTCCCAGGGTCATTTACCTGAGGAGCTGCATTGGTGTAGGCTGCTTGGGCAGTTCCAGGAAAGGCCTCACGGTGGCGTTGTATGCTCAGGACCAGACGATGGTGCTGGTGGCGGACAACCAGCAGGAACAAGAAGCGTGGTACTTGTCCATCAAGAAAATGATCGAGGAGCATCGAGATGAAGATCAGGCGTGTGATGATGAAGATGATGGGTATTGCACTCTGCCACCTGCAGCCTTCTTCAAAGAGGTTTGATTAGCTTGTTACTTTTTAACGCAGTGCAAGTTGTGGAAGCTCTCATCAATTTGTCAAGATGTAACCTATGTTTTTAAAACTTAAAGTTGCTGAAGGGTAACAAATTTGCTCAAAATACCTTCTAACACAGATCATAGAAATAAGGTATTGAACAGATAGATATCAATTTGCAATACTTAATTTCTACAAATCTCTGCAAGTGTTTACATTTTCAAATGATCACTTCAGGATTACGAGGCAATCACAATGTCCCATCGGTGAGCTATTTGTAGAACAGATCCACGGGCTAGTTGTGGTCCTTTAGGGGCGACTTGCACACTGTGGGTGACCCTTCTGCTAGTCGTGGGCAAACCTTTCTGCTAGTCGTGGGCAAACCTTTGTGCTTGGGCATCGTTTGATTTTTAAAATGACAGATTGACCAATGACAACATTGGGGGTGGGGGGGGGGGGGGGGGACAAACAAAACAAAATTTTACAATGCATATGAAACATTTTTTTTTTTTTTTTTTAGCACAATCAAGATTCTCCCATTTTAATTGTATTGATTATAATTATGTGATTTTAATTATAAATATACCCAGTTAATAAACAAATGAATATATGTACTATTTTATGATCAAAATTTTATTTACAATATACCAACTAGGGGTGTTAAAGAAATCGATTCGGCAATATGTTGCGATATTACAGCGCGCAATTCTCGTATCGATTCAATATGCAGCCGAACCGATGTTTACACATAAATTTATGATGGAAATATTCAACAGAATGTTTTACTTAGGGTTCACACTTTAAGCATGGAAGAATGTTATAGTAATGGGACATTAAGCCTTAATATTTTCTTTCAATGCTGTTCAAACATGAATCAGATTGCAACCCATTTAATACAGTGGCTTACGGTTATAAGCCTGAAGTACATTTTCATACATCATACAAATCTTAGTGTACATGTACAAGTTTACTGATTTAGTATTTTCTAAATTTGAGTTTCAAGAAATTGCTGTCATCGACATATAGGTTCGCATCGGGATTAATCAGTAATTGAATCGTGACTTATGAATCGTGATACAGATCGAATCAGATACTATGCAATTCACACCCCTGATATGACCAGTTATAAATGAATAAATCAATGTCATGAAATAAATGACAATCCTATTACCGGTAAATTAATTTGACTATTTTATTTCTTGCGATAAACATAAAGTATCATTCTTAAACATGTATCCAATCTTTTTACTCCGTTTAACTGTCATTAAGTTTACCAATTTAATAAAATGTAAAATGTTAATATATGTCTACAGTAGTTTATTATTATGTATTATTATTATTATTATTATTATTATTAAAATGCTTTTTGATCTGATTAAAGATCAGAGCAGGCCATATGTGTCCCCTGGGTCATACTTCGCACATGACTGCATCACATTCTTATTTTCAAAAATATTGAGGATGGTTATGAACTACTCCCCTTTATAAAACTGTACAGGCATGACTTAAATGACCATTTAAAAAAAAAAAAAAAAAGTTAACCTATAGCAGTGAAAATATGAAATATGTTTTGCTCAAGGTTTGGCCTGTCTCAGTGAGTCTGCGAGGTCTGGGTCGCTTAAAGTCCCTGGCAGGTGAGCTCCGCCTCTGCCTCACCGCAACCTCTCTCATCCTGGTCCGTGTGGGCGCGTGCAGCGATTTGGCCTCGGTTACGATACCTTTGCTTGCCGTCCGTCGCTTCGGCCACTTGGAGGGCTCCTTTTTCCTGGAGCTCGGCCGCTCTTCACCGATTGGCCCCGGAGAGCTCTGGTTTGAAGCCAAAGGCCGAGGTGCAAATGAGATCTGCGCTGTGTCGACATCAGGCCACTTGTTGGCTTCACCGCCGGAGCGTGACCCCGCCTCCTCCTCTGCTTTGACAGCGCAGCACATTCACGAGGTGGTTCGGGACACGGTGCGAGCGCTGCGGGCGCTTCCGGATTTCAGCCGGTCCCCGTCCTCCAGCCACAATCCGCTCCTGGCCTCCAAACGCTGCAGACCCAAATACAGAGAGAAGAAAAACCCAGACGTCCAGACGGGCCCAACACGATGCCAACAACCCGACACGACAGAACCACAATCTCCTCTCAACTTGCACAGCGTCTCCTTGCCTGAGCCCGACCGCTACATGGACATGAGCAAGCAGCCATGTGATGGCGAATGCTGCGAGGGGGAGGGCGTTGGTTACATGATGATGATGTCACCGCAGGTCAGCCACAGTTCTTGGGTGTTACCTCAGGATACTTATGTGACAATGTCAAGCCCTCAAAAACAAAACTTGCCAGCCTCCATTTCGCCTCAGAGACGAGTCAACAGGTACCTTTAAAGTTTAGCAACGCAGTCCCGCCAGGAATTCATAATGTCGCAACTGCAACAATTTATGCGGCCTCAACTAATTGCTGTGAATTATATATGTATTTGCATTTTCAGTCAGTCACAGAAAGAATTAGACCAATCTTAGCATTCCTCGAATCATGGCAGTCCCCCACATAATTGTAAAATTGCACTGCAAATTATTTAAAGCGCAAATGAAGTAAAACATTTTATGTTCTATGGGGCTCCACTACATGGCCTTCTGATTAACATTGCGTTTGTAGAATATGAGTTAAGCAGCCAAATCCACCCATTATTATCATCATCATACACCTGAGGGGCAGCCATGTTGCCACTTGCTGTCAACTGAAAATGACATCACATTTGACCAATCGACCAATCACAGCTCACCTCTTTTTCTGGGGTTGGTCATGTGATGTTCCGCAAGCAGAGCCAAATTTTAATAAGTTGACATTCTAAAATGTCAGCCACTCGTGTATATACCGTATACTCTAATGTGCAAATTGTGTAGTAAATTATGATTTACTGAATCATTACTTTGTCTGAGATGTACTATCTACCATGTTACTAGCAATTTGCGTGCATGTTTTCAAATGTCTCTAAAATATCAAGTGAATGGGTATTCCAATTAGTGTGACTAATATCATTGACTAATGTGGAGGGTGAGGAAAAAAAAAAGGTTAAATGCTAATATTTCATCATGACTAAAGCTCTTAAAAATCCTTCAACTGATTGATCAGCCTTAAAAACCCGAAATACTGGCGGGACTGTCAACCTCTTGCCTTGCTAATGTTTGTCCAGCTCTTGCTTGCACTTTTATGTACGTGATTGACTTTCTTGCATCTGACAGATGTTCTCCTCTGCACCCATCGCATCGTCAAGCCAACGACCGGCCACAGCACCCTTCAACCCACAACGGACTACCACTGCAGTTTAGGTCCACTCTTTCACCCAAAAGACGCACGGATACCTCTGGACTGATGACTCAGTTTTTCCAAGCTGCACCGCTCCAATCAAGTCCTCGAACTCGTCTCTTCCAAGCAGAAGAACGGTTTGCCGTTAGAGCTCGTTTCGTGTCATGCCTGCCATCATGTCTGCGAGTCGACGACTAGTTTGTGCTCTCAAATATCACACATTCTGGCACGCTTTACAGCTGGCGCACCATGTGACGAGTCTTAAGTGTACTGAGTCATATTTAGCATGTGGGTTCAGAACACTGCAAAGTAGTTGATCACTACCTGGGTGTGTGGCTTTCACTGAAAGATATTTCACAGTTGTGTACATATGAATTAAAGTCACTTGAATGCAACATGTGTATCCACTTTCTGTGACATTTGTTTGGTAATGTGCCGGAAGATTGTTTATATATATATATATATATATATATTGATGTGCTTTGCCTCAAATGAAATACAATTGGAATGGAACACATTTTAAAGAACGGGTAGTCAGATCGCCATTAACGGACACTTCACTCGAGTCATTTTCAAAAGTAAGCTATTTAGTCTATAATTGTCATAACATTATTTTTTCAGGAAATGTCATGGCCAATCATGGCTTAGTCTACTCACCAAACCCAGAAAACAGGTGAGCCTGACTGGTTATCTATTTCGTTATCTATTTCCTCAGCACAGATAATGTCTTCAGTTGACTCCAAGTAGCAAAATTTGTTTTTAAATGTATTAATTGCACATGAAAAATGATTAAAGGGATAGTTTTTTTTTTAGTTTTTTTTTTTTTAACATGAATCTCTATTTAATCCTTACCTCCAGTGTGTGCGATCATCACTGACCCCTGACAGCGTTCTGTGACACGAGTTCTGGTCCGGTGTTGGACGAGAGAAAAATAGTCCATCAAGTTGGATGGGGTCACAGAAATAAAGCGTTTTTCTTTTAAAAACAATTTGTGTTCAAAAGAGTGATACATTTGCACACCAAACTCCTTTCTGAAAACATTCAAGACTATTTCCGCCGGGCACTACTTTTATGTTCGTATCACTGCGCGTCGCCCAGTAGACAGCTGATCGACGCGCTGCAGACAGCTGATCCGCGTGCCTACCGCTTTCGGAAAGACAACTTGTAGATTAGTGCGCGTCTATCAGCGCTATGCGGGGTGCCGCACAGTGATACGAACGAACAGAAAAGTAGTGCCCAGCGGTAATGGCTTCTGACTTTTTTCAGAAAGTGTGCAAATGTATCACTCTTTTGAACACATTGTTTTTAGAAGAAAAACGCTTTATTTCCGTGACCCCAGCCAACTTGCTGGACTATTTTCCTCTAGTTCAACACCGGACCAGAACTCGTGTCACAGAACACTGTAAGGGGTAAGTCAGTGATGATCGCACACACTGAAGGTGAGGATGAAAGAGAAATTCATGTCAAAAAATCCAAACTATCCCTTTAAGTTGTCATTCTGGACAAAATTATTTTTTACTGCTGAAAATGGCTCATGAGTCAAGTATCCCTTTAACAGCCTTGTGCATGATCAGATATTGCACAATATTGTGCCAATACATTAACTTGTAAGTGAACTGGATAACTTAAAAAAAATAGCACAGTGAAATACTGAGTGTTAAGCAATCTTTTATCCATTTAAGTACAAATAATACATGTTACAAAATTCAATAAATACATTGTGTGGTGTGATTTCCTGTAGAACACAGCACCAAACACCTGTACGTTGCAGCCAGGTCCATTTGGTTGCTTGGCCCTGGAAAGTAAAAGGACAAAACAGGCTGTGAGACGTTGACATTGTAACGTGGGGCACACCTACCCCGATAATAGGGTCACATTTGAACATTTTCCCTTCTTTGTGATCAAAATCGCCAAAGGCCTTTCTCTCGGCTGTGTCTGAATGATAATCCAAATCAACGTGTGGGCTGTGTTGTGATATTTTCCTTCCGCGCTCTGCTTGGAAAATACTCAAGGTTGACGAATGTAAATGTTCAATATTTATAACTAAACCTTTAGTATGGTTAACACCAAGTTCTAGATTTTCTACCGTTATAGAATAGACCTATTTCCAGGTTATGTCTTCAAAGGTTGCACGCATCATTGAGTCGAAACAGGAGCCATGCGGGTGTGGCTGTGAAGATTTATTTAAAAGCACGGCTAGCAGTGTTGTGTGTACGAATCAGAATAGAAAGGAGTTCAAATTGTTCTCTTTTCCAAGAGGAAACGGGCCATTTCAGTCAAACACTGGAGGAGCCTGTGCCTTGAAGCTATTTCATGCACAGACTGGACTGAGGACATAATCAGGAATGTCCACTTTTGTGATGCTCACTTCATATCTGGTAAGTTAATGTGGCCATTTAGTTAAAACTTAACCTCTGTATTGAAATGTTAAGCATTCATCGGTAATTTTTGTAGCCCTACAATGCAGTCCCCCCAAGATCATCACAATTTGATGATTCTCAGCTCCCTTTTATATAACAAAAATAACCAGTTGGCTACGTGACTCACCTGCCATGCAAGTATAGTTATCTGTGAGGATGTAGTTCTTTCTGTTGACAATGGCCCAAGTATCATACATTTATGTCTTATGTTCTCGTCTCGGTCAAACTTTAAAGGGATAGTTCGGCTTTTTTTTTATTTTTATCATGAATCTCTCTTTCATCCTCACCTCCAGTGTGTGCGATCATCACTGACTTACCCCTTACAGCTTTCTGTGACACGAGTTCTGGTCCGGTGTTGGACGAGAGGAAAATACTCCAGCAAGCTGGCTGGGGTCACGGAAATAAAGCGTTTTTCTTCTAAACACAATGTGTTCAAAAGAGTGATACATTTGCATTATTAAACTCCTTTTCTGAAAAAGTCAAGACGCCATTACCGCCAGGCACTACTTTTCTGTTCGTTCGTATCATTGCGCGGCGCCCCGCATGCAGCTGATAGATGCGCACTAATCTACAAGTTGTTTGTCTTTTCGACGGCGGAAGGCGCGACTATCAGCTGTCTGCTGTGTGTCTATTAACTGTACATGGCGCCGCGCAGTGATACGAACGAACAGAAAAGCAGTGCCTGTTGGTAATGGAATCTGACTTTTTTAAGAAAAAGAGTTTAATGATGCAAATGTATCACTCTTTTGAACAAATAGTTTTTAGAAGAAAAACGCTTTATTTCCGTGACACCAGCCAACTTGCTGGACTATTTTCCTCTCGTCCAACACCGGACCATAACTCGTGTCACAGAAAGCTGTAAGGGGTAAGTCAGTGCTGATCGCACACACTGAAGGTGAGGATGAAATAGAGATTCATGTCTAAAAAGCCGAACGATCCCTTTAACTCGTAAAACATAAAACTGTAATCCCATAAGGATCGGAAAGTTGTTGTCCGCTGATGTAAGTTCGTTAAAAAAAATCATTTTTGAGATCCTATATAGTTAGTTTGTGTACATAATAAAGGGGCTGTCTGCCGGATTCACTCGGTGGTGGTTGGGGGGCTTGGGGTCGCAAACGGGGCCACGGCAATTTGGAAGCACACTGTGTGAATAAGTGAGTGAAGAAAAAAAAATCCGTTTGTGCTTTCAAATTGCCGCAGGAGTGACGTCACACAGCTGACACGTTCGCCCGGCCCCGTTTGCGATTTCTTGTGTGAAAAACAGATATATTAAAAATCAGCATGTGTGTACCCCACTTAAAATATAATTGGTAAGTGAACTGGCGTATTGGCTTTAATACCAGTGTTTAGGAGCTCCTCTTAGTCTTCCTTTAAGTTATCGATGAGCTCCTGTGTCCTCTGGGCCAACTTCCTCCTCTCGGCCTGCTGCTGCTTGAGAGCTGCCTCTGCTTTCTTACTCTGGTAGATTTTCACCCCAGCGAAGGCCAAACACAAGATCAGCGTCTTTAGAGCTAAGATGTACAAGAGTACGGGTACGTTGTCCAAAGCCTGCCAACAAACATAAGAAGTGCGGTGACTACACGATTTCCTGAGGAGTGACTGCTGAAAGGAGGGATACTGAATAAAATGTAATGATCCTAAAATTTCACCCGAAATACAGCCATAACTTTGTGTGTATAGCACTTACAGTGTATATATATATATATATATATATATATATATATATATATATATATATATATATATATATATATATATATATATACACACAAAGCAGGCGCAGCATGCCAGGACCATGTAGGGTCGGTGGAGAGTTAAATGTGAGCGAGGGCAGCTGCACATCACCCATTGAGTGACGCACTCATTCGTCCGTATGATCTCATAGTCCACGCACACACATTACTTGAGCGTTTTTATTAAAATTGAACGATCAACAGCGAGTCCCACCCAAACAAGGAATAATGCTAAACGCTATGTTGTTGTGCCGGCAGCACCTCCGCAGTAAACTTATCAAATTAGCATGACGCTAGCGACATCTGACAATGCAGGGATTTTGTAATAAAACAAAAGATAAAAATACGGAATAAAAGAACTGAAGACGAGCGCACAAGCAATCAACTGACGTTGACATATCGTTTCTGACATGATGTGATTACCTTCCAATTGATCATTTTTAGCTTGTGAACGTCCAAGTTTGTTTTCGGCAACCAGTACCAGAATACAACTTCCCATCCAATAGGCGGGGCTCGAAGTTAAGTAGCCAATTAAAATGTGTCAGTCGTGCTGCATTCTGGGTAGCGGGCCCTCCATTTTAATTTAATCGCTTTTAAAAACAATTTTGCAATCATGTATTCAACCCGATTTCCTCAACTGCTTTATGTAAGTCAGAAAAGAAAGCACACATTTCCCCCCTAAGTAATTCCGCTCTTGTTTACGTCACTCGGGGTTTGGTTGAAATGACGAAGCAAACGTCAGTATTAAATAGCTGACCAATGTCAATAACGTGCAACCATCGAAAACGTCGGGCACCAGATTCACAGGAATAGCTTAACATAAAATCGTTAAACACTGCATCTGTAATGGGATGTAGTCACGGTGGCCGAGAGGTTAAGGCGTTGGACTCGAAATCCAATGGGGTTTCCCCGCACAGGTTCGAATCCTGTTCGTGACGCATAAATGTTTTTAAATGAACAATCTTACTTAAAGGGGCAGTGTGTCAAATTATTATTTTTTCAATCTACATTCATTTTAAAAAGCCACGTTGCCATCTTCCTGTTACGGATACCTGAAGGAGATGAACTTAGTGAACCTAGTAATTGGTGGTCGGCTTGCCAAAGTGTGTCTTTTAATATTGTTATAATATTGTTGGGCAAGGTTGTGTACCCCCACAGTGTATGGATAACAGTGGGGTTTATTTGTCATGCGCCACACCACAACACTGTTTTGTAAGTGTATTTTAGTGACTTGGTGATGAATTGCTTGCCTCCGTGATAAATGGAATTGATGTGTGTGTGTGTTTGGGGCTGCGCTAGAATTTGAATCCATGAATTTGTGGACAGGTTGTTTGTATTCGGCATCCATGCGCCACACAATTGCTTACATCTTCTTGGCTTCGGCTAGTCGAAGCAAGCTGCCGACCATCGCCAACATTTGATGCTGTGCGAGGCGGAAATGCAGACGTCCAAATGAGCGCCACCTTCTGGTTGTCAATCTAATCTGGCCTTTGGTTTATTGGTATTATGATTTAGCAATGTTTCGGTCGACAAATACCTGATTCATAGGGCCGGTGTGAATTATTAAAGGAATATAAGTACAGTAAGGTTTATTTTATATTATGAATTTTTACCATTTGCAATTCAATTTATGCATAAATTTACTGAAGCATAAAAACATTGAGGTGCCACTGAAGAGCCGACAGACAAAATTCCCCTCACTAATCAGTATGTGGGAGATGTCTCACGATATGAAACAGATCCCCAAATGAGCCAATTTAACCATGACAAGAAATATGCTACATATGTCAATAGTTCTATATTTTTAGGATATTTGGTTCGGAATTGAGTTTTTGGCTTTCCCGTGTGGACTTTGCATGTTCTCGTCATGCTTTCGTGGGTATTTCTGCGGGTACTCTGGCTTCCTACCACATTCCAAAAACATGTTTTTTAGGTTAATTGAATGCTCTTAATTGTCCCTATATGAATGTGAGTAATTGTTTCTCTCTATGTGCTCCACGATTGGCTGGTGATCAGTGACCAAGGTATTGTACACTGCTTCTTGCAGTTCACCCGCAACCCTCGTGAAGATAAGCAGTACAGAAATGGACTGTGTGGACTCACTGTATGTGACAAACAAAAAACAACCTTCCGTTCAACATGAACAGACTTTTATATGTTCAGAGCAATAAATATTTCCACGTTTGCCTCTGCAATGATGTCCAAAACAAAGTTACAAGTAATATATTTCTATACATGGCTAAATCATCTTTAAAATAATGTAATCTCTGTGGACACGTACAGTATTTGACACTACTGGTACAATTGTACACGTACTACCTCAGCACAGGAAGCATAGACAACATTAGTCATTTGATTTTCTTTAAAAGAAAACAACAATCCCTGTTTTGCCGGCAGCAGCAGTCAGAAAAAAATTCCTGTAAAATGAAAAACATCGCTATTGGTTCCTGACAAAAGGAGCTGCTTTTCATTGAATACAACATGTTTCTATGTACATAGTGGCTTATAATACAAAGTTCCATTCAGTGCAGATACCGTGATAATAAATAAGACATGCACAGCAATAATGGAGAGAAGAGCTGGGCTGAGAGAGCTTCATGCCTCTATTTTTGCGTGTTTTCATACATCAACGTGCTGCATACTTAAAAAAAAAAAAAAACACGCACACTTTTTCATATTCATCCAGTCTTTTGATTGCTTTTAAGTGCTCAATTGGTGCAAAATCAAACATGTCAGGGGAAATAGTCCATTTAAATAAAAAGTTGCATTTGTGAGTGCAGAGTTAGACAAGACTGTGATTGGAAAAGTCCCACGGTCGACAAAAGCAACGCTAAACGACAAGATGGCATTCAAACACGATGGCTCAAACACTGCACTGTCCATTACTTTACAGTACTTCATGAAATCATAGTTGCTTCATTCAAATAAGGATCTGAGCAAATGACGCGTTCAGTGTAAAGACACTTGAAGCATTCAAGTCACACGATATGTGTAGTAAAGACGAAGAAAGTCATCAGGTCATGTGACATGTTCACTGTAAAGACACTACAAGTCATCTCCAAGTCACCTGATGTGTTCAGTGTGAAGACACTTGGGGCCTTATTTTCATAGCCATGGCCAAAGGAGGTGCTTAAAAATATATTTCAGATGATGATAATTCATTTTGTGAACTGATTTCTACAAAGATTGAGTGGCACACGCTGTTGTGATATTTTTGAATGAAATACAATGACATCCACCAAAAATCAATCAATCAATCAATCAATCAATCAAACAAACAAATCCACTAAAATAACGTTACATTACCAGCACCACAACTTAGGCCTGCTTTTAGCTGGTCTAAAGTCTAGTCTACTTTCTTTCCAAAGTGTCAGGTGCGCCGGGGCGCGTAATAGAAAACACCCTCAGTCCACCAGAACACCCAGTGAGGCGCAGTACAGTCTGCCAAATTCCTGAACACGATAAAATAGACATGCCCCGTCATGAAAATGAAGAAGTGCCAGTTGTTACACCAAACACGTGCAGTCTATGAAAATAGGAAATAATTCGAATCGTTGTCGATTTACAAATTGTTTTGTTTGATTGTAAAGAAATTTTAAAATCACCATAGAGCCATGTGACGTAGGCAGGCCATCATGAAGTTTTCATCAATGACATGTTCAGCGTGACGTGATGTGCGGTTCAGTATAAAGACACTTAAGAGTCATCAAGTTTTCATCAAATTGTGTAACATATTTAGAGTCAAGACTTCAAGTTATAGGACGTCAGTGTAAAAGACACTTGGAGTCATCACCAAGTCGTGATGTGTTCATTGAAGACTTTGAGTTGTCTTGCCTTTGCTGTTTAAAAAAAAAAAGAAAAACAAGATTGCACTCAATAGTGTTTCTTGGGAGTAAAAAAAAAAAAAAAAAAAAAAAAAAAAAAGACGGGGGCCAATAAGGTGCCCAGAGGAACGCCATCACGTCGTTTCTGCTTGCAACACATTGTACGCAAATGTAGAAAATAAGCAAGTTCAAATATGCTCAGCAGAACCCTGAAGAAGTTCAGTCACCCACATGCACACACGCGCAGCCTCAAAACACACACTGTACACATTACATGCACACGCTCACAAAGGCGACGCTCGTATTTGCATAAGTGCAAAAAATAACCATCATAATCATAGAAAAGTATGTGTGTAGGTCCAACTTCCTCCAAAAAAAGTCATAAATACCTTTAAATCTCGTGTGGTGGGAAATGACCGTCCGTTAAAAGATGATTCATATTTTACCATCCTCCTGTCAGAAGGCACCTTGTTCTCTCCACTTTGCAAAATTATTATTAGGATTATGTGAAAGCAAAAGTTATTGTATACCATGTTAGGAGAGCGATGGGCAACTTGAGTGCTTCAGAGTCACATGATGATGATTCTTAAAAGAGATGGGCCAAGTTCAAACGTGCACGTAACACATTTAATTTTAATAAAATGACACATTTTACATTATCATTTTTACTGATTGACATATTTACAATTTATTTTACTGATTCATCCCTCAAGGGGGAAATCAACACATTCTTTAGAATTAATGTAATTATAATTAAGTAACTAAATTATGAAAATAGTTAATTTAAAAAAATATTGAAATTCATGTTAAAATTATTCTGATTAATCCCTCAGGGGGAAATTCAACATTTAGAATTAATTTAATTATAAAAAAAAATAATAACTGAATTATCTAAATAGATCACTTTAATGATGAAACAATAATTTTGCCTAATTTTATAACTTCATTATTTATTTATTTATTTATTTAATCAACTATTTTTTTGGAAAGAAAATAAATGTAAGAAAATATATGTAAATTACTTTACTAGCATATTTTGATTTTATTATTTACAATAACTCAATTAAGCCATTTAATGAGGAATTTTAGGGTAAATATGGCTAGTTAATATGACAACATTACACAGGTTTCTTGATTATGTCCATAATCGGTGGGCCTGATTTAAAAAACAAACAAAAAAACAAACAATAGTGAGTCATACTTTGCCCCACCCCTCATCACGTAGAATGTCATATCAGCGTGTTAAACATTACTAGCCATGAAATTGTAACTATACTTACACTATGCATTTTACATAATAATACCACAGTTGAACTAAATATGCAGGATTAGTACCCTAATTATAGTAATTATGACCAATTGTACAAAAAAAAAAAAGACTCTGTTTCCCAGAATGCACCCTGTTTGGCGTCATGATATGATAATAGCTTAATCTCCTTCCTTGGCAATGTCTCATACAAAAAACATCAGTACATCAATTACTTTTGTATACCTTTGGAATACTTGATATATACTGTATACATCATAATGTGAGATGTTTGTTTTGCTGTTTGTATTTTTCCATGTTTGTCTCCTCATCTCGATGATGGTCTTGATGTTTTATTCTTGTCTTGACGTTTGGTTTCATGTTTAGCTCAGTGTTTGTTAGAATTCTTGTGTTCTCGTTTTGTCTTCGTTTGTCTTAATATTGGTCTTCGGGTTTGTCTTGATGTCAGTGTTCGGCTTCTCATCTTGATGTTGGTCTTTAATGTTTCACTTGATACTTGTCGTCATGCTTGCCTTTCTGTCTTGACCATTCCAGTCCATAACAAGGAGAGTGAAGAAACCCTGTGAGCCAAAACATTTTTACAAAGCACAGAGGTAAAAAACAAAACAAAACAAAAACACAACAACAACAAAACTCCTTCCCCCTTTTTACACACAGCAGCAATTGCACGGTCATGCATGGCTGTTGATCAGACACAAAGTGCATCAAACTACGGTAACTAAAACACCCCACACTGTCCACTCTTGGGAGTTGTCAGATGAAACCCCCCACCCCGTTACCACGTGCAAGCATGGTGCGCTTCAGTCACTCCTCACGAAAGTCTCTGCACCCCTGAATGAGGGTTGAACCGATACATGCCGAGACGGGTGGCTCTAGCTGCAGGGAAAATTTATGTGAAAGTAACACAGGCTCAGTAATTTCCTCTTTCCTCCTCTTATTTCTCGCCGTCTAACCAGATGGCCGGTTTGATACACCTGCACATGCCCTCCGCCCCTCCTCCTGCTCCTTCTCCCTTTGAATACCGCCCCCCGGTGGCAGCCGACGAGGTGGGGCGCCGCCCCCCGGTGGCCGACGCCGAGATGGGCCGGCGCCCTGGCTCGCCGACTCCTCACACGACGGTGCTGATCCGACTGACCGGTTTGGACTTGGGCCCCGGCCCGCCGCCCGCCCCTGGGTGCGGGGAGAGCGGTGCGGCGGACGGGGGCGGCAACGGGGAGTGCGGAGGGGGGGGCGGGATGGAGGAGAGCGGCGGGTACTGGGCAGCGTAGGGCTGTGGCAGCGTCTGGGACACCAGGCGCGCCGAAGGGGTCTGGGGGGGCGGCGTAGAGAAGATGAAGTGTGTGGAGGGCGAGCTGGCGGGGGAGGGGCTTAGCGGGGAGTGGACGACGTGGTTGTGAGAGTGAGCGTGGGGATGGGGCTGCGAGTGCGAGATGGTGAGCGGCAGCTTGCCCCCGCCGCCCGGCCGGTAGAGTCCGTGCGGCGTAGTCGGGGTGAGGGGCGAGTGCGGGGACAGCGGCGGCGGCGTGATGAAACCTGAGGCCAAGTTGTAGCGCTGGTGTTGGGTGGCGGCCTGCTGGATCCGCTGATGCTGCTGGATATGAGACGGGGCGCAGCCGGACGGGACCTGGCGCCGCGGGACCGACACCCTGTGCATGAGGGGATGGTGCTGCGGGGCGCTTTGCACGTGGTATCGGTGATGGTGGTGGTAAGGCGGCGGGGGAGTCTGTTGTGGCTGGTGCCCGCTGACCCCGCCTCCCCCACTGTTGCCGTGGCAATACTGGGCGTGCAAAGCCTGGAGCTTGGACGGCGCCCCACCCATGCCGCCTCCCACGCCAATGCCGCCCGGGTCCGACGGGCCGAGGTTGGCAGATGGGGAGGGGCATGGGGAAGGGGAGGACGGGTGGGCGATGGGCGGCTCGGGGGCGGGGTAATGGGGAGGGGAGGATATCATCAGGGGACTCGGGGGGCACTGCGGCGTCGGTGATGTCATTGTCAGGGGACCAGGAACTTTGCCTCGACGGCTGCCAAAAAAGTTCCCCAGCCGGCCGCCGCCGACGCCCGGCCCAACCCCCATCGCCATCACGGCGCCGGCCCCAGCCCCGCCCCCGCTCGTGAGCGGGGACGTGCTCAGCCCACCCTGGTTGTGACAGAGCCCCGGCCCACCGCCCACCCCTGTACCGGGGCTCTGAGTAGGGCGGTGCGGCCGGTAGGCTGCTGGAGACGGGGGTGCCATCATGGGGCTGTAGGCCAGAATCCCTCCGGGGTGATATTGCTGGTGTGGCCGTGGGCTGCTGATGATGGACCCCTGAAAGGACCAGCAAACAAGAAGTTCAGTTAGACACCATTCAGTTTTTCCTCCTTTATATAGTTATATTTGAATTCACGCGCTACATTAAATGTACTGATCCAAAATGGCTAAAAGAGGGGGGAAATTCAATCAGTATCTAAACGCTCCTCTCATAATCTTTCAACATACATTTTCCAGTGCTCATGACTTTATCATTGTAGTACTTGTTATAACAAGCACAGCAGGAGGGTTAAAATAATTGTAATATGTACATGTATAGAGAAAGTATGAATTATAAATAAGTGTTGGTTGTTTTGATCACACGCAACAACATCATGCTTACTTCCATTGTGCTGTCCAATGAGCCGACGCTGTTCCGACGACCTCGCTTCCCTGTTGGCCAATCGGAAAGTAGCAACAGTCAAAATAGGGGAGAATCAGCATCCCATTTTTTTAATTGTGTGCCAAATTATTATGCATATGCAGTTCTTGTTTATTTTCGGAAACAATGCAATTTACACTGCATACATTTGAATGATCAACAGTTAGGTTTAATAAATGACAAATTATTTTATTCAACTTTTTGGATCAAAACTACCAATGATAATCAAAGTGTTTGACCAGTCTGTATTTTCTCTACCAATGGCAACCAATCTATTCTGTTAAAAATGGGCGTGTGTCCGGACACTGGCAAGGCATTGGACTTTCCCACACTTTTTGTACTCCTGTTATCCATAAAAATTATGACTTGCTTAATAATGTGAAACAGCCTCCTTAATTATGCTTGAAAGTAATGCTCCATGCATAACAATTTGTAAAGCCATTTTTCTATGTTCTAAACTCAAAAAGGAAACTGTGCTGACCGCTGTCAGACAGGTCTCTGAGCGAGGAGCTGAGCGCCGTGCGTTTGAGTCCATCCACTGACGCGTACGTGTCGTCCAGGCTCGGCCGGCCCAGGGTGCCGTTCACCGCCTCGCTCTTTGTAGGGCCCGCTGCTCCGGTCCCGACGCCCGGCCCACCCGCCATTAGCGCGGCGGGACGCATCACACCTTTCTGCTTCTCAAGCTCGGCTGTGTGTGAGGTAAGAGGATGGCGTGATTACTCCAAGTGCACACCAACACAATCTGCCATTAACAGCTTTTATATCACAGTCCTTTATTTACTTGTTACATTCATTTAGCTGTTTTTGACTCCTAGAATGGGTTTATTAAAATGTATTTGTTCATTTTCATTGATTTATTTATTTATGTATATATTTAGATAAATGTTTAGTATGATGAAAGTCATTACATATACTGCACATACAAAATATTTTGTTCATTAATTGTAATTAAATTATGATACAATTAAAACAATGATTTCTTTTACTTTTAAAATAAATAACATATTTACATAAGACAAATTACTGTGGCCCAACTTTGATTTAGACTTACGAGAGACTTATTCAGTTTATGTATTTAATAATTTTGAGGATTATCATATCTCGCATCTAACAATTATTAAAATGTATTTGTTCATTTTTATTGATTTATTAATTCATTTATATATTTTGATAAATGGTTGGTATTATAAAAGGAATTACATATAATATATAAATATTTTGTTCATTATTTCTAATTCAATTATGATACAATTAAAACAATGATTTCTTTTACTTTTAAAATGAAATAACACATTTACATAAGACAACAAATTACTGTTGCCCAAACTCATCATGTCTAGAAGTTTGAATAATATATTACACATTTATTTTAATACGGATCGGAATTGGCCTTGAAAAATCTATTATCCAATGTGTACAGGACTGTCTCGGAAAATTAGAATATTGTGATAAAAAGTCCTTTATTTTCTGTAATGCAATTAAAAAAACAAAAACGTCATACATTCTGGATTCATTACAAATCAACTGAATTATTGCAAGCCTTTTATTATTTTAATATCGCCGATTATGGCTTACAGCTTAAACAAAACTCAAATATCCTATCTCAAAATATTATAATATCATGAAAAAGTATACTAGTAGGCTATTCAACTAATCACTTGAATCGTCTAATTAACTCGAAACACCTGCAAGTGTTTCCAAGTGAATCCAGAATGTATGACATTTTTGTTTTTTTAATTGCATTACAAAAAATAAAGGACTTTATTACAATATTCTAATTTTCTGAGACAGTCCTGTATAATATGGCTCTGAAAAAAAAAGATTCATTCAGGTCTTTCTCTCAATCAGCTCACGCTGAGTCTGTCTTGGCCACTTACATTCCACGCGGTATTTCTCCATGTCCTGCACCTCGGCCACGCTCTCCCTCAGGTCCGAGGTGAATCGAACACGGTCCTGCTGGCTCGGCGCCGTGAACACGATGAGGACCTTCCTCTCGCCACCGGGGTTGGCCGACGTCAGCCTGATGCCGTGAGGGTAATCTGGATGATACGACACAAGTCACGAAGAGGTCAGTGAGTGACAAGGTGAGCTCGGGCTCATTTTCTATCAGTAAAAGTAGGTGATTATCTTTAACTTCAAAACATCAGTTTGTCTTGCAACACCAACAGGAAGGTTAAATTAAATACATAGCTGTCTGACAGTGTTAGTTAAAACTGCAGCACTGTTGTCTTTGCTAAGGCAGAATATTTGGCAATTGATGTCATGAGATGGTGTATGTAGTAATGTCTTATGTTCTATGTGCATATTTGAGGTTGGGTATGGAAAACAAAGAGGCTCTTACAAGTGTTCTGGAAGGTGTGCACCTGCATGTCCACCAGTGGGAATGATTGTCGGAAACTGTACGTAACGGAGGCCTTCTTCTTTTGGAAGATCTTGGTCACCTGAAAATGTAGAGGAGGAGCAGGAAGAAGGGGAAGAGAGGACATAATATTAATTTAGATTATTATATAAATGTTAAAGGATACAAGGATAAAAATAAAAAAATATGGAGAGACATTTTTACAGCATTTGGTCATGCTCATACATTGAGCCAGCTCTCATACCGCCTACATACTTGGGGGCCAGTGACTAGCCTGGCTTTTCTTAGATACACATCTATTTGTATGCAAACATTATAAACTCAGTCTTTTATGTTTTGTCCCCTTTAAGACAAACAGAATATTCCTTTCCCAGCTCCCATAGTATAAAAATGCACTTTAGTGGGGTTTTCTACCAATGATAGGCATCCCCGCCCTGTCACCAATCCATGTGCTTCAAGATTAAACTTCAGACTTGGTGACATCAACAAGACACAGAAGTGCACTCGACCCAGCCTCCTCGGGTTAGTGGCAACGCTGCTGGTAAAGGTTCCATGTACCAACAGCATTTCTCGAAGGTCTGTTTTGTTAATGACAGCGTGTTCAGAGCTGGATTTTCATGTCGTTTAAACATAATGAATAGGTCCCAACAGTGTGTGACACAACTGCAAACGTGAAAGATGTAAGTTTAATATTTTGTTTTGATTTAGCCTTCCTTCCTCTCCTTTCAATTAGAGATGTGCCATATCATGCCTTCTACCATATCACCGGTATATTTTTAGTGCCTATTTGTTGTTTGGAGGTTGTTAAGTTACAAGAGGTCAGATATGATAAAGCAGACGGTGGTTGCTGAAACGGTAACGTATTGTTTTGGCAACTCGCCACCTAGTTGACGTGACTTTGCGATTGTAACCGGCCGCTAAGTGGTCCCGACGAGACGCCGTGCACGCTGCGACCGCACAGTGCCCTAAAACGTGTATATGTATTTGTGTTATTCATAACCACTTTTAAAAGTCTACAAGCATTCACGGCAAATCAGAGGCGTTCACGGCAAAATAGCACTCGCAGGAAAGTTGCAGGTTACGGCAAAATAACCACTGCCTAAACAATCGCAAACTAACGCTACATCATAGTCTCTGTAGTAACGTTATGCTACCTTTTCTTACGATAAGGCATTATACCACTTTTCCACATATTAAAATAGTTCTAAAATGTGTAAAATACATGTCTGGCTCAAATTGGTACGGTTGTTGTACCACATTGCTTGTGCTCGCCATAGCCGAGTCATTTCCATTCACAACATTAGCACATGGATAGCGGAGCCAAAATCACAGCTCCGTCGAGAGAGAAGGGTTTGGCATAAGCGTGGCCTGGTGCAGCTATTTATTTACATAAAAGTGAAACAGCCCTAAAACAGGCTGTTTTGAACAGAGCTTTTTATTTTTTTGCTGATTTGGGGACAGCAAAAATATTAGAGCCAAAGTCAATTTTGATGAATGCACGTCACAGACATGTCTTTTAGACATTATAGAAGTATTTTAGTGTGTGGAAAAGTCGAATAATATGAGACCTTTAAAATGAGTGTATTTGGCCTGCAACAGATCAAGTGCAATGGCGGTTAAAACCCAAGCCTGGAGAAGTAAAACTTGCTGCTTATTTGCATTTGCTGTAACAGAAAGTCTTTGCAGCTTAATGACATCTTGTGCAAAGGCAGCTAAGCATTATGGGGGATAAACTGGAGCCTTTTATCTGCCGTTGGAGAAGCTCCTCAGGCTGTTCACGATTGCGACAATACACGAAGAAATGCAAAAATATTCACACACATTCACAGGAAGGAACAATCACGGTTAAAATGATGCAATTACACAATTTTCTTGAGGACCGAGACAATTACTGGCATTTTTCTGCATCTGTTGTCTTACCATTAGGAGGTCATTGAACAGGAAGACCTCTCTTTGGTGGACGCCGCTCCTCTGGCCTCGGTTCGGGTCGGGAACCTCGAACAGCTGGCAGCAGCACACCAGCCGGCGGTGAGGCAGTGACAGAACCTGGGAATCATTTTTCAGTCATTCAGTAAGAGCAGACGGCAGGTCGAGGCCAACGCGGAAGACGGGAGGCTCTTACAGGTTTCTTGCCGACCACCATCCTCTCCACTGCCTGCACCTGAGACACATGGTCATCATTGGTCCTCAACTCCCATTTCTGGATTCTTCCGTAGATGGACACCAGAAGGTCTCTTGGAATGTCCTGACCGTTGTCCACACCTGGAGGTAAAAAGGAAAAAACATGGTTGAGTGAAGTGCGAGTGAAGAGCATGTGTAGGTGTTCCAGTTCAAATCTTTGGACTTAGAACCAAAAGTGTGTTTTGTTTTGTTTTAGCAAACATTGAAGTTAATTTAGTTTGTAATGGTGAAGTGTTATGCTCGCCTGACTTTGGTGCAGGCAGTTTGGGTTCCACAAATATTAAAATGAATAGCAACTTACCTCTCAGGTTCTTGATAAAGTCATCCAGTTTCATCTTCCTCTCAGGTTTCACATTGGGGCTGTACATGTCCGTGTTGAGGAGAATGATGGCGAACGCCAGGATAAAGATGGTGTCTGGATTTTGGAACTGCCGTATCAGCACCGGGTTGCACACACAGTAGCGCTGGCTGCAAGGAGAGAGTATACCTGTCAGATGAACTCTGTCTCGCGCCATCGAAGGGCGAGGACCTACCTGAAAGCCTCCACCAGCCGCTCCACCCGCTGTGCTTCACCCTGAACTTTGATCTGCGCTTGGAACTTCCTCAGGGCGTCATCCAGGTCCATTCCCGAGAAATCCATTTCGTCCAGGACGCAGCTGAAGACAAGAAACGCAAAGGAGCTTATCAGCGCACGGCCTCATGATACACAGACAGCGATGGGGAAAACGCAGTCCTCACTCAAGTACGTCCTTGTTGAACTGTTGCCGGCTGCCCAGGAACTCGCCGATCATCTGACGGCTCAGACCTTTCCTCTCCAGGATGAACCTTGCGATGCCCACTGGCGTGTCCGAAACGAAGCCCCGCTCGATCAGGTACTGTATTCCTTTCTCTGGCTTCCTGACAACCAGAACATATCACTTTTTCATGAACGTGATCCACTCGGGTCTTTTTCTGATAACACATGTGGCACACACCTCTGCCAAGGAAACAGCAGGACATGTCATTTGGAGAATTAACAGATATCAATGAAACAAAATGAACATGTTTTTGAAAAAATATTTTAGTCTTTAGTGAAGTTAAAGTAGTTGTTTTCGTAATTATTAGACACTATTTTGTCTTCAATGAAACCTAAATACTGTACAGGTTTTCGTAAACAACAAAGGCAATTTTGTCTTAATTGAAACTAATGTACTTAAGGTTTTCTTAATCAAAGGTGTATTCAAGGATCTTTTATCGCTGTGTCTTCCGGTTGGATCATCTTAACGATTGGATCCCGTCAATCAATCTGCCGTAACGACATCGTGCATGCTTGTTCCTAGCTGCGCATGCGCACTTCTGAGTGTTTGTAGCATGTAGCCGCTGAGCTTTGGATTCAGCCATTCATGGTTGTAGCTCCACCGATCTTACCGCATGCTTTGAAAATGGCTGAGCATGAGGACATCCATCGATGAAATGAGGCCGGCTGCAGAGACTGATGAAGATCCAAGATGAGCTTGCACATTCCCGATGGGATTTACTTGAAAAAAAAACTATCAAAGTTTCAAGTTAAATTCTTTGTAATATTTACTTAAAATTTCTGAGTGCATCAACCTTTCCTAGGCTTTTTCAAATAAATATCACTCCATTTTTACAGTGTAGGCATTTCCCCCGAACGAGCAGGAGAGCTGGTAGGATGATCTTCCACATGTGCATTTTTGTAAAATGTTTGTCTTATACTTTTCAAGAAGATCCTTGAATACACCTTTAACTACTGTTTAGTCTTCAAGGAACTCATGGTACACAAGCTTGTAAACAAGACAATTTAGTCTTCACTGAACCTGACAAAAGTGTTTTCTTCAACACCAAAAGACAATTCAGCCCATGGTAAACATTAAAAAGTTTGTCTTTAAGACTACTGTACATATCGTTGTAAACATCAGACAATTGAGTCATGGAATGCATATCATAAATATCCATCAATTTAGCCTTCAAAAACCTAACAGGCCTTACTGGAAACATCTTAGAATTTAGTTTTTATTTGTATTTTATTTAGTTTTAAGATATGCACGTTTTCGTTAACATGAAACACAATTTAGATTTTACTGAAATTTTCATACATTCACACTAACTATCAAAGACTACTTATAGTTAGGGTCTTTAAATGACTTGTGGTTTGATTTTACATAAAAAAAAATTATGTAGTCTTTAGTGAACCTAACATGGGGATCTATATCTTCTCACTTGTTGAAGAGGTTGAGTCCGATGCGGTAGTGGCGCCGCTGGACCACATCGTTGTTGAAGGCGGGCGAGTCCCAGCTGTGGCGGCTCTCGCGCTGATACGTCTGCTTGCCGAGTGCCGCCGCGGGCTCGCGTAGGCTGTCACGCGACGACGAGCCTGAGCTGCCGTTGTTGACGGTGGTGTCGTCGTTGGAGTTGGTGGTGGTGGAGTTGACGCTCTCGTTGTCGCCGTCCGAGCACAGCAGGTGGTGGTGCAGCGGGTGGTGCAGGTGCGGCTGGTGGTGCAGGTGATGCATGTGCTGGTGGGCGTCCGCCGAAGATGACAGCGGAGAGGGCGTGAGCGGTGGCGGCGGTGGTATCGGGGAAAGCGGCGGAACAGGTGAAGGCAGCGGTGAAGAAGGAGGTTCCGGGTAGGTGTGTGGGAGGTGGTGGTGGTGGTGCAGGTGGTGGTAATGGTGCTGGGCAAAGTGCGGCATGTACGTGACCCCGCCGTGGTGCACGTACGCCATGTGGTTGTACTGCGGGTGGTGGTGTAGGACGGTCGGCAGGTGGGGGACAGGAGACGGGTGAGGGTGCGCATGTTGGAGAGGGTGAGGTAGCGCATGAGACGGCAGGGTGCGCGCCGAGGGCATTGGCATGCCGGTGGGGGCGGAACTCCGAGTCTGTCCCTGCGCCATCACCACCGAGCGGGCGTTTGGTTTGTGTTTGATGGTTCCCTGCGGTGATTCAGCCTCGCTACTCCCTGCCCCGCCACCTCCGTGTTCTTCTTCACCACTCTCACCATCTCCACCTCCACTTTCTTCTCCTGCTCCTCGCTCCCCTCCGGGCGGCTCCTGCTCATAGACCAGACGCCCGATGGAGCCTCGCTCGGACCTAAAAATCACCACAGTTCATAGGGTTTAAGATATGAAGACAAACAGTTGTGAATTAACAAAGTTCAAATATTGCTTAACTTGTGTATTTATGTAGTATTTCATTCCTTTTTTTTTTTTTAAGAGAAATAATATGAACACATTTAAATAAATATAAGCCAAGATTAATGGATAACAAAATATTTTACAAACAGTGTAACAATGTACGGATCCCTCCATGTGTTTTCAGAAAACAAATCCTGTTTTTTTTTTGTTTAGTTTTTTGTTTTGTTTTTTTAAACTAACTTCACTTATCAACTCATATATGTCAATAATAATGGCAAAGGACGTACAGTACTGTACATTATAAAAGGAACCTATATCTGCCACTTTCTGTAGGTGTAAAAAGCAGGGTTACAGCTGATGTGTGATGACGTTCAATAATTTTCAACAAAAGTAGGCTCTTCTAAAGTATAGTACTTCCTGTCTTGTTCTTCATTTTTCAGATTTATGTTCTCAATGTAAAGAAGTGTGCCGTCATCTAGAGGTCAGTATTGGAAATACGCCACATATTAAAGAGACTAAAATAGTTATCTGTACAAAAAAAAAAAAAAATCCACCAAATGGCGACATGTGACCCTGGAAACTGCGATGGAGTTGTGTAGTACTGTTTTTTTTTTTCCAGAAATTGTGGTGAGGCTTTTTTTTTGGAAGGGTGGTGGGTGGGCCTGATTAATGGCATTTTATACATGAGTAAACTGAGTTATTAGCTTGGTTACAGGATGAATTAAACTCACAGGTCAAGTTACATACATGTCACCACTGCATGGTGGTTGGAATTACTCATGTCTTTTATTTCCCCCCTCTTGTGATTGCTGTCACTGACCTGTCACTCATGTCAACAGAGCTGTCACTGGGCGGTTCGATGGTCAAGACAGGCAGGTGTCCTCCTGCGGTGGGCCTCCCCCGGTACTCCCCCCGACACTCCGTGCAAGGAGTGCTGCTTCTCCGGCTGGCATTGCCACCTCTGTCTGCCTCTCGGCTGTCTTCCCTCCCGCTAGCGCCACCCCAGTATTCGGTGTCGGAGCTGGTCGGACAAGACAGCGGCGAGGAAGGCGGGCGGGAGATTGGCGAGGACGGGAGGCAGCCGTCGTCCATGTAGAGCGTGACGTCACTGAAGGACGTGGCCGTACTGTCCTCGTGCATGGCGGCGCCGGAGGCCCCCCGCCTGACTTCGCCTGCCTGGCCCACCACACGGCGGGAGGAGGAGGACGTCCCGACCCAGGAGCACTCCCTGTAGTCTTCCTCCTCCTCCTCTTCTTCCTCCTCTTCCTCCTCTTCTTCCTCCTCCTCGCCCTCCTCCTCTTCTCCCTCTCCTGCTGCCTCTTGGGAGTCCTCTCGACCTGACTGACAGGTGAGCGAGTCGTCCATCGAATCTGCCAGTGACTTGACCTGACATGCAGTCACGCACACGCACATACACAAGTGTATTTGGTTGCTAACTTATGTACTGTGTAAAGTAAATACTAACTTACAAAAAGTTAGTACGCAAACACGCCAGATAGAAGCCAATCATGTTTTTAAAAAAGCAGTAAGGCAGATAAGTTATCCCTGTCGTCAGGATCTGTTTCAAATAAGAACTTACAAAATACTAGCATGCTAGCAGTTGATATGTTTTTAGCAAGCCAGCAATCTAAGAGACCACTAAGGGACCTCAATAAGGATTCTACATCATGCATGCATGATTCATGCGGTATTACAGATGAGAACTGCTAGCTCACATGTAGCATGATAGCAAATCAAGCGCAAAAAGCTCGACTGTACAACGTAGTGAGAATCGGTAAAATGTTAAAAACATGTTAATAGTCGGTAATACAATAGTCACATATCGCAAGATAATACAAAAAGCATATGTCACGTCAGAAACGACATAATAATAATGATAATTTATATAGGGTGGCATGGTGGCATGAGTGGTTAGCACGTCCACCTCCCAGTACTGAGGACTCCGGTTTGAGTCCGGCTCCGGCCTTCCTGGGTGGAGTTTGCATGTTCTCCCCGTGCCTCCGTGGGTCTTCTCCGGGTACTCCGGTCTACTCCCACATTCCAAAGACATGCATGGCAGGTGAATTGGGTGCTCCGAATTGTCCCTAGTGTGCTTGTGAGTGTGGATGGTTGTTCATCTCTGTGTGCCCTGCGATTGGCTAGCAACCGGTTCAGGGTGTACCCCGCCTACTTCCCAATGCCAGCTGAGATAGGCTCCAGCGCCCCCCGCGACCCTTGTGAGGAATAAGCGGTCAAGAAAATGTATGGATAGATGGATAATTTATATAGCACTTTTCATTTCGACAAAATCTCAAACACTAAAAATCAGAATGTCAATAAAAAAACAAAAAATAATTAAGAACAAACAGAATAAAACCATATTAACAGCAGTTTGGAAAGGCTGCCAGATAATCTTCAGTCAGGTGCGACTACTACTACGAATGAAAGCCAATCAAATGCTAACACTTGGGTATGCTAACACATAACGATGTAGCAATATGAGTAAAAGGAACAAAGATCAGCTACAACTTTACATCATGACCTTGAGTCTGCTATTAGAAATTAGATTTGATCAATTGCCGTGATGCTAATAGTTTGTATGCTAACAGCAGTAAGGGCAGTCAGATTTAGTCAGGTGTTATTTCAAATGAGAATTGTTGAAATGCTAACAAGATAACAGTTGATACCTGCTTGGAGAAAGAGTCATCCATGTCGCCGGTGTCCTCAGACCCCTGAGGACCTGAATACCCTTGACCCTGCGGCTGACGCTCATCAAAGGAGTACTGGACACATAGAAAAGGATGACATACCGGACTGTTTTGTGTGAGGGTGTGCGCGTGGGTGTGTGTGTGTGTATAGACGTGTGTGTAGTATACCTGCATCCTCATGTTGGACAAAATGATGCGTCGGGTCATTCGACTCTCCGAGGCCGAGCTGCGGAGCCTCTGGAAGTTCTTGTTCATGCGGTACTGCCGGAATGCAGTCTGAATGGTCCTGGCCGCCCGCCGGGACACAAACTGGCCGCCATACTTCCTCTCCAGCATCTCCACCTGAGCAACGTATGGCTAATCAGAAGCCTTTCAAATGGCGTGGGCTCATGATAGAGTGTCACGGGCGTGGGTGTGTAACCTTCTTGTCCTGGAGGTCCGTGGAGAGCTCATAGCTGTCAGAAAGGGCCTTGCAGCGTTTGCTCTCCTCCTCCTCTTGCTTGCGTAGTGCCAGGCTGGCAGGCTGCTGGCGACTCCGCTGAGCCCACGTCAAACTCGCCGCACAGGACGTAGACACGGGCGAGCTGTCCTGTTCAACAACAAAAGTTAGCTTTGGAGCAAATAACTTCCTGATAAACATGGCTAGCTAGAAACTACCTGTGTGTGGGAGGTTCCCAGGGGCTCACTGGAGGTGCTGGTGTTAGAGGCGTAAGGGTGGCCGAACAACGACTCTGGAAAAGGGAGCGCGTCCGGGCACCGTGGCTCACCTTCCACACTACAGACAAACACAAGAGTGGGTCATATAATGCTAGCTCTGTGCTAGCTCGAGAGATGCCATCAATAGTGTGGGCACATGTCAGTATCATCTTCATCTTCATTGTCATCATTATCATTAGCATAGACCGTGAAGATGGAACAGAAGCAAACGTGGGCACTGCCAAACTCAGACACACGCGCCCGCACGCACACACACACACAATCTTGACTCATGCTGAACAGCAGTGTGTGTCAGTGTGGGGGTGTCTGCACTTTGTGTGTGTTGTGTGTGTGCGTGCGTGCGTGCGTGCACACGTGGGTGTACAGTGTGTGTGCATGTGCGAGAGAGATTTGGTCTCCTTGTGTCTTTCACATGACCTCACCTGAGACATTTAAACGTTTTTTACAGTGTGAAACTAAATACATGTATAATGTCGACAACATGTCAGTTCTTCAGTGATACACCTACTAAAATAATATTTCAACGATAAGAGTAATATCACATATCCAGCAAGTGTAGCATTGACAGATATTGTGGAAGACTACATTGTTGTACACTACATTTGTTGACTCCTGTAAATAGTTTTTGGTGTTTAGAGCTTGCTCTCACACCCAAAATATGCATTCGCTATTCGTTTTGACATAAAACGAGTCCCAAATTAACTGAATTAGGTTAACAATTATATTTTTGCCGGAAAATACGTTATAGTCTAAAAAATTAAAAATCAAATTTGATCATAATGGAATGTAATGCACCTATATAGTGCTTTATCTACACCACACGTTTAAAGCCTCATGATTAGGTTACTGGCGTGTCGACACAGCAGCTGGTCATTCTATGGGAAGGTTTTCCTTTTTTAATTTAAAACAACTTCCAGGATCCCTTGACATATACTAGCCAACAGCAGAAGCCAGGGTGTGTTTTTTTTGTTTTGTTTTGCCTTTGGTCCCGTCCTGTTGTACTAGTCTCATCTTAACTATAGCGCTAAGATAACCTGTCGTCTCCGTACTGCTTAGTGGGATTTTATTGACTAACTACATAAAGAGGAAGTCAACCTTAAATATTTCTTGACAATGGTACGTTATATGTGACCTCACTAGAATAAACATGACATTCTGATTAAGATTACATTTGTGGAATGAGTTATGCAGTAAAATCCAGCCGTTTTTCTGTCGACTGAAGATGACATAGTTGCTCAGCTCAGGCAATGACCAATCACAGCTCACCTGTCTTCTGAACCTGAGCTGTGATTGGTTGTTACCTGAGACCTGAGCAACTGTGACGTCATCTTCAGTCGACAGCAAGTGGCGAAATGGCCGCCTCGTGATATTGATAAAAATTGTTGGATTTAGCTGCTTAACTCATATGCCATTAACGCAATATTAACCAAAATGCCGCATTTAGACTAGTGGGCGGCATAGAATATATTATTATCAAAAAAAAAAAAAAGGTTAATGGACATTAGCGGGCTAAACATTCCAATACACGCATAAACAATTCCAGTGTCCGTATGCTATCATGCATTCTGACTCTAATCCGAAAATTCTGATTTGGCATTTGTTTTTAACTGCTAAATTTCATCTTATTCGAGTCTCTAATTTTCATAAAAAAAAAAAAACACCAGCAACACGTTCTTAGATGTCTCATTTGTCTTTGATATTGATAAAAACATGTACGGAAGATCCGTTGAAGAATGAAATTGTGTTTTTTTACATAAACACAATTTTACTATTTTCTTTGATGTTTAGTCTATACATGTACGCTGGGTTTGTTGAAGAATCTTAATTGTGTTCTTTGAAGTAGAATACATATGCGTGTCGTTTAACATATCAATAAATATACTAGCGAGCCCCCTGCTCGTGTGCCCGGTGGGTTCGCCGCGCTCTACATTCCGACACAACAGGGACTCTGGCAAATGTGTGTCAGTGAGCCACCGCCTTGTGAGCTCAGTATGTTTGTGTGTGTGTGCGCGCGTGCGCGCACAAACAGCAACCAAATGCCATCGGACCCGGAGGTCTTATTCCTTGTTCCCCACCACCCTGCAGATGGTACACAGAAGCACTCCCTTCCCTCTTGTGTTCTTACGATCAAACGAAGTGTGTGTACTGCCCCTTTGAAGGCAAGCAAGAAATTGCAGTGCGTTTGGGAAATGAGGAGAAAACAAGGAGAAAACCACAACAAGAGTATGCCCATTCATTACTGGAGTGGAAGGGAAATGGTGTGAAAGTAGTTGGTTCCCCTGTCTTAAACCATGGGGTGGCAGACAGAGCTTCCCTGTGTTGTCACAGCAACCTGGAGTCTCAGAGAATGGTGAACACATGGATAAAGTTCTTGAAGTGACAATGGTGTAGGGGAGTCTAGAAAGTTCCTGGACAAGCTCCAGTATGTCTAAAGTCATGCGCCATGACTGGCTCTGCATCAAGTTCTTGATTGTCTTCAAACTTCTCTGAACTATTCTGTTGCAGGTTGTAGTGGTGGCAAAGAAGGATCTGGTACTCCACGATAAGATTACAGATATGCATCAAGATGTTTCTACAGGTCTAGATTTTCCAATTTCTACAGTATGTTCTAGTACTGGTCAGGAGGTCCCAGTAGTCACCTATACAAGGTTATGAACGTGGGCAATATGAAGGAGCCAAATGTTCCAAAGGAGAAGATATACTACATTATGTTGTAATTATCAAGAAGGCATAAGGTTGTAGATGAAGGCATCAATAAGATTCTAGATCAGGGTTCACCATTTCCGGTCCTCAAGGTCCGGAGTCCTGCAGGTTTTAGATGTTCATGCCCACTTGCACAGTAAGCACACCTCAACTTAACTTTATTTATAAAGTGCTTTAAAAACAGGCATTGCTGTATACAAAGTGCGTACATAAACATAAATATCAGTTTTGTAGTAAACAAGAACAAAGCAAACATTTTGAAGTGCGAATACAAGTTTTTTTTGTTTTGTTTTTTTCCAAGTAAATACATTTTACATCAGTAAATAAATAAGTAGTGAATAAAGAGATAAATACATAAATAAGTAGACTATACATCAAACTCACACACACACCACAAAACACCAGGAACAAGTCTCATGGTGCGCCAAAAGCCAAAGAATACAAATGTGCTTTAAGACGTGTTTTAAAAGAGGATAAAGAGGGAGTTTGACTAATATTTAGTGGAAGGCCGTTCCAAAGGGAGGGACCGGCAACAGAGGTTCAACAATTCTTTTTAAAACTTTGGGCAGTTAAGAAGGTTCTAGAGGTGCTATGGGTCTAGTTGTTCTACAGCAGCTTCTAGTGATGATCAAGTAGGTACTGGTACCCCACTACAAGGTTGTAGATATAAGAATTAAGGTGTTTTACAACTTGGTTCTCGTGGTGATCAAGGAGGTTGTGGTAGTCCACTACAAGGTTGTGAATTTGAGCATTAAGAGTTTTGTGGTGATCAAGGAGGTTATAGTAGTCTATTATCATCATAATTAGCTGTAATTATTTTTCTATTTTTTCACCTCTGAATCGAACAAATAACACACATTGTTTTCCTCCATCTTTTGTTTAACATTTGACTAAGCAGCTCTTTGCGCTGTGCTATAAATAAATCCTCCCTGTCGTCTGTTGCAGGCGGGACTGCCGCCAGAAGCCCACCTGCTGCCACGTCATTGGCTGCTGAGTTCTGGAAGTGTGAAAGAGGCGGAGCCAAAGAAGGAGGTGTGGAATTTGACGTGTGGAGGGGAAACAGCAGGAGTCGAGATGCAGAGGAGAGGATATGGATGGATGATGGGCAAGGAGACAAAGAGCCTCCATATTTTGGAGGTGAGTGCGTGTTGAGACAAACAGCTTTTACATGTACCACCCAAACATATTCAACATCTGCAGTCATCCTCCACCAACTACGAAGTAGGCTGACATGATGACAACACATCGACATGATGTAATACATGTCGACACATTATACGAAAAGCTCGGTCATCCTCCGTTAAACATAAAATACGTGATGCAACATATCGATATATGATACAACAAGTAATCCCATC
Organism: Festucalex cinctus; assembly: GCF_051991245.1. NCBI lineage: Eukaryota > Metazoa > Chordata > Actinopteri > Syngnathiformes > Syngnathidae > Festucalex > Festucalex cinctus. Next base: position 21,570,114 of record NC_135412.1, on the reverse strand, counting down.
CTCCACCAACCAGAAAATTGTCTTACACAATATATGACGCAACACGACAAGATGTTGAGACCATAAATGCAACACGCATCTTCCGTCAACCAGGAAGTAGTCTGACACGACATGACACAACAGGCATGCTGGTTCCACCTTGAAAAATCGGCTTGATGGTACCAAAGTGACTAAATAGGCAGGATGTTTGTGTTACCAACATGACGAAATGAACATGGTGTTACCAGTGTGACTAAATACTGTAGATCTGATACATACACAGTAAATTCTGTAGAGTAAATTTGGCTCTTTTTTGAGTAAATTCGACTCTATTTAGAGTTAGAGAAGGCTAATATTTACATCTGGAAGAGAATAAATAAAGAATTTAAAAAAAAAAGTCCGCCGGACTTTGTGCTTCCAGTCAGACATGGTTTCTGATATGCTTGTTGTTACGCGCACTTCCGTCCGTCTCTTTCACTTAGGGTACCTCTTGATTGGCTACATTCCGTTTGACGACACAGTTGGTGGCGCAGGCGCACCTCGGCGTCCCCGCCGATGTTAAGATTTTTGTTGTAAATATTGAACATGTTCATTATTTAAGATTGTCGGCTCCGACTGGTTTTGGACCCAATTATCGGGACAAATCCACTCTTAACACAGCTCACATATAAAGATAATCTTATAAAATAATCTTATAAGAACAAAAGATTGTTGGGCGTTTGACATACTTGGTCGGGAAGGGGCAATAACTGGACAAAAACAGCCCAATTCTCTTTATGTGTGTACCAGGTTTTAATGGACATCATGGTACACAATTGTATACATTGGTACACAATGTAGGAATGACTGTCGATATATTCAAAGTCCATGATAGTGCCAACAATCACTAAATGGATATGATGACACCAATGTGACTAAATAGGTATGATTATACCAACTTGACTAAAAGAACATGATGTTCCTGATGTTAATAAAAAATGGATCTTATATCAACATGACTCAGTAGGCATGACAGGGCTAACGGGACGAAATGTTGCTTCCAGCTTAAATAAGTGATCATGCACTTTCCAATGTGGCTAAATAGGAATTGGTAAATGACTAAATAGGCGTGATGGCTTAAGTTTTTTTTTTTTTGGGGTGTGTACTGTATATGAAAATATATTTCCAGATTTATTGCATGCTCAAAGCACGTTAGGTCACAACGTGATCCGGCTCACTGGTCGACGCTTTTGACACGCAGCACCACGGGCACCGACGTGCACGGGATCATGCCCAGCTCTGTGATGAAGTATGGCCTAACAGATTCAAAATCTTAGGTCATCTTCAGGAATTAGAACACATGACGCAACGCAAGACAACAAACACAATGTTGCTGTCTGTGATGATGTTCTGCTGTACTTTGATTATCTTTAAGCTTTGTTGCCATTCTGCTCAGCCAACGCACACACAATAAGCAACTTGTGCTTTGTGGGGGTGTTTGAAACCCACAAAATGCAGCAGAACACAAAACACACACACAGACCGTTCTCACCACGCTGCAGTAAAACTGGTCATCGTGTATCTGGGATCTGACGTAACAATCCTCCATCATCCACCCACAATCCTCTGTGCGCACACACGCATTCTCAGATTGTGTCTAATGAAGCGTCGTTAGCATTTTGCCGCATCATACCAGGCAGCATGGATGGAAAGCGAAGTTTTTTTGTTTTTTTTTCTTGGAAATACATGGTATCAATTTTGACTAAAATGGCATGATGGTATCAACTTTACCATATTACACACATTAGTAGAGTATTAGTACCACTACGACTAAATAGGTATGATGTAATGGGAATTGTTGAACCAACAAAACTTCATTGTATTGTTTATACAAACATGACCTGACAGGCATCATAGTACAAAAGTGACTAAATGAGCATTCGGGTACCCATGTCAATTACCGAAGCTGCACAAGGGTAACATCACAACTAAATAGTCATTATTTTACTACTGTTACTAAATTGGTGTGATTATACTTTGTGTATTATTATATCAACCTGACTAAACGGGCATAATCACACTAAGGTGACTAAATAAGCATTTAATAATACTAACTCAACAAACATGTTGTGATGGTACCCAATGCGCCTAAACGGGCATGATGGACATTTCAAGTCTTCTGTCAGCATGTGCATTGAAGCTGAAATGTTGAAACGATTACAAGGTAAACGAAAGGTGACAAAATGACGCACAGAAATGAGGACAAGATTGAAGGCGGTGCTAAGCGGCGGCGCTAAGTGACACCTGGGGGTCTCGAGCTGGGTCGAGACGTTGCGTCGGAGGATTTAAGTGTCATGTTGATGCACAACAGCAAAACATTCAAGTAGAGCTGTCAGTCAAATAGAGCTGAAGCTAATCAGTCATCATGAAGGACATGTCAGTCATATTTTATTGGCCATGTGCTTTTTTTTTTTTTTCTTTTAGCCTTTTATAAGATGCGAGAACTGCTTTCCACTTAAATGTTCTTGACTGTTTGTTGTTTCCATAGCAATCCGAGCCCGACTCAACCTAATATATCCTTTCTTTCAATTTTGTTTTCAAAAATCGAAAATACACATTTTTTGTGAATATCCAAGACAATTTTAGACCTTTTGCTTAAATGTATCCTTTTTCGTCTTCAAGAAATCTAACACGATTTTAATATCTTTGACAAAACGAGTGTCTGTCTTTGTAAGTCTATAGTAATTAATTATCATTCATATATCGCTAATCAATTAATCATGCCTGTTTTCAGGCCTTTGTCAAATGCCACTATAGCGGCTTGAGTCTGTACCGAAAAGTGCCGTTGTCTTGTTCAACCTAGTGTCCATGTTTAAGACATTTTGTAAACGAAGGATCATTTTGGTTTCAACAGACCTAAAATATATTTTTAATCAACATTAAAGACAATATTAATTTAATTAACAAATAATGTGTTTTTGAAAACATACATTAGACAATTTGGAGTCTATACTAATAGATAAATTAGGATTCTTAATATGATTGAATTAAAACATCCACCTGAGGCATTGTCCCAGAGAGCATCTTTGATGAACCCGATGAACTTAATGTACATGTTTTTATAAACATCAGAGAAATGTAGCACCTTTTACCAACATAACATTCTTTTTAATCTGATAATTTTAGCGTTTTTGACCAAACCAATGTGTTTGAAATTTATAGGCAAATTTAGTGTCTCTGAAACTAACGTACCAGTTTGGAGTCTAACAGTAGATTCATTATGATTCAAAACTGTATTTCTAATTGATTAATCATCCCTGTTTGTCATATCCATGCCACCCTTACTCGAGTCCATCCCAAAAAAAGGCACCAGCTGGGATTGGGGTTGGAATCCACATGGTGGTTGCTAAGCAACAGGCTTGCTGCTGACTCAATAGCTTCAGCGGCACTTCCCGAACAGGCGGTGTGACTCAGCGCGTCTTCATGAACGCCTACCGTCACCGTCCTCCGCCTTTCACTAATTTCCTCCATCCCCCTCCCCCACCCCACCATCACCACCCTCTGCACATCAACAAAAGAGATCCACAGGGACAGGGTCGCATGTTAACTCTTCTCGGGAATGCGAGAGTGCGCTTCAGCACGTGGACCCGCTCCAAATGCCGCTTGTATGCATGGCACACAAGTCTCATTTCATCAACTCACTGGAATCAACACAGCTCGCAGCACGCTAACATACTAACACTAAACACCCCAAACATGAAAAACCAAACCACCCTAAAGCTAAGCCTAGTTGGAATGCTACCAAATATTACAAGGAGCTACATCTCTCGTGCTCGTCATTGAACATGGACTCTTTTGTTGTGTTTACCTTTTACTATTAACAGAGTTTAACTATTTAAAATTTAAAGATAAGATAGTAAACATAATAGCATTGTGGCCAAACTAACTTATTTAAGACTTGTATTATTGTTTTTAAAGCAACTCCACAATGGCTAAAACGGTACATCACTGCTTCTTCATCTCTTCTGTAACTACTAGGGGAATGCTAGGCGCTAAGCTAACTTGCGCGGCTGCGCCCCATCTACGAGCTGCTTTTGGCTCACTAAAGCGGTTCAAGTCTATCTTTCCACATGCGGATCCGCTCCTCAAAGTTGCTTATTGTCACCTCCATGGTGGAGAATAAGCTACAATTCTGACAAGAATCATTTTCATCACTAATAGGGAGCGAACTAACAATACCGAGCAAAGGAGAGAGAGGAGAAGATGAAGAAGCCATGCTATCTGTTCAGCTAAAGTTGCAATAGTAGAAAAAAAAAAACACTTTTAACATAGATCAGGCTGGACAGATCACCACAAGCCACTCTGAACAAGTCATTTAAAAAGCTACACGGCACACACTTCTTACATCTGAAAAATGAAAATGAATCAGTACGTCAGCCAGGAGAAGCCTAGAAGGTCAAAAGTATATTCCAGCCTTCAATATTTATGTAGCTGTTTTCATAACAATATGTGTGTTATTCCTACATTTTATTATCATGGGACTGTTTATTGAAACAGTCAGATTCCAAATTGTCCTCACAGGTCAAGATAGCTGCATGGCCCACAATGTGAGCTTTTTTCCATCCTCTGATTGGTTGGTCACAGCAAAAACAGTTGCAGCCAAATTTACAAGCAAAACACTTCTATAGGTATCTGCACAGATTATTAAGCAGTATCTGTGCAACATATTGTCTGTATTTCATGTTATTAGATAAATATTGACTCTAAACTGCACCAGATGATGTACGTAGCACAGCCACTCAATTTTATATTTTGTTATTGAACGGTTTATAATTGCATCATGATAACGGTGGTATTAAACGGTAGAGGAAGTCCCCACTGAAGAGCAAAATGCACGGCCCACCACTGACATAATAACCTAGGAAGAAAACAGTGCAAACAAATATAATAGCAGCAACAAGAAAAAACAAAACATCTTGGATCTTAATATGTGGTAGTAAATATGATCTAATAATGCAACAATATTTGTACAATTAGTGCAATGTTGGAGGTTTAATAAAATTATTGACAGGAAATTATAGTGCAACAAAATGTTGATAAAATACTATTTGTATGCATAGTTCTGTTGCACGTTGAAATTAATTAATTAATTAATTAATTAATTAATTAATTTATTTATTAATTAATTAATTAATTTATTTTAGACATTCATGTTGCTGAACACAAACCAGACCAGTTGGGGTCTGACCCAAACAGCAGGAAGGTAGAAAAATGTTTAAAGATGGGCAGCAACCATGAACCGAGCAAGTGATTCCAACTAAACATGAACAGGAGCTGAAAGACTAAAATTGTCCATGTTTGTGAAAACAAATACGTTTGCCTCATTGAAGTCTAAACAAAAACAATGTTAAAGTCTTTGAGGAACCAAATCGTTATTTTCTAAACTCAAAAGACAATTTCAAAAATTCAACTAACCTATGGTGTGTGGTTTTATTAACGTGCAACATTAAAATTTTGGTCTTTGACGAATGTGCTGTAAAACAAACCAAATGTGATTTTGTAAACATTAAAGATGATTTGAGGTGTTTTTATTGAAATTAGTGATACGTTTTGTCTGACAAACCAACTGTATGTGTTTTTGTAAACATCAACAACCATTTTAAAATCTGTTTTTATAAATAGCCTATAGACAATTTTAGTGTTTTCGTAAACAAAAATAATTTGCCTTTGATAAAACTGAATATCAACACAATTCAGACTTCCAACGAAACCCTGTTGCATTTTTATTAAAATAATAGACAATTTTATTAACATCATGGATACTAGCCTACTTTTAGTCTTTGACGAGCCTTATTCGTAAACATTAAAACCGATGATATGCGTATAGTTTTCGAATACAGTACTTGACATTTTAGAACACAACCAGGAGACGTCTGACCCAAGCAGCGATGAGTTCAAAGGCCAGCAAGAAGGCATTAAAGGTATTCAAAGATGGAGAGAGAGACAGAGAGAGAAGGGGGGAGGGGGGGGGGGGGGGCGACAGAATGAGACAGGTAAATCGTGCGAACGCATCATGCGCTGTGCACGCGCGCCAAACGTCAGGTCATCCGCGGTCAAGTATGACGCGCGCGCACGCCCGCGCATCACAGTGCGCCATCGCCGAGCTGAAAACGCGCAGTCAGCCCTCGATCGCGCGCGCGCGCAAACACTGTTCCACTGTCGTGACAGCATGAAGCAAGCCCGCGCCCCCACTTCCCACGTGCGCGCGCTCACGGTGGTGCGTGTTATTGGTGGTCTTACCAGTAGAGAAGCTTGTTGTGCGGAATGGCGGGCGTTTTGTCGGACGCGCAGTTGATGCACCACATTGTTGTGTGCATGTGCGTAGCTCATCCACGCCAATGCAACGCCGAGCGGGAGCGCGCCAACCCACGAGAGGAGGGAGGGGCGGAGGGAGGGAGAGGGGGCGGGAGTTGTGCGCCTTCCTCTCCTCGGCCGCCTCCTCTTGTTTTTTTTTTGTTTTTTTTGTCATGAGTGACATTATTTTTTCTATATTGTACACAGTGAACCTCCATTTATACTCGGTTCAGTGCGATTAACAAATGGAGGAAGACAAAATAACAGTACTCAGGAAAAAAGTAATTATCCCCTGCATAAAACGAATATTCCTGCAGTTATTGAGTCACTTGTGTAGTTGTAAAAGTTGTTTTTTTCCCCGTAATCTCCGTGACAGTATTATACTGACACCCGGTGGCCAACTTGCACACCACATGAGCTGCAATGAAATAGTCATAATGGACAAACTGTTTAATACTTACAATCAGTAAATAAATATTATTTTATAATAATAACAATGCCGTTTTTTTTCTATTACAACTTTTTTTAAAAATATATATTTTTGACAACAATATGACCTTTTTTCCTTAAAAGAAAACAGACCTTTTATAATAAAAAGCTATAAAATTATTTCTCATTAAAAGATCAGCAAAATCTGTGCTCTTACAAAGTTATTGAAATGCATGATTATTTTGTCCTAAAATTTTTTTTTTTATAATTGCAATAATTTTCTCAATATTTTCTCACATTATGACATTTAGCAGAAATACATATTATCCATCCATCCATCCATTTTCTTGACCGCTTATTCCTCACAAGGGTCGCGGGGGGTGCTGGCGCCTATCTCAGCTGGCTCTGGGCAGTAGGCGGGGGACACCCTGGACTGGTTGCCAGCCAATCGCAGGGCACACAGAGACGAACAACCATCAAATACATATTATTTTTAAACAAAATAAATTGACATTTTACTCTCAAAAATACTTTTTCTTGGGAAAAAAAAAGTGATTCTTAAAAACAAATAATTGTGCACCTTTTAACAATATCGGTAGTATAAATGAGTAAACCTTTGTCTATTTTAACTTTTAACAAAGAAATATATTGTTTTTCGTCACAGATTTGACTTTGTTATAAAAACAAATCAGATTTAGTTTTTTGTTTTTAAATCCCCAAAACCACCTTCTGTTTTGTCACCTTCCCTCAACAAGAGAAAAACCTGACACACACACACACACACACACGCATGCACGCACGCTCACACGTGCGCACGAACACGCACACACGTACACAGCCTGACAGCAGGAAGCCTGTATCACCATGGCAACCCTTCACTTGACTTCTGCGACCAAGCCTCCTCCCTTCTGTCCCTCCCCAGCGCGTTGCATGGCAACCGTCGCCAAGCAACATCCATCCTTCCCGCCCTCTCTCTCTCTCTCTCTCTCTCTCTCTGTCTCTCTCTCTCTCTGTCACCTGCTCTCTCTTTTCGCCTCGCTCTGTCATTCTTCGTCGTGTCGCAAAAGTTGATTTTTGGGATTGTGAGTGATAGATTGGAGGGAAGAAAAGGAGATGAGTGAGAGGCTGACGGTGGAGTGGGGAAAGCAGGAGGGAGAGGTGTGACAGAAAAGAACGACACATGGCGGAGGAGGCTGGGGAGGTAGGATGGAGGATGTAAAAAGCAAAGGAAATGAGGAGGAAGGAGAGGAAGACAGAGAAAGAGAAAGAAAAAAAACAAATGCTCTTGAACACAATTCAAGTCAGAACATCTTGAGATTCTTGATGCCTCAAGTGACCCTGAACAAGAGTGACTGGATGAGGGGGAATGATGGCTGTGTGTGCGTACGTGTGTGTTTGTGTGCATGCAAGTCTGTTTGAGTTGAGTTTGTGTTTGTCTCACTGTGCCTTCTTCTGGTGTGTGTGACCTGGCCACCGGAGGGCATTATAATAGTCTTGCAGTCTCAAAACAAAGAAGAGTTTCACAACCACTTTAAGTGACACAGTAAATTGCAGCAATATTAATCATTTTTAATAGATAATAAAGAATATATGGCCTGTTAGTAGGGGTGTTAAAAGATCGATTCGGTGATATATTGCGATATTACAGTGCGCAATTCTCGTATCGATTCAGTATGCGTCCAAATCGATATTTAAACATGAATTTTTGATGGAAATATTCAACAAAACTCAAGGTTAGGGTTACCACTTTAAGCATAAAAGAATGTTATATTAATGGAACATTAAGCCTTAATAATTTAATGCTGTTCAAACATGAAACAGATTGCAACCTGTTTGTTAAATACAGTGGCCCACAGTTATAAGCCTCAAGTTTCAGATAAATAAATTTTTATACAATTCTTATAAATTTGAGTTGGGAAAAAAAATCAGTATTGAATGGAATTGTGACCTATGAATCGTGATACGGATCAAATCGCCAGGTACTAGGCAAGTCACCTGTTAGTATTGTTATGTTATAGACCCTTCCAAGTGTGACGTCACGTTTAGGTGTGCCCCTTGCGGTGGAGGGCAGGGCGTCAATGCGAGTGAATTAGAAAACAATCAGCGTGACCTAAAAAAATAGGTCAAATAGTTGATACGTCAGTGACCAACGCTATGGTGAACTTGTGCGCGGCCTACAGATGCTCTAATGGGTCAAAGAGAGATGAGCTCACTCTTTCGGTTGCCGGTAGTGATTCTAAAACAGGCGGAAGACAAAGAGGAGTGAAAGACGAGCAGAGTGGCTAGCGCCAAACTACGACGTAACTGTTTGCACCCACAAAAAGTACGAAGATATGCTCAGATCATTTTATATCAGGTAGTTTTTCTCTTCTTCATATACTGTACAGTGGGTCATAACATTAACCTATGATTGTAAATTTGAGGCAGACGCCATGTTATCTTTAGTGAAACAATCATTGCATAAGTATTTTGAACAAAAAAGTTAACGATTTAACACGATTGTCACAATTAACACTTTGCGGTCTGTTTGTTAGCAGCTAGCACGCTTAGATAGCTTGAAGACTTCGATATACAGCAAGACGAGTATATCCGGACACAAACGATTTAATGAATGACAATTTTAACCATGAAAGTAGTAATCAACGTACTGTTTCAACCAAAAATAAAATACCTTAAGCTTCTACTTCCACTTTGCCTTCCAACAAACTCGTTTTTGTAGCTAGCGGCTCCAAACGGCTGGTTTCAATGAGTCGCAGTAATGTAGGGTCCTACTTGTGACGTTTTTTGTGACACTTGACATATTTCCCACCTTTAACAAAAATGCTCACCGAAAATCAAGCTCTCCACATTCATTTGTTATGGGATGTTTGCCCTCCGGGAGGCGCAGTGGGAGCTAAGCAGTGACGTCAGCTGGAAGGGTCTATTGGTCTACATTTGTTGACGCGCCTATGGTGATTGTCAGCATGAAGCTGAACGGCTTTCATAAGGGAAAAGCTATGAGGTTTTACAAATGCTCTACGTCTGTGTTTAATGTTTAATTTGATGTTAAACTTGGAGCAGCTTGAAGCCTTTTTTGAAGAATTGTTTTATAATTGTGAATACATTTTCAGCCATTAGTTAATTAATTACTGCTTATATTTTGCCTCATACCGTAGCCTCTTTGCAATCGGAGACTTATAAACAAATAAATGAATAAACAAATAAATAAATAAATAAAGCTCCCACACAACTTTGTAGTGTTCCCCGAATGAGGATGTTGTAAACGAGGAAGACGAGGTCCTGAGGGAGGCTGACAAAAAAAAAAAAAAAAAAAAAAAAAGTTTGTTCAAGGGGCAGCCTATGATCTAGAAATCTATTTTGAATCTATCTACGCTATGAATCAAAGCAAAAATAAAAAGTGCTGAACAGTGAGCCGGAGGAGCAGAGGCGATCCCTCAGCTGAGATGTGCAAAGTCAGCAATTCAAGACCACAAATCAATCAGTTTCTGTGCGCTTTAGTTTGCACACCCACAGTATCCTTTTCCCCATATAAACAAAATAGAGGACAGTAAGCTACTTTATACACATATGCATTATTATTGAATGCACTCTTATTATAAAGTATTCATACAGATTGGGGTTTGACTCCATGCTCCTCCCACATTAGCTAGCCTTACAACAAAGGTTTATCTTTGTAGCAACAATGCTGGTTGATTTGGGCTAATTCCCCGATAGGAGTTTGAATAAAATATCCAAAAGGGATGCTTCAAACAAAAACAGCCAACTTCCTGTTAAGTTTTGAGCAGGTGTCTCTTTGAGACTTTTTCTAACACAGTTAGCAATATTAGCAGCAGTAGCCTAATAGGGAAAATCACAGTATTAGCAGCAATCTGTATGTAGCGCTTGGCAGACGTTTAGCAGTATTAATGGAAGTTAGTCAGAGCATATTTTTTGTTAAAAGAAACAAATCCGCAACAATACTACTCATGTCCTGTTATGCTAACAACCTAAAAATAGAAATACATGTCAGCCGCGTGCTGCATGAATTATTGAGCGCGGCGCACTTGAGTGTCTTTACGCGTCACTTCACTTCGGCAGCCTTATTTTATCCTTCTTCATAGTGACACGAAGCTAAACGCAGCAGTAGCACAGCAAAATAATTGACAGCAAAGATAGCATTTGACATCCGTGAACAACGTAAGCAAAGGACAATATGCTTCAGCAAAATTAGCAGACAAAAATCCTAAAATGAAAATAAAGTTAGCTGCGCTAACATTAAATACAACACTGATGTAAAAAAGGCTTCTACCCGTCAGCCCTTCTTTCGGATGTCAATGTTGCAAATGATGTGATCGATGTAACCTGTAATAATTTGTCTGAAAGGGAAAAAATTAATAAAACACAACAAAACAAAACCTGGTGCCAACCGCAGCAAAAATAGCACTTAACATTTGTTGGCGACAGTAATTATTTTAGCATCAGCTGCAAAGCTGAATTGCATCAGCAGCAGTAGCAAAGTTAGCATTCAAAAGCTGTTAGTATTGCAAGCACAACACACTGAGTTCCTCCACATAATGACTCGGTTCACAAGCATATTACATTCCCCTTCATCTGACCATTAGCGTGGATTTTAAACATAGAAGCGCCAAAACATGCCTTGTGAAAATTAAACTGCACTAAAAAATTTGCCACTAGAGGATGCTGGAACTGCACAAATGGAAATCAACCTGACTTTTTAACAGATGTGCTGCTTTCAATATCATGACATGACGACGACGGTATATTGTGGCAGTTTTAATATCGCAATATCACGATATTGCCAGTATCTTTACATCTCTAATACACACATACACACCAACACATTTACATACACACTTTGCATACACATATGAATCCACTCTCACACATACGCATTTGTAAGTCCACTACTGACTTTAAACAGTCAAGCATACACACGCACGTATGCACGTATATGCACTCGTATGCACAGTTACACACGTTGACCCTGACCTGCATGTTCACACACGCATACACACATGGTGCAATGTCAGACCCAGCAGGAGGGAATGACACACATTTCACACACAGATGCAGAGCAGTGCCTTACCTATATGTAGACAATGAAGACACCTTCCATTCTCCCTCTCTCACACACACAGACACGCACACGCACACACCTGTATTTGTCTCCTCCTGTTCCTCTCCCTTTCTCCCTTTGCCCTTCTCTCTCTCTCCTCCCTCGGTTTGTCTCTCGCTTGCTCGGCCACACCCCCGACTCGTATGCTCTCCCTCCTCTCTCGCTTCCGCTTCCTTCCAGTTTGACGCGTCCCCCTCCTCCTCTCCTTCCTTGCTCCCATCTCTGACACAACCCTCCAGGAAGCCCCCGCCCCTCCTCGCCCCAGCCAACCCAAGCGCCCCCACCTCCCCCAGACGCATGGTTACGCTGCTGACAGCCAACCACGTGTCCGCTTTTCAATTTTTCACTCTCGACTGCACACACGCAGGCGCATACACTCAATGTGTCCTCACAAAGACAGGTGTGCATCTCCCCAATATGTCAATGCGGGGTGCCACGCAAACAAAAGAACGAAAAAACACACAAACACACACTATGTCAAGTGCTAGGAGCTAGTTGGTGCGACGGATCACAAAAGTCACGGTTCGGATGGGCTCACGGATTTGAGTTACGGATTGGATTGTTTTTTGGATCATAAAGAAAAAGATAAATAGTACCTTTGTAAACCGCTTTTTCCCATTAAATAAAAAAAAAAAAATCAATTCAGAATGTCTCATAAAGCCGTTTAGGATTTAGGAACACAACTTTAAGTGCAATATGAGGGAGAAACGTTCTTATTTTATACATGGTCCATGTGTAAAATAAGGTATTAATGGCATAAAGTTGTGTTCCTAAAATCTAAATGGCTATGTTTGACATTTTGAGTTGAATGGTTTTCTTTTTTAATGGGAAAAAGTGTTTTATAAAAAAGTTCTTTTTATCATTTTCTTTTGAATAATGAAAAGACCTCACATTGCAATTTAAGGCACATTCCCTTCCTTTGAACATGGAGAGTGAATTACAAAGTAGCCTTCGTCCAGAATATTGAGACAGAGAAGAAAAGTAAGCCTGGTACCAGCTGTCAAACTCATTTACAACTACCAGTCGGGCGGCGTGGCTCAGTGGTATGGTGGTCGTCTCCCAACCCAGACGTTGTGGGTTCGAGCCCATGCCATTGTGCAGACCCGTCATCAGAAACAAATTGTAGGGGGGGCATTACCTTTTTTTGGGGGGGGCACACTTTATCAACCTAAATCTAATGTTCATCAGGTTGAACAGCGGCATTGTGACAACTGCAAAAGTGTTCAGAAATATTTTCTGTCACTTAAAAGCGGCAGTTCGTTCTGAAATCTAAAAGACAAACTGAAAAAAAAATGTGTAGTTCATTTTGCATTTATTCAACTCAAAAGTTCATTTGAAACAAATCCACTCTTCACTTCTGTAAACAACTATGTCCGAATGAATGACTCTGTGACCCAGCCCCTTCTATCTGGAATTGGCTAGCAGTTGCCTTCATTTGCGTGTTGGATTAGGGCTGTACGATATGGACAAAATTTCCTTTCATTTTTGCCAGACATCTCTATTCTTTGATCTTTGACTCAGCATGAGACTTCACATCATTTTACTTTTTTTATGGTGCCTTCTGTATTTTGTGTTATTTTATTTCTGTACTTGAACAGATTTTTTTTTTTTAGTATTTTATTTGGGTGTATACTTATCTACTTATATTTACTCGAATTAATTTTATTTTGTGTTATTTTATTTCACTTGTGTCTACTAAAAGACTAATTTCTATTCCATGCAGCAATGGCTGTTTTAAAGTGATTTAGAAATAAGGTTGAGTTATGTCGATGATATACAGAAACAACATATGGGTTCAGTGAAAAACTAAGCAGAATATCAATCCAAAAGGATGTGTAAAGTGCTGTTTTTTTAATTAGAACTTAGTGACAGTCATCAACATGAACAAACTTGGCAATAAAAAAGAGAATTCAACTCACATTGTCCTGCAACTGCTTTAGTGATAAATAATTTTATGCTCCTTAGTTGTTGTTGTGTATGTGTGACTGCTTGGGTCTGTTAACAGCATACTGTGTATTGCTACAATTCATCCGTGCTGTGTGGCTTGACTAATTAAAATAAAAGTTTGACACTCACTTGTAAACATAACCAGTGGACTCAGGATTCCCATTGATGTCAACTGTGTCATCCTGAATCGAGGTTTGGCATTTGGTGGCTTCCATTAAAGCGGCACGACGTGCTCACTGCTCAGTCTTTGTGCCAGCGCCAGCCGGCAAATGCGCACTATCTACCCGGAAGTAGATTTGGCTAAGGCACGTCTGCAGAGCGCGCGTCTCCCCCCCACCCCACCCCATCCCTCCTGATCCTGATTGTCATTGGCTCGCTTAGTTGTCAATCACAGCCAAACTTGAAAGGAGGTATGTGGTTGGCTGGCACGCCATGCTTTACTTAAAACAGAAGGCACAAGTTTAAGTGACTGATAGGACGAATAGTTGGTGAGTCATCTTGCTAGGGCGGGCACGGCTGACTGACAGGGCGGGCACGGACCTCCAAGCCCCGCCCATGGCGACGGGTCCGCCATTGTGACCACATCGAAGTATCCTTGAGCTACTGAACCCCCAATTGCTCCTGATGCTGCATCATCCGTAGGTGAATGGGTAGTCAAAAATGTAAAGTGCTTTGAGCGCCTTGTAAGGTGGAAAAGCGCCTTATAAATGAAGTGCCATTTACCAGTGCCATTACTTGTTGGTTATGCTAGTTAGCGAGTTCTGCTAGCCACTTACATCGGTGACTTCTGCCGTATCGTACAATGACGGCGTAATTAACTAGTAGTTTCTTAGCGTCCTAAATTAGCAAATGAATATGAGTTCGGGATAGCGTTGTGTTGATGTTGGTTGCAACTTCAATGTCAATCAACTACGATAAAGAAATGGGAAATGTCTAAAAGGGAAGTCAAGCTAGCCATCACGCTGTGACATGCATGGCCAACTTCAAAGTAAAAGTCTACTAAGGTTATTTGCATTGCCGTCATTGACTCATTGTAAAATTGTTTTAAGCTAGCCTTAGCGTAGGCGGCGACATTGAGTATGTTTCAGCTTCCTTGACATGTCGAAATGGTGTCGACTGTGAATGCGCACTTTTTTTCCCCCCACCAACCCGTGTGCGATACGAACCGTGGGGCCTAATCCGAACCGACCATGGATCAATGATGATCCGTTGCACCACTACTCGGAACTAATTGAGGGTTTTTCTGGTGGAGAATGCTCAAAATGTCCCCTCAATACACGTGAAATGTCAAGGGTGGTGCCACACAAAATAGAAAGACAAAAACACACACACGCACACTCGTAATGTCCTCACAAAGACACGAGTGTCCCCACTCTCTCCATTACTGTATGTTAAAGTGGTGGTGCACAATTAGGAAGAACAGAGCACACATGCACACACACATGCACACACAGTCAAATGCTAGGAGCTAATTGGTGGAGAGTGGTCAAAATGTCCCCAAATGCCCCCTAAATACTTCGACTTAGACTTGACTTTATTGATCCCTTTGGGATGGCTCCCTCTGCGATATTTACATTTCCAGCAGCAATAAGAACAGGTAATAAAATAAAAAATAAAAATTCAATCAGTCAATAAATAATGATGGGATTCCTTCCACACGACAAAAACACACGCACGTTAGCCATGGGTGTTTTTTTTGTTTGTTTGTTTGTTTGTTTTTTTAGACTCAAGCAAAATTGGAGATATGTACTTCATGACCCCAATCAGAAAGCGGCACAACATCCAGCCACCATCAATTTACAATTGATGACAACAATTTGGTTGCCTTGCACTTGAAGGACAATATCAATTGTGGGCAGTAATGCGCCATTAAGATGATTTGCCAACTGTCAATAGACTTCACAGAAGAAGAACAAGGACAGACAGACGATACATTAGTTAACATGATAGGCTCATGCACATGTGTCAAGATCCGGTCCTCGAGGGCCAGAGTCCTGCATGTTTTCGAGGTTTCTCTACTCCAACGCACCTGATTCAAGGATCAGGATAATTATCAGGCTCATGCAGAATGTGCTGATGAGCTTAAATATGATATAAATATAGGACTGCGGCCCTCGAGGACTGCAGTTTGACACCTATGGGCTAATGGATGGATTGGCAAGCAAATGGGTGGAACCTCGACTTAATGGACTAAATGGGAGGAAGCAGTCCCATTATTGTTGTAAATATATATATAAATGCTTGAAACTCTTAGAAAAGTTTTGAAGTTGATCTTGTCTTAATTTGCGATGATAGCATGCAGCTTCCTTTTTTCCATCTCTGTTAAAATTGGATTCCATAGATAAGGAGATAGCAAAACAAAACAAAAACAACTGTATACCAAACCGAAAATAGCATGCTAATGGGACACATGCACATGACATAACGAGAACTCGCTCCAGTTGACAACAGCCACACATATGAATAGGAAGATAGCACACGCTTCTAAAGCGAGGCTAAGCTAATTGTCCATGCTTTCTATTTACTTTTGATGCTCGCCCCTGTTAACATGGCCGCCATATTGGTTGGTAGTTAGCCTATTTCTATAGTCTACTCCTGTACATCTGTGACAACGGCATGACAACTAGTCTTTACATTGATCAGCTTGATTAGATCGGGAGATATTTAGCATTTTTATCCAAAATCGATGATCGGCTGTAATGTGATTTGCCGATGGCATCATTTAGACGTTACAGATTCTAGGGATTCTGTGCTGTGAATAATTGTTAATAATACATTTGTCATCAGTTAGATAAAAAACAAACACATTTTTCAATTATTTCATTTTTTTTGGGGGGGGGGGCTATAGCTGCTAAAAACTTAAGTGCGCCCTCCATCCCGATGAGGTTGACGTCTCCTACCTGTGTAAGGGGGACCAAGATCCAGAGGAGCGCAGACAAAATGAAGGGCAAAGCTTGCAGACGCCTGAAATGCAAAACATCCCAGGAATCCCCTTTTGTACGTTTGGGTCAGTCTAGATGGCACGTTCATAAACGTCAGCAGATATCCTCCAAGGAAATTCCAGATGTAGAGAAAGGTTCATCATATAGGCACATCGGGTGGAGTGTGACAACATTGTGGAGCAGTCACCTGTCAGTGTCTACTGGAACGCAAATATGCCCTCTCCATATAGACCAAGAAACTCAGTGTGGGGCAGAAATGTAAAAATTAGTCCCACTTTTATGTCACAATCTGGCAACATTGAGAAGGGCTCGCTCACAAAAACTTTTTGGGGAAATAGCCAGAGAAAAATTTTCTCCAAGAAAAACGAAAAAAAACCCCAGTATTTTCTTTTACAAATATTTTGTGGTTAAATTGTCACAATAATATGAGAACTATTTTGTACATTATGTTAAGAAATCAATTGTTTCATCATCAGAATCATCTAATTTCATCCATCATCGACTTGCACAGTGCTGCTGTTTTGGTTAGCAACAGACTCATCCATCCATCCATTTTCTTAACCGCTTGCTCCTCACAAGGGTCGTGGGGGTGCTGGAGCCTATCCCAGCCGGGTTAAGGCGGTACACCTTGAACTGGTTGCCAGCCAATCACAAAAACAGACTCAGTCATGGAGAATTAAATGTGTTTGTCTATTAAAAAAAAAAAACAACCCTCATATTTTCCTTATAGAAAAAAAGAAGTATTTTCTGTTGAAAATAGTAGTTTCTAAAAACAGACTGCAAGAAAAGGACAGGAATTTGTTTTTCCGAGTCATGTTTGTTTTTAGAAGTCATAATCTTGCAAGAACAAAGATGTATGTAAAAAAAATAAATAAAAATAAAAAATCCGGTAATTGATAGGCATTTTTTTTATTTTTGCAGAAGTCACATTTTTGGATGATTATTTTTTACCATCAGAATCATCTCTCAACCGGCTTAACATGCCTCACTTAGTGCTGTTTTGGTTACCAATGGAGTTTTAGCAACGAATTGTTACTCGAGACTGAGGGATGGCTACTATTAGAAAAGAAAAAAAAAACAAAAGAAAAAATAGGGATTTAGTAGTCCTGCTCTTTGTGATACTCCAGGTGGTACTTCCTAATTGAGGGGTACATCCTGTTCCATGTTTCCCAATCCAGGTGGTACTTCCTGTCCCAGGCGGTACTTCCTAATTCATGGGTCATTTCATGTTCCAGGTGGTACATTCTGTTGGAAACGGTACCCCATAGTCCACCTGGTGCATCATGTACTAAGCCATATTCCAAGTCCAGGTGCTACTCCCTGCAGTTTATTATATGTCCTGTTTCAGGTAGTACTCTACCTCCTAATCCTGGTGGGTCTTCATGCTCCAGGTCATAAAATCCAGGAGGTCCTTCCTGTTCAGGTGGTACTTCCTGTTTCAGGTTTTCAAATCCAGTTACTACTTCTGGCTTTTGGTGGTACTTTTTCTTCCTGGTATTGCTTTATTCTCCTGCAGATATTTCGTGTTTGTGGCAGTATTTTTTGACTCTAGTCGAGCTTTTTAATCCATGGGCTACTTCTTGATCAGCTGGTACTTCGATCTGTACTTCCAGCTCCGGGTCGACATGTTCTTGCGTTGAGGTGGTTGCTGATGCGTGAATGTGTGGCTTGGTTCTTTTTGCAGACGTCCCCTCTTCCTCTCCCTTCTGTCACTCACCAAACTAGCTAAAACCTTAATCCAATTATCCGCCGCCGCGCCTCCTTCCAGTCGACACATTTAGATTGAGAAGAGAATATAGGCGGTACTTCCTGTTCCAAGTGCTACTTCTTTTGTCCAGACTGTGGGTCCTAATTCAGGAAGTACTTCCTTTTTCAACTGGTACTTCCTGATCCACGGTAGTCTTACTTTTTATTTTCCCCCAGGCTGTAATTCCTAATCTATATGCAGTACTTAATTTTCCAAACTGCACTCCAAAATCAAGGTTGTACTTCCTAATTCAGGGTTTTAGTAGTCCTGATCTTTGTGGTACTTCCCTTTCTAGGCAGTAGATGGGGACATGTGCATGCATGTGTGAGATTTCCAGCGGAACAAGCTAAGGATTGTGGGTAGTAACAAGTGATTCGAGTCTAAAAGCAGCAGTCATTTCTTCATAACTTTAATCTGAGCCTCCACCATCATCCTTGTCATCAATCTCCTGATCCTCACCAGACACAAACAATTCACAGACATTCTGCATGTTTTCATTGCAACATAGTTCTTCTTGTGAACTGCTTTTAAAAGAATATAATATACTGTATTGTAGCATCCAAGGTCACGTTCGCTTCAAATCATTCACAAAAAAACAAAAAAAACAAAAAACTATTTACAGTACACACTGTATGATCAGGACACACTGAGAATCAGAAAATGATACAACATGTATGTATGTTCCGCTGCAGCAGCAGATACAGTGACTGTTGCCATGGTAAATTAAATAATAATAATCACAATCATAAAAACCAGTACAAATAAAATACTTCAAAATGTGTTTGTTTTTTGCGGGGCATTAATGGTCAGTTAAAAAATATAATTTTATCCTGAATGAATTAGTTCTGTCTTCCTCCTCTCGCACTACATCGCTCATCTTCTGAAAGCTGAAGCACGACATAAGTGAGCCAATGCTAAGGAAGTTAGCATTTTTCTGTAATACAGTGCGACTTTGAGTACGTGACCAACATCAACGTTTGCATTTTCTCTTTACAGCGACTTCAACGTTACAGATTCCATGTCATATTATGTGACACAATAGTGCTGTTGTTAAACGTCACACCCCCGCTCCCTACCGCTGTTGTTCTGCCTCTGTTACTATATAGGAAGTGGGATAATTTGCCTTTAATACCCATTTCTATGAGTTATCTTTTACGCAGAACCTTAGCAAGGCAGAATATTGCCACAATTGTCTGCGATTTCACACAGCAAAATGTAATAAGACTGTGAGAATATGAAGTGGCTGTAATCATTCATCCATGCCCAATGCAGAATTTCGGAATATGCCTTAAGTTGTACGTGGCTTTAATTGATAGCATACAAATTAATTCACTAAATAAAATATTGGCAACCAATCAAGTGAGGCTGTGTGTTACCATGATCAATCAATGATCAATACTGATAATCCTTGAGTGTTTTATTTTTCCTATCATTGTCAAGCTAGCTACCTCGCTAGCGTGTGTTAGCACCTGTCAATCATTTGTTGGCGATAAACAACAAAAATCTATTTTGGTGAGCAAGCGACAATGTTAGTGTCAACACAAGAAACTAAAAGTCATTATTGCAGTTGGCAAGTTTATTGTGTTTGGCTTTAACTCACTTACTAATGGGGCATGGATTTACTGAAATTATTTCGCAACGTGCATCCGAAGAGAAACCACACAAATATTTAGCGATATCAATAGAGTGCAAATTTTGCTAATCAATACATTGAAAACAAGTTGTGTGGATGCTAATTCATGGGCATGCTAACTACTAGCCAAGTAATGTTAATAGAATGATTCCTTATTGTAATACTATTCTATGATATACAGTTGTACTATTTAATATTATAGAGAATAATCATCATCATCATCATCATAAATATAATGACAATGTCACATTTTTGTTTAATTCTGTCATTACCCTGATTGTCACTTATTCAGGCAATGTTTATGCAAAATCATTTGATTTAAAATGTCTAATGGAATATTTTTTCCTTACAAGAGGAAACACTAACATTAGTGTGCTAGTTGCAGCATGTTGTCATTTGGCTGAAGTGCAAAAAGAGTAGAAATGTCACATTTCAGACAACATTATTAGAATGTCACATCATATTCTTGTTAATATTCATTTGGAACTAAATATTAGCAACAAAACTAGGTATTAAAGTAAACAAGGTATATAAAAAAAACACGAAGCTGTTATTTTACTTTAGATTACATTATGTAAGAAATTTTTCACCACACAGCCGAAATCATCTATGACACAAACTGTAAAACAAAACAGAACAAAAAACTTCAAGTGTAATCGGGCAGCTTGGCGATTAAGTGCTGCCTCCACCAGGGAAAATACAAACGATGTATTATGTCTGCTTCCTCTTTAGACTGTTGGGGTAGTAGTAGAAGGTTGCTTGAATAGCCCTGAGCTCCGACCTTGGTTGTCATAGAAACTAATTATCATCAGCATTGGCCCAGCAATTGATGGACTGCGCCTCCAAAAGAAGAGTGGTTGCAAGCTGATGTTTCGTGGACATTTAGATCGGTTTTATTCTTAATCCTAACATATATATATATATATATATATATATATATATAAAGGACAGTGGCATGTCAAAAAAAATCATGGGCTGTATTTTAGACAGACGCACATGCGCTAGGCCTAAACACTGGCATATCTTGATTTTCATGCCAGGGAACAACATCGGGTTTACGTTTGGCAGCCCGTGCTGCAACGGTCAATTTTGGTGACTTGACCTACGTGTAAATCAGAGCAGGTCTAAGTTGTGGTGCAAGTGGTGTAATGCAAGGTGCAGGCAAGACGAATTCTGAGCTCTGCGTGTTTGTGTGGTGGATGAGCTTTGCTCGAGACTTACACGGGGCAGGAAAATAGGGCCCCATATGTTGTTACCAATATCACTCTGTTATGGACTGAGGTTCAGTTAATCAAATCAAAACACGTTTAGTCGTTGTTGCGTTAGCACGTTATCATTTACGCTTTGAATGGCAGCCTGATGGATGTTAATGAAAACACTCACATGCGCTCGCACACGTATTAATTTAAATCAGGGGAGGGCAAACTTTTGCTCAAAGGACACCATTTGCAGAACAGAGATTTATACATACATACATTTATGCACATATATACACTTACTGTATATACATATATACATGTACATACATATATACATATACTTATATACGTATATTATATATACACATATACTGTATACATATATATCAGTTTATTTGGATACTAAATAATTTTTACATTTAACTTATAATTAATCTAATATTAATTAACCATTAAATGAAATATAAAATGCTTTTTTATGTACAATTGCTTATTTTGTGATGCTTTAGAATATGATTTACAATTTAAAAAAACTAATTATATGAAATAATTAATATATTTTAATGAACCAATGTTGGGATAAAAATAGAACTACATTAACGCAACAAAAAAATATTACAGGACATACCGTGGTCCACGGCTCATATGTTGCCCACCTTTTCTTTAAATGTACAAAAAGCTAAATTAAACAAAGTATTCCAATTTCTTGTTTTTTTTTCCTTTTTGACTTATCATTAATACAACCATTACTACTTCTACTAATGATAATTTCTTCGATTATCAACATGTAATGATGCATTGTGGCTAATAATAAAACTCATTTTGCTAGTATCAACAATGATTGAGCAGTCCATGGAATCAGCATTTCACCGAACGTAGCATTCTAAGGCCTCTGTCGTATTTGTTTCATTTGAGCCACACCTTAACAGAGCTACATAAGTTCCATTATAATATATATATGTTATCATAAATCATGTCATGTGTCATATGCCACTTGTGATGGCATCAAAGTGGTGACTGGACTCACCATTGCTCTGGACTGTTGACCCCAAGTATTTAAAGTCATCCACCCTCTTTCTCATTCATGCATATATTTATTGTCTTTCTTATTTCAGTCAGGCACATTTTAAAATGTTTCTCCACCTTGTCCTTGCTTTCACTGCAGATCACAATGTCACCTGCAAACATCATGGTCTGTGGTGATTCCAGTCTAACCTCATCAATAATGTCAGCATATCCAGCTATTGTCAAGAGGAAGGGGCAAATAATGCATCCATGCTGTTGTTGACAAATACATTTGTTTTGAGCCTATCCGCCACTCCTCATTCCCCCAAGCCTTAATTTACGTGGGTTATCGACTGAACAGCCTGGTCAAAGCCTCCACAGCCACATCTAGATGCTTCCATACCTCCACAGGTATGTCATCATCCACCGCCTTTCCTTTTTTCATTATCGTCAGAGCCTTTCTAACTTCACCCTGACAAATCATGGCTACCTCCTGGTCCATCACAATTCCTTCCTTCTCTCATTTTTCTCAGACATCAACTCCTCAAAGTATTCTTTTCATTTATCCAGCGAATTAATTGGCACCAGGTAACACTTTGCCATCTCTATCCTTAATCTGTTTGACCTGCTACAAATCCTTTCCATAGCACTCTCTGTCTGGCCAACCTATAAAGATATTTGGCTCCTTTTGTATTGTCCAACCTGGCATACATGTCAGATCATATGCCTCTTGTTTGGCCTTTGCCACCTAGCTTCACTTTATGTCTTCCTTACTCAGTCCACTTTTTCTTAGTTAATCTCTTTTCTTGTGAAAAGCTCCAAAGTTCCACCACCAAGTCTCCATTTACATATCAATTACAAAATTGCTGCTTCCTATTCATTAGCGGGCATGGGTCCTTGAGACTTTTTAGTCCACTCAATTTCGAGTTGATAAGTGAAACTGGTGTCAGGTGCTATTTATTTATTTATTTTTCGAACTCTGCACGAAGTGGGGTGGGGGCTACTGAGTGAGTTTTGGGGAGTTCACTTGGAGACCACTAAAATACACCAATTTTCAGGCTGTTCAGTTGCCTGAAACACAAGAAACAATATGGTTCCAAGAAGGCCTTCAAACAATCCTATTTAAAAATACTAATTATGATTAATTCGATCACATTGCCACCTATGTTTAGCCTTGACAGTTCCGGTTTTGTGTTTTCATTGAGAAAAGTTGTGACCAATTGATCCATATCACTATGGTGTTGGAATACCAAGCGCAGTGCTAGGGGTCTCAAAGGGAGGAGCTAGACACCGTGCAATTGTGTCCACATAAAACCTCGTCTTCTTGTAAAGATGTCCTCCATTGTGTGTCCTATATGTGTCAACTTCCTCTTCTTTGATAAACACATTGTGTGGCCACAAAGTACATGTCTGGTGGCACCTACACATGACAGGATTTACACTCCTTAAAGGGATACTTGACTCATTGAACAATTTCAGCAGTAAAAAGTTATTATTTTGTCCAGAATGAATTTGATAACTTAATTATTTTTCATGTACAATTAATACCTGTAAAAACTAATTTTCTACTTGCTGTTGACTGATGATGACATCACCTGTGCTGAGGAAGTACCGATAGGTAACAGCCAATTATGGCTCACCAGTTTTCTGTCTTTGGTCAGTAAACTGAGCCATGATTGGTAATTACCTGCTTCCTCAGCACGGGTGATGTCATCATCAGGCGACAACAAGTAGAACAATTACTTTTTAAAGGTATTAATTGTACATGAAAAGTAATGAACTTACCACATTAATTATAGACAAAATATTAACTTTTTACTGCTGAAAATGGCTCAGTGAGTCAAGTATCCCTTTAAATTAACATCAGATAATCTTAAAAGGGCATATATATTGACTTTTTAGAGTTTGTATATACTGTAATGGGGTTGAAATGACTAGCTTGATGTCGACTGATTGGCCGTCACGTGCTCAGAGCTGAGCAATCCGAGCTGCAGTGTTACCCCGGGTTTTCACCGGATGCAGTTGCGGTGCGGTTGCGGTGCGGTCCGGCGACGCAAGCAATTAGATTCCATTCATTCGAATGGTGCAGTTTACACCGCTTGCGGGTGCGTTGCCTGTCGACTGCGTCTCAGCTGCGGCGTGCCGCAGGCCTTCCGCAAGGATAGACCTATTTTCTATTTTTGCCGGATGCCGCAGCGGTAGGCCTCCGGCAAATGGCAAGCTAGCACAAAACACATCGAGCAGGACAGGAAGACCGACGCAGTTTCAAAAGAAATTTCCGGTTACCTTTCAGAATAAAACACTCGCCAGCTCCTATTTCGCAAGCTTTTCAGCAAAACGTGACGTGGGCGTCGCCGGGCCATGTGCTCATTCACGGTTTAGACACCAGCGAACATGGAGAGGAGAGGTTTATATTGGAGGTGGAAAACCACAAAATAATATATGACACGGCACATCCTTTTTATAAGGACAACCAAAAAAAGGATGCTGCATGGAATCTCATAGCAGAAGAAGAAGAAAAGGTTAAATCAAAAGAAGTCCACCTCTCTTTCTGCTTCTCTGTTGAGCACAGATTTTCTGTATGTTTGTCGTTGTGAAATGCCACATGATCGCGCGCGCGCGGTCCCGCAAGACACGTTGGGAAGTGGGCGGCGACGGAGCTGCCGGACCGCAGCTGTGCGGAGCCAGTGTGGATTGACAAAAAAATTGACCCGTCCGGAGCACGCAGTCAAGACGCACCGCACCGCAACCGCACCGCAACCGCATCCGGTGAAATCCCGGGGTTAGCTAACATGGTTACCAGTTTTATCTTCTGATAGAAATGCTATGTCTACATGGATACTGGTAAGGTAAAAGTGCAATTTAGCAGCTTGGTGGCAGGTGAAATGATGCATTTATGTGGGATACTTGACGATTTGGAGACAATAGCACTGGCTTTCTTATTCACAACACTTGATTGCTCTGTAAAACTGATGAGAGTGGGTATAAGGATGGGCTGTCACTAACAGAAGTAAGATAATTCCACTGTGACAAGTAATATCAAGTAGAAACAAATCTTACTGTTCTTGATCCTTGGAATATTTTGACAAAAGTGTGCCACCAACATGTTAAAATGTCTGGCAAGTGTTTTAGATTGTAGACATTAGACAACAATGTAGACACAATGCGTCTCATGTAAACTTGATTTTGATTGCACACTTTCTTCTAAACGTCATGCCTCGCTAGGTGCTGCTGTTTTGGTTAGCAATGGAGTTCTACTGGGCTCAGCAGTAAAATCCTGTCAACAAAATGAGTTGTGAAAATTATGCTTACGACATGTTCTTTTTGGGATTCCCAGATGGGAGCAAGAAGAGTCTTTCTGAGGGATGTGTTTATTTGTCTCGAGTGGCAGATGGTCTGTTTCAGGGAGGGCCACGGTTAGAGGAAACATACAATTTACCTCTTGAATCTCCTAGTTAGACACTCCAGAAACCACACGCGATCCATTTTAGTGGTCGAAACAATGTGCTAAATCCAGTCTGATATTGATCGTTCTCAACCTGAGGCCACTTTTGGTTAAGTGTCAACACAGACGCATGCAACAGCACTCCTCCTTTGTGAAAGATGTTTGGATCGTTGAGAATTGATCAATGCTTTGTTCACACCATCATTTGTACTGTGTTTAAACTAGTAGTATTAATTTGGGGTTTCATTCCACTTTAACATGAAATTGCCACAATGTAAGGGGAGGATGAGCATGGAGGAAGTGTGTCGATAAGCCATTGTTTGGACCAACAAAAGGTTTCTTCTGAATTCTTCTCGGGAATCACAAGACCACATATTCATGATTAAATCAAAAGTCATGTACTCATGTTTGGCTCCAAACAAGAAAAAGTCACACAAGTCAATGTTGTTGTTGTTGGCTAAGGAAGTAGCTAGGAGAACCCTTGCCACATTTGAGCCGAGCAGTGCATGTTCGTTTACGTCCGGCTAGCAAGCGCGCAAGTAGCAGTTCTGTGTCCTTTGGAGTTTGGAGCAGCTGGCGCTTGTCTGTGATGTTTTGTGCACGAGAGAGCTATTAGCTTGCTGCTAGCTTGCCGTTTAGCTCATAGCAGCACTGTGAGCATCCACGGAATGCGGACGGGATGGACACCGCAGCACTGCTTAGAAAGCGTCCCGTCCAGAATATGATGTTCTTCGACGGGAAAACTGCTCATGGCTTTGACGAGAAAAAAAAAAAGAAAAAGAAAAAAGAAGCTGAGCATCCGAGTTGTTGTCTTCTCCGTCGGGGAAGCTCCACTTTCCCACTTTCATCGCTTCTATATTTAGAATTCATGACGGGCTTAACGCTGTCCTCCATCAGTTAAGCGTGGGGACGGGGGTCAGGAGTTGTATATGGGGGTTGACGTTGAAAGCTGATGGTTGCCCCTGGTTACCTAGAGGAGGGGCTACTGCACTCGGAGGCGGGGCAACAGAACTGATGGGCGATGTCATCATCTTCCTCCTCTCTGAGAGACAAACAGACAGACGGACGGACAGAAAGACAGACGGCAGGAGAAAAGCAAGGAAGAAAGAAAAGAAAAGGGAGAAAGAGACAAAATTGATGAAAAGAAGGAGAAAAAGAGAAACCGACAAAAACGAAAATGAAAAAGAATGAAAAAGAAAAGAGAATAACAGACAGAAGAAAAAATTAAGAAAGGACAAAGAAAAATAAAAAGCGATTAGTAGAGAAAAGAAAAAGATTAAACAAAAAAAAGAGAGAGGGAACAACCCAAAAAAAGTAGAGGCAAAGAAATGAAAAAGAACAAAAGGTAAACAGACATGAAAAAGAAAGGGAGAAAAAGACACAAGAACAAATAAAATAAAGTGCAAATGGAAAACAAAAAGGTGAAACAAAAGTAAAGGAACCAAAAGAAAAAAGGTAGACAAAATGAAAACGTCAAAGAAAGAAGGAAAGGGGAAAGAAAGGAAGACACAAAAGAAGAAAGGAAAGAAAAGAGGGAATAAAGAAACAAATCAGAAAGAATGTAAAAAAAAACAAAAAACATTTGAATCCAAATTAAAGAAAGGAGTGAAGAACAAAAGAAAGAAAAAAATGGAAGGAACGAAGAGAAGGAAAAGGTGGAATAAAGTAGTGAACAAAGAACAAAAAAAAATACAAAATAAAGAAATTGAAAAGAAAAAATATATGAAAAACAGAAACAAATACGAGAAAGAGGGAACGGAAGGAAAATAAAAGGAGATAAACGAATGAAAGACAAAAACAAAAGAAGATGAAAGGAAACAGAAATTTTAGAGGGAAAGAAAGAAAAAGAAAGAATCAAAGTAGGGAGATCATGGGAATAAGCAAAGGGAGAGAAAGCAAGCAAGAAAAAGGAAAGAAAAGGAAATGTCAGTGAGGACGTACAAAGGAAGACAAGGATGTTAAGTGTGGGTCATGGGCGGGTGCATGGGGGGGGGATTTTGGGGGTGGGGGGAAATCAAGCTTATGAGACGATATTGTGATTTATTTGAGACAAAAGTTTGGTTTGCTATCTATTACGCGGATATGTGGAGAAAGGTCAACCAAGGCTAACAGCATGCTAAAACTAAACTTAGCAGGAAAGTCTGGAGTTCACTGCTAAGATTAGCTTTAGCATTTAGCATTGGGTCATCAGCTTTCAGTCGACAGCATGCTACAAGAATAGCTCGATGGCAAACTCACCGCTGTTTTGGTTAGCAAGAAAAGAACATCTTGAATATCAATGTGTGAAAAACGCAGGTTTTGTTCCTTTTTAAAATAATTCCTAGTCATTGTTTTATTTTTTTTAAATGGCAATTTATAACAATTAATATAGCTTTTAATGTTTTAACAAGCTAGATGAATTAAAAATCAATGAATGCACATTTTGTTCTATCAATTACTTGGCTTTAATTATAGTGTAATTAAATTTAAGATAATTTCTTGGAATTATTTACAGTACAACACTTTATAAATTATTTAATTAGATCGATGCAAACTCAATAACACTAAGTACATTTGTATTTAGCTATAACATGGCTCTTTATAATAACGTAAGTGCTCGATGGGCCGTATTAGAGAATGGAGCAGGCTATTCTTCGCCCAACGCTTGTAGACTAAAATGCTCAATGACGAGCACTCAGATTAGCGCTTAAAATCCCACCTGCCACACTCTGTTGGTGTTTGGTCTGTACTGGGAAGGAGTGGGTGCCACCTGGGGGGGATGAGGAAGGGTTTGGAGGAGGGGAGGTGACTGTGGCCCTTACCTTGCCTGCTCGTGGTGCTTGGTGGCGGGGGGCAGGGCGCAGGGAGGCTTGGGCAGGCGGAGGCGCGCGGGGCAGCAGTACTGATGGTAGGAGGCGTGGCTGTTAGGAGGGAGGCTGGACGAGTAGAGAGAGGAGGAGGAGGAGGCGGAAGAGGAAGGTGTGGTGATGCTGGACGGACGACAAGAGGAGGCGGGGGCGCTAGAGAGACAGGAAGTGAGGGAAGAAGAGAGAGCGAGCCAGAGGAGAGAGAAGAAGGGAAAATAAAGTCAAGAGAGAGGAACAAACACAGAAAGGTAGACGACAATAACAACACAGGCACACAAACAAACGCCATTAGCACAGTCAGAGCTTAGCACAGTTATAATGCAATCTTTAGTCATGTTAAAAGCATAAAGCACACCTACGTCAACATTAGCTTAGCACACAGTCACTAGCAGAAGCGTAGCGCACGGTCTTGACAGTTAGCTATGTGTATCTTCGCAATTAGTAGCACAACATGGTTAGCTGTGTATGAAAGAACAAGCAGACAGCTCATGGTTAGCACACAGTCAATCTGTTAGGACTAGTTAGCCGTTAGCATCACAGAGCTACGTGTACAGTGAGAGGGAGGATGATGCACAAACATGCATAGAGTAGCCTAGGTTGTTTACTGGAGGTGGAGGACTCGAGTCAAATGACTTGACTCCAGTCAGACTCAAGTTGTCAATTCAAAACTTTGGACTTGGTTGGTTTAAAAAAAAAAAAAACTTGGATAAAGACTGAACCTGACTTTGACTTGGTTTTCATGAAGGCTCCACTATACTTGAACTACATGACCTGACAAGTCTAACAATTGATAGTCAGCATTTTCAAGAAAGACAGTGTGCCGTTTGTTTTTGTGTTTGATATATTTTATGTGTAGTGGACGCAAAACGGCAATCCACCAGTATGCTATGTAGCGGAATGCAGAAGCCACCTCACGATGGGAACGCCAGAGATGTGTACATTTGGATTCAAGGATTGTGTTTTTAATCAAATCAGGAAAAATAACATGGAAGGTTTGCAACTAAAAGATTAAACACACAGCAACTGTAACATCTAACCTAAAAAAAAAAAAAAAAAGCTTCACAGACATATAAGCTATGTAACGTAACGTTTAGCGAACCAATAGACAATTCCAAGCTTATGTCACAAGTCAAAATGACTCGATGAAATGACCCTCTTCGTAAAGCATTGGAATTTGGATCGTTGTAATTTGATTTGTGAGGGTTATTTTCATTACTAAATGTGATGAAATGTGATTTGACTACTATAACAAACTGCCTGGTTTGTATGCTAGCCACATGCAAAATAAAAAAAAAAAATATGCCGTTTGTTTTCTACGTGTGAAGCAGCACTTGCATTGCGGAAATATCACAAATGTGTGGATGTTCGGAATTGTCACCAGCTGGTCAATCATTGACAAGCTTCATGCTGGTTATGGATTTAATAGAAGGATAGTAAAGTAGTAGACAATGAAAAATAAGATTGTGAATGAGTGAACTTAACGAAAGTACCGATGATGAGTGAAAAGTGGCCAATCATTATCATCCTGACAGGTATCGTACTTTTTTTTTCTATAAATTACCTGGCGAAATCGAAGACTGAATGACAACATAAAGAAGTCAGAAGGCGAACTGCACCTCCAGAAAGGAGGCCGGTCATGTTGTCACGGGCAACCGTGGAAAATCAAGAAACATGTTGTCACGGTAACCAGGTCTGTGTGTGCGTTATAACCTAGTCTCACTGCTGCTGTTTAACTTTGCTAACACTTCTAAAGTTGCACAAAAGCCAACAACAACAACACAAAAAAAGGGAGTTTCAAACAACACAGTCGATGTCAAGTGAAACTCATGGGAAGAGACTCGCCTCCCAAAGTCAAGCAGTAATCTTGCTTAGTATGCATCCGTTACTAGTAAATGATACATGCACATATTCACAGATATACACATTAAGACACACACACACACACGTTTGTCTTTGCGTCTTAGTGGGAACAACTTATTGACATAATGCATTTCCTAGCCCCTTAACCTAAACTTGCCTAACCTTTACCCTAATCCCAACCCAAATCCAATTCATACCTAAACTCTAAAATCAAGACCCTCAAATAGAGGTCTGAACTTGGAATGGTAATTAAACCGGTTGGGTTTGGGGGGGGGGGACTGGTGTATGGGCCCCATAATGTAGCAAAAACAAAAGCACACATCACGCACACACACACTGGGACCCCGGGGTGCCATCTTGCGGCTCGCCCCGGAGAGGTAATCCATCACATCGCTATTCATATTGGCTAGCCTAGTTTCCACCACAGCTTGCACACAAACGCACACACAAATCACACAAAAGCAAACAACACAAAGAAGTTTGAAATGACATGATGAACGGTATCACGCGAGACTCGTGTGAAGAGACATTCCTCCCAGACTCAAAATCATTATTTAAGATTTACTGTGGAACCTTTCCCAAGCCTCCTCCTGAAAATGTATCAATACCTTGATTGGATTATTTGTGTGTGTGTGTGTGTGTGTGTGGGGGGGGGGGGGGGGGGGTGTGCCTGTGTGTGCGTGTGCGGGGGTGTGCGTGTGTGTGGGGGTGCGTGGGCGTGTGTGTGTGTGTGTGGGCGTGTGCGTGTGTGTGTGTGGGGGGGGTGCGTGTGTGTGTGTGTGTGTGGGGGGGGGGGGGTGTTTTACAGGGGAAGCTGAGCAAAAAAAAAAATTCAGGTCACGACCATCACGGCCACTTGTTTTCAGGGTTTGGTCATGTTGGCAAATTGGCCGCCCTCCTGACATGGCTGAACAAATACACAAATACAATATTAAAATACCATGCTTATACAAGTGGGGGCCCGTAGAAAACATTATTTTAAAGAACATTTTCAACTTGTCTTTCCCTTTAAGACGCATGCAAAAATTTTAAATTGCATTTTTTATTTTTCTCCTTCATCTTGGGAGCTATATCTAATATGTTGACAACTGTATTTGTGTGTGCGGTTATATGGCCTTGAGGTTGGGATGAGGCTGACTTGGTGGACATACAGATGTATCCTTTAAAATAGGACTTGCAGTATTCAATCATCAATATTTGTTGGGTTATGTTAGAAAAAAAAATTCAAGAAATGAAGTTGGAAGGGGAAAAAATGAGAGCGCGCTTCAGGGGCCCACCACTAGATGGCAGCAAATATCACAAAATTCATCACCATCAATTCATGTTGGTTTTCTTGCAGTGGTAGTGCAATATCAGTTTCATGAATTTGGTTCGGCAATTGCCAATAAATACCACTGAAGAAGGGCTAGGAAGTACGATTTGGTACTGTCGTTGAGTGCTGTTTTTCCTCTGAATTTTTTTTATTTTTTGCCGTTTTTGAGGGGGAATGGGGTTTTAGAATTTCCATTCATTTCAGATGATGATTTGAGATATGAGTCTGGCCACTGCACTAAAGTTACATCCCAATTTTTTTGTGGGTGAGCCAATCCCCCTTTTTTGTGTAGATAATGATAGGAAACATTATATATATATACATATATGTATATATATATATATACATATATATATATATATATATATATATATATATATATATATATATATATATATATATATATATATATATATATATATATATATATACTGCGATTGGTTGGCAACCAGTCCAGGGTGTCCCCTGCCTACTGCCCAGAGCCAGCTGAGATAGGCGCCAGCAGCCCCCGCGACCCTTGTGAGGAATAAGCGGTCAAGAAAATGGATGGATGGATATATATATATATATATATATATATATATATATATATATATATATATATATATATATATATATATATATATATATATATATATATATATATGTGCATTTCTAATGAATATATGTGGATTTTTGCTATTGGCAGGCCGGCCCCCAGTCCCTATCCCTGCGAATAGTGGGGTGTCCTCTCTATTTGTATTTTTGTGCTCTTTTTGAAACTCCACAAATATAGAGAAGAGTTATAGTTGCCGTACCGGTTCATAATAACACAATAATTATTTTGTGGACCCCAGTTTAAGGCCTGTGGAGGTCCATAGTTAGAGAAACAATGACTTGGGAAATTTGATCTATAAATAGACACCTCCACCACAAGGTTATGTATGTGTGTATGTGTGTGTGTTAGCAAATTGATTGCAGTACCAGCAACAGCCACCAGGACGCTTTCCTCAGAAGGCACATTGACGCTCTTGCTTAGCGAAAAGAAGAGCTAGCTGGCAGGCTGGCGGCCATGTTCACGCTCACGCCGATCTGCATGAGCCTGCTGAACTGTTTCCATGACAACCCCCTCCCATCAGCACCGGCCGCCTTTGTGTCTCATTTGAATGCGGCCTAATAGAAGACACACTGTGTGCGTGTATGTGGAGGTGGAGTATGGAGAGAAGTGCACTCGTGTTGTGTTTGAAATGAAGCTCCAAACATGAGCAGAGAGAGACAGAAAAGACAGAGCAGACCTCCGCCAAGGCTTAACAACTGTGAAATTGTTGTCTTAAAGGGGACATATTACGCAAAATTGACTTTTTAGTGTTTGTATGCTGCCTCTGCTTACGCTAGAAGAAAGCAGCCGTTCACCGCAAAGACTTGGATGCCCAGTGAGGCAGAAAGAAGTTGCTGGACTCATCAGTGACCCAGCAGCATAAGGTCAATATGAAAGGAAGAAGGGTGGGCTGAATAAGGGGGTGGCCCATTGCATGACATGAATCATCGGGGCTGAGCTTTAGCGTTTGCAAGCTCGCCAATGTCGACTAAGAACCGCATCGGGCGCACTCAGTTTACAGTACCAGTCGCCCAGAGAGCGACCTGAAAATTATTGTGAATGGAAGAGTGCACACAGAATCACATTCATTTGGTGACAATCAAAACAAGACGGCACCGTGATTTCGCAATGAATATCACAAGACTTCTTCCACACTTTCGCTTTCCCCACTCCAACGGACAGTTTTTGTTTTGATGCAGTCATGTTCTGTATTGAGAGCCAACGGTTTGGTATCGACAAAAAAAGCAAGTGAAGTGAAAATCGGTTGGGGTATGAGCAAGTTACAATTTCTTTCACTTCATAAGTTCACCTCTCCTCAAAATGCATGCATTTGCATTGTGTACAGCAGTTGAAACGAGTGTGCTATTAGCTTGCGTTCACTGTTGACGTTAGCATAGCATGTAACTTTGTTGCGAGCCAATCGCGGCTGATAAAAGCCTTTGATCGCCACAAATAGTCTTAAATTGGGAGGAGGGTCGCTGTCTGTGCTTGTCTTAGACATTGAGTTTGATTATCCATGCAGTATTTTCAGCAGTCTTAATCAGTCAGTACACAATGCTAAAATCCATTCATCATCTGTGACGTTCTTCTTCAGCTGTCTCAAAGAAGTACATCATTATGTGAATGGCACCCAGTATGCCACCCGGTGTTCAGACTGCGACACCACAGGTTGTGTTGAACTCCAATGTGAGATACTGTACTCCTAAACATACTTGAAGCACTCACTGTTTGTATTGAATGTAATTTCATTCTTTGCACTTGCCATGAAACCGCTTATACAACCACATAGTTTGAATGGGACTTTTTATGGGCACTAGATATTTTTCTTTTATTTTATTAATGTATTTTTTAAATTAATTTTATTGTGTATTCTAAAGGCTGTCCATATAGTCTGGACACAGTGTTGAAAATGCAATTGGCCTTACACATTTCATAAATAAATGTGATGAAATCAACATTTTTAATATATGATTGATTTCCATGTATCTTTTATTATTACTAAGGGAGTTATTTTATTTTATTACTTAGTATAGTTATCTTATTGGTGCATAATTTGTCAAAACAACACTCTCTCTGTGGAGTTAAGATGCAACTTGTTCCATTTCGGGAGCCGCTCCTTTGCCTTCTTCCTCCTCCATCGTCTGACTTGCGTGTGTGTGAGGTTGTGTCCAAATAGACCCTTCCAGCCGTTCTTAGCAGATATCGTCAAAAGCTGGAGTTGGTTGGAGGAAAAGATCCGTATCTACTTTCACCATCGGCCGAGTCAAAGCAAGCCACAACGTTCCCCTAAGTAACTTATCACACAATATTTTAAATTATCTCATTGTGAAGAAGAGTGCCTACACATGGGAGGACTTGTTTGCTCTGATTATGACAGCAAACAAATGTGTCTCTTTCAAATGTGTATTTTATATGAAATGGCTAACAGATAATTACACAAAATAAAAATTTTGTTTTTAAATTAATACAGAACTATAACTGGTTTATCTGGAAAAACAAAACATTCATGTATGTATGCATTATGCAATAGGAATGCATTTATTCAACCCCAAGTGCAATAGTGCATGAGGATGAGGTAGGTGAACGTTTGGTAAAATTATATGCATTGACATTTGTCAACCTTAGTTTAAAAAAATTGAAATCAAGTAAATAGACACAATTGGTAAAAAGCTGCTTTGATTCGCGTGTTGTGTTGTGGCTTGGTTACAGCCGACATTGGCATTAAATAGTTAGTTCACTGCTTCGCTTGGCTTTAAAAGTTAAACATAAACTAACATATGATACGCATCCTTGAAAACCCCCACCCCGAACTGCGGTGAGACTTACGTGTAGTGCATTGTTGTCAATCAAGCTGTGGCCACTTCGGAGGATGCAACGTGGCTCCAAATGTGCTATTAACTTGTAAAAAAAAACTAAAACAAAAAAAACGGGTCAGCTACAAAAAAAAACGGCCGCTTGTCTAGCGCTATGAAAGCCATAACTTTGGCTTTACGTTTGTTGTTGCTGCCTTGCTGGCTTCTTTAACTTAGCGCCGTTAGCCTAGCAACATTAGCTGCTACAGCTGTGCCTCATTCAAGTTCGTTCAAAACGGCTCTGCTCCGCTTTCTCTCCTCTGCTCCGCTTTCGCTCCCGTGTACTTGCCAAAAGTCGTCTGGATGGTAATTGTCATTCCGCCTTTAGATTTGTTGCTGCTGGCTTGTTAGCTTAGCGCCATTAGCTTAGCAACATTAGCTGCTGCCTCTGTTCGTTTCGTTCAAAACGGATCTGCCATGATGATGGATTTTCAGGTGAGCAAAAACTTTCTTTCCCCCACTTCGAATCGTCGCTGAAAATGTTTTGATCTTCTGCCATGGAGAAAAACCACCACACTGGTGAGGAGGACAAGTTGATTTCTATGTGCTAGTCTAGACAGTAGTGTGGGGCGGACCAAGCTTTGGTTAAGCCGTTTTTATTTTTTGAGATGCCGGTCTACAAGAGCGAGAGGCGTGTTAGATGATGTAATCAGCGCAACATGGTCTATACAAGACGTAAGCAGCGCGACTTGGTGTATTTTTGGATCATCACATTGCAAACAGTGAACAGACTTTAATAGATATATCGGACCTTTGTATCGGCTAAAATATACATATCGGGCCGATCAAAAATGACGTAATATTTTCCCCCATATCGGCCGATATTGTATCGGTCCGATAAATATCGTGCATCCCTACGCACGGACTTACATATGAATGGATTGTCAGTGGTGCTCATCGGTAACGCATTGACCGACAGTCCATTCATGTGTAAGTCCTGAGTGACGTCATGCAGCCGACAAATTCGCCCTTCGGAGGACCCAGCCTTGTGAATTTGGACACGGGCTGTGATTGTGCACGTAACTGCGCATGTGTTAGCGTAAAGCAGCGTCTGTCGCAAATCCAGGCAAGCTGCTGTTATAAACGATGCCGCAAAGTGAAACTAAATGACGTAAATGTTACGAAGACGTAAGTTGTTCTGCAAAAGTCATTTCTTTCTCTTGTTTGGCACTTAAATACATCAAGTCAGTGCATGCTTAATGACAAAAATAATACTGTAGCGTTCTAATACTGCATACAGTATGGACATATTTGTCTAAAAAGAGTGTAAATGACGATAGAGACGATAGGTAAGACAGGGCACGATAAACATTTTTCTATCGTCATGGCGATATATATCGCCATATAGCCCAGCACTACTATACAGTTAACGAAAACAAACAAAAAATGAAAAATAAGATTGAAAATCATTGTTACAGAAAAGAAAAACAAGTATTTTATAACAATAGTATCTAACCAAAATGACATTCTGTTTACAAAAGTAATTAGAACAAAATAGAATTATTATGAAAATGGCCTTTGGTTTCATCTTTGTTAATGGACTTCTTACATCGGCTTTTGCAGTATATTTTAAATGCATTTATTTTAAACAAAAACAAGTACCTTCCAGCGTAATAATACTTGTCAAGGTGAACAACACGTTTTAGTCTGAAAGTCCACAAAAGAGCTAACCTAGTACAACACTCAGGTTCATGTTGTCACACTGCGTTTCATCATGGCTGTAGAATGGTGCCTTGAGATACGAGTTAAATTCCTTCCGTGACCATAAGTCATTCATATCTCAAATCACCTTTCTCCATCGAGGTGAATGCAAATACTATTAAAGCGTTCCAGCCTCCACAGTAGAAAAACAGCAAAAATGTTTAGAAGGTGTTTTTCAATAAGAAAAATAATGCTTTATTATATTTTACTTTATAACTTACAATGATGACATTTTTAAATAGAATGTTAATAAATTAAACAGTTTTGCCACATTTTTTTTTGTTTCACTTCAGTGGACGTTGTGCTCTTCCTAGTGTGTACGCCTTGGCCACCTGAGGCCAATGTTTTTGTTTTTGTTTTTGTTTTCATATTCTATTGGAGAAATTGAATGATTATAACTGAAATAGCTTATAAGAGATTAAATTAAGTACTGGTATCTAGCCATTTTCCATAGTTTTCTTCATTATAACCGAAAGTTTGTACATCAATAGTTATGACACTGTAATGGCAAAAACAGCACATTGAATTATGCATAGCTAATAGAGCTGCAGGTACAAAATAAGTTTGGTCAAATAAACCTATCACACAAAACATGACCTGAAACGTGATTGGAGAAACATGAACAAAAAATGTATGACTGGAAACATGAGCTCTCTTTGTGGGAGCCGCAGAGGAGGACGACAGAAAGTCATCTGAATGAGTCACGGCCACGTATCAGCCGCCTGGGAGAAGCCAGCCACGCTTGTCAGCATTTAGCGAGCCTCGCGCACGCTTAGCGCACGTTGACGAGCGCGCTCCTTCTGGCGGGCTGTCCTCAGTTGCCTAGCAACAGCAGGCGCCGTGACCAGTGCTTAATGTCAGACGCTACGAGGAAGGAGGCGCCGGCGACTCGCACGGGACAACGTTTACTTCCTGATGGGGTGCTCCGAAAGATCGCGTTGCCAGGCAACTAAACTCGTGGTGACGACTGCGGCCGACTGTCCGGCATCTGTCGCGACACATTAGCGTGATGTGATCGATCACCAGGTGTACCGCGGACATTGATACAGTTTAGTATGTTTAATAAGTATTGTAGTAATCTCCACATATCATAGTCACGGTCATAATTGAAAAATCCACCCATTTGTGTTTTTTTTACCTACTCTTTCTCAAACATTCCAGTATCTCGCTAATTTGCATCTACCGCCAGCACATTTTAGAAATAGAATAATCTCTTAAAGGGTAATGAAAAAGTTTGCGGTTATATTACCGTAAACTGGTTTACGATCATAGTTTGTGGTATACAGGCAGTCCATGAGTTAAGTCGGAGTTACGTTCCCATGCTAGCGATGTAACCTGAAATTCGACTTTAGTCGAATTTCCCCATTAAAGTCAATATTTCCATCAAAATAATTTGCATAAAAAATCTAATATACATTGAAATAAAAACAAATAAATAAGATGCTGTACGACTGTCCAACTGAATCCCAAGTCTTTGCCGATGTTCGTCAGTGTGTCTCCTTTCTGCGATCTTTTTATATTGTTTAGCTTTATCTCCATGGTAATTGCTTTTCTTTTGGCTGGACCAACATTGATAGAAGACCTAGCTTTCTTCTTCTTCTTCTTTGGGGCCATGATGTGGAAAAAAAGAGGGCGAAAAAGCCAAAGATACTCCCACAAGTGCACAAGCACTAGCACTAGCTCATTGCTACATAGCGGACAAGGGGAAAACACTACAGGCTATATGGCGAACGGGGCCAAAATGGTGGACCGGGCGTAACTGTTCTAAAGTCGAAACGCCTTAGGTCGAGTGCGCCTTAACTCGAGGACTCCTTGTATATATGGTTTACATTCTTTATACAATGAATTTAGGGTGTGTCAAGTGCTCCTATTTTTTGGTGTCTTTAAATAACATTCATATCTGTCAATGCCAGTGATGTATTGTATCAATGTGTCAGGCAGAACAATTATCTTGCACTTGCCTGCAGGAGGAACTAATTAACCCTATTAACCTGTGAATCCACTTGTTTTCATTTATGCAACTTAACTTAACTTTTTTTGCATTTTTTGTGATATAGACTGGAGAGATGAGCTTTGTCTAATGTAAAATAATGTTATTTGCCTTGGGTCAGTAAAGTTTGGGAAACAGGAGTTGGTCTCTCAATCCGCCCCATTCCCACGTCCATTCCAACATAGAAATAAGTCTAATCAACAACAATGCTAACCTTAGAAGGAGCAGTCCTCCTGCTGTGATTGACGGCAACACACGAAAGCCCATCGCGAGACAATGTGAAAATGACCGGTTGCCAGCGTGCCCCTATTTGGAGGCGCTGACATAGAAGCCTACCAAGAAGTCAAAATGGAAATTTTGCTCCTGAGTAGACCACAGCTCGACAAGATGTATCTTTCATTTTTGCAAAACAAGACCATGACTTTGCTCATTTTAAGAAGGAGGAGGGTACGAGCAGCAGAAAAAAAACCTAAAGGCTCATCGGGAGCTTGAATAGTTTAATCATGCCATTACTTGTAAATAAGTCTGCCAAAGTAACACTAAATCCTCTCCAATTGGAGGCGCTTGTCTGATATCACGACATTCCCCCTCGAATAGAACATTTTTCAAACTAAGGCGCCTTGACGCAGAAGTCTTCTTGCTGGGACGCTCAGCAATGCTCCATTCCATGGTCCTCGCCACATGCAATGTCACAATGCCACAATGTTTAGCCCTTAAATACTATTTTCATAGTAGTTTTCATTGTTGTTGTTTTTTTCCTCTCTCAACGTAAAGCTACGCTCCTCCGCTTTCAGAAAACGCGACTCGGGCGCAAATGGTTCCGGAGTTATGGTGATTTGGAAAAACAATGGAAATCTCCTGTCTCTCTGTCACTCTCCTCTATGACACACCACCCTTTCCTCCACACATGAAAATCTGCCGTAGCATATAAAATAGCTACCATAACGTATCGTGGCAAAGCTCCGCTTCTCAGAACCCATTGAAATTACGTTGGTAGCACAAACGGTTCCGGAGTTACGGTGATTTGAAGTCACTCCCCTGTATTATGCACGACTTCTTCCTCCACACGTGACAACGTGACAATCTGCCAACTAACGTAATGTATCTGGTATCACGTAAAGCTCCGCTTCTCTGCTTTCAGAAGCCGTTGGAATTACATTGCTTGCACTAACCATTCAGGAGTTATGGTGATTTGAGTATTTTCCTGTCGAGGGCGACAGGTTCGTATTTTGAGTGTTAACGACAACACACTCTGCCTTACTAAATGCAGTGGAAAAAGGACTTAATAATCGATGTGTTTGGCGAAAGGTTGCATTCTGCGCAGATTAAACATGTTAGCATAGCACCTGCAAAAGAGAAGCTGCCGAGTTGCTATCACAGTCCAAAGTAGCACGAGTCTACATGGACGACCTCTCAAGTCAACTCAAGGTTGAACACATAATAGAATTTGACCCAGAAATAGAAATTGTAAGGTGGTACTTCATAACAATAAAGGGTGACATATGATGTAAAAGTGACTCAGTCCGGGTTAATTTCAGCTTCGCCCCTAGTTGTCATGACAACAAAT
Organism: Festucalex cinctus; assembly: GCF_051991245.1. Lineage (NCBI taxonomy): Eukaryota > Metazoa > Chordata > Actinopteri > Syngnathiformes > Syngnathidae > Festucalex > Festucalex cinctus. The sequence goes on along the minus strand of NC_135412.1, from coordinate 21,529,634 downwards.
GGCCTACTCCGCATTGGCTTCACAGTTAGAGGGAGGTGGTGCAACTAGTGCCTCATTTGCTTGAGATAGGACCACCCTTTCAAAAGAGGATAATTTCAGAGAGTATAAAAATGGGGGAAGAATGGTAGCCCAGTGGTTAGCACGTCTGCCTTGTGGTTCTGAGCTTGGGGGCTGCGTGTTCTCCCCATGCTTGTACGTTGTCCATTGGTGTGAATGTGAATGCCAGTTTGTCTACCCTGCAATTGGTTTGCGACCAGTCCAGGATAGCTAGGACAGGCTACAGATCAACCACGACTCTAATGAAGATAAGTGTTTGCAAAAACCTGGATGGATGGATGGATGGATGGATGGATGGATGGATGGATGGATGGATGGATGGATGGAAAACTAAATGAGGGAAATGTGCTAAAACTCTTGATCCCTTGATGGATTTTGAGGAAAGCATGTATTATATAGGCTTCTGGTAACAATTTAAAGTTGTGAAAAAAGATTTTACACATCTCCTTTCACATTCTATCAACTTGAAATGAACTCATTCGTGTGTATTCTCGTGCGACTTTGCCATGTGCATCTCTGGAAAAGTGAAGCAGTAACTTACGCTTTGTGGTGGTGCAGCGTGTGGGCGTGGTGGTTGTTGGCGGCGTTACTCTTGTGCAGGCGCTCCAGGCGCTCCTTCTCCTTCTCCACAAAGTTGGTGTTGGTTCCAGTGCTGGTAGACGCCGTCCGGCTCAGACGGCCGTGCCCCCGAGGCTGCTCCCGGGGTGGAATGGGAGGTGGGGGCGGGGGAGGAGCCGGCGCCGGGACCTGCGAAGCTGGTCCGGCGGCAGGAACGTGGACCGCCGAGGTGCTGTTGTAGTGGTGGTGGTGCTGGTGGTTGTGACTGGCATTGAGCGGGATGGAGGTGGGAGGCTTGTTGTGGTGGTGGTGGTGGTTCTTGGTGGGAACGGAGGAGAAGTGAGTAGGAGGCGGTGGTGGCGGAGGAGGAGGAATATGAGGCTCCGGAGGAGGTGCGGGTGGAGGCGGGGCGGCAGGCTGACGGTCAAAGCGCAGGTCCTTGTTCTCTTGACTGAGGCGGTCTAGCTGGACCTCGAGCTCGTCAATGCGCCGCCTCTGCGTTTCCAGAAGCTTCTGCTGGCTTTCGATGATGTTGTTGAGTTCAAGGAGGTACTCCACCGCACGGTTTGGACTTTCCGGGCTGCCCTGGCCTTGGCCTTGATTAGCATCCATAGCTAACAGCCAACTTGATGCAAATAAAGACTAAACATACAAAGCCACCAACAAGCTAAAAAAGTGACTTCCTACTTGAAGTCCTCAGAACACCAAAAATAAAAAAAATAAAAAAATAAAACACACAAAAAAAACAACAACACGACTAGCAGCTAACTAAGCCCCACCCTCCCCCCCACCGGCAGAAAGTGGGGGGGAGAGGACTGGTTCTTCTTCAAGATCTGATACAAAGATCAAGAGGGATCCGGCACCCTTTGGCGCTGATCCGAAGGCTTGACAGACTTGTGGAGCATTTCTGCCTCAGTCAGGATTCTCTGGTGGCCTTCACTTCCATGACGGAGGAATACTCCAAAGCCATGATGAAGGAAGAACAGGACAAATCAAGCAGTGAAAGTTTACTCCAAGTTGAGGTCCAATCAGTCAGCCACTTGCATCCCGTCTGTTAACTCCAGCAGGAGGGTTTCAGAGTGGCCGTCTTTCAACACGCTGTCAAAATCAGTTGTCATTGTTTTAGTGTCTTACATAACAACAAAACAAAAAAGTCGAGATGACTATCCAGTTGCTTCCCTCATGGGGAAATCCTTCAGGTGCCAGAGAACCATTGGAGAATGAGTCTTTTCAATCCTTCATCTAATCACATTGAGAAGCTCTTGGCTGTTCCTCTGCTGGGAAGCTGGAAGCAGGAGAACGTGGGCTTTCCAAGTACCAAGTTCACCAGGACTGCGCCTCATCCCACAGTTGCCTCAAGTGTCGTGTCCGGGATTCTCTTTCTGGATTCTTCCTGCCGCCATGCGTCCGTTCCATGAAAGACAAGTAAAGAATATGAAAAGATGAGGACCGTGGCGGTCATCACAGCCTTCATCCTTCTTCTTGTCCAGTCTATCACTCTCAATACATGTCAAGACGGAAATGCCTCTTGTGAATGTTCTTTAACGATACGGCTAAGGCGACAATCATAAATTGGTCATTAAAGCTGTTCAGCATGCTTCATGATGGACTTTCTGTTCTAAATATCAGATAACTCTGACTCCATTCCACTCCTACATTAGATTCCATCAGCAAAAAAGTTAATGCTTGACTGTTTAGCGTCATACATCTGTCTAGAAGAACGACTTCTGATTGGAACTCGCTGAGGCAAATTTACGAGTATGAATTTGCCAAAATACATGCCCCGGAATTCTCTAAATTATGGACTCCCTGTCCAATGTTGGACATGAGACTTTTTCGTATATTATTCTGATAGACATGTTCGCCCAATTACAAGTCAATTGGTAAAATTGGTGTCAAAGGCAGGTTTTTTTTTAAATAACTTTCAAGGGTGTACTTCATAGTATGTTTAAAAACCCGAGTAAGACCCTGGGTTATCTCTTTTCTAACCCGAATACTTACTCATACTGATTGAACGACGCACTGGTTTGTGTTCTGCGCATGCTTTATTTTTATTTTATTTGAAGCCAAAAAAAATTCTCCTCAGCACTAGTTGTAGCTTATACAGTACTGCGGCAGTTTGGCACATTGACGAATGATCATCTGCTCCATAAAGAATGGTCTCTGATTACATTTTTTGGTGTTGTTTTAAAATGAAATTAATATATACCAAACGTACACGAGGTATCAGTGTAGGTAACTGTGAGTGACTACTTGTACTGGTATGGGTCTGAAAATGGGATGAAACAACCCTCGTTTTTACAGGTTTTGTTGGTTACCAGTTTGGACATGATGAGGATCCCCCTCTCTCCCTGAAAAGGCACTTAATAGGTCAAACAATATCATAACAAAAATGCAGAGTCCGAGAGAGCAGCAATTGGAATGAACAGCACAGCGTTCCGTGTAGAGATCACCTAGTTGTCACCTCTCCCAGTCAACCTCAACTGAACTTTAGGGAACTTAAGTAACCATTTTGCCATTTGGTAGCTCACGATTAGTAGTCCCAAAGGAAAACATACTTCCTGTTTACACACTCGTGACCAATCAGAGAAGTGAGTGATGTCGGCTGGATTGTGGCTGTTCTTCCCTGGCGATCTTATCTCGGAGGCGCGCACAACGTATTCTTCCCGACGTGCACGCGCGTGTAGGTGGATACACGGCTCCTCACGCAGCCTCATTTACGCCTTCAACACGCACAAGAGCGCGCGCGCAGCAACTGCAAAATGTCGCATGCTCTAGTACACGCGACACAGCAATCAATGCGCGCGCACGCGCTCACAGCAGAGCATACGTGAGGCGCGCGGTCACGACGGGAAAGGACGCAAGACTGTGACAGCTTGGACTAGAAAGACAAGGATGAGGAGGATTATTGATGATGCTCACGTGCCGCGGCGGATGCTGCTGCGTCCTTTCTGATTGTCTTCAAGTCTGCTCCGCTTCCTCACTCATCACCATCATCCTCACACTCATTCCTCTGCGTCGCCGCCGCTGCAGTGCTGACAAAAAAGAAAAAGAAAAAAAAAATGTTCCTCTTCCTCCTCCTCCAGTGCGCTGATGAAGAGGAGGCAGCGAAAGAGGAGGAGGAGGTGCTGACTCCAGACAGAATGCCAGCTGGGAAGCACACGAGGACGTGCGCGCTCGCGAGGCTGAAGGAGTGAGCGTCGCGCACGCGCATTGCGGACGAGCGCGAATCGGATTGATATGATACGCGCTGACGTAAATACGCCCATCCACAACTCTCTGTCCACGTGAAAACATTTCAAAACATGCTGGTAGGTGGCGCTAGAATTGCGTAAAAATTATTTTTGGCCAATCGAAAACAAAATATTAAGCGTGATCTCAAGTTTCATCATCATGACCAACATTAAAATACAATATAGCATAGGAGGTACAATACATTAGCGTATAGGAAGTTGTTTTAGTCTTAAAAAGTGTATTTAATATTTATTATATTAAAAGACTAACATTATGCAGTTTACATTGACTTTGTGCTATCAAAAAGTACTTAAAAGGGATTACACCACGGTACTATAGGCATTTAATGATTAAATCTTACCTTTGAGACCATGGCGATGTAATTTTTTATGAAATATTAGGTGTTTTGCTGGTTATTTTTCTAATGTGGAAGTGAAACGCCCATTTCAGTAAAACCCCGCCTCTCCCCGTGTGTTTGCTGCACCCCCGGCGAGCCAGCTGCAGCCTGCTGCTGGAGCTCTGCATTTGAGCACTCCTCTGCATGGCCACACAAGCCATCAATTCTTCAATAAACATTTGAATCAAAACGGCTCCTTGTCGCAAGGAATCATAGAGGAGAGAGGAAAGTAGAATGAGAAAAAAAACTGACCAGGTCACAAACCGGGTACCTGCTGTTTACAGGGCGATCTCACGAGCCACTACACAATTCGTTCAGGTTGGTTCAGTGGCACAAAAGTTGTAACGGGATTTTAAGGGCCAATTGTCATTGCACTTTGGCATTTGTAAATGTAAAAAATAATTGATTGCTTTGAATTCATTTGGACAGAATGTTTACTGATAAAGGGTACTTTTGTCACTATTTCTCTGAGTAGGGCAATATCGTGATATTAAAACTGCCACAATATTGTCGCTGTCATGGTCACAGTATTTAAAGGGAACACATCTGTTAAAAAAAAAAAAAAGTCAGGTTGATTTCCATGTGTGCCGTTCTAGCACCCTCTGGTGGCCTGTTTATTAGTGCCATTTAATTTTCTTTAGGGATGTTTTGGCCTTCTGTTTAAAATCTGCACTAATTGTCAGATGAAGGGGAACGCAATATGCTCGTGGAGCAAGTCAATATGTGGAGCAATTCAATGTGTGCATGCATTAACAAGTAAGTGCCTCAATATTGTTATTAGAGATTGTAGGTGGTTTATATGCATTGCTGTTATGTACAAAAGCACACTATTGTGCTTTTTTTGGTATGAGCTCATTTTTTTTTTACAATATTGTGACCTTTTTTAAATTTTGCCAACCCCCCGACCCCCCACAATATCGTGATAATTATTGTATCGTGACCTTCATATCGTGACAATATCGTATCGTGATGTTTGGATACCGTTACATCCCTATCTCTGACGTCTCAGAGAAATTGGGAGTGTGCTTAGTACGCAAAGACAGTGCGGGTGTGGGTCCACACCAAACGATGTCACAAAGTGACAACAGCTCGTTTTCTCAGGTTTGGAGGGGCTTAGAGAGCAGAATGACCTAGAATTTGTCAAAAAGGGGCGAATGGAGTAAAACAACACTTTGGTGTTGTTTTTGGTGAGGAATTAGCATTTCAACATGGCTGAAGGCACCAAAAAGTAGACTTTTCACATTGCTGTCCCTTTAAATATCTCTGTGTGTGCGTGCGTGTGTGTGCGTAGGTGTGAGCTGTGGCTGACAACAGCTTTTGTGTGTGTATGTGCTAATTGTGTTTTTTTATTTTTTATTTTTTTACTGTTCTCTGCAAACTGCTGAAAAGTGCATTGGCGATTTTGGCTTTCGGCAATAAACTAAGTAAAAACATTTTTTAAAAATCTGCAGGACAGTGAGGCTGTGAATGTTGAATCATAATTTCATGAGTGTCAGTGTTACGTTGTAAGGTGGAAGGAATGTGGACCCAGATGCAGGGAAACAGTGTGACGAGGCAGAGGAATGAAATCCAAAATGTTTAATTAAATCAAATCGGTGAGGTGATCCAGGAACCGGAGGCAGGATAAGAAAACAACAACGTCCATAATCAAAAACAAAGCAAAACAAGGGGAAAAAGTAGTGATGGGTCCGGCAACATTGATGCATGTCTCAAGTTCGTAGCGGAACCCCCATGTCGGTGCATGTAGTGCTTTGTGAAAATCCGAGCTTTATAAGGAAGTGCCGAAGCTCATCTGTCAGCGTCTTGCATCTCTAATGATTCACACATCTTTTGAGGCGCAATAATTCCCTTCAATCAGTGTGATAGGGATACCGAAAGAAGGAAAAGGATTGTCCTACACGGTAGAATCAAATCACGGTAGAATCTTTTGATTGACGATTTGGATCTTAGCGTTTCACTTTACCTACATTATAGGAAGTAATTCTTCAAGGCAAGTACTGTGGCTGTTTAGTTCAGTGGTTAAAGGTGCTACATTAAGTGCATCAAATTGCTTGTGTATTTTGTGGGTTAGGTTCGAAACCCGTCCCGGAAGTTAACGGAAAGCTGGTAAGGTCTATTCAGGGGTACTGGAGAGGAGGGTCCGTCGCGAAGTCGAATCTTGGATTCAGGAGGAGCAGTGTGGTTTTCGTCCTGGCCGTGGAACAGTGGACCAGCTCTACACCCTCAGCAGGATCCACGAGGGAGCATGGGAGTTCGCTCAAACAGTCCACATGTGTTTTGTGGATTTGGAGAAGGCGTTCGACTATGTCCCTCGGGGAGTCCTGTGGGGGCTGCTTCGGGAGTACGGGGTACCGAGCCCCCTGATACGGACTGTTCGTTCCCTGTTTGACCGGTGTCAGAGTTTGGTCCGCATTGCCGGTAGCAAGTCGGATTGGTTTCCAGTGAGGGTTGGACTCCGCCAAGGCTGCCATTTGTCACTGATTCTCTTCAGAACTTTTCTGGACAAAATTTCTAGGTGCAGCCGAGGCATTGAGGGGGTCTGGTCTGGTGGCATTGCATCTCTGCTTTTTGCAGATGATGTGGTGCTGTTGCCTTCATCAAGCTGGGATCTCCAACTCTCACTGGAGCGGTTTGCAACCGAGTGTGAAGCGGTTGGGATGAAGATCAGCACCTCCAAATCAGAGACCATGGTCCTCAGTCGGAAAAGGGTGGTGTGTCCTCTCCGGGTCGGGCATGAGATCCTGCCCCAAGTGGAGGAGTTTAAGTATCTTGGGGTCTTGTTCACGAGTGAGGGCAGGATGGAGCGGGAGAATAACAGGCGAATCGGTGCAGCGTCTGCAGTGATGCGGACTCTGTATTGGTCTGTTGTGGTGAACAAAGAGCTGAACCAAAAGGCGAAGCTCTCGATTTACCGGTCGATCTACGTTCTAATCCTCACTTATGATCACGAGCTGTTGGTTGTGACCGAAAGAGCAAGATCCCGGATACAAGCGGCCGAAATGAGTTTCCTCCGCAGGGTGACCGGGCTCTCCCTTAGAGATAGGGTGAGAAGCTCGGTCATCCGGGAGGGACTCAGAGTCGAGCCGCTGCTCGTTCTCGTTGAGAGTAGCCAGCTGAGGTGGCTCGAGCATCTGGTTCGGATGCCTCCTGGATGCCTCACTGGAGAGGTGTTCCGGGCATGTCCCACCGGTGGGAGGCCCCTGGGACAACCCAGGATACGCTAGAGAGACTATGTCTCTCGGCTGGCCTGGGAACACTTTGGGATCCCGCCGGTGGAGCTGGTTGAAGTGGCTGGGGAGAGGGAAGTCTGGGTTTCCCTCCGAAAGCTGCTGCCCCCGCGACCCGACCTCGGATAAGCGGTAGAAGATGGATGGATGGATGGATGGATGGATGGATGGATGGATGGACTTTCGTGTAAACGGGGCCTAAGGCTATAGCTTGAAACTGATTACTTTTGAAACCGGGGTGGAAATATTTCAAAACACGCCCTGTACGTTCCAATGTGGACACCAGAGCAGGATAGCAACTTCTCCCGTGACTGCACACGAACCGCCAGTCTGTCAACAAACAATGGCGGATAGCCATGTGTTTGTCGTTTTGCGCAAACTCCTTAGCTTGTTTATGCTTTTACAGCAAAATGTTTTGTGTGATGTTGTATTTGAATCACCCGGCATTGTCACTTCTCCTGTGGTGTGCTCGTCTCACTGATCTGTATATATTACTGGATAGCCGATAGCTAATTCATGCAAGTGCAAGCCATTTGCGACAGGGCAGCCATCTTACTCCTCCCATCTTGCGAGCACACTACTATTTACACTACTTTGAAGACCCCTTTTCTTTTATAGCTCAGTTGCTAGACCCCTGTTGTTTTTACTAAGTGCTGTCTCAAATGTTCTCTAATTTCGAGACTGTAAAGCCCAATTCACACTGGCTGCGGAACGGACGCGGTGCGTTCTCATTACGGCGGCCGTACGGACGCCACAAGGATAGAACGCATTCAAGTCTACATGTCAATTCAAACCTGCTGCGGTGTGGAACGACTGTGGAGATGGCGGAAGGTTTGCGCAAGCGTTCTATTTCTTCCGGACGCCGCATGCGGAATTTCGTGAAGCTGAAGAAATTACACGAGCCGGACAGGAAATCGGGCGTCTTGCATCAAGGTAAATCCAGTATATTTAAAAATAAAACCGTTTGCAAACTTGATTTTTTTTTGGGAGGGAAGCTAGCTAGCTACATATTGTTTACAAATAGGACTCTATATACACGGTTGTTATTGGGTGAATTTAACTCTCCAGCGAAAACCCCACGTGATTTTGTGGTCTGTCGGGAGCAGATTTCCGGACACGCAACGCACGCGGTGTGAATTGCAGTCCTTGCGGAAGCCGTATGGGAAACGCACCGTGTCCTTTCCGCAGTCAGTGTGAATTGGGCTTAAATTATAGTATCATGAGAAAAGTTTCTTGGGAGCAGTAATATGGCGGCCTCAAGGCTTCAAAACTGGCTATTCAGATCAGTGGTTTGCCTTCTTCGCTCATTCTTCTTCTACGCTTTCCGTTTACTCCCTGTGGCAGCGCTACAGCACCACTCCAGACTTGGCATGTTCATTACAGCCGTTAAACGTCCTAGGCGTCTTCTTTTGGACTCTCGTATGTCTTGAAACTGTTCTGTTGTACAAGATTTGTTTGAGGAACGTGTAAACAGGGCCTAAAGTACCTTGGTGACAATATCAAACAGAACCTGAACCCAAACCAACCCATGACAAAAAAGCAACGAAACTAACCCGAACCCAACGCAAACCATGACAATGGGCAACAATGTAGTGGAAAAGATACAAAAATGACAAGCAATTAGTGGTTCTCAAACTGGAGCCGTGACTTGGGAATTAAAAAATAATTATTTTGTCATGTCATTAGGGGGGAAAAAAAGTGCATATTTTCATATGGGACCGGCTGCTGATAAAAGGCCAGCCCCTCCCCCAACCCCTTCACCAATGAAAGGCTCTGATATGATCATGACATACAGTATATCATAAATCTGATATCCATGTAGATTTTCTAGCTTCTCTTGTGCTCTTTTTTTAATGTACAGTTGTACAGGTGAGGCTAGGCAACCTCTGCATCATATTCTGAAGCACATCGGCTCCTTTCATACTGTTCTAAACACAATGTGATCATGATTCCGCAAACGTCTGTTTTTTATTTTTGCAGTATTGAGAGTCTCCAATAGGAGCGCAATCATTTATGGTATTACTAGTACCAGCAATGTATGTTGTATGAGCAAGAAACCGAGTAAAGTAAAAATCGTTCTGAAGTGTGTCCATGTTTATTGTCAATTCTCGCCATCCTGCACTCTACAACAAATACAAGACATTACATTAGCAGGAAGTCACTTTGGAAAAATTGTTGCCTGAGCAGTTAGAAAGGTCATGAAATGACCACATTATTAAGAAAAGGACCGTGCTTTTGTGAATTAGCGCCTCTCTGTAGAAATATTGCGAATACTGAAGAGCTCAGTCTCAACTGAAATGCTGAACTGAAATGGAATATTTAAACATGGAAAATATATGATTATTTAATAGTTTAAAACTTTAAAAATAAGTTAAAGTTAGAAGCTAAACAAAAATTTATATAGTTAATGTTCAAAAACAGATATTCTAACAGGTGGTGGTGTAATACTACATACTAATGACAACCCGAGTAACGAAACCATAAAAGGTTTCAGGTCTTTAGGTAGTATTCCAAACGGAAATGGATCCAATGCTAACATGCTAACATTTTTATGCTCACATATAGCAAGACGTGAGAAGTGCTTTCATATCTTGTTCTGTATAATGAGATACTATTATGAAGAAAATTGCTCAAATGCCAACATACTGTTGAGTTAATAGGCTAGCAAGTTGACTGAAGATGACTGTTGAGTGTGACTGATGAGACGGGAGTCCCAATACTTTTTGGCGCACACCGACTGCAATTCCCTGTGTGATGCTGCCAGGCGGCTGGCAAACGTGTGTGTGTGCGTGTGTGATTGGAATGTGATGTCATGAAGGATTCCAACGCCGTGTGGTGATGTTATCAATGAATACTAAAACACATGCAAATGTATAATAAACACATACTTATAATGACATCTATGTGTGGAGGTGTGTGTGTGTGTGTGTGTGTGTGTTTTCTGGTGAAACACTCACTGTTGATGATGAAGATGATTCATCTAAGCAGCAGCGTTGCGGCGGCGCTCCTCTGCGGTGTTCCCACCTCCATGATGATGAAGAAGAAGAAAAAAAAGAAAAAGAAAAAGACGGCCACCATTGTCGTCCTCATCACCTCATACAGGCTGCTGGCTGCGGCGGACGGCCCCAAGATCCTCTCGCTCGTGGTGGAAGAGCCTTCACTCCCTCCGCGGCGAGATACTGCTGCCGCCGCGCTCTGCAGAGGAGCTTGAGAAGCCACACTGGTGATGATGATGATGATGATGATGATAATGATAATAATAGTACTACTGCTACTAATAATACAGTATTATTATTTTTGGTATTATTAGAGCTTTCAAATTGTATCGATTAATTGTCAAGTAATCAATTATCAAATTTATCGTTAACTATTTTTAATAATTTGCGATTGGCTGGCAACCAGTCCAGGGTGTACCCCGCCTACTGTCCAAAGTCGGCTGAGATAGGCTTCAGCATCCCCCGTGACCCTTGTGAGGAATAAGCGGTCAAGAAAATGGATGGAACTATTTTTAATAATCGGGTAATCGGCTGGAGCCGTTTTTTAATTTAAAATTGTCCAAATCCTCTGATTTCAGCATATCAACAGTAATTGTTCACTGATTTCTGTAGTCCTTGATGAAAGAAGAAATCTTCTGTGTTTAATCAAAATAAGATAATTGCAAACATCTGTTTTTACTTTGGAAAACAATGACCGAAACACTAACACAGTACGTCAATCCCCCCCCCCCCCTTTTTATTTTTTTTTTTTTTTTATTTTTTATCACTATATGAATACAAAGTACAAAATAAACACCAATCATTGGTTCATAGACTAATCAGGGGTAGTCGATTAATTGATTAAATAATCCATAGATTAATCGATTCTAAAATATTTAATAGTGACGGCACTAAATCTTCTTCTTCTTCTTCTTCTTCTTCTAGTAGTATAGTATTAGTACTAAGTGAGTTTTAAGCCTGTATCCCACTGAGGCAAAGGTTTGCAATGCTAGCGAATGTTGTTTTCATGTCACGGTTCGTTCAATTTTGCAACATTTCCTAAACATTCTCTAAATGTTTTTCTGTTTTTTTTCTTGTTGCAAGGTCAAGTCGCATGTTCAAATTTTACTTGTAACAAGAAAAACCATCACAACTGTTTAGTGATTTTGATGAACCATGATGTTAACTCAGCATTCATTAGTGTCGCAAACTCAGTGCGATCTGGGCTTAAGTGGTAATATTATCAAATTAAAGAGCCCAACAGAGTCAGCAGAGTGAGTGCTCGCTTTCACCCTCTCTCTGATTTATCTTCATCCTGCATGCTTCCACCTTGACACTTCCACTTCCTCCTTACATGCGTACATAGGTAACATACGTACATGGCTACAGTTACATGCAGTACATACATACATTCACATACAGACACACATTAGAGTACAACTACCGTATATAAAATGCCGTGTATAATATTGAGCGATAGGGTGTGTGTGTGTGTGTGTGTGGGTGTGTGTATGTATATATATATATATATATATATATATATATATATATATATATATATATATATATATATATATATATATATATATATATATATACGGTCTGTGTACTGTATGCATTACACATGACGCATGTATCACTTGACGTAACAGTGATGACATCATTCTACTGGGTGTGTATTGATTGATAATCAATGGTAGCATTAGTGTGAGGATGCAGTGCATGTATGTGTGTGTGATTAAGTTTAATCTTGTACTCGTGTGTTGGTGTGCGTGGGCGCAGCCTGAAGCGCTAGTGACACTCATTACTGAGCTGGTGAAAGGGAAAACAATGCAGCTACTGCATTCAGACACACGATGGCAGCAAACCTCTGCTTTGATTTGGGAAAGAAGAGTAACGGAAATGTTTTTAAATCTACATGATGCTTTTTCTTTGGCTTATTTGAGACACTTATTGATGAAGAAGGAGCAGAACTTCTATTTTAATGCAGGAAAAACTGGAAAAAAAAATGATAAAGTGTTGTGAGAGAGTGCTGAGAGGGTTGGATCCCAAAACGCAGACACAAATAAGGTTTTAACTATTTATTCACATAACTTGACTAAACTAAAATTAACGAAAATGCATCAAGAATCATGACACACCAAGCCCCCCTTGGGCAGCAGAGAAGAACAGTGAAACAGTGAGCAATAATCTGGCAAACCACACACAATTCTCAGACCCTTATATAGACAGTCAATCAATCTCATTGGTTGTGGCTAGACATGTGAGTACCCGTACTGACATGGAATTCTCTGATTGGCTGTTAACCCAGTAATTACAGATAGTTCCTGACATCAACAAACATCATATAGCATAAAAGATTCATAACATCACATAGTCCAGACATCATATAGCCTAAAGTAGTTGAAACTGCATGCAGCTACATCAATACCCAAAACAGACATGTAACATGTCGTGAACTCTGGCGCACGGTCATGAACTCTACTCAAACTTAACCCAGACATTAGACAAGACCCAAACATTACTCCTGCATGACCCGAATCATGACATAAAGATTTTCCAACACGCCTGTAAATTTGCTTTGCTAGCTTGTTCGTCTCATGCCGTAAGACTTTGACCAATAAAATCATCTCACGGCCATGAGATTCTTACTTTGATCAGTCAAAATGTCTTGCAGATCCAAGACCCTACCCCAAAGAGTTTTGCCTTGATTGTCTCATGGCTCAAAGACGGATCATATTGAGCCTTCATCTTGTATCGTGCCGTAAAACTCTTTAGTTTGAGCCTTCACATTATCTCACGACCACAAGATTCTTCTTCTTGATCTTCAAAAAGACTAACATTGGGCCCTCAAATTGTTTTCCAAACGGCTAGACACTCAGCTTTGGCTTTTTGCTTTTATTGATAAAATTGTCTCATGGCTGCAAGAATCTTACTTAGATGTTTCAAATAGTCTTGTGGTTTTGAGATTACTGCTATGAGTCTGCAAATTGTCTCACAGCGTAAGACTTGTTGATCCTTCAAAAACTGTGAAACTTCAAAGTGACTTGTTTGAACTTTCAAATTGTCTCTCTTGAGGCAGCTTACTTTGAACGATCAGAACGATTCTTACCTAAGCTTTATAATTACCACACAGCTGAAAGACTTTTACCTTTATCCTTCCAGAAGGCACTTAGGTCTCCATATCCTGCTGTGCTTGAGCATAAAAAGTGGCACATCTTGATTTTTTTGTGCTGGTGCAAGCCTCGTTTTGCTGGAATTTGGGCAGATCACTCAGTGTGTGCCATGCTGGGTGTTCCTGAGTGCCACAGATATTTTCTTGGACATCACTGGCGCACCTGACAATTTGGGGGCTGAAAGTTGACTAAACTTTACGCCTGATGGAACCACGTCTAAGTATTGGCGCAAGATGTGATTTTGGAGAATTGAATTTGGGCGCAAGCTCTGTGGAACAGTGAATCAATGAACCCTCTGAATTTGAAGGAATCAAATACATTACTATTATCATCATCATCATCATCATCGTTACGGATGGGCAGGTCACACACGGGCACAAACCATCTCCAAGTGCTCACTTAACATATCTGTGACCTCCCTTTGATGAGCGGCGAAACAGATTGGCTGTGTTCATGCCCACAGTGCCACTACCAAAACCCAGCCTAGTCCATCTCTGTGCAGATCTAGACTGCACCTCGCGCTAGACTTGTACTGGGCACAAAAATAGTCTTCACATTGTCTCACAGCCGTCAGATGCTTGCTTGCTTGCTTACTTTTAACCTTGAAATATTCCCGTTTTCCAAGAAGGCTTCCTTGCATATTTTGCCTCAAGAGAATTCATTTGCGCCCTCCTCCACAATTTTTCAATTCACTCCACTTATAAATGCAGTTTTTTTTTATCACAGTGTATTTTTTTTTCCCTCCAGTAAATAAACATGCAGGCAGATCCACCTGCAAATGCATTTTATTTTGGAAAACACATCAAGAAGATGAAAAAGGGAGTGGAAGGTGAATTGAGTTTTAACGCGTACATCTTATCTGCGTTATTGGAAAAGTCAAATGTAAATAAAATATGGAGCACATGCGCACGCACATTTATAAGGCACCAACTGGATGAGAATGCCAATTTATTTTTCAGTCTTATGACTAATTTGCAGCATTAACAAAAACAAATTAAAACAAATTGACTGACATTCTGCAATCAAGCAGTACAAGTTAGAAAATAAGACACAAAAAACATATTTGGATGCAGACAGATTACTTTATTCAGCAGAAAGATTCCCTTTGACATTGCAAAATTGTTTCCACAACAACAAATGGGCATCAAGCAAGACAAATAGAGAAGTTGATAACAAACCCAGAAATACAAAGGCACTACCGAAGTTATTGTGTCAGTGAGACGTGGATAGTACTCGACTACCAGGGGTTCACATCTCTGATGCAAACATACGGGATCTCTTCGGAGCAGAGCACATCCTCCCAAAGTCCAGCTGTAAGTAAAGAATGTTTAAGTAAGACTGTTGTATTCTTAGCAAACCTCAATCGCTTCTTTTACTTACCACTTTCATCCATTTGCACACAGTTACCGGTCTCATCCGGCTCTGATCCACCCAAGTCAAATTTGGTGAAATCATTATCGGAGCCATCGGTCCAGATAAAGTCGTCGTTCTGGAAGACAAAATCAAAAGCTGTTGAAGACAGAGACTCGAGGAGGCATTCATATGTGGTCTTGGCATAACTTTTAATGTTTCACCTCAATGGCATCATGGAGACCGATCCAGGCTTCGTCGTCATTATCACCCGCCCGAATCAGTTCAAGAACGAACGCGTTTTCCAGGTCATTGTGAATGGAGACCAGATTCCCACCAAGGATGTTACAGACGCTCTGATGAAAACGAGTAAAAAAAAAAAAGAAGAAAAAAAAAGTAATTTTGCCATTTTGATCCATCAGTCAAGATATTTTGACTCTGGACTATGGATCGCTTCCTGTAATCACTGTAAGCTACTTTCAAAAGGACTACTGTAAAAGTCGTTCTATACCTCTGCATCTGCAAACGTTCTCCCTTCATTTTCGTAGATGTAGCAGTGGCAGTCCAACTGAGTCCAGCCTTTAGGACAGCTATTGCCTGCAAAACAATTGTTGTTTGAGATACGTCAATTAAGCTTGCTGTCAAATCGCGACAAAGCGAAGGTAAGTGGCTGATGTGCAGCGACCAACCTTTTACAACAGCGGTGGGTTTAGACCACTGTCAAGAAGAAAAGAATGTTTTTAAAATCACAACATTGTCACAAATGAAGACCACAATGAACCAAACGCAAAATATGTTGATTTAAAGCAATCAGTAAGGTTTGAACTTACGACTCCAGTCAACAGTCCACTGATCCCACAGAGGAGGAACAACGAGCGAAGTCCAAATGCCATCTGCACATTGAGAGAAAAAACATAGTATGAAACAATACATTGTGGCATTAGCTTGTAAAACGGCGAAAACCTTGAAAATGTGCCCTAAAATTGAGTTTGAAAGCAAGTTGTCAAATTTGTGTGGTTACCTTTGTCGTGATGCTTGAGGCTTGATGCTTGATGCTTGATGCTTGATGCTGAGGACGACTCCGAGCCATCTTTATATATGTTTGATGGCGGTCTTGGAATGTGGAATTGTTTGCTTGATTATGACATTGAAATCTTTTTAATGACTTCCTCATTCTTCCTCAACAAGTGTGCTTTTGTTTTCACCATTCAGCTCATCAAATTTGAGAAGCGTCAACAGCTCAGACTTGTTTTGTGAGGACAGTCATGTAAAGTTCTCTGGATTCCCCTTACATGATCCCACATAGGTGAATCATAGGAGACAATTAGAACAGAGCCAAGCTAAACAGGATTGATGAGTGATGCATACAAATAACAGGTAATTAAAGTGGTTTTGTTGCATGACAGTCACTGACAGTTTAATTGCTCACTTGTTTGACGTTTGTACATGCAGCGTGGGTGCATTTTCCATTCAGTGACTGGCGTGTGAATTGTTGTGTGTACGTGTTCTACGGTTGAATGACTGCCAGTCCAAGGTATCGACTCCCTTGGACCATATAAATAAAGATGACTTGACTTGACCTAAGTCAGCTGGGATAGGATCCGTCTCCCCGCCAATATGAACAGAATAAACACTATAGAATAAGGATGGATAATCGTGAAACCCAAGAAAGACCTTTGTCATCCCGGAAATGATGTATCCATTTGTTTTTCTCTGAGGCTATAGATGATTGATGTTGGGTGTGCCAGTGACGCAATAGAAGTAAATTGTAGGTGGCTGGAAAAAGACGACCGTAACGAGAAACGGTGTTGAAATTTAAGCAACAGCTTGGTTTACATGTTACAGTACATTGTTTTGGCGCTACGTTACCAGTTTTGTACCCTCGATATTTACTTCTCTTGGTCTACACTGTGCTTGAGTTTGTTTCAGTATTTTGTGTGACCACCGTGTTGTCTGAAAACCTGCAAGTCTTTGGTATGGCGCTAAGCAACTTGGCACCCTAGGCAGGATTTCTGGTAGTGCATTGTGACAACTGCAAAAGTGCCCAGAAATATTTTCTGTCACTTAAAAGTGGCAGTTCATTCTGAAATCTAAAAGACAATCGGAAAAAAATTGTGTAGTTCATTTTGCATTTATTTTATTCAACTCAAAAGTTGATTTACAACAAAAGCACTCGTCACTTCTGTAAACAACTATGTCCGAATGAATGACTCTGTGACCCAGCCCCTTCTATCTGGGATTGGCTAGCAGTTGCCTTCATTTGTTTTTTGGATTTAGGGCTGTACCATATGGACAAAATTTCATATAATTTTTGCCGGACATCTCGATTCTTTGGTCTTTGACTCAGCATGAGACTTCACATCATTTTACTTTTTTTATGGTGCCTTCTGTATTTTGTGTTATTTTATTTATACTTATTATATTTATTTATTCACTTCTCTACATCTTATTTTTTAATATTATTATTTTTTGCTTGTATACTTACCTACTTATATTTACTATAAATTATTTTATTGTGCGTTATTTTCTTTCATTTGTCTCTACTGCAAGACTGATTTCTATTCCATGCACTTTGTATGCAGAAATTGATTTTTTAAAGTGATTTAGAAATAAGGTTGAGTTATGTCGATAATATAGAGAAACGACATATGGGTTCAGTGAAAAACTAAGCAAAATATCAATCCAAAAGGATGTGTAAAGTGCTGTTTTTTAATTAGAACTTAGTGACAGTCATCAGCATTAACAAACTTGGCAATAAAAAAAAAGAGAATTCAACTTACATTGTACTGCAACTGTGCTTTAGTGATAAATCATTTTATGCTCCAAAGTTTTTGTGTGACTGCGTGGGTCTGTTAACCGCATACACTCGTCCATGCTGTGTGGCTTGCAGTGTTGCCGGTAACGCGTTAGTAACGCGTTACTCAAAAAAGTTGCTTTCTAAAGTAACTAATAGTCTAGCGCGTTACTTTATTCTACAAAGTAGTCTGATTAAAGTTACTGTCCAGAGAATCAATGCGTTACTCCACATTTTTCATGAAGAAGGCAAGCTATCTCACTGTTGTAACAGTCACAAACAACTACTGCTCACTACGAAGATGAGGCAGAAGTCATTGATCACCACACTGAATTCAGCCATGGTCTGGTCATGAATGGTTTGCACATTCAAAACAAAAGTGATGATACTTTTACTACTAGTTTTATTAACCAACAGGCACACAACACAACAAAAAAAGTGTGCATTATGGACCATAAAAGTGGTAAAAAAAATAATTTATTTCCATCCTCAACTGGTCCGTGAAGCATTATGGGATGAGGTCGTCTCCGCCCTCTCGCCAGGGGGAGTGACGTCAGACAAGTTACGTTTTCAGTAGGGGTGGAACAAAAAACGATTCGACCGAACCATCGTTCGTCAAGGGGAGCTAAACGACCGTATCGGTTGCGAGTGAGGCTTTATGGTTTTCATAACAATAGCAAGAGTTCTGCGCCGTGCTCTACTTGTTTTGTTTACATTTCAGTAGCATCACCATTCAAGCTACTTCCGTGTTTCCGTGCTCGCGACACGGCGCGCGCGCGCGCAACGAGTGACAACATACAAATGGAGACAGTTAGCAGAAGCCGGTGCCGTACATCTCGGTATTTCCCATGGCTATCGAGTCCTCTCGGTGCACTTGTATGTCCCGGGCCGGCGTTGGTACTGCGCGCGAGCCAAAAAGAATAACTCCCGTGACGATCCAATGCATGGATTCAAACGACACAGGTATGTCCCACCGCCAACACACCAGCTAAGCTAAAAGCACACTGCAAGTATCTCATTTCTCAGTTTGTGGCTCCCTGTCAATGTCTACAACTAGCATGAGCAGCAGATAGGAGAACTGAGACGTGCCCGCGATTACGACAGCCCAAAAAACAAAATATAAACAGTAGTGATTCTGTGGTCATCATCGTGTCTCAGATTAAAAAAACAAAAAAAGATGTCATACATTAACCAAAAATGAAAGTGATGACAAAAGAAAAAACAATTGTTAAATACAAAAATTGTTGATTAAAAAGGGAAATGAACTTTTGGAAATATTTTTGCATATATTAAGTGGTTAAAATGTGTTTGATAGATTTATTGTTCCATAAGGTGGCTTCATATTTCTTTTGGCTGGACGGTAGGTTTATTTCATGTCTTAAATTTATGTTTCTGAAATACTTCACAATGTGCAAATATTCTGTTTAATTGTGTTGGTGTCTGTCTAAAGGTTAAATATTTATATTTAACATGAAAATTATCAACCTTTTGTTTTCCTGATCCTTATTTTGAAGAGAAAAAACAAACAAACCAAAAAACAATTATAACTGTCAATAACTACTAATAAATATTTAAACTGATACATGTGTACACACTGGAATAGCGGAACAAACAAACAATAGAGGAATTTAGGGGATTTTCATTTTCAAACTGGATAGATTTTTATTTTTTGTTTTATAAAAAGTATTTACGTTACAAGAAGTCAAGAGAGACTGCCTATTTTGTTTTTCATAAAAAAAAACTTTATTTTCATGTTAAAAATGCACTTTCAATAAAGTATTTGGAACTCCGTTTCTACTGCATTATTTTTTATGTTGAGATGGTGTTATCGGCAGCTGCTGAAAGTAACTAAAAAAGTAACTTTTAATCTAACTTAGTTACTTTTAAAATCAAGTAATCAGTAACGCAATTTAGTTACTTTTAAAACCAAGTAATCAGTAAAGTAACTAAGTTACTTTTTCAAGGTAACTGTGGCAACACTGGTGGCTTGACTAATCAAAACAAAAGTTTGCCACTCACTTGTAAACATTGTTTAGTGGACCAGTGGACGCAGCGATGTCAATGCGTCATCCTGGATCGAGGTTTGGCGTTTGGTGGTCATTGGGTCAGTGCTGGCCGGCGTAAGCGCGCGTCTATCTAACCCGGAAGTATATTTAGCTAATGCACGTCTCCAGGACGTGCGTCTCCCAAATCCCGAGGGTGGGGTGTCATTGGCTAGCCGTAGCTGTCAATTAAAGCCAAACCTGAAAGGAGGTATGTGGTTGACTGGCAAGCCATTATTTACTTTAAACAGAAGGCGCAAGTTTACGTGACTGACAAAGGATTTAAAAAAATAAAAAAATAAAATTAATTCTCGTCTCCCTGTCGCCCCTTTTGCTCACGAGCATCTGCCTAATCCGCCTAATGGCAGGAGCGCCACTGCGTCTTTGTGACCGTGTGCTGCGTAACAGTGTCCACGTATAGAGTTTTTCCTCTCTTCTGGTATTTTGCTAGACAAGCACAGATTACAGAATTGTGCGATGGAACGCAGCCAACTCATGGCCAATCGAAGCAGCTCCCCTCATTATCTTCAAAATCAGGGCGATCAAGGCACAGGCAATGCTTGACACTGAGGAGGGACAAATTGACTTTCTGGGGTGCGCACATGATTTAGGCGCAAGCAAAGTGTCTTCATGCAGGCAAAATGAAAGATCTCCCCTTGATTGTTGTAGTCGACCACGGATGTGAAGTGAGCGTTTGTTTGGAGACCCCTTGTCTATTCTATTCTTTTCGTTGTGTTTTTATGTGTATTTTAAATTTTGTTTTCAAATCAGATTTTAGACACAAGGTATGTTTATATTTTGACCACATCATTTTTTTTTTAATATTTATCAACTCAAAGCTGTATAAATTTGAGTGCACATTGTTTGATTGCATCAGGTAATGTGTTTTGGTGTAAGAAGGGAGGGTGTAGCCTTATTTGAAGGTGTGCTTTATTATTATTATTATTATTATTATTATTATTATTACACTCAAACAAAAAATAATTAAAAGTCAAAATTTAGAAAGAAAAAAATAGAGGGATGCTGCATTATTAGAACGGCTCATGATCACCGACAGAAACATTGCCTGTTCACATTATGAGTGTAAAAAATAAAATAAATAAATAAATAAATCTGAAATAAAAGTACTTTGTCAGCATACAAGACTTCAACTCATGGTCGGCAACCTTAACCTCAAAAAGCCATTTCAACCATCTATCAAATAAATAAATAAATAAATAAATAAAATACAATTTTTGACATAAAGGTTAAAACTGGAGGATAAAACTGCATCATATTTCTTCTGTGTTATGAGCGTGCAGTCAGCTGTCAATTTGAATTGAAAAGATCTACAGTATTCCACTTAACAATGCAAAATAATAGCCAATTAGAATATTTATTTTACCAGGTTAATGGGATTTTTGCCTCTGAACCGCTTCATTCACACGCGGTGCTTATCTATGAGACCTGAGCGATTGTTTCATGTAGAATGTAAGCTTTAAACATTCTGTTTTCGTAACAAACTTTTCTTGTCTTAGGTTTATCCATGGTTTGCATACTGGAGGTCGTATAACTTTATTTTTCAAATTGATTAGCCAAATTTAAACAGAAAGAAGCCGCAGCAGAAAGATGGAAGAGCCACATGCTGCTTTGGAGTCGCGGCTTGCAGACCCCTTAAGATCTGAATACGTAGTTATAGCAATATAACTGTACAAAAGGTGCCACTCTGCACTAGCAACAACAATGAAGCTTTGTTTCTTTTCTTTTCTTTTTCCCTTCTTTTTTTGGCAAGCTCGCTTTCCATTTCACCTACTCAGGTATCATCTTCTGCTCTACTGTGCCATCTTTACAGGTGTGTCAGTAAGTATTTTGTTTGTTTCCTCTTCCTTTTTCGGTAAAGGGAGTTTCTATTGGGTGGTTTTTGACTTGAACAAAAGCTGAGCTTTTTGGCTTGTGTACAGCCATAGAAAAAACTAAGACAGTCACTGGCATGTTGTCTTGTTCATTTTATTGCCTGGTGGTGCCACTAAAAGCACATCAAGCTGAACACAAAAGAAAAGATGGAATGTGGAAAAACATTTTTTTCCATATATTTACATAAGAACTTGTGAAGGGATTGTGGTTATTATCAAGAAAAACTTTGGAAAATGTCTCGATCTCAACTCTCATGAGTTGTTTTGTTTGTGTTTAATATATTGGTTCGAACAAATTGACCTTTACTTGTACTATACATAGAGAGCCTTCCATTAATAAATGAATCAGCAGAGGAGTCCAGGTCCAAGACCAAGACTGTATTTGTATGATCGGATGAATATTTTGATCTTGTAGGTGCGAACAAGTCCTGCAAAACATTTCCTGGAGGGCTGCAAGTCCCGATCAGTACAGACCCTATTGAAATCGAGCTACAACTTCTGAAGGATTTCATCTTTAGGATTTGGATGAGTCCTGATGTTTTGTATCTATGAACAAGTCCTTGAGGAGGATGGAACATTTCCTGGATGAGTACTAATCCTGGCTCATTACAGGTCCTGACCAGGACTAGATCTGGAGGAGGAATTACAGCTACTGCTCCAATTTCTGGATGATGAACTTAGAGAAGTGTTCAAGGAACACAAGACTTATGAAAAACTATAACCACCCATTCTGTGAAATGAGTGACTGAGAACATATGCTGTATCGGGCATTTTGGACAGCCACGTGATCATCGTGGCGTATCGTGTGCGTAAAATACAAATTGAATGACGTGGAATGAATGACAGCAAAGACATCCATCCATCCATTTTCTGAACCGCTTACTCCTCATAAAGACACTCACGAGGAATTATCGCATCCCACGATGGACATCAACGGTGGAATTACGCCTTACAGCAAAGAAGCACTTCTTTAAAAGCAATACAGCCATGGAGGACACACCAAAGATTTGTTTCCAACCGAATGCCGGATAAAACTGGCACATTGAACCATCGGCGAGTCCAAGTGGACGGTAAACATCCGGGTGACTTGTACTCTTAATAGGCTAAGCTACATGTGGTGTGCTAATCACACTTTAACCCACATTAGGAGGGACCACTGCCCCACCCCCATATGGAATGACATGAAACCGGACCTGTTGAGGACTTTACTCTGAACAGAATTGGTGCAGTATTTGGGATCGAAGACGTCTTTCGCTTGCCCATTAAGTCAGCAAATTCGCATTGTGAAATGAGCGAAGAAGACTTCCGGTTACGCATGGGATATGTCATCACGATCACGTGACCAGGATAATGGCGTCCCCCCACGGTACGTTTGAATTCTGATACTTAATCGGTTTAAAATAAAATTCTAGGAATAAGATGCCATATTTGCACTTTTATTCTTTGTACACAATGACTAATCCAATACTGGAAAATGATTAATAAGTGTTGTAACGCTTTAAATGACTACATCTGTATTGTTTCAGATGTCTACTGTAGTTTTGAAGATGTGTACACGACCTAGGAGCGTGTTGAACATTTCTTGGAGGAGTACTGGTCCTGAATCAGTCAAGATTCCGGTTCAGAACCAGATCCGGTGAAGTCCATTTCCATCTCCCAAATGAGAACTGGTCTTGTCGGTGTGCAATTAAAGTCCTCGAGGAGTCCTAATCCTTGATCAGGACAGGCCTCTATCAAAACTGGATCTAGAGGAGGAGTACATGTCCCGCTAAAGTCCAGATCCACCTCCTCAAAGACTTCGAGTCTGTTTTGGATGTAGTTTTGTAGGTGTGTGCACGTCTTGGAGAAAGGTGGTAAAAGTCCTGACGGCGTCCTGGTCCTGAATCGGCAAACGTCAGAGACAAAGCAATAGCGAGCCAGAGCAGGTGGGAGGGGGAAGACGAGGGAGGAGGGGGAAGGGGTCCGATGATGGTGAGAATTAATTGCCTCCAGCGTGTGATTGGCTGCCGACGTTGCAGAAGAAGAGCGAGCAGCGGAAAGAAGAGATGCTTCTTCATCATCGTCGTCGTCGTCAGCCTGAACAATTTGACCGGAAACCACCAAATCCTGAGTGACGCGAGCCTGCTGGCTTCGCACGCGCACCAGCGGCACATTTCTTTCCGGAGAGATGGAGGAAGAGGAGGCTTTTGGATCGGAAGCGTTGCCCAGCCATGGATCACCGTGCGTGGGGGCTGTCAGTGGCAGCTTCCCCTAACACATCTGGAAAGGTGCACTGCAAGCCAGTGAGTTTGATTTGATTTACTGACGAAATTAATCAAATGACACTATTATGATGGCTATTTTGAAAACATGTTATTGACCTTGAATACTTGATTTTATATATATATATATATATATATAGTTTTTTTCTTAATTGTATTTGACATTTTTGTTGCGTGAAATGGAGTCTTAATTAAGCTTTCTATTAATTGACCTGTTTGAAAATCTACAAAAAAAAAATGCAAGCTTTAAACCTTCCGGAACTATTGTTTTCCTTTTCTTAGGAAAATAAAAAGAATATAATTTACAATGTGTTTTTAATGATTAGGTGAACAACATAGGATGGTTGTCTTTATCATATTAAGTTTGAACACAATTGGAGTAAAATAATATTTATTTAGTTCAGAACACGAAACAAAACGAACCACAGGAACATTTTTTGGCTCATTTTGGCCCATTTTCATCAGAAGTGCAATTCTCGTGTTGGATATTTAATAACGTTAACATGTTTTTCTATTTTTTTCTTTGTATGATTTTACATCAATATTTTTGTGTGTATGTGGTCCAATCAGTGTTTTTTCTCTGGTATTGACTTCCAGGGGAGAAATTCAAGTGAGTTTCTTGGGAGAAGTGACCACGCAGTGGAAATCAGGAGGACGAAGAACGAACGTTTTGGGTCATATCATGAAATCATAGCACCAGCGCTGGATTTGAATTCTTCACTGGATGGAAAATAATCCCTGGAATCATTGCATCATATCTTCTATTTCAACCACCACTAGATTTAGATCCAGCACATAGCTCCATTGCCGGACTTATATTAGTCACTGCATTGAGGTCAATTGAATTGAATACAAACGCTATTCCCTCAATTTTCACTTTTTGTGTGTGTGTGTGTGTGTTATAAATGGTTAGCTCAAGGGCACTTTGACAGTAGCCAGGAATTAGACCAGCATATCACCAGCAACTAGTTGCCATTTTTCACGTGTCACAGGACTTGACCTGTGACCTTACGTAATTACAACTTGATTGGATTTAGCTCACACTTCCTTTGGACAGTTGGAGGATTACGAGGCTTTCCCCCTCTACATGTTGGAACTGTAACAAGAAGTTGTTCTGCAGACATCTTGCCTAATTCCAGCAAATGGTAGAAGAATGTGAAGAACTAAGGTGCACAAAATGGTCTCAAGTCCAACTAAGTGACTCTGCAAAGTTTGGTCATATTGAAATGAAACACCAGGAAACAGCACCAAATTATGCACATCAATTAATTAATGGACAAGAACCATGTACTTTTCTATTCCTTCAATGCCAAAATGCTCAAGTGACTTTCCACAGCAATTTTCAGCGACTTTTCCAATCACAAACTCTTACAGGAAAGACATCTGGAATTTTTAGGATCTTTATCAACCGCATTCAAGACTGCAACGTGAAATTTGAAGAGGAAGGGCCAATGTGCGGGTGAAAGTCGGCATCATGGGCTGCAACATGTGTTTGGTCAGACGTCCTGAGGAGCGCTACAAGGTCATGTACCAGGTATGTCGACTTTGGATGCCACAGAATGTCATCCTACTGCCAATATTATTCGCACATTTGGAATCAAGTGCATTAGAAGCGGGAAGTAAAAACCTGACTTTGGCTTGCATGACATGTTTTCAACCATCCTGTTCCATAAAAATGTTACAGGGTCATTTTGACACGTGATATGAAAAGAAAAACATCATTATTATGAATGGATTTTTGTGTGTGTGTGTGTTTCATGGAATATATTTTTTCATTTTTTAAACTATTTTTTTTCTTCATTAAAAATGAATTATCCAGAAAAAGCAGGACACAATATTCCATAAAAAAGAAAAAAAATATACAAAAAAATGAAAAAATAGGAGGAAAAACAAAACATTTTTTTTTTTTATATATATACATATATTCGAAAAAAAAAAAAAAACTCCCCCCAAAATTAATCAGAAAAACAGGAGTTTTTCTGTCTTTCTTTTCTTAGATGCAGTGCAGTGCAAGTGAAGGCATGCATCGTTGTTTTGGAAACTTATCCTTCCAAACAGGTTCATTTCAGTAACTATTTTAATGAGAAATCAATCGATTTGACAGAACGATTAAGAATGGGAGGTTTTGTCCTTAACTAACTATAAATATTTAAAACAACCTGCTCTTTTTTTCTTTCTTTCTTTTTTTTTTTGCATGTAATTTGCAGGACTCCTAATCCAAATAATTGAGTGTCAAAGGGCAAAACCTGAATGTTGGAATTTAAAAAAATAAATAAAAATGGCACAAGGACTAAAAATGATCATTTTAATGTGACTTTTAGATTTGCACTTTATTTTCGGGACTATTGCCTGTTCCTCAATGCTTCTTGGACACTATTGAAACGATATTTTCACTGCGTGTGAAGCATGTGCATGAACGACCACCCCCCTCCCCACAATATCACCCCCCGCC
This sequence comes from Festucalex cinctus, assembly GCF_051991245.1. Lineage (NCBI taxonomy): Eukaryota > Metazoa > Chordata > Actinopteri > Syngnathiformes > Syngnathidae > Festucalex > Festucalex cinctus. The sequence continues at coordinate 21,503,219 of NC_135412.1, read as the reverse complement.
CCCCACCACCGACCTTCACCACCAGCAGCACCTCATCTTCACTTTGCTATCAAGTGTGCCTCATTGGGATGTTGTTGCCGTGGTGACCACTGCCATTAGGCAAGTCGCATTTATCTTGCATCGCTTGGCAGCTGGCGCTGAATGCACATGTTGGAATGAGTTGTGTTATTATTATTGATAAATAATGTTTTCAGTAAAATTGATTGCTAGTGGAAACTAGATTTTAAATTCATGAGAATTTAAAGGCACAGAGAATCATAATGTGGATGGGTAATTAACACAATCTGGAGTTACTCCTAGTATAAGAGGGAATCAAAGTTCCAAAAATTCTAAAGAAAATAAATAAATAATTGTATTCATATTAATGTCACAAAGTGTTTTCTTAGAAAGCAATAATTAATGATGTAATCTGGTCAGTGTTGCTATTGCAAATTAATTTAAAAACATCTCATAATATTACACTTTAAAAAAAATGATGTTACTCTTGCAACATGACCGATTCCTACAAAAAATGTGTTCTTACATGTTGCTTATTGAATTTCAGACTTTATGCAAATAATGTTTTTTTTTCTCCAAAAATTAAACACTTTTAAAAAATATGACTTTATGACTAGTTCCTGAAAAAAAATACAGCTTTTTGTCTTGAAAATATAGGACATTTATTGACTTATTTTCTATTTCTATCTAATATACTATGACTTTTTTTTTTTTAAATTGTGTTATCTTGAAAAAATATGACAAGATTTAGAATTTTGAAAAAATATTATCAATACCATTCTGAAATGTTCATTATTTTCCCTACATGATCCCCAATACAACTTCTACGAGTGCTATTTATAGATTGTTTCAACTTTCTTGAATTTGGGGCCAGACAGAACGATTGGCATGCATATATTGTGATTATTATACAAGATCATCCATCCGCCCACTTAATCCCTCCTACCTTGCTCATTAACTATTTAATGACTTCATCAACACACACACACACTCATGCACACTGTTGTTGACAGGCCCATTTGTCATTGGCAGCGCGCCGAGTGCAGAGACACAATAATCACAAACGGGGGGGAGGAGATGGAGAAAGGAAGCCCATCCTCATCTTTGTCCCACTTTCCGTCCACACCAGGTTGACGTGGAAACACTTTCCAAAAAAAGAATGGCAGGATGGTCTGTCTGTTCTCAGTTTATTGAAGTGATGTGCGATACTCCCATCAACTGGTCACGATGTCGTCTGAGGCATCTTAGTGATTTCACTGAAAAAAAAAAAGAATGATCACATCGCATTGAGGTCCAAGCCTCTGCCCTACTTAAAATAAAACCTCAGATTTTTTTTTTCCATTCAGGCATGCGAGAGATCATTCCTATACTTGCAGCTTTCTATTATATTTATTCCTAATTTTGTCGTCTTCTTGGTGTTCTCCTGACCACGCACTCTGACGTTGCCATGCATCCATCTCTGCCCCGTCCGGCCTCATCAGCAAAAGGGGGGCAGCAACTCCCTGCGGCCAATGGATCGAAATGGACACGAAAAGGTAAGAACAAGCCCCGGGGCCAGGTTGAGTCTAACAGTAGCCGGTGTCTATTGTCTACCTCACCACTGCTTCATCCTACCTTTTGATGCTCTGTTAATTTACCCACCAAATTCAGGTCCTACTAATCTATTCAGTCATCCATACAACCAACATGTATGTCCCGATCACCTCCCCTCGTAGGTCTGAAATTGGCCACCACCCCAGGCTAAATCCTTTTCATAAGACAGTAGCACCTTTTGCCATTTGCTGTTTTTGAGACCACGGTTGAAGCAGGAACAATTAACTCATTTGCTCCCAAAGACGCATTTATATGTTTTTGTTTTTGGTTTTTTTGTTTTTGTTTTTATGCTAGAGCATACAGAAGGTTTTGATGCAGCCTCTGAACTGAAGAGAACGCTTGAATCAAAAGGTAGTTATTACAAAAATGGCCAGCAGGTGGCAGCAGAGTATAAGAGATCAACTGGGGCCATGTTAAAAAAAAAGCTCTTTTCACCACTGTTTTAAACAGATTTGTGAATAATAATTAAACTTAGCTATATTCCAATGCTAATTGCTGCAAAACGGAAACATAAAAATATACTTTTTTTTTTTTTTCCCCCTAATGAAAGAAGAGATGCTAAATCTTCTTTTGGTAGGTTCCATGTTTTTATAACAAATAGAACACAATATTCTGTGGGCCTTGCAAAATCAATCAAATTCCAGTAAAACAGCTGGGAGTGAATGAGTTAATTAAGCTGTCCGTAAAAGGCTACATCGTGCAATCGTGGTCACAGGTAGACGATCTGGATATTGTAGACAACATATTTCTTTTGGCACACACAAGAAACAAAAAACAGAGACAACACTTACTCATTCAAAACTTAAGTTACAAAACTTAATATACAGTAGATCATAGAATAAACCTGGAGAGAGAGAGAGAGAGAGAGAGAGAGAGAGAGAGAGAGGGAGAGAGAGAGAAGTATAGAGAAGTGTAAACGTTTGACACGTTCGAAAACTCATCAGTATCATATGTGAAACATTGACAAAGACATACAAGAATAGAGAGGGGCAACTTTTCCAATATGGCGCAAATATAGTGACTCATACCCATGGAATACACCGTGTGCATCTTTAACTCAAATGCAAAGTCACTATTATTGTGCAGATCAGAAACATGGAGGACCAGTAAAACAACAATAAATTCCAGAGCTGTTCAAGCAGATGCTTGCGACGTCGCCTGCAAATTCACTAACTGCAAACAATAAGTAATGAAAAGCTGATGGCCGCACAGATCGGTTGGAGAAAGTGGGGCTCCGTCGGACACAGCCTGAGGAAACTTCACTCGAACACAACCTGGAAGAAGTCAGACAACTGTCGGAAGATTCGCCAATGACCTATGACCTTCCAAAATGCAAAAAGGGTTTAAGTCAAGTCCCATTATGAGTTTGTGTCGTTGGATTGGGAAAATGATTTTAATAGAATGGAACACGATTATTTCTGGTCTTGGTGATACAGTGCTCTTCTTTTTTATTATTATTTTTTGGTTAGTCACATTTTTTTTCATCTTTATTTCTTACCTCCTTCATTCTTATTTTCTTTCTTCAATAGATAACAGACACAAAATGTCAAAGAGCAAAACTTAAGAGGTTGACTTGTGATGTCAAGTAGAATCATGAAAGATTCAAGACTAGGTCGAAGTTGCATAACATGTCACACTGTCAGGTGAAAGCAAGGAGGCGTTCTCACCTGCCACCGGGCAGACCGCTGAAGTCCCAGGAGCCTTTGGAGCGACCCGGACCCAACCACAAGAGTCACAGAAGGAAAGGTAAGAAGATGAACTTACAGCCATCATCATTTTTAGCATATTTATTGTAAATTGTACATTTTGACAATTTAGGTTTTCAAACTCTACATTGAGGTTGTGCTTTCATAAATGTGGAATGCATGTGAAAACCTGAAGATTACGTCTTCAGACCAATTCTGACTTGCACATGATGTGACTTACATCCACCATTATTAATCACATACATGCCTGTGCTTCCTCTCATCAGGTGTGATAGTAAACACCGGAAACGGAACCAGCGGCACCAACATTTCCTCCTCCAACATGGTTGCTCGTCTACCTGAGCATGTGGACAACAGCACGCAGACCGACGTCAGCTTCCGGTGGCCGCCGACCACTCCACGACTACCCGGCTTGATGGGAGAGTACCAGACTGGCCACTTGTACGTTTGACTTCTTTGATGAGGATAGTGAGATGGAGTGAAGGTCCCACCGTTTGGATCTTTAGAGGGGAAGTCGTAGTCAACGCGCCAAAAACCTCTTAGCAATATGTTCTACAGTATGCAGCCCCACTAGTCTAAATTTGGTATTCTGGTTAATATTGCGTTGGTCGAATGAGTTAAGCAGCAAAATCTGTCCGTTTACCACTTGCTTGTGGAATGACATCACAGTTAGTTGCGCAGGTCTCACGTGACAACCAATCACAGCTCAGCTTGAGAAAACAGGTGAGCTCTGATTGGTTGTTGCCTGAGACAGACCTGCGCAACTGTGATGTCATCATCCATAACTCGTATTACACAAATGTAATATTAATCAGAATGTCATGTTTAGACTAGTGAGGTCTCAGGTCACATTACATAACATTATGTATGTTATCGACAAGAAATGTTGAAGGTTGATTTCCCCTTTAACGCAGCGAATGTGTATTTGACGGTGATGAAGACTACTTGAAAGTGGAACAGCACGACGTGGACCGGCCGGACGAGCTGGAATATGAGGTATGGTTGTTTCTCAAAAAACACCTTGACCTGTTGATGTTGACTACCCTCAAAATGGTTTAAATCCAGCAATCAGTTCATTCAACTAAAATTATGAACCTCTCAGCCATACCCAATCAACAGAGATGTGCCCCAGGGCTCTGTCCTGACCCCCCTCTTCTTTATCAAGTATCTCATTCAGCTTTCTTTGAAAGGCACCTTCAAATAAAATCTATTATTATTACTATTAGGAGGTGGCGCTGTACAAGTCCCGTCAGGAGGAGAAGCTGGGCCTGACCGTCTGCTACAGGACGGACGATGAGGATCAGCTGGGTATTTATGTCGGAGAGGTAAATACGTCCCCGCCGTTTTTGGCCGGGTGTACTCGGGAAGTTCCTGTCTTTGTTGACTTCCTTTTGTCACGTGACCAAGGTGAATCCAAACAGCATCGCTGCAAAGAACGGACGCATCAGAGAGGGAGATCGAATACTTCAGGTAAGGTAACTCACATCTTCTGGCTCAAGGAAGCTGCCTGTAATGGTTATTTTGTCCCCATTTCACTTCCAATCAATCAAACTTTATTTATAGGCTATAGCATTTTAGCACAAGCCAAAATGTTTTACATGAGTTAAAAAAAAAAAAAATCAGTCTTGTGCTGGTTAAACTGGATAAAGTTCTCTACCTTCAAGGATTTGATATCCAGAATAGTTAAAACGAGCGTCCATTTCACTGGCGGCGTCAGGATACACAGAGATGTACAATAAAGGACATCAAATTGAACCTTGAGGCACACTGCACGTTACTTCACAGATACGAGAATGTATTGAACCCACAAGTCTCAAACTCCAGTCCTCGAGGGCCGCAGTCCTGCATGTTTTTAGAGGTTTCTCTCCTCAAACACACCTGATTCATCAGCAAGCTCTGCAGGAACCTGATAATGATCCTCATTCAGCTGTGTTTGAGGAGAGAAACCTCTAAAACATGCAGGACTGCGGCCCTCGAGGACTGGAGTTTGAGACCTGTGATTTAACCCTATAAAGCATACAGGACTGTCTCAGAAAATTAGAATATTGTGATAAAATCCATTATTTTCTGAAATGCAATCAAATAAGCAAAAATGCCATACATTCTGGATTCATTACAAATCAACTGAAATATTGCAAGCCTTTTATTATTTTAACATTGCTGATTATGGCTTACAGCTGTCATGACTCGAGTCATGCAGGATGTTTGGGGTCTTGTCTCATGTCTGGGTTCACGCCTGGGTCAAGTTTGAGTCCATGACCTGTTAAGTTGGGTTCACGACCGTGAGGTCAATTGTCTGTTTTGTACTGATATAACAAGTGTCTGTTTGAACTGATGTAACCATCATATAACCATCATCTAGTTTCAACTAGTTTTAGGCTATGTGATGTCAATCTTTAATCCTTTAGGACAGGGGTGTCAAACTCATGTTAGCTCAGGGGCCGCATGGAGGAAAATATATTATCAAGTGCATGGGCCGCATCGGTAAAATAACGGTATATAACTTAAAAACGATTGCCGTCAATTATACACAGATTTTCGCTATTTGTGTGCCAGCCCTAAATTACGGAGCTCAACTGTAATCATATTGTACCAAAAAATAATGCAAATGCAGATGGCACGCAGCAACACTGAGTCCTGGACGTGTTAAATGTACCTGTTTTACATATATATTGTTCCCAGAATGCATTGCGTGGCGCAGTTAATGACGTTACAAGGACGCTAATCCTTGTTATATCGATATGTGTTACCAGTAATTGAATTTGTGTCGTATTTAACATGTTTGTCGGTCTATGATTAAAATAATAATAATAATAATAATAATAATAATAATAATAATAATAATAATAATAATAATAAACAAACCGTAACTTTAAATTGTGTGTAAAATAATGAGTCCAGGAAGGACGATTCCCCCATACAAGTTGCATTGCTCATCTGAGGACTGCTTGTGAAATTACAAATTTCATATATTCATATATTTTGATTGTGGCCGGCCGATTAACAGTCTAACATTACATTTTATTTATTTTTTACTTTAGAAAATCATATTGCAGGCCGGATTAAACCCCTTTGCGGGCCTGATCCGGCCCGCGGGTCTTATATTTGACACTGCTCTTTAGGGGATATTTTCTGAAACAGTCGTGTATATTAAATGCAAGACATTTTGTGCCCTCTATTTCATGAGTATATTCCCCCCCCCTTAAACCCTGATGTACCGTATATGACCTAACTCATGAATTGCACGGATAATCCATTAGAGGGCAGTATCACTCAGCTGATGGCTTTTCCAGCGACCTTTCTGAGTATTAGAAATACAAATATGTTTGATATGTCTGTTTATTATTATATTTGTGACAGTTTTAAGTGTACAAATTTAAAGCATTGTGACCAGATGTGTCAAATATTACACAAAACACAAACAACCGTTTGTGGAAGTTGATTTTTAATTTTTTTTTGTTTTGTTTGTCCAAAAGGACCAATAAATACTCTATTTACAAAGAATTAGAATGTTCTCTCATATGTGTCATTGTTAAGGCTTTACAGGCCTTCTGAAAGTAAAATGTCATCTAAACCAATGAATGTTTGGTGGCAACTACATGATCCACTTGTGTCGTCTCACGTTCAGATCAACGGGGTGGACATCGGCAGCAGAGAAGAAGCCGTAGCCATCTTGAGCAGAGAGGACAGCGGCAACTTCTCCTTATTGCTGGCCCGGCCCGACATGGAGGTGACTCGCAACCCCTGAACAACTATCGAGACACACTGCACAAATGAGACGATGCTAATGAAGACAAAAGCCGCATTCCTTACATGATTCCTGCCACATGCACGCAAATCTCACACACAAATGACACCACAGTGCCAATGAACATGATAAATTCATCGTTTTATGATGATGATAGATGACATCTGACAATGTGTCAACATTTGCTGACTGCACAGGAACAACATGAGAGCTACTCATTCATACACATGCACATACACAATTTATTCCCCCTCCAGATTTACACTGACGTACAGAATGTGAAGTAGATATTACTGAGGCAGCAAATAGCATGATGTGTGGGCGTGCGTGGTGGTGCTGGGAGTCTAGGCATTGATCATTTTTGCCCCCAAAGTACAGGGCTCTGACACAACGTGGAAAGGTAGGACTCAGATGCAGGGTGGGTGGAGGCCACCAAGGCAGCAGTTTTATTTTCTCCAAACAGCAATCTCCTCTCAAGCTGAGAGGAGAAGAGGCACTCAAAAAATGGAGAACAAAAAACACCCCATTGGGGAGGAAAAAACAGGCACAGGGTACAAGGGATAACTAAAGGCGCTCCGCTGGGGAGGAAAAGGCACAAAAACAAGGCAAAAAAGGCAAGGCAACAAGATCGAGGACTCGACAGTCAATCCCCAGCATTTTTAGGGGATTGGGATCGACCCCTGCTACGAATAGAGAAAAGCCGTAAAATATTAAATTAAGGGGTTTGCCATTTTAGACAGACGACACAAAATAGCTGCAAAGTACGTGAGACGGAGAGGATCATAAAACACGAACAACATGCATCTAGCATACACAATCGTGAAACCATGTTACATACAGGGTTATTATAGTTGGACAATTTTCATTTGAGTTAGTTTTGATTTTGTTTTGCGTTTTGTTTTTTAAATTTAGTTAGTTTAAATTAGTTTTCACGGTGGTTGTGTTAGTTTTGTATTAGTTTTAGTTATTTTAAAAATGCTTAGTTTTAGTTTTGCTTTAGTTATTTTTAGTATTAGTTTCAGTTTTGTTTTTTTCCGTTTTTTTTATGTGTATTACTTGTGTGCGATATTTAAAAAAATTAACTGGGTAGAATTAGAAAAGTAATGTATTTCTTACCTGCGATTGGTTGGCAACCAGTCCAGGGTGTCCCCCGCCTACTGCCCAGAGCCAGCTGAGATAGGCGCCAGCAGCCCCCGCGACCCTTGTGAGGAATAAGCGGTCAAGAAAATGGATGGATGGATGGATGTATTTCTTACCTAATGTTGCATTACCATAGGAGCCAAAGTTAAGCATGAAAAATTGTCGCCTATAGGAGCGACATCATCTGAAGGTGTTTTTCTATTGGCTGCTGCTAGATAACGTCACTTCTGTGTGACACGCTTTCAAACGTCCTTATTCTGGTTAATATCAAAATTAATATACTTAAAATCACATTTAAATTGATCCCTAAAGGCTCACACATTAAATGAATTACCAAAGACTAAAACGAAGGACATTTTTGCTATAATTATACAGTAGTCAGTTTTAGTTACTTTTGTAAGCATCAAATATAGTTTCAGTTATTTTTTTGTTTTTTAAAAAGTATTTCTTTTTATTTTGTTTTCATGAACTCAATTGTTTTTTGAATTTTAGTTTTAGTTTTTTTTTTTGTTAAAATAACCTTGGTTACATACAGTAAATGCCTGCATTCAGTAGTTAAATTATTCAACTAACCATTAACCAGGCATCAACAAAAAACAGAGTGTTGTTTAATTCATTGAAATGGGTCAGCACGTTTCACATATAGGTGAACTCAGAAGTTACGATATCTGTGAGAGGATTGAGGGTTTTTGTGGGGATGGTGACGAAATCTCAGCTCAGAAAAAAAAGTATGTATTCACAAAAACAGAAGCAAAAAAGACACTAATGAAGAATCAAAATGCTAAAAAACAAAGTACAAAAACAAGTTTCAAAGTGATGATGACACTAAAGTCACGACAAAAGGGAACCATAACATTATGGGATTAACATGACTCATGATCGAAGAAGCAACAACAAAAACGAAAACAGACCTACAAAAAAGAAGACGAGCCAACGGGGCACACCTCACCACCCGTAGCTGAAGGGAGCTGATTGGCGCCACAAGGGACCCGGTTGATGAGAACGAACAAGGCACGACATCACAAAATTAACACAGGCGAAACATCAAGCAAAACTAAACCAAATTAAAACCAAATCAACAAGAAGAGATTCTGATGGTACCATTTTATTTGTGAACAATCTATCAAAAAGTCACTTTTGTTTTAATACAGGATGCATATTTTACATAAATTAAAAATATTAAATGATATTTAAAAATTTTTTTTTTAAATAAATGTATAATCGTGTGGATAGGTCTGATGCCACTGAACATTTTGAGTGGTTGGAAGTCATAAAATATTCATAAATGACTGAGTTATCACACCTCAAGTATCATTTACAGATATTGTACCGGAGATGTTCTGTGGGACTTTTTCCAGGCAAACTGCTATTGTCAAAAAAAAAAAAACGGCATAGAAAATTTTGTTATCACTTATTGACTATCACTTACTTACTTCAAATATCCTTTCAGGAAGACCAACTCGTTGATGGCGTCAACACCGGACACCTCTCGCCTTACATGCACCTCCGCCACCGACGAACAGAAAGAGGAGAAGAATTGGATGATGCCGAGGAAGATGACGACGAGGAAGGAAACTGGGAGGAGCCCCCGGTGCCACTCCCCCCTCTTCTCCACCTGACACCAATACTATCCAAAAGCCAGGATCTAGACAGCGGACTGGGCCGCACCGACGAAAGCACGCGCTATGACGAATCCTCAGAACATGACCTGCTAGGTGGCCCGAGCAGCGCCTGCAATACGGACTCCACCAACACGCCCGGAAGCACCCGCAAGTTCTACCTGGGCCACAGTCCGAGGTCAGGACCACTAAAGCCTGCAAAGCAAAATCTTCTTTCCCTTTGACTTCTAGCACATACTTTGGTATAAGTAAGGAGTATTTTAGAATAGTAGCACAAGATAAGATGTCTATGAAGGTGAGAAAGATAAATATAGTGAAGGTAGAGAAGAGGATGAAATAGAATTTAAGAAAAGAGGAATGTTTTAACAAAAAGTTCTGGGTCAAGATACTGGTGATAAAGACATGGGATTGTGGGAGAACTGAAGAGACCAGAAAGGAGAGGACAGAGGAGGTAAAGAGTGAGGCCAAACAGAAAGGGTATGATGCATTGTGTAAGACAGCGGTGTCCAAACTCGGTCCTCGAGGGCCGGAATCTTGCATGTTTTGGACGTTTTTCTTTTTAACGCACCTGAAGCTCATCAGCAAGCTCTGCATAAGCCTGATAACGATCCTGTTCAGTGGAAGCAGGTGCATTGGAGCGGTGAAACATGCAAAATCTGCCGGACTCCGGCCCTTGAGGGCCGAGTTTGGACACCACTGGTGTAAGAGGTTCGACACAATGGAAGGAGAAGGTCAGATTGGGATCAATCTTGGAAGGACTTGCAGCAGGTTTGGGTGATTAATTCATTCACTCGCAGCCGTTTTCACTCACTTCGCTCTAGCTGTTTGACTGGACTCATTTTCTAAGGGCCACAGAATATTCTATTGCTAATAAAAACAAGAGAAAAGAAAGATTAGTCTCTTCTTTCGTGGGGAAAAAGAAGGCGTAAAATATTTTTTACGTTTTGCAGCAATTAGTATTAGAATATAGCTAAGTTTCATCAATATTCAAATTCCTGGTGAAAACACAAAAAGAACTTGTTGCAACATGGCCTTGGCTGATCTCTTATACTCTGCTGCCTCCTGCTGCCCTTTTTTTTAAATATATATAACTACCATTGCTTTAAACCACCTCTTCATGTCAGAAGCTGCATCAAAACATTCTCTATCCTCGCATAAAAAAAAAAAAAAAGTGTAAACACATTCTTGGGAGGGAAGGTCAAAGTATTAAAAAACGTTTTTACACGTTTTTGGGATTGAATGAGTTCAAGACAAGGATGGAAATGTACTGAAGAAAAGATGCTGAGTAGTTCAAAGAAGTGGTTTGAAGAATTAATTAAAGCTTTCATTTGACTGCTTTTTCCCGGCACAGACTCAGTCCACGGCTCAGTCCTGGAGTAGAACCCAGCCCCAACATGAGCCCCAGTCACAGGCATGCCCGAGAAGACACCCCACCTCCTTTTCCACACCTGCTCGCCTCTGACTCTCTCACAGCACTGGATGGAACTGACGGAGGAACTGTTTTAAACCACGGCCACCACAAGGTACGTTCCATTAGGATTTGTCAATCACAGTTTGGACGGCAGTCCTGTAAAGGAGATATTATGCTTTTTGTGTGTGTTGTTTTTTTTTTTTTTTTTTGCAATTGAAATGGAAAGATTTCTGTACCATAGAGACATTTTTAACTGTAGTGCTCTTCCGTCTTTGTTGGTAACTTTTGGGGGTGTTGCTTTCTGGTTTACCAGTTAAAAAACAAACAAACAAAAAAAACAAGCTCCAATAAACCTTTGACTCACAGCTTCACCTCCACAAGAGTCCAGTGACCTTGATGGCGGGCCTGACAGAGGACGAATGCCAGCGGTACCAGGAACTGCTGGAGATCAGGTACCACTGCGAGATGCAGCCAAGCAACAGACAAGAAGAGGAGGAGGAGAAGAAAGAAGATGAAACGGAGGAGGTTCCGTCTTCTCAGGTGGTGGACGTGAACTGTAACGTCACCGTGAGTGAGCATGAGATGGCGCTCATTGAGGAAGAGCTGCGCCACCTGGAGTTCAAGTGGCGCAACATCCTGCGCGTGCAGAAGATGCAGCAGCTCCGCCAGCGATACCTGAAAGCCTGGATGATGGAGGAGGACACGGCAGAAGCCGGTAACTGCACTATGCGCGCATACACATACACTAATCATAGTACTAATTGTAGTAGTTGAATTATTAAAGTGTGACAATTATTACTAGTAGCAGTAGCAGATTTCAGAATCAAAATAATCTTTATTGGCACAGTATGAAAACACACTATGAATTTGTCTCCAGTTGTAAGAGTTACACTAGTATTGCAGAAAGCAACTATGACGACAAGATGTTAAAGTGCGTTGAGTACCTAAGGTAGAAAAGAGCTATACAAGTGAAATCCCATTTTTAAATGAGTAGTAGTCAAATGAATGTGTAGTAGTCATATGAGTATTTGCAGTAATAGTAGTAGTAAAATGAAAATGAGTAGTAGTTAGAGTAATAGTAGTCGTAGTGCAAGATTGAGCATTAGTATTGTCATATGATTATGTAGCAGTATTCATAGTATTTTTTTTCCTTGTCAGAAGAGGAGTACACTCTAAAAAGAGAATTGTTGACCAATTAAAAAACAAAAATATTCGACTGGAAACAGAAAATTGAATTAAGTTAATTCAAAGTGAAAATATTAAATTAAATTAATTATTAGTTCATTAAACTTAATATAAATTAAGTTAATCCAAAATTATTCCAAACACTCCATTACACTCTAAAAAGAGAATTGTTGAGCCAATTTAAGATTACAAATAGAATTGTTGACCAATTAAAAAATAAAATAAAATCATTTCGTTTGGTAACAGACGATTAAATTAAGTTAAATCAAAGTGAATATATCTATTTTTCCTGGTGTCCCAAAACCTTACAACACTAATCAACACCACAACAGTCACACAACCATCCGAATATACGTCATGTTTGATAACTAACAACACATCTGACATTAGATGGCATCTAGACAAGTTTGCCTTCATTGCAACTATTCATTCAAGCCAACAAAACACAAGCAGGAAACAAAACGGGGATATGACATGGATCGCACTTGTCAGATAGGATTATTGCTCAACTGTGAAGTAATTCATTGTTAAATGCATACTTGCTGTTAGATTGTCATATGCTGAGAGGGCGGCTATTTCCGAAGTTGATGACACAATACCTATCTGCTATTTTTAAAGCTTTGCAATGGGAATGTCATTTCGCTGTCATTTGCTAATCTAGTGAGCAAACTATGGATTTGACTGCATCTGATTCTATAAAACGTCAGCTTTGGGAGCTTAAGCAGTATTGCTGAAGAATGTGGCTGCGCTTAAGGCAACTCTGTTTTCTACTTTTAACCCTCAGCGTACATGACGCATACTTTCTGTGTTTGTTCTTATGAGGCAACTACTCTGCCAGCTCTATTCTGGACAATTTGTAATTTATACATTAGTGCTCCCCGCGACCCTTGTGAGGAATAAGCGGTCAAGAAAATGGATGGATGGATGGATACATTAGTGCTTTTGACACAGGTGAGCAATAGTCCAGGTTACACACTTAAAAATAAAAGTTTTCACTCCATAGCCCAGAATGTGTTCAATACCATAAGCAAGGTATTTATTCACCAATACTTTCATGTCTTTTAATTAAGAAACAAGACATTCAATCCCAAGTCGGCTTACTTATTTATATATTTAAGAAAGAAAACAAAAATCATGTGGTAGTGTAAAAATGGGTATGGAAATGAATGAGATTTAATAATTATGTCAACATCCTTATCAGCCTGTTCTATACATTCAAAAGACAAGTTCAGCCTCGTTGCAGGTAAAGAGGACTTGCCTAGTTTCGGTTTTTGATACACCCGTAATTGAGCATTTACACTTCCATACACTTCACATTACAGAAATAACATTCAAAAAAATGTTTACATGCAGCTCTGCGTGACAACAACGAGTTGTCGGCCATCAACGAGCTTCCGGAACGTTCCAACGATGGCAAAAACAGCACCAGTGCTTACGGCAGCGGCGAGAGCACGCCGTTGGTCAGCAACGTGCGAATCCCGCCTCTCTGGGAAGACTTGGCCTCCATGTCCTCGCCTCCCCACTGGGAGAGACGCCACTCCAATCTCGGATGCGGCGATCGGGATGGCGACGCGGTCAACACTTCGCCCTCCAAGTTCAGGTCTGCAGATCATCACTGTAAAATACAACAACAACAAAAAACATGCTAACATTTTCAAGTACAGTATTACCAAATGAATGCTCTGGATGTGTTGAGAAATATAATCTGTGTTTGCTTTCTTAGATCTTTGTCCAAAGAGTTTGGATCACCATCTGGACGAGGCACGGCTGACAGAGGGCGTTGTCCCAGAACAGGTAACGTGCCATACGCATACTGATTTTTCTAACATGAGAGAGCTCACTTCTGACAAGGAATAAAAGTTTACTGAAGTTGACCAACTCTGCGCACCACACTGACTGACTTGTGAAGTAGAAGAAAAAGAAGAAACTAAGCTAACTGTTAGCTTGTCTAGTAACTTCATGACGGTGCTTTTTAGTGGTGTTGATTTAGGCTTAACATTGATGATTGTCAGACCTGTTTTTTCAGTTAAAACCGCTTCTGAACCTTAAAGCCAGGTATGAACCTTAACTCGTTGACTGCCAAACGTTATCCAAAAAAACCAACTCCTGCAATGCCAGCTGATTTTGAGCATTTTCACTCACATCTTTCAAGGCAAACGGAATATTGTGTGCTATGACTACATAAACAAGCAGCGCGGTGAATGACTGGTTAGCATGTCCGCCTCCCAGTGCTGAGGACATGAGATCGAGTCCGGGCTTCGGCTTTCCTGGGTTGAGTTTGTATGTTCTCCCCATGCCTGCCTGGGTTTTCTCCAGGTACTCCGGGCTCCTCCCACATTCCAAAAACACGCATGGCAGGTTAATTGAGCACTGAATTGTCCCTAGATGTGCTTGTGATGGTGTATGATTGTTTGTCTGTGTGCCCTGCGATTAGCTGGCAACCAGTTCAGGGTGTAGGATAGGCTCCAGCACGCCCGTGACCTTTGTTAGGAAAATGGATGGATGAGCCACATAAACATGGTGGATACCATATGAAAGATTTATTCCATTCTTTCATTAGAAAAAAAGCATGTTTCTACCTCATTCCTTTCTAATAACCATTTGAAAATAGGTAATTTGAGTGACATCAAGCGAAATGGAAAAAATTAAGGTGAAAAAAGCTTTTGTGAAAACATACAGTGACTTTTTGTTAGTGACACTCTCTGAATTAGATTTAATGTGACAAACACTTCGATCATACACGCCATCCTTGAAAACGTTCTGTTTCCTAAGATTTGCCATGTTTTCATGTAATTTGATACCTGGGAGCCCATTGAAAAGAACTACAATGCTGCCATCTGCTGGTCATAGTTAGTGGCTGTTTTAGGATTTTCCCCACCCCATTCACAAACCAGCGCTGCACAAGACGTTGCACTGCCCATTGAGAAAGAAAAAAAAAACATAGTTAAATTAACGTTATTAGCGGCACTCGTGATTTTAGCATACAGTATAGTCAGTAAACAGTATAGTCAATAAATGTTCTTGGTGGTAAAGAGTAAAGTTAGGGCTAATGTTAAAGTCATGTCAAAACCATGAAGCCAGTCGTGGACCTTGAAACCAGGTCTGAAACTTGAAGCCAGTTCGGACTGTTAAAGACAAGTCTAAACCTTAACGCAGATCGTATTCTTAAAGCCATTATTGTATGTGATGAATGAACATTTGGATGCAGGCACCACCCCAACTCGAGGCGGAAGTGCAGAGTCCAGCCCCTTCTTGGCTCAGCGCCGCCAAAACCGAGCCAAAGCATTGGAGCGCTACCACAGCTGCATGGCGCTGCCTTCCGACGGCCTGCTGGAGCCACTGGATCGGGAGCTGGCCGAGGACCGAGGGGCTGGAATGGGAAGCAGCAGTGTGAGCAGCGCCCCCTGTGGTCTGGAGGACCCACGTTTGCGCCTAGCACTACCATTAGCACTGGCGCACTCGTCACCCACTGCCACAGGACAGCGCATGGAATGGAAGGTAGTTCAGTCCAGTTCTTCCTCTGACAAGAATCCGCGTACGAGTCCGGCTTTATTCCGGTGTCGCCTTCATCGTTCATGCCG
Source organism: Festucalex cinctus (assembly GCF_051991245.1). Taxonomy (NCBI): domain Eukaryota; kingdom Metazoa; phylum Chordata; class Actinopteri; order Syngnathiformes; family Syngnathidae; genus Festucalex; species Festucalex cinctus. The sequence continues at coordinate 21,487,239 of NC_135412.1, read as the reverse complement.
TTGCTGTTCAGGTGAAAATCCGCAGCGACGGCACTCGCTATGTGGCTAAGCGGCCTGTCAGGGACCGCCTCCTCAAAGCGAGGGCCATGCAGATCCGAGAGGAACGCGGCGGCACGACCACTGACGACGATGCCGCCTCCAGCGAGATGAAACAGGTACGCGAAAATGCCTCAATAAAATACTTTTGAATTACAATATTCAAGCTTTCCTTTTACAGCGGAATTTAGCACAGAGGAGATTCAGAGTTGTATTGAGCACGAAAAGACTTGAAATTTGTAATCTCGTGATCACAGTTCAGAATTAGATGACATCACTCAAATTTGCTACAAGCCATGCTCAAGTTTCCGAGTTTGAGAGGAAGCACGCAACTGTACTACATCACTATAACAGGGCCGCTACTGGAGTAAAGAAGAGAGGAAGCAGCAGTTGCTGAGGGCCAGAGAATACAGACGAAGACGAGAGTTCATGATGCAGAGCCGCCTGGACTACCTGAAGGCCAACAGGTAGAAAGATGTACAGGACAGGACATCAAAAGCATCACCACCAAATACTCAGATTTTTTCTCGTTTTCCTCAGCAGAGACGCGGCGTCATCAGCAGGTGGTAGCGGAGAGCTTCCCGTCGCCGTCCACGATGACACCATCGTGCCCCTGAGCCAGAAGAAAATGAGCAGGAAGAGGAACCGCCGCATTCTCGACAACTGGAACACCATCCAGGAGCTTCTGGCTCAAGGGTCACGCTCGCCCGACGGCAAGAAAATCTTTAACCCGCTTCTCTCCGTCACCACCGTGTGAAAAGTGTGCAGGACAGAGAACGAACCATGTTTGGAAAACTTGTAAAGACAGAAGAAGATCCTCTCAAAACAAAACGGCGCTCCATCGATGTGTTTGGGAGTTTTTGTTGTTTTTCGAACATACCATAAAATTCGGACCATAACCCATGACTAAAGCAACGGTGTAAACAACGTTTCAGTTTATTTGCCAATTCCCCAATCTCAGGAGCTTCACGTACTTGTTTTCTTACCTAGCTTTTTCTTAGCTGTTCTTAGACTCACCAAAATTAAGTTTGTGAATTCTCAGTTGATGATTTCCATGTTGAATTGTTAACTGTTGACTTTTTTTTTTATTTTTATTTTTATTTTTTATCAGAACCAAACACAATGAAGGATTCAGATCATCACTAGTGATGGGCATTACAGTTCTTGTTTAGGCAAACTGAATCATTAGAATCAGTTCATTTAAAAGAACCGCTCAAAAGATTCGTTCACCGAATTGTTCACCTCAAATGAACTGAGAGAAGAACGAATCACTTCAAGAAGAGACCCGTTCACTCACGTTCACTGAAAAGATTCGTTCTAAAGAACGAATCGGTCGTGACCGACACAACACTAATCATCGCTAGTCTGCTCTACAGTAGTTTGCTAGCCTCATGCTTGCCTTGCTACCCTGTGAAACAATTATGGGCTAACGAAAGTTAGCGTTGCTGCTGTGGTTAGTTTAAACTATCAAACAGGGCAGCAACACTGAAAGTACAACTTGAACATACATTAACACTCACTGGGAAGAGGAATTTAGCTTCAGCTTTAGCTTACTTTTCAATGACTTTTCGACTGTTGTCATGCTATTTCCACCGCCAGGTGGTGCTCACATCATAGAGCAGGGGGCACATTTTTCGGAATATGTGCGTGCGGCCAGTGCGCTTTGTGTGACAATGTTTAATTATTGTGGCCGCGGCTCAGGCCATATATCGGTGTGCTCAATAGCTTAGCTTTCATAGTAAGCGAGGAATTGTACGATGACTCAGTTAAAACCAAGGCTGGGTATTGCCACCAACCTCACGATACGATACGTATCACGATACAGGGGTCACGATATGATACGTATTGCGATACATATGTATCCCAATACTCTTCAAAGCGATACGTATCCCGATATTTTACATTAATGTACTTGCATTTTATAATAACAGTCATATGTATACCTAAAGGATATGTTTATTATGCTGGATGACAAAAAATGTTTTTCTAAGTAGCTCTTCTGGTTTACCACCAAGCGGCATGCTTGGTCTAAATATGTACGTACTGCAGAGCAAGGAGCATTTTTCACACCGGGAAAATGTATTAATATGCATGAGCCAATATGAGCAAAAATATCAAGGTATTAAAATTACAGCTCTAAAATGTGCCTATTTGAAATATTTGGAGAAATAAAAACAGCATTTTTTTTAATGTAACACATTCTATTTCATTTTTAAACAAAATATATGAAAATTGGTGCATTAAGACACGTGCCATGTTAAGTTTATAAGTAAATAAATGTTGATATTCTTCCTCTGCTTTCATTTTTCTTAGCAAGACACAGTGTTCAATCACTGGTGAGCTATTTTTACATTAATTGAAGGCAATTAACTTAAAAGACGCTGCTAGTTCTTTATTTTTTATTTTTTATTTATTTTATTTATTTTTTTTAAAAAAAACGTTGAATCGGTAAGACACTGCTAGTTCTTATTGTTTTTTACGTATATTTCAAGCTGCACAGGCACCCGTGTCTCCTCTGCTCTCACTTCTCATGCGCAACTTCACAGAGGCTGTACAGCCTTGCGCAAGCAACGTGTCATTAACTGCCTATTTAAAGTTAACGAGCAATATCGATTCTGACGCCTGCGCATCGATACATGTATTGTAATGACGTCCGCAGCGATATATTGCCGTAACGATTTTTTGAGCACACCCCTAGTTAATACTGCGTTGAATGTGTTTACTTTTGTTCTCTTAACATGCTGTATTTGCTACATACACACAACAAAAAGCCAAAGAAAATGCAAAACTCATGCGTAGAGTTAATTCATTGATGATCGCTAATCTTAAGAACGTCTCTACTCTATGGAAATGATAATGAATGCATGTAGGTAATTAGTAAATAGCATTCTTGAATGGAACGTAGAGTAGATTCCAATTGTGAGTGTGACATTACATTACTTGACATTACCACAGACACGCACACACAAACACACAATCAAGCACACAATCAATAAAAACATTTCATTGAGTTTGTCTGGAACACCTCATTGTCTTTTTACCTTAAATACATTGGTGTTACAGTAAATACTATTTGTGCTACCTTAAATACTATCTGCCTTTAATACTAGCCTAGCTGCACAACATTAAAAGCTATTTCTGCTCTACCTTGAATACTATCTGCGCTACTTTAAATACTAGCTGGTAACGACCGCCACGGCTCACCTGTTTTCTGGGTGTTATCATGTGACATTCACAGGCTGAGCCCTTTGGCACTGTGATGTCATTTTCAGTCGACAGCAAGTGGCAGTGCAAGGCAAAATGGCCGCCCGGAGATGGATAAAAATGGGTGGATTTTTCTGTTTAATTACTGTATATTCCACAAATGCAATATTAATCAGACCGCAACAGGAGGTTGCGTAAGGACGTTAAGATGTCCAGCCGCAGTCACGAAACGGAAGTTTGTGCGTCATTCTTTCTGGCTCTCTTGTTCAGTCACAACTCCAGATATTTGCAGCCGGATCCATTTCAGGATGATTTTTTGCCGTCTTCTGTTACTCTTCGTCTTCTCAGGTTTGATTTGCAACATGAATATTTTCTCTCATGTGTAGGCTGCAGTGAAAATGCTTTTAAATAAATGGATTTAACACGCGGTAAATTGTCATCATTAATTATGGGAATATCTATGTTAGTTTTTTGTTGACGAAACTTGGATTGTGAATTGTCTTTGATATTTACCCCAAAACTATTTTGCATGATATAAGAATTTTAATTATTTTTGCTTTATTTAAAAAATATATATTTTTTGACATACAGTATGCACAAACAAATAGCCTTGGAATTGAAAATTAAACTTTGTTTAAAAAAAAGAAAGATATTTTGTTTGCAGAAGAAAGTAAATTGATGATAGGTGTATATATAATAAATAGTTGTGACCATCAACCAAATAGTAGCGTTATACTTTTGAATTGGCGCAATTATGTTTTGCTCATGAACACATTTCTGCTGTGTTCTCAGCACTGGAAGAAAGCAGCGTCGGCCTCGTCACTTTTCGAGCAACAGAGGGACAAAATGCCACAATCTGGTGGCGCTTTTCCACCAGTGGTAAAAAGTATTTCTGCAAGGACAACTGCAAAGGCACCGACGCCCTCGTTGAAACGTACGCCGCCAGCGCTGAGAGGGGCAGGCACAGCATCAATTATGACAAAGGAAACTTGTACGCTTTTATTGTCAATCTGAACATGGCCGACAGCGGGCGCTACAGGATCGGTGTGGGCTCGCCGCAACTACCCAATTCCTACAGTGACTTCCAGATTCAAGTTCTTCAAGGTGACTCACAAACGCTCAAAATGATTACAATGTGGCATGACTCCTTCTTGTGATTGGCTCCCAATCAGCCCTGACTTGTTTCAGCAGGTGGACATCCTGCTGACAGTCCAATAGGCCGCATCTTCACTGAACCTTCTGGTGGGACGCTGCAGGTGGTCTGTCCCTTCCGGGTCTCCAGGAGCGTCAAGTTCTTCTGCAAAGGAAACTGTCTGGACGGACACATCCTTGTCAGGACCGCCGAAGATGCAGCCCAGGTGGGCAGGTACAGCCTGGACTTCAAAGAGGAGGCCGCTATGGCAATGGTTTTTCTGAGGGTGACCATCACCCAGTTGGACCAACCTGACTCGGGAAGGTACTCGTGCGCTTTGGGTCCGTCTCTGCGCTTGGCTTCCATTCAGGAGTTTGACGTCAGCGTGACCGAGGGTGAGATTCCCACAAAACGTCTTCTTGTCTTTGTTTCTTGTGGTCCATGAGAACATGTCTGATCATCTCAGGCCCAACGCACAATTCAAGCTTCAAATTAGAAGGCAAAAAGTATCCCTCGGAGAAGACAGCAACAGGTAGAACATCTCTCCATTCTCCTTCCACTCTTTTCATGTGCCTTACATTCAGAATTATCGTAAATGTCTTTTTCCTCACATGTTCATGTTTCTCACTTTTGCTTTTTCTAGTGCTCGTCTGGCCTCTGATTCTTTGCGGTGTTCTGGTTCTTCTGCTGCTCACCGTTGTACTGCTGCTTCTCTACAAATGGAAGGCAAAAGCAACCTCAAGAGACCAGAGATTTGAGGTACTTGTTATCGCTATATATTTGTATCATTTCATACATGAAGGTGTGATGATGGATTCTTCTCTTCATTTCCAGTTAAACTCCCGTGAAAACGCTCACCAGGATGGAGTCTACCAGACCGTCCATGGCAGAGACAGGGACTTGGACCACACCTACTGCACTCTCAAGCAAGGGCAAAATTCTCCATACGAGAACAACGCATGTTGAAGAATTTCTTGCCAGCTTTGTTTTTCTCCTTCATCCTGTTGATCCAACTGCTGATTCGGCTCTTTTTATGGCTACTCACATGTTGCAACTGATTCTATTCAGTGAGTGATCGACAGGAAGAGCACGCTCTACAGAACACACTCTAAAAGCAGTTGGGTCAAAAGTAACCCAAATTGGATCAATAAAAAGAACCATCCCAACATTTTCGGTTCTATATTGAAACCAAAACGTTGGGTCAAATGAATAAATCTACAAAACAACCCAGTTTTGGTGGGTTGTTTAGGGCCGAACTAACTTGTTGGGCTATTCCTTTAAAGCCAAAAATTGCATCAAATGAATTACAACACATTTTTTTGTGAGCAGTTGAGTCAAAAATAAACCAATTTAGGTCACAATTGGACTTATCCACTATTAGGGTCAAATTAACCAGTTTTGGTGGGGTTGTTATTAAAAGAGAAAATACAAACCTCCCAAAAATTGGTCATTTTATATAAAACGACACACACACAAAAATGACAAATTGACCCACTTTTGTACAACACAACAAAAAGTGGGTCAAATTGCCTCAAGTACTGTTTTGGTCCTGTTTTGACGCTAACCAAGTTACTTTTGACCCAACTGTATTTAGCGTGCGTTCATCGTGACAGCCAAAAATGGAACAAAAACTTTTTATTTTATTTTTTTTAAATATTTTTTTTATTTTTTTTTTAAACAAAAACCACATTTTTGGGATGTGTACTGGTTTAATTTTTTTTTAACCCAACTTTCTGGTTTAAATGATTGACCCAATTTGGTTTTATTTTGACCCAACTGTTTTTAGAGTGCAGACCCACCAAAGTCTACCATATCCGTGGTGGTTTAGGGTTGGATTATGGTTAATACTCCTGCATAGAATTAGCTGGGATAGGCTCCAGCAAGGCAACCCTAGTGAGGATGAGCGGTTCAGAAAAAGGATTGATGGATAGAAATGAAGCCAAACGTGCTTCTGGGAAATCAGACAATACCTCACTTCTCCCACCAGAGGGCGCAATTGAGCTTTCAATTTGAAACGTGCCACAGTTGCTCAACAAATATTTTCATCAATCATTTGTTTGTATAGGAGGCGTAGTGTACTCATTTGTACATGGTACCTTATAAATGCATAAGTCACTGATGTTTTCTTGTCATCTTAACTCTAGCTCAACCTATATTTCATAATTCACACACCTAACTCATCAAAGCATGCCTTTTTGGGCCATTCTTCACTGGGACTTACCTGAAGTGTTCGCGCAAAGTTAAGACTAGAGCATATTACTATCCAAAAATGTCTTGATAACAGTGGCGCAAGTGGGATTTTGGAACTAGGGGGACAGAGACTAAAACAAATTATACTATAGGTTAAAATAAAAAACAAATATGCAGCAATTGACATGTATATTTTAAATATTTTCAAGTATTTCAATTAAGCTATCGCTGAGTACATGTCAAGCCTTATCTCGCTAAGGAGAGAAAAGTTAACACAGACTGAATATTGTTCCTTCTATCTTTCAGTTTGCGCAAACAACACTTTTTTTTTCTTTTTTCTTTTTTTTTTCTTTTTTTTTTCTTTTTTCTTTTTTTTTTCTTTTTTTTTTTTTTTTTACAGTGAAAAGACTTGTTCGCACTGTGATGGTGTGTTCAATTGAAAATTGTAATTTAGACCTCTAATAACTACTGTAACCAGAGTTGCGTTCTCCCAGCACTTCCCAGCCTTATAAATGCACAATAAACTATAACTATAATACATGAGAGGCAGATAGTATATGTATGTCCGGCTTAATTGGCTTGTAAGATTCGTCTGTATTGCTGAGTTGGAGATCCAACTTGAGGAAGAAGGTTGATTAAAATCCTGACTTAGAGTCAAAAGTTCCAACATTTTTTGTGTAACATCAATGCCTCCGATTGTTTCACAACTTACGCTGTTAATCAGAGCGGCTCCATATCCTCACTTAATTTCACCAAAGGTTTGCATCGCCTTTGCACGGCGCTAACCAGTAAAAATGGAGCAATCCCGGAGCGCCTAAATCACTAAACACACGCAGATGGGGAAATCCATCACTCTGCCAACCAGATTGCGCCACGGTGTGCCAGTGTTATTTGCGTGTATGTAAATTAGGTCATTTGTATACATTTGTCGCAAAAAATGCCCACCCCAATGCAATTGAGACTATTTATGGAAAGCATGTATAAACCTGCCGCAACCTCGATCTCCGGGATCATGATAGCAGTGCATGCCATTTCCGGCACAACATGCACGGCCCTCTCTGGCTGATCACGCAGAGAGGAGAGAGAGAGGGAGAAGGAAGGAGGACATTTTTCTATGTTGGTTTAGGACGCATAATGTAACCCAGGCTGAACGACAATGGCAGGGAGGCATTTTACGATCATTTTTACGTGCCAGATGCATACTCGACGGCCACGCCAACCTCTGAAAATATATTTCTAAAAAACGATCGCACCAATAATTTGTACTTTATGAATGAATGACGTCATTGTCGTCCTCTCTGCTCTGTACAGCTTAATGGCACCATAAACGCTTACTCTCGGTCCAACCTCGCTTTCTGATAATGTCATCTTTCTCGCAACTGTTTTACTATAACAACCATGCTCTTGGCACAAATCCAAATCAGGTGCAAAATTGCTCCAAGCTGTCAGTTTTTTGGCCGTGTTTGTGCCGGTATATGATTAGAGCAATATCCTTAGTGAATAGGTGGGTAACTGGGTGCAGACTGCGGGTGCAGTGGTTGTGCAATATTTCGCGCTATTACCGCGCGCAGAGCATTCTTAGTCAAATATACCCCAGTCTTTTCTACTTCCAGATTCATTTTTTTTTTTCATTTTGTTAAATGTATGTAGACCATTCACCCCAAACTGTAGAAGTCGATTGAGTTTGGTGAAAAAATAAATAAAAAATAAATAAATAAAAAAAATAAATGAATAAAATTGTTTTCTACTTCTAATGGGCTGAAGTGTTGTTCATATGCCGTAGACGCTCTTCACTGCCTCCTATAGCCTGGAAGAATATCGACCCCAGCGGGGAAAAGCCTCGCTGTGTACAGTATGTTGAAGGCAGCAAAGCGTGTGCTCGCAGGTGCACACTGTCAAGCAAAAACCCTTCGAAAGTGGAGGGGATGGATCGTAGTCTTCATGAAACTGAGGGGGACACGTCCCCAGTGCCATCTGAGCCACCTGTGCTTCATAACATAAACACTACGCTATCACTCAAGGCTGTGAAGATTCATTGTGTCTCGTTAGTTTTGTCCATATGGTGAGTCTTCTTCTTGAGAATCCAGTCAGAGAGGCTGCTCGTCACTTACGGTAATCCCGATCTCTTGCTCCGTGTGTGTGTGTGTGTGTTTGTGTGAGAGAGAGCGAGAGATAGAGACAGAGACAGAACGAGAGATCAATACAGGGTTTCCTTTCTCCTTTGTCCTTGACTTGCCGGAACATACGCAAACAGGAAGTGCGTGGGTGTTATGAGTATGACTGGCGCTTTCTGCTTGGCACACATCGCCAAAGTAGCACATGGCTCTGAATGGCTGTTGCAGTGGGGGGTCGTTGTGGGTTTGCGATAAAGTCTGGGACATAGAAATTCTATTTCATAGCTGGAGTGGGAGGAAAAGCGGGAAAAGCAAACTGACAGGACCAAGGAGGGGCGAGATAAACGATTGAGCAAGCTACTTTGCATGAGGAGAGAAGGATATCAAGTCGTCTACTGCTCTTGTGATCAATTTCCTAACCCTCGATGGACCGTCTTACGTCCCAGGACTTCGGGAAAGCACCTCACAGGATCTATGAGGAAAACAAAAACAATACAGCATCACATTTAGATGTAAACCTAAATTCTCCCATCTGTTTCCTCCTATATACTTACTTTTTCATTGACCCTAACCCTACTCTTATAGTCCTTCTACCCAAAATGTCTCCCTACCATAACTCCAAGCTTAACCTCAACTACAACAGTCATCGACTGTCTACTGAATTAGGTTAAAGGAAACTTCCTTCTTTGTTTAGCAAACCCATGATCTACCTAGAATTTACTGTAACCTATGATCAACTCTAAACAATCTACTAGCAGCTATCTGTTATATACTGTAAGATACACACCAATCTAATTATTTAAGATGGGTCAAATTGTGCTGATGTAAACCCTAACAACAGTAGGGTGTAGTTCCCTGCTGGCCCAAACACGAGCAGAAGAACTGACCTACATTTACAACTTAGATGGCTTGTATTCATTTACATCCATTATTATATTCATTTCATATTGTGCATCTAGTCATTTGTTTTATCTTTTATAGTTTTTTTTTTTTTTTTTTGTCCAATCAAATTTCAGCTGTTGTGATGTAAATGTAATTTAGCAAAGTCCTTCAGGATCCCAGGTGCCGGCTCATCCCACATATGCATAATAATTATTATTTTTTTTTAAACCAATCAGATAAAAGCTTCAGAGTGACATCAGCATTTTCTGTCCTCTGATTGGTTAATTGCAACTGTTAAAAAACAATGCAATTCGTAATTATGTGCAGGTGACTGTGCAGGTGAGGACGAATGTCACATTTTATTTTCAACAAAAATTGGAGATAGGGAAGATAGGTCGCCCAAAAGTACAGTTTATTTCACCGGAAAAAAAGATTTATGTGACATACAACCAGCTAGCAAAAGAGAATGGATTTTATCTATGATCGATGAATAACAAATATCTGTGGTGATTACGATGTATTATTTACTTATTTTGTCACGTTATCAGATAAATTGTCATGGTGAACTGCTGGTTTAGAGTTGATGTCATGGAAGACAGGTTTAACTTATATGTCTTGCTTTTGTAATGGAATTTACTCTCAAATACCCACAATGCCTCCATCTCTTCAAAATGCCACATATAGCTACAGTAAATACAATTCATTTTTCTATATTATTTTGCGACATGATAAACGCAAAGGTTAAAATGTGGATTAGGTCAGCACTGGAGGCCCACGTGCAAAATGTACCACCAACCACCCTCACTGTAAATCTACTGTCTCCTATCATCCACCGGTAACTATGATTTGGACCAATGGCACCAAATATTGCAAGGGCAAGTCGTTGTTATTTGTCACACTCACATATGCAGTAGAAAGTCAAAATAATTAAAAAAAATTGAGTAAAATAAATTAGTAGATGGTACCAAATCAATAGGTAACAAGGGTGAATGGTCAAAGGTTACAAGTCAGTAAAAATATAAATCTTGGTCTTTACTGTTTGACTGAGGGATTCTTTGTGCGATTCTTCTTTTTTTGTGATGATTTAAAAAAAATACACATGACCATTTTTGAAATTAGTCTTAATTATTAATGCTATAACTTTACATAGCTGACCTTATTTGTCCAGCGTTCCAACCCATTTGCTGCATTTGTAGGTGACACAGAATGACGTCATAAATCACAACATGACCTCCACTGACTGGGCCGTAAAAAAAAAAAAAAAAAAAAAAAGAGAGAGAGAGACAGAGGGAGCAGACGGGATGGATGGAGATGAAAGTCGAGGAGGGAGGGAAGAGGGCTGGAGGTGCCGGGGGAATACATGGCGAGATTGAGATGGAGAAGGAGAGGGAGGCTGATGTCATCTGGATGGGGCGGCCAATGAGAACGCGGGGAGGAGGAAGGAGGAGACGCAGCGCTCAGACGGGCGTGTTTTATGTGCCGCCGCAGCATCGAGCACGGAGGAAGGAGAAGAAGAAAGACTTCAGGAAAGGATTGGAGAGGTGAGGCAGCATCACTTTATATACTACGCTGTATAAATTATATAGATATACAGTCCTTTGTGTATGTGTGTGACATGTGACTGTATGTACAGTATATGTCGTGTGTGTGCGCGTGCGTGCGTTCAGGCTGTGATGACTACTCCCATCAATGATACAGTAGCAGGTATATGAGCATAAGAGGTGCGCACTCACTTCCTGACTGTCGTGCTCCACTTTTATCTTGCACAGAAGAAGGAGCGTCTTTTAAGCCCCAGAGGCTCAAATGGAACCGTTTTACAGTTTAACGCACTTCAGAAAAATATGAATTATTACAAATAAATGTGATAAATATATTGACACAGGGCAAGAAACAAAATAGAGGAGCGTGCTATAGTCACAAAAATATTGACTAAAACAGTAGTGTTCATTTTTTTCTTTTTTTTTCTTTTTTATTATTGGATGATAAACACTCCTGTTATCTAAATTACATTAAAAACAATTGTTAAAAAAAATAAAATAAATTGTGCCCATTGTATGTTTGTGTGCTAAACTGATGTGAAAAAAAGGTGTTCTTGTGTGAGAATGTGTTTATTTGTAAATTCAGAAACTGCAGCATACTTTGCCATTTCTTGAGTTCCTTGTGTCGCAAATGTAGCATGTATTGGGAGGTATTTGCAAATTCAAAGCATCATTTTAAAAATATGTAATAAAAAGGAGCAAAAAAAATATGGCCAGCGAAAGAAATTGGATCCAAAGATGTGATTTACATTTGGGTTAACAGAGCATTTATCATCAATATGCATTCATAATGTGCCTCGCAAATTAACATTAGATAGCATTCATGCCACTTATGATAATTTAATAGCAACCAAAGTGATCACAGCTATTATCTCCATATTGCTAAGCCAAACATTCTGGCAAATACATACACCTAAAGCACTTTTAGTTTGAGTGAAATACATATATTAAATCAGCTTTCCTGTAGATATTATACACGTTAGAAATTGTAAATTGGTCACAAGAATGTAAACGAGAAGAAAACTATAGCGAGTGATATGTCAATAAATAGGCAGCAATCAGCTCATCTGTAAGAATTGTGCGCTGGAGACAGAGTGTCACTGCATGGTTCGAGTCCCCCATTTTGTAAAAATGGATATTAGTTATTGGATAATGCTAGTCAGCTGCTGGCTACTATTGAGGTGCCCTTAAGAAAGGCAAGGTCCCCAGCTCAAGTGGGGCAGAACTGGCTGATTCTCAAACTCTATTTAATATTACAGTATAAGTTGAATTTCCCTTGTATTATAATGAGATCAGTAAATTACAATACAAAAACTAACCAAAAATAGAGGAACACAAACTGGAGCACAAGTGCCATTTGTTGATGACTCTGAAAAAAATATATTGATAATAGCAGGCTACAAGACAACAGGAAATAATCGAGTGCACTTTCAAGGGATGACTCCAACTCATTTTCCGTATTTATTTATTTACTTATTTATTTATTCCAAATGTGTTCTGGTCGACTGCTTGGTCATGCAGTATGGAACATTTTTACTGTGCAATAGAGGAGTTTGATGTAGTGACAGAATGAGGTTTGGGAGGGGCCACATTCAAGAGCGGAAAAAGCAACAACAACAGTATAGCAAATGGGAAAGTAGAAAATGGTGACAAGGAAGTTTGTCAAAATAATATATCATGTAAGAGCTTTGTATTTCAGGAGGAGCTAAGTTTAGCCGTGGTTCTTACGGAAGTTAAGAGTAGCTGAGTAGAAATTAAACACGTCAAGCTAACAAAAAATAAAAATAAAAATGGAGGTCTTGTTGCGTGAAGATTAGAATTATGTTTCGCAAAGGCGACATACACGATAGCATCTTTCTTCTGCTTTTTAAGGGTCATGTTTTAACCACTCATGGTATGCAAGCTCCCTCTAGTGGCACACAAAAGAATCACTGAATTACATATTAAACCTTAATAATGTTAACAGATTCCTATTTTTATCAGGGTGTTAATGTTGAAACAGTGCAGTTTACAGTGGATTGACTGATGTTGACAATTTGTACAGCTTGTTTCACCTCTGCTGGCGGGTACTGCGTCACATTTCGGTAACTTCTGTTGTGGCACAAAGGGGTGGGGTTAGACAAAGTACAGTGTGGCGATTGGTGGACACCAAATGGCCAAGATGTCCTTCATTTACTGTGTCAACATCATTGCCTTTGTTGACCTGGCCGCCGCACCCTTTTTGTCCGCTGGTGTCTTGACTCCTGAATTCCTGCCATGCCTCCCGGGTAACTTTATTTGAGATCCAAACACCTTTTTTTTTTTTTAGGAAAGCCCGTGAGTCGTCAGGATGATTTGTTTGATGAGTTCAAGATGGTTGTGAAAGCTGATCAGACCATGGTTGAGAATGAGCGAAATGGGGGCGGGTTCTGTACTGGGCAGTTTGCGTCAAGGATCATCTCTGTGGATTAATTGATGTGCTTGGCAGTGCTCATTTATGGCAGCAGGTTGAAGCTAGCTTGCTTAGCATTTGTCGCAGCTTTGATCAGATGAGAATGCTTTTGTCTTTCGTCTTAGTGAAGCAGCAGAAATTTTATCCCAGAACACTTAAATTTCATTCCAAACTCATTTTAGAGCTGGATTGGAAAAATAAATGGCACCGGGATGATTTGATTTATAAATAAATAAATAAATAAATTAAATAAATAAATAAATAAAGTAGGAAGCACTTGCAGCTAAGACTGTCCATAATGTCCATCCATCCATCCATTTTCTTGACCGCTTATTCCTCACAAGGGTCGCGGGGGGTGCTGGCGCCTATCTCAGCTGGCTTTGGGCAGCAGGCGGGGGACATCCTGGACCGGTTGCCAGACAATCGCAGGGCACACAGAGACAAGTCCATAATGTCTACTAACTAGAAATTTGGGAATGGTTGTTGAAGAGTTTATGAAGAGCTTTGCGAAGAGTTTGTACAGTGTTTAGAGCTTGTGAAGAGCTTTGGGAAGGTCTGGGAAATGCATTGTGATGAGTTAACTTGGGAAGAGTTTTGGGCAATGCATGCAGAGATTGTGAAGAGCATTAGCAAAACGGTTTTTTTTTGTTTTGAGCTTGCTTGGCAAGAATTTCAGGAAGAGCTTAGAATGTACCTTGTGAAGAATTTTGGAAGCGTATTAAGCAGTGCTTGAGACAAGCTTGTACAATACAGAGCTTTGGGAAAAAGGGATGTTGTAGAGCTTGGAGGTGGTTTAGCAAGAGTTTATGAAGAGCCTTGTAAAGTGCATTGTGAAGAGTGTATAAAACTCGGTAAGAGCTTTGGGCAGTGTATACAGAGATTCGTGAAGAGCATTAGTAAAAGGTTTTGTGTTGAGCTTTGTAAGAACTTTAGGAAGAGCTTGGAACTTGTGAAGCGCTTGGGGAGAGTTTTGAAAGGTGCTTGAGACAAGCATGTACAGTAAAGAACTTTGGGGAAAATGCTTTGTGTAGCGCTTGGAAGTCGTTTGGCAAATGCTTGTGAAGAGCTTTGAGAATAGCTTTTGAAGAGCCTGGGGAAGTCCTGTTAAGTGTGTTGTGAAGAGTTGAAGAGTTATAAATCTCGGGAAGAGTGTGCAGCAGTGCATGCAAAGGTAGAGAAGAACATTGGTAAAAAAAAAAAAGTTTTGTGTTGAGTTTGGTCAGAACTTTTGGAAGAGCTTAGACAGCACCTTGTGAAGAGCTTAGGAGGAGTTTTGAGTTGCTTGTGGAGAGTTTTGGGGAAAGGTTTTGTGTAGAGCTGGAAGTCGTTTGTCTAATTATGAAGAGCCTTGGGAAGATCTGGGAAGCGCGTTGTGAAGAGTTTAGAGTAGAGTTCGGTAAAGAGCTTTGCATGCAGAGATTGCGAAGAGCACTGGGGAAAAGCTTTGTGAAGAGCTTTGGAGCCTGTGTTGAGTGGCAAGAACTTTGGTAAGAGCTTGTGAAGAGCTTCTGCAGAACTTTAAGAGCTCATGAAGAGCTAATGGAGGAAGGTCTTGGAAGTGTCTTGTGAGGAGTTTGTATAGCGTTTGGGAAGTGCTTTGCGGGAAAAATGTGTTTCACTTGAGAAATGGCTTTGTGGGGAGCTTGGGGAAAACTTTGGGAAAAGTTGGCTAGTAATTTGTGACGAATTTGTGTAGGTATTGGAAGAGTTTTTAAAGGTGTTTGAGATGAATTTGTGAAAGGTTTTGGGGGGAAGCTATGTGTAGAGCTTGTGAAAAATAGTTGAGAAGAGCTTCTGAAGAGCTTACAGTACGAAGAGCCTTGGGAATACATGGGAATTGTTTTTTGAAAAGTTTGTAGATCTTTGGGAGGTGGGCAAAAGCGAATGAGTTTGTGAAGATCTTGTTAAGTGCACCTGTTGCTCTTTAAGGGCAACAAATCACCAAACCCTTACGAGTCTGTGGTGGAGGAGTGTGTGTGTGTGTGTGTGTGTGTGTGTGTGTGTGTGTGTGTGTGGGTCAAATGGAGGCCTGGCTGGAGAAAATGAAATGATCTCCCTTACCATCTACATCCGCGCCCCTTCTTTTCTTCTCTGATTCATCATCAGCTTCTTTGAGTCTTCTTGTGTGGAGCGTTTCTGCTCGTGTAGAAAGACGTCTTTGTGCGGCGGGCCCGTGCGGAATGTTTGCTTCTTCCGACCTGATCCGACTGTTAGCCCCCATTAGCTGGGATCAGCGCTATTACAGCTCCTCCGTGCCGTTTGGCTTTTAATACCCTCGGATGCAGCTAATAGAATGCTTTTAAAACACACACACACACACACACACACACACACACACACAAATGCACACGCACACTAATAATAAGACTACTTTTGTGATGAGTGCGCTGGAGCCATGACAAGCATCCGTTGACCAATAACGAGAGAAACAGAAGCTTGTTATGCTGACAAACGTCTTCCTGTCTTCATGGTGGTTGCGAAATGTCCCGAAAAGTTTGTTAGGCTCGTCTGACATTTAAGACAAAATGTTGCCCACATTTTTCTGGACTTCTTCTCTTGTTCTCAACCGATGCATTCCGTACAAAATGTAAGCGTGCTCATTGTCAAGTGTGTCAGTTTAGATGTCATTTGAAACCCCAATTTGAAACCCTCACGCTGACTTAAAATGCTAACGTTCACATCAAACGCTTATTCGAAACCCTAACATTGCCTTCAGACTCTCCTCTCAAACCGTAATCCTGGTTTCAAACACTAATATGCACTTTAACTCTTGTTTGAATTAAGTCTCATTTGAAACCTAATTTTTACTTAAAACCCCAATTTGCAACCTTAATTTTAAAAAATCCTCCTGTTTTTTTGGCCTAAATATAGAAGCCTCTAACTCTAACACTGTCATGAAACCCCACTTTAAACCCTTTGCCCTGCCTGAAACCCTACTTTTGAAACCTTAACATCCCTTTCAAACCTTACTTAGAAACCCTATATTTGACCTGAAACCCCGTTTTGTAATCCTAACCTGAAAAATAATCCTGGTTGGTAAACTTTAGTATTACCTTGTCTTTACACCCTAATCTGAAACCCTATCTTGAAACCTTATTCTGGTTTGTAAGCCTAAATATTATCGTGACTTGAAACTCTATTTTGAATCCCAAATACTGCCTTTCAACCCCAACTTGAAACCGTTATCCTAATCTGATATCCATATTTTGAAACCCTAAAATTCCATTCAAACCCTAATTTCCTTGTTTGGAACCATAACTTCATCTTCATATCTTTACTAGAAACGGTAATCCTGACATTAAAACCTATATTGAGACCATTGCCCTGATTTGAAACCTTACTTTGAAATCCCGTCCTTATTTTGAAACTTTAATTTGAAACCCTGCCTTTTACTTGAAGCCATAACTTTGGCTTCAATCTCTATTTTAATCCTAACCCTTGCTTGAAAGCCTACTAATATCTTGGAACCCTAATTTTAAAGCGTAACGCCATCTTGAAACCCAATTTGAAACCCCGCTTCTAACTTGAAACCTTAACCTTAGCTTCAAACTCTAATTTGAAACCTTGTTTTGTACCCTAACATTTGTGTCAAACTCTCATTTAAAACCCTGAACCTGTTAGTAAATTGAGATCCTCACCTTGATTTGAAACCTCAATTTGAAACCCTAATCTTGATGTGACACCAAAACTAAGCTCATAGTCAACTAATAAGTTGAATGCCCAATGCTGGCTTTAAAACCTAATTTGAAACCCTAACCCAGACATAAGCCCTCCATCAGAACAAACTAAACTATCAAAATATTTTACAATCACTGTGTCTGCTCCAATCATAAACTATTCGTCTTGATGTGTGCGTGTGCTTGTTAGACGCAGGGTGTGGCCATGCGGCGGGACAGAGAGGGGGGATGGGAGGTGAAGAAGGAGGGGCCGTGTGGGGGATGGGCCAGCACTGGCTGCTGCTGCTGGAGTCGGTGGTTACCATGGCGACAGGGGGTGATGACGGGAAGGCATGCCGGCTCCCGGCAGTCGCACAGGCTCACTGAGGTTTTTCCGCCGATATGACGAGATCATCATCATCATCCGAGTAGGGCCTACTTTCCTTTTCCGCCCAGGGAGGGGTGCCGGTGGCATCTTGAGATCTTCACACTCACAGTCTGGGCGGCAAATCTTTTATGAGGTCATCAATGAATGTAGAAAATAATGCTGTAGTGAAAGATCAATGAAATAATATTTTAACACTGGTCGGAAACCTTAATTTGAAACCTCAACAATGTCTTGAACCTCACAGTTGAAACCCTAAATTGGATAAAAAGCTTAATTTGAAACCCTAACCCTAGGTTTGAAATCCCAACTCTTGCTTGACAGCCTAATTTGAAAACCTTGAAGACCCTAACACTGTTTGAACTGCAAATGTGAAACTGCAACTCTGGTTTCTAACCCTGAATTTGAAACCCTCACTCTAATTTGAAACCCCAACTTTTGCTTAAAACTACAAATCAAAACCCCAACGCATGCTTGGAACACCAATTTAAAACTCTAACCATGGCTTAAAACCCTAACTGATGTTACAAAACCTTATCTGAAACCCCCAATTTAGACTTGAAACACTAAATTAAAATTTTAATAAACCCTGCCTTGACACACTAATTTGAAACCCTATCCCTGGTCTAAAACCCTCATACTGAATTTAAACCGTAATTTGAAAACCTACCTCTTCTTCATAATCCTAACTTAATTTGAAACTTTTGAAAACAATGTCTTGAGCCCCAAAATTTAAATTATAACCTTAGCTTCGAACTCGAATTTGAAACCCTAATGCAAAAACTTAACCAAGATTTAAATGGCAAACTTGAAACTGTAACTTAAAAATCTAACACAGGCTTGAAACCCTAATTTTAAAACTAGCTTGAAAAACTATTTCAAACCCTAAATTGAACTCGTAGCTATTGATTGAATCCTGAAACCCTCAACTGACTAAAGTGCCTCTGCAATACTCAAATGTAGAAAAATAAACAACAAATAAATAAGCACAAATTAATAATAATAATAAAAAAAAAAAATCAATTATTGTACCCGAGTCATCAATACTGTTGATGCGGATTGTTAATCGTTAACAAGACGACTCGGAAGCCTCGCCGGCTAAATGTCAAAAATCAATCTGCGCGAGCAATATGCTAGTCAGCAGTGCGTTAATGGCATTGGTTAAGTGCACGCTTGGTTGCCACGACAACGGGACTTCGCGATGGTTACATGATATGTTTCAAACTGAAAACATCGGCGTGCACTTCGTAGTGCGCATACGTTGATGGATGTCTTGTATGGGTTGCCCACAGGGCTCCAGCTGCTGCCATTGCGAACCCCCCACCCAACCATCCCCCCCGTGCCCCCCCACCCCCACCCCCCCCGGGCTGAGGCTAATAGACCCTTGTCCACGCTGCTATTGTTTATGCAGCCACATAGTGTCACGAATGACTGACTTCTGCACTGCTTCATTTGTCATGCTGAGAGATACTGAGGGGTGTTTTTTGTGTCTATGTATGCAGCAAGGTTATTATAGTTGACAAAAACTGCCAAAATAACTAAAACCAAAATTGAAAAACTTTCTCGTTAACGAATTAAAATAGGCCTAAGTTTATCAAAGAAGAGTGCTTTAAAGTAGAAGTCAACCTTAAACATTTCTTGACAGTAACATATATTAGCCTCACTAGGGTAAAAATGACATTCTGATTAATATTACATTTGTGGAATAAGAGTTATGAAGCAAAATCCAGCCGTTTTTATCCATCTCAGGGGGGGTGACCATTTTGCCACTTACGCTCCACTGAAGATGACATCAGTGTTGCTCAGGTAACAACCAATCACAGCGCGGCGTCAGAAAACTGGTGATCTGTGATTGCCTGAGCCCTGAGCGACTGTGATGTCATCTTCAGTCGACAGCAAGTGGCAAAATGGCCGCCCCGTGAGATGGATAAAAATGGCTGGATTTTACTTCATAACGCATATTCCACAAATGTAATATTAATCAGAATGTCACGTTTAGACTAGGTCACATGTAACATATTGTTGTCAAGAAAATGTTTGGGGTTGACTACCCCTTTAATAAATAAATAAATTAATTAATTAATTAATTAATTAATTAATTAATTAATTAATAATGAATTGAAACTCCATTTTATGCTTATAAAATTGACCGTAGATGCCCTCTGTTTACTTTTTGTCACTTAAGTGTGTGAAGGCTGGTTTGATACATGAGTTTTACGGCTGTAATCTAGGCAAAAGATCAAACAGTCGCTTGGGTAGTTTACTGTATTACACAATACTTATTGTAACCATTTTTTTTTTTTTTAATCTTGCATTCCACAAATACAAATAAAAACAAACTAAATTGACAAATGCAAAATGTTATAAATGTGGTCTGCAGCAACAGTCGGAAAAAATAATCACTGTAAAATCCAAATACGTATACAGTGTTCCCTCGTTTTCCGCTGGGGTTAGGTTCCAAAAAATACCCGCAATTAGTGAAATCCGCAAAATAGTTAGCTTAATGTTTTACATTTGTCATAAATGTTTTAAGGCTCTAAAACCCCTCACCACACAGTTTATAAACTTCTCTCATTTGTGCATTTACATCTTCTCACATTTCGCTCTTATTTAAACATTCTCAATGTTCAAACCTTCATAAATTGTATAAAATAAATACATTAAAGTAATAATAAAAAATGCATGCAAAATTGCACTAAACAAAATCCACGATACAGCGAGGCTGCAAAAAGTGAACCACGTTTTAGCGAGGGAACGCTGTATAAAATAAATAAAGCATTTCACCTCCAAGCCGCCAAAATATACTTGTGGTTAGAGCGTCACATGACTTAGCCAAATGTAAATAACCTCTACATCGACAACTTCAACCAACAGTATAACATTATAATCAGAAGCTAACCCTGACTGCTAATCATAGTCGTGATTCGTTTGCATGCGTGACTCAGCGGGGCCACGCTAACTTGCATGTCAGCATCAGGAGGAACTTGGGCTAGTCACGGCTTTTATTTGCTCGCTCTCGTTTTTTATGATGACTGCCGCATTTTTGATCGTATAAACAGACTTGAAACCTTAACAATTGATTTAAAAAAAAAACATCTTAAAATCAGAATTTTGCTCTAATTTTGAACCGTAACTGTAACTTGGATCCTTAATTTAAAACCGGAACTGGAAACCCCCCCCCCCCCTCCGTGAGCCGGCACCTTAACGTGGTGGAGGGGTTTGCGTGTCGCAATGATCCTAGGAGCTATGTTGTCTGGGGCTTTATGCCCCTGGCAGGGTCACCCATGGCAAACAGGTCCTAGGTGAGGGGCCAGACTAAGAACGGCTCAGAAGACCCCTATGATGATAAAAAATTTTGGAGACGCGTTTCCCTCGCCCGGACGCGGGTCACCGGGGCCCCCCTCTGGAGCCAGGCCTGGAGGCGGGGCTTGCTGGCGAGCGCCTGGTGGCCGGGCCTGCACCCATGGGGCCCGGCCGGGCACAGCCCGAAGGGGCAACGTGGGTCCCTCTTCCCACGGGCTCACCACCGGTGGGAGGGGCCAAAGGGGTCGGGTGCAGTGTGGGCTGGGTGGCGGCCAAGGGAGGAGACCTTGGCGGACCGACCCCCGGCTACAGAAGCTGGCTCTTGGGACATGGAATGTCACCTCTCTGGCAGGGAAGGAGCCCGAGCTGGTGTGCGAGGCCGAGAAGTTCCGACTAGACATAGTCGGACTCGCCTCCACACACGGCTTGGGCTCTGGTACCAGTCCTCTTGAGAGGGGTTGGACTCTCTTCCACTCTGGAGTTGCCCACGGTGTGAGGCGCAGAGCAGGTGTGGGCATACTTATTGCCCCCCGGCTCGGCGCCTGTACGTTGGGGTTTACCCCGGTGGACGAGAGGGTAGCCTCCCTCCGCCTTCGGGTGGGGGGACGGGTCCTGACTGTTGTTTGTGCATATGCACCAAACAGCAGCTCAGAGTACCCACCCTTCTTGGAGTCCGTGGAGGGTGTGCTGGAGAGCGCTCCCTCTGGGGACTCCCTCGTCCTGCTGGGGGACTTCAACGCTCACGTGGGGAATGACAGTGAGACCTGGAGGGGCGTGATTGGGAGGAACGGCCCCCCTGATCGGAACCCGAGCGGTGTTCTGTTATTGGACTTCTGTGCTCGTCACGGTTTGTCCATAACGAACACCATGTTCAAGCATAAGGGTGTCCATATGTGCACTTGGCACCAGGACACCCTAGGCCGCAGTTCGATGATCGACTTTGTAGTCGTGTCATCGGATTTGCGGCCGCATGTTTTGGACACTCGGGTGAAGAGAGGGGCGGAGCTGTCAACTGATCACCACCTGGTGGTGTGTTGGCTCCGATGGTGGGGGAAGATGCCGGTCCGACCTGGCAGACCCAAACGTATTGTGAGGGTTTGCTGGGAACGTCTGGCGGAATCCCCTGTCAGAAAGAGTTTCAATGCCCACCTCCGGCAGAGCTTCTCCCTTGTCTCGGGGGAGGTGGGGGACATTGAGTCCGAATGGACCATGTTCCGCGCCTCCATTGTTGAGGCGGCCGATCGGAGCTGTGGCCGTAAGGTGGTCGGTGCCTGTCGCGGCGGCAATCTTCGAACCCGCTGGTGGACACCAGCGGTAAGGGATGCCGTCAAGCTGAAGAAGGAGTCCTATCGGGCCTTTTTGGCCTGTCGGACTCCGGAGGCAGCTGACAGGTACCGGATGGCCAAGCGGAACGCGGCTTCGGCGGTTGCTGAGGCAAAAACTCGGACATGGGAGGAGTTCGGTGAGGCCATGGAAAACGACTTCCGGACGGCTTCGAGGAAATTCTGGTCCACCATCCGGCGTCTCAGGAGAGGAAAGCAGTGCACCATTAACACTGTGTATAGTGGCGATGGGGTGCTGCTGACCTCGACTCGGGACGTCGTGAAGCGGTGGGGGGAATACTTCGAAGACCTCCTCAATTCCACCAACACGTCTCCTTTTGAGGAAGCAGAGTCTGGGGACTCTGGGGTGGGCTCTCCTATCTCTGGGGTCGAAGTCACTGAGGTGGTTGGAAAGCTCCTCGGTGGCAGGGCCCCGGGGGTGGATGAGATCCGCCCGGAGTTCCTAAAGACTCTGGATGTTGTGGGGCTGTCGTGGTTGACACGCCTCTACAACATCGCGTGGACATCGGGGACAGTGCCTCTGGATTGGCAGACCGGGGTGGTGGTCCCCCTTTTTAAGAAGGGGGACCGGAGGGTGTGTTCCAACTACAGAGGGATCACACTCCTCAGCCTCCCTGGTAAGGTCTATTCAGGAGTGCTGGAGAGGAGGGTCCGTCAGGAAGTCGAATCTCGGATTCAGGAGGAGCAGTGTGGTTTTCGTCCTGGCCGTGGAACAGTGGACCAGCTCTACACCCTCCGCAGGATCCTCGAGGGTGCTTGGGAGTTCGCTCAACCAGTCCACATGTGTTTTGTGGATCTGGAGAAGGCGTTCGACCGTGTCCCTCGGGGAGTTCTGTGGGGGGTGCTTCGGGAGTACGGGGTGCCGGGCCCCTTGTTACGGGCTGTTCGGTCCCTGTACGACCGTTGCCAGAGTTTGGTCCGCATTGCCGGCAGTAAGTCGGATTCGTTTCCGGTGAGGGTTGGACTCCGCCAAGGTTGCCCTTTGTCACCGATTCTGTTCATAACTTTTATGGACAGAATTTCTAGGCGCAGCCGAGGAGTGGAGGGGTTCCGGTTTGGTGGCCTCAGCATTGCATCTCTGCTCTTTGCAGATGATGTGGTGCTGTTGGCTTCATCAGGCCGGGACCTTCAGCTCTCACTGGAGCGGTTCGCAGCCGAGTGTGAAGCGGCTGGGATGAGGATCAGCACCTCCAAATCCGAGACCATGGTCCTCAGTCGGAAAAGGGTGGAGTGTCGTCTTCAGGTCGGGGATGAGATCCTGCCCCAAGTGGAGGAGTTCAAGTATCTTGGGGTCTTGTTCACGAGTGAGGGTAGGATGGAGCGGGAGATCGACAGGCGGATCGGTGCAGCGTCTGCAGTGATGCGGACTCTGTATCGGTCCGTCGTGGTGAAGAAAGAGCTGAGCCAAAAGGCAAAGCTCTCGATTTACCGGTCGATCTACGTTCCAACCCTCACCTATGGTCACGAGCTGTGGGTCGTGACCGAAAGAACGAGATCCCGGATACAAGCGGCCGAAATGAGTTTCCTCCGCAGGGTGTCCGGGCTCTCCCTTAGAGATAGGGTGAGAAGCTCGTTCATCCGGGAGGGACTCAGAGTCGAGCCGCTGCTCCTCCGCGTTGAGAGGAGCCAGCTGAGGTGGCTCGGGCATCTGGTTCGGATGTCTCCTGGACGCCTCCCTGGGGAGGTGTTCCGGGCATGTCCCACCGGTGGGAGGCCCCGGGGAAAACCCAGGACACGCTGGAGAGACTATGTCTCTCGGCTGGCCTGGGAACGCCTTGGGATCCCACCGGAGGAGCTGGTTGAAGTGGCTGGGGAGAGGGAAGTCTGGGTTTCCCTCCTGAAGCTGCTGCCCCCGCGACCCGACCCCGGATAAGCGGAAGAAGATGGATGGATGGATGGAACTGGAAACCCAACCTAGCATGAAACCCAAATTTGAAATCTTAACCATTGTTACCATCATAATTTGACATGCTAATTTTAAACCCCAACCCTTAGCATCGTACCCTAATTTAACCAAACCTTAACAAGAAAGCTAACCCTTGCATGAAACCCTAATTCGAATTTCACAATTGTTACTTCATGTTAAAGATGAGATAGCTCTTAATATGAAAAGAAAAATGCACTGAGCTGTCACCAATGTCTAACAAATTATGCCATCTAGTGGCAGAAAAATGACCTCATCACAAACCAATATCACACTATTTTTTTTTTACAGCACAGTACCTCTTTTTAATTTTAACTCAATTTTATGAATTATTATAAAATTACTGTATCGAGGACTACAAAATGCAGCCATATTTCTATTAGTTTAACCTTCTCCCCCCACTTTTATGTTAAAAGGAAACAAAACATAGAAAAAATGTTTTATTGTACATTTAGAACAGATATAAAATATGTGATTAATCGTATTATACCATTAAAGTCGTTATAGTTACGATTAAAATTTTTAATCGCCTGACACCCCTATTTAAAACCTTAATTTGAAACCCTAAACTGTATTTGAGAGCATAATTTGAAATACACATTTGGATTTGTATTGTATTTATTTAATACATATAGCCTATACTCGTATAAAATAAACATTTGTTGTTTTTAAAATGAAAAAACATGACATCTCATAGAATTTTTTTTTCACCAAGCTTTTGTTCAAAATCTGTCAGCTTTTGCTAATTAGCATCATACACACACACGAACACGCATGCACACAGGCCTTCGGGCAGACATGTTAATAATCTCAGAGGTGCTTTATTAAAATGACACTTGCGTTTCATATTCATGAAGTCTGATACGGACACACGCACGGACGCACACACACATGGTAAGCATGGCACTATGATCATGTTACGATTGTTTGGGTCTATTTGACAACTGTTTACGTATTATAATTAGGGTGAAATATCTTTTGTTTTTCCCCCTAACATTTATTTTAACATCAAAATCAATAAAGTAAGACAAATAAATTTCTTATGAATACGTAACAAAGAACAAAACAAAGGAAGAAAATGGTTTCAATCTGGATCAAAGAACAAATACAAGATTTTTTTGTTGGATGTTTTTTTTTTTTTTTGTTTGTTTGTTTGTTTGTTTGTTGTTGTTTTTTTAATTTCTTTTACCGTTTGAGTCACTTTGGCATCAGAAATAAAATGGCATTGCACATCTGTTCACAATCAGCGAATATTTGGACAAAAAAAGCACACATGTATTTTTTTTCCACTTTTATTATCATTTTAGCTCTGGCGGCGGGACAATATATGACTTTCTAGTAAAAAGCCATCATAGTGTTGCTAAAATAGAAAATCAAATGGTGAACTACGACTTCAGCACACTTGTGTATACAGTAATCCTTCATTATTTATTTTATTTAAAATTACCCGCACACACACACACACACACACACACACACACACACAAATGACATGTTATTATTCTTTTGTATAGCGGCTGTCCATTTGACATTCTGACATTTTGTTGCCTTTGAGTGTATGAGTGTGTGTGGATCCCCCCCCCCCCACTTCCCATAATCTCTTTCCACACTTCCAGATTCTTGCCTGCAGATCGGAATCTATCAATGAGTTAATTTCTCGCTCCGTCAGGCACGATTCATCCACCTGCACCCCCCTTTTACTCTTGGACCATAATGTCCCCTGCAAACCCCACGATACACACGCACGCACAACCTCAAACCCAGAGCGCCGCCCCCCCCCCACCCCACCCCCGCCGCCCTGCCGATTAAACTGTCCCACCTGCACCCACCCTGCCTTCTCCCCTCAAGCCTCGCAACGAACCGCCCCTCCGCTTCTGCGGGACGTCCCAATACACCGGCAGGGTCGAGGGGCCGCGGCTCGGTTTATATTTAACATTAGCCCAGCCCAGATTGGAGGAGGGGGGGCCCTTCCAACATTTTGACAGGAAAGCTCCTGCTTTGTTATCTTGCGTATGATGACAACATTATTTACAAAAAACAAACATTATTGTCTTCTGCTGTTCTGCTCAGCTCCTCAGGTCATGCAGGACTGCTTGGAAAGTTTTATTTTATTTTATTTTTTTATTTTTTTTATGGTCTTCATAACAAAATTCCCAAATTAATGGTTGGATATCCTCCTGACTACAAGGAAAAAAAATGTCCAATCATGTTTATTTTGATATTCCCCAATTGTGAAGTAACTGGAATACTGCAAAATACATTTTTGACAAAAAATAAAATAAAATAAAAATAAGCTATGATGTGTCCACTACAGAGGACATTTTTTTTAAACTTAAATGCTAGGCTCAAATACAGTTAAAATAATTCAAACAATACTTTAATGTGTTCTTAAGAGTCTTACAAAGCACATGCTAACAACATTTAAAGCCTAAATTTGTTCAATAAAAAGTGTTATACACTTACTTTTCCTCGTTCCTAAAAAGTGCTTGCGCTGAGGGAAGCCATTTTCTTTTATGATGCAATCAAAGGTAGCAAAGCCCTACATATTTGGTATCATTGGAAAGCTCTGAATGTCCTTGATAGAGCACAAAAGGAGGTTAATTCAATTGTATGCACTGGGTGGGAGATATTAAGGTTTAAAAAACGTCCACTACAGAGGACAAATTTGAATTTCTGGTATTCAGGAGGTTTAAACATAGCACTCTCACGTCAATCAAATTTTGTTTCATCTCAAATTTGTGGAAAAGGGATAATAATAATAATTTTTTTTTAAAAAAAGCTTCTTAGTTTAATGGATTAAAAGAGTGGAGCAAGTTTGTATGAGTGTGCACGCTCATTAATGCCATAAACACACTATGTGCCATCATGCTTTTTTCACCCACCAATTTTCTGGTTGTAAAAAAAAAAAAGAAAGGATATTAACTGTGACTTCCGTTTAATTTGAATATTCATTCCCCCCACCCCCCATAATAGCTGAAGGGCATAGTGTGTCAGTCAAGGCTAGTTAATCAATTCACAGCCATGTCCACACAAAGTGATATTTTACAAAATGCAGATTTTTTTGGCTGTGTTTTGTTTCCCCTTTGTCCGGTTTCATCTGTTCATCGGGGGCGAGGCCAGGGCGTGACACGAGGTCTTATCATTTAATCACTGAGCCGCCCAATTACATTTGCACCACAACTTTACAATACATTTTATCAGATGCTGCTCACCCTGATAGCTAAATGTGCACTGATTTTGTACTGACACTGCAGCTCTGCTTACCTTTTTTTTTTTGCTTTGACATGATTGTACTTGCATGTTATCTGCTTTTGCTTGTAAAAGGCGGCTGTTCAGCCAGCCAAGCTTCCCAAGTTGTGAGCAGAGAAGCTCACATAAATTAGTCGAAAAACATTTCCTCGATTGGTTCAATCTCACACTTGAAGGGTGAGCAGGGACTCCAAATGTGCACCTATTTATTTACAAGGACACTAGAACATGATTTTTGCATATGTCAGGTTAGACCTTGCATGTTCCAAGTCGAATATTTGAAGCTTTCCACTCCGGGCAGTAAAGCTTTCATCGGAAGAAGAATGTTTACTGGCGGGATCACGTCCGTTTGATTGGATTTCCATGAATGGACCCGCGGGCCACTTTGAAGGGCCTCGGTGCTATTTTTAGCAAAGGGCTGAGAGGATTTTCCGAAAAAGGGATTTGCACGTTGAGTGTTAAGATCATCCTGCGCTTTGAGTCAAGATGTGCAAAAGTAGCCAACTTCCATTTAAAGGCAAACAAGAGTGATAGCTTCATTGCAGTCGGATTTTTTCATGTTCACTTTGACAAGCTTTTATCAAATATATCCATTCATTATTACAATGTTTTTTCTTTTGTGTTAAACTTATATGATTTTTTAGATTTTATTAAGTAGATGAATTTGAAAGGAATAATTTCTAATTCATGTAATTAATAAAATATGTTTCAAAATATTCTTCTTCTTCTTCTTCTTCTTCTTCTTCTTCTTCTTCTTATTATTATTATTATTATTATTATTATTATTATTATAACAGAGCACCCCCCCAAAAAAAACAAAAAAAAACAACAACAAACAAACTCACTCCACATTGCCCCAATGCAAGAGTGAATGCTTATTTGTTCCCTCACATTGACTAGCAACCAGTCCATTGTTTGTCTCCATGTGTAGTGTAATTGGCTCTCGGCCAGGCTCTTGTCAACTGGTTTAGATGAGGACAAGCACTACACACTAAAACATGCTGGGTTGTTGTCCTAACCCACTCGCTGAGTAGCTATGGACTTTAAGTAGATTAGGGTAATTATTTTGACCCATCGGATTAGGTTGAATTTTGAATTTGGGTGGGCTGAAAAGTGGATGCTGCTGCCCATTTTGGACATGTTTATGTACTTGTAAAGTTCAGATGGGAACTTTCACAGGTTCTTTTATCTTGAATGCTCCCTATACTACTACTACTACTACTACTAATAATAATAATAATAATAATAATAATAATTATTATTATTATTATTATTATTATTATTATTATAACCAGGAGACTGCATATTGTAACTTGAACTATTTACTGGATGCGAGAAAGATCGAGTATACAGCTGTAGAAGGTCTAGTCTAGTCAAAATGTTTTCTACTCTTAATTGTCTTGACCACCCACCCACACGGGGGATGGCTCAGCCTAGCCCATGTGAAAATGTGTAACATGATGGTCTTATCTGGTTTCAACCAGAAAAGTGTGCCAAAATGCAGATCAATAGGAAGACACCAAACCAGGACAGGTCACAGCGACACTACGGCCTAGCTCAAGTCACCTATTTAATCATTTTAAGAGGCCTAATCTAACATACTGAAGTTGAAGTAAATTTCATGTAACATTCTGCGAACACGTTGGTGACAGCTGGATGGCTCAGGAGGTAATTGCTGACTTTGGGCACCGGGATCAGGTTTGAATCATGAGCAGGGTGGACAGCCCACCCCCCAAAATGGCAAGGCTGCGTCAGGATCGGCATCTGCTGTCGAACCGTGCCAAAGATATTGTGTGCGTGAGTGACTTGCTGTTCCAATGACAGGGGAACATTGTTTCTTCTTGTAAGAAAATGTTGGAAATAAAAATTCTGTTATTTTGAAACCACGGCTACATTGATAATATGGTAACCAAATTCCTGGTAGTACTCATCAATATGTGTAGTTCTTACTTTTTGTTGGATCAAAATCTTAACTCAGTGCTGAGTCAATGTGCTGGGTTAGTTATTTTACCCAATTTGGACTCAGTAGTTTTAAGTAGTTTCATTTTTGTTCGCTATAAGGACAATAGCTGTGAGATATATACTTCAAATAACGATTAATTGAACATCATCTGATAATCTGATTGACTTCAATGGCCTCTCTCACCATCTCTCCACCTCCTGCCCCCTAAACCATCTTCCCTTTGTTCTATGGGTCAAACACCCCTACCCCCTTTTGTCTTCTTTCCTCCTCTTCACAGGACGAGACCGCCAAAGCGCCACCTTAGATCTCGCCGTGACGTCATTACCAGGAGGGTCCCAGGCGGAGAAGGCGTGTGTGTGTGTATGTGTGCGACTTGATGTATGCGTGTGCATCAATGGGACATTGAGACATGTGTGTGTCAGTGGCCCTCCCCCTCCCCATCCTGCCCTTCCTCCTCCTCCTCCTCCCTTTGACCTTCCTCTCGCCATCCACACTTCCGCTGGCTCAGGGAGCCCTCGTCATCCCGCAAGGCTGTGAGTATCGTGACATCATCTCAAACTGGGAATACTGGGAATGCGGTGTATTGATACAGTACCAGCTGAGGTGTTGGGCCAAAAATTGAATAAAAACACAATGCACTTATCAATGATTGTACAGTATATTAGTATCAGTTTGAAATGAGGCTACTATTAGGTGGTGTACAAAATATCGTTATCACGATGAATGCATCACATCATCTCTAATCTTATCAAAAAAATGTGTCATCCAAAATAATGGTATCATAATGTATGTTGCATGTTATCTATATGATGAGACTGTATCAATTAGGCGAGGGACAAAATATTGATATTGAAATGTCTGAAGCAGATAATTTAATACTGTATACAGTGTTCCCTCTCTGCTTTGCAGTTTGATTATTATGGCTTCACTCAGCATGAGCGTGAGGTTTTCAATTGTTGTTGTTGTTGTTTTTTTATGTGCACATTTGTGTGGGTGTGTGCGCGTGTGTGCGTGCGTGTGAATCTGTGCTCATTAATTCACCTGAACCCGAATAAAAATCCCATACCCTTCGTCCTTAACCGGATACCTCAGTCTTGCCAGAGTCGTGAAGTTCAGAAGGTCAGGAGACCAGAGGAAAGATCAAAGGAAAGAAAGATGACGCAAATCCAGCACCAACCAGACACCACCTGCCACCCACATGGCTACAAAACCAGAATCTTTGACCAACCCCAGAAACCTCTAAATTCCAACAGATTAGGAAGATCTCAAGAGACCAGAGGAAAAACTAAAGAAAGGAAGGAAGGATAGATGAAGCAGAGTGAGTTCTTCTTCTCCATAGTCTGTCTTCTACATAGAAGACAAAGAAGAACTTCCACCAGAAGTGCAAGGATTTACAGCATTAATATTTACTGTATTCTTTGTTTTAAAGGTTCAATTTATTAAGTGTAATAAGTGTTTAGGAGGCTGGGAAGAGTGTAATAGGGGCTTAAATCCCCCACTCCCCCTGGGGGGGAAATCATGCAAATTATCTCCTGGGAACACTGTAGGCTAATATCAATTAAAAAAAAATGTTCAATGATTGTATTTTATCATCATAATACTACATTACCAATAATTGCTACAAAATATTGATATTGCGATTTATGTATTGCATTGATATCTCTTACCATTCAGCAACAGTAGTTTTGGTTTTGCTAAACGTTTGCCTTCTTGCCTTCTTTTTTTGGCTTCCGTGTGGACAAACAGACAAAGTGAACAACAGTAAGTGACTCTCCTGTTGCCACGGTGGTGTGCAAAGCTTAATTAAAAAAAAAACATTTTTATGCTACTGTACTATGTATTTTGTTGGCAACACCTGCGGCAAAGCTTAAAAATGTGCAAGTTGTGAAATCATGTTCTTTGTTTATTAATTTATTTATTTATGGTGGGATTAAACTTTTTGTGTGTTGTCAGTTTCGCAGCCTCCTGTGCTCACGGAGCCTTCTGAGGTGATGACATCATACACGGTCTTCTCTCGTGATGACATCAATCTACCGTGCGAGGCCTCCGGCAACCCGCCGCCCACGTATGTTTATCATTGACTGAAATGTTGCAAATGAAATATCAATCCAAGCCACATCCAGTCATCATTTCCTGCATACTGTTTGTCCTCGTTATGTTTGAATACAGAATGCATACATTATTGTCCTTATTGTTTCATGTATTAATGCATTTTCATGTCTATTCATCTTGTCATTCTATTTGTGGCATGTATCCTGTTATGACATTTGGTGTTTCCACTCAATTTCATGTTGCTTGGTCAAATTGGTGATATAGTTCCCCGGTTCTTTTTTTTTTTTTTTTTTTCTAATTTTAGTATAATATTAAACACAATGAAGAGGACCATTGTTGTTGACTAAATTGAAGTCTGCACAAACAAAAACAAATGAATATGCTATTGAAGACACCTAGAGTGAAATGAGTTAACATTCACAGCAATAGGAC
This sequence comes from Festucalex cinctus, assembly GCF_051991245.1. Taxonomy (NCBI): domain Eukaryota; kingdom Metazoa; phylum Chordata; class Actinopteri; order Syngnathiformes; family Syngnathidae; genus Festucalex; species Festucalex cinctus. The sequence continues at coordinate 21,455,405 of NC_135412.1, read as the reverse complement.
ACTCAGCGGGCTGTTTGCCTCTGTTCGTAGGCCTTTCTGTTACCACAGCAACAAATGTTCCCCTAATTAAATGACATCACTAATGAGATCATCTCTCCTCCTCCCCCCATTCGCTAGTTTCCGCTGGGTGAAAGATGGCCGGACGTTCGGGTCGGAGAGGTCGGGACGCGGAACGCTGGAAGTCAGCGAAGACGAAGCGCTGGAGTTGTACCAGGGAACGTTCCGATGTTACGCCTCCAACACGCTCGGGACTGCCATGACGCACACAGTGCATATCAATGTGGAAGGTGAGACACTAACAACTTACATACATAACCAACCTACTAAACTACCAAACCAACCTACGCATCCAACCTAACAGCCTACCCATCAACTCACTTCCTTTGCTACCTACACCGTCTACCCACATACAAAACTACATATCCAACCAAGCTAGCTAGCTAGCTGCCATTCTAATCAAACTATCTACCGATCTACCTTGAGTATATCTATGTATCCATTGTAGAGCTATTGCACAAGCTGTCACATGACCGATGAGAGACCGGATGTACAGTAACATACACTTGAATGACTCAGTGAGGTTGACTGGGGCCACCTTTTCTGCGCTCTCATCTCTTGTTGCCGTGGTAGCCATTTCCAGGAACTAGAGCAGTGATGTCAGTGTGCGTGTGCGCGTGTGTGTTGCAGCCCAGCCAGTTCTGCTGAAGCAGCAGAAGTTACGCCGGGAAGCGTACGTGGGCGAGAGCATGGTGCTGTCCTGCAACTCCCCACCGAGCTCCACCCCGCCACATATCCACTGGATGGACAAGCGTAAGTTTGGAAAAAAATATATATATATATATATATATATATATATATATATATATATATATATATATATATATAAATTGAAAAGTAGTTTGATTGTTAAAATCCTGTATTTAAAAAGTGCCTTTTCCATAGTGAAACTGGCAGACAGCGCCTTTAATGAAAGGGTAGCTTGACGGTGCAGTGTGAAAAGACCTTAACTCATTCAAACCCAAAAATGTGTACATTTTTTAATAATTTGTCCGTCACTCCCAAAAACATATTTACTTTTATTTTTTTTATGCGAGAGCATACAGAAGGCTTTGATGCAGCTTCTGACATGGAGAGGTGGCTTAAAGCAATCATAGTTATTACAAAAAACGGCCAGCAGGTGACAGCAGAGTATAAGAGATCAGCCAGGGACGATGTTGGAACAAGCACTTTTTGACAGTGTTTTTAAAGAGATAGTTGGGATTTTTTGACATGAATCTCAATTTCATCCTCACCTCCAGTGTGTGTGATTAGCACTGACTTACCCCTGACAGCGTTCTGTGACACGAGTTCTGGTCCGGTGTTGGACGAGAGGAAAATAGTCCAGCAAGCTGGCTGGTGTCACGGAAATAAAGCGTTTTTCTTCTAAAAACAATTTGTGTTCAAAAGAATGATACATTTGCACACTAAACTCCTTTCTGAAAAAAAGTCAGATTCCATTACCAACAGGCACTGCTTTTCTGTTCGTTCGTATCACTGCGCGGCGCCATGTAGACAGTTAATAGACGCACAGCAGACAGCTGATAGTCGCGCCTTCCGCCTTCGAAAAGACAAACAACTTGTAGATTCGTGCGCCGCGTCTATCAGCTGTATGCGGGGCGCCGCGCAGTGATACGAACGAACAGAAAAGTAGTCACCGGTGGTAATGGCGGCTGAATTTTTTTCCGAAGGGAGGTTTGTATGGAAATGTATCACTCTTTTGAACACAAATTGTTTTTAGAAGAAAAACACTTTATTTCCGTAACCCCAACCAACTTGCTGGACTATTTTCCTCTCGTCCAACACCGGACCAGAAATCGTGTCACAGAACGCTGTCAGGGGCGAGTCAGTGATGATCGCACACACTGAAGGTGAGGATCAAATTGAGATTCATGTAAAAAAATCCCAACTATCCCTTTAACAGGAATGTGATTATTGATGAAACCTAGCTCTAATCTAATGCTAATTGCTTGCTTTTTATAGCAGTAGACCACAATATTCTGTGGGCCTTGCAAAATCAGTCAAAATCCAGTAATCCACTTCACTTCCAGCCATTTTCACTTGGGAATTGGGGTTTGGTTCGTAGTTTGCTCGGATTCGAAATAAGGGTTAAGGGTTAGTCAGAGAAATAAGGGGACTATGTGTGTTACGTTAATTTTAGTAAGAGCAAAGATGCACTATAAGCTGAGTGTTGTTAATGTCAGTGTGGACTCGGTGTGATTGTCCAGTCTGTGTTTACTTGTTGCAGGGCTGGTGCACATCAGGCAGAGCGACAGAGTTATGGTCGGCCTCAACGGCAACTTGTACTTCGCTAATCTGCTCAGGAGCGACAGCCGAGAGGATTATATCTGCAATTCCCATTACATTGCAGCCAGAACCATCCTGCCCGACACTGCCGTCGCCCTCACTGTGCTGCCAAGTGAGTGCACGTACAAACACACGCATGCACGCCAGATATCGATGCTGCCATACAGTGCGTCAGTATCACTAATTCTACTGATTTAGTTCAAGGGGGAAAATATCAATGCACATGAGCTGCATCATAATTGCTAGTGGTAAAGTACGTTCAATGGTGGGACAAAATACAATACCAGCGTGCACCGTATCACTATCTAATAATATTGTTAATTAGAAGGGCTAACTTGAAAAAAGAAAAAAATCAATATTGGCATACACAATATTATCTCTTAACATACAGTGTCATTTAGCGGATAAATCAAATATTGGTACTGTTGTGTGAGCGTTATCCTTTCCCATTCAACATCAGTTATTGGTAATGGGTGAGGTAAAATATCAATAGGACAATGTGCAGTGTGATTGGGGTGGGACAAAAATATCGATATTGGTATGCACCATATCAGTTTTACCACAATGAAATTGGCAGGCAAACATACAGCAACAGTTATGGGTGGGACAAAATATTAATACGGTCATGGACAGTATCATCTCGGCATACAACATAAATTAGGGGTAGGATTAGGAACAAATATGCACGTAAGCACACACCGTATTGTTTTCTTTTCCTATGCAGCATCAGTTAATAGTGCGACAAACTATTGATACTGCCATGGAGCATATCATTCCTGCATTAGGGACTCGAAAATTTTTTTATTTTATTTTATTCATCACGAGTACCGTACGTAACATTCGTTACATGGGCCGTGCGTGAAACTGAACACATACTCTTTACTAATAATAACACATGACTGAGTAGCTAACTGACTGGTTGGTGTTTGATGTATGGATTGATTGGTTGATTAATTAATAGATTGGCCATCAGTGACATGATTGTTTATTCTTTTATCCAGGTAACGACGTTGCTCACGGAAAGCCACCTCACATGTTCCACCCGAAAGGTTCCCACTCATCGGTGCTAGCGCTCCGTGGCCAAAGTCTGACCTTAGAATGTATTCCCAAAGGCCTGTAAGGATCTGTTTTCGATCAACTTCCTGTTTTTGCTCTCGTGTCCTGCCTGAGCATTTTCTTCCTCTTTTTTTTTTTTTTTCCGTCTTTTCCTTCTCCCCAGTCCGACTCCAAAGGTGGAATGGAAGAAGAAGGACAGCAACCTGGACGAGACCGGAGGGCATCCGGAAAACCACGACCGTTGGCTCTATTTTGACAGCGTCAGCCAGAGTGACGACGGCGAGTACGAGTGTCGAGCGTTCAATGCGCATGGCTCCAGCGTGCACTCCTTCATCGTCACTGTTGAAGGTCGGTCGGCTGATATGTACCACTGAAAAAAGGGTTGTCATTGGTAAACCATGTATATATCATAAATCCTGATCCCAAAACACATTGATTTCATTTTCAATAACTCGGTCATATTACATTACATTACAAAAAAAGTTGGAGCTTGCTGTTAAACTAAACAGGAAAAAAAAATGAAAATTGCGTATTGTATATCTTTAACAGGGCGGCACGGTAGTCGAGTGGTTAGCACGTCCGCTTCCCAGTTCTGAGGTCTCCGGTTCGAGTCCAGGCTCGGACCTTCCTGGGTGGAGTTTGCATGTTCTCCCCGTGCCCGCGTGGGTCTTCTACGGGTACTCCGGTCTCCTCCCACATTCCAAAGACATGCATGGCAGGTTAATTGGGCGCTCCGAATTGTCCCTACGTGTGCTTGTGAGTGTGGATGGTTGTTCGTCTCTGTGTGCCCTGCGATTGGCTGGCAACCAGTCCAGGGTGTCCCCCGCCTACTGCCCAGAGCCAGCTGAGATAGGCGCCAGCAGCACCCGCGACCCTTGTGAGGAATAAGCGGTCAAGAAAATGGATGGATGGATATCTTTAACAATAGTTTAATATTTTATAGTTTAATAATGATAACATATTATGGACAATCCAATTGATATGCTAACGGTTAGCATGATAGTTGCTGTTTTCCAACCCTTCAAGCAACAGATAATTGAACACAAATGCTGTAAAACACGAAAACATAAAATAGAACAATACTTAGATATATATTCTTTATTCTCAATGACTAATAAGCCTATTACAGCAAATATCTAATTCTGCATTCGAGGATGGTTGGAAGTCGGACTTTTCCGAGTTCAAACCAGGAAGTGTGTATGGGAACTCGGAAATTCAAAGTCGGGAAAAAGAGGACCCCAACTTCACCGACGGATTACAAGTGACGTCACTCTTACAATGGTTTCCCCTTTGGAAAGACAAACAGTAAATGGTAAAACACAATTTACTTGAGTATAAAACTAGATAGCGTTCTTCATTCATAAATATTCAACATAACTTGAGTAACGCAACGTACGTGACAGTATGCCGTTATCTCCCGACATGAAATTATACGGTGAACTACTCAACTGTATAGAATGCTTATGAAATAAGATAAAAACAATAAATGAAGCAAAATTACGAGAAGGTAAGTTTGCTGGAGGTCAAAAATAAGTTTGAAGAACCAAAATTAAAAAAAACAATTTACCACTATCCGCCATTTTGGTTGTTTACTTTCACGTCGAAAGTTTTCAGGTTGGAACTGGGAAAAAACAACTCTGATAAATATGACTTCCAACCATCCTCAAATGTAGCATTAGTACAGTATAGTATTAGTAGAAGGCTACTCTTCTTCATTTGTGTGTGTATGACTGTACTATATAGGAGTGCCTCCTGGTGGCCAAAGCGGGTACACCAAAATTAGCTGTTCAAATTGTTTAATGCTTTACATTCTATTTATTTATGTTAGTACTGTTTGCGTAAAGCAAAATATTATGGTGTGTTTTTTTCTATTAAAATAAAATAGAAAGGAAATAGAAAATAGAAAGTTTAATCTTTAGACGACCATCACAGATTAATGGCATTTGCGCTCATTTTAATTGGTTGTGGTGGTGGGGGGGTATGAGAACATGGTCACTGAACGAAATGAATTTGTATCTCAAATGTTCCAATGTACCTGGATTGGCTGGCAATCACTTCGGGGTGTACTCCGCCTACTGCCCGAAACTGGCTGGGATAGGCTCCAGCACCCCCGCGACCCTTGTGAGGAGTAAGCGGTTGAGAAAATGGATGGATGGTTCCAATGTAATTCTATTAGCCAGGGTTTTGGTGACATCTTATGGAAACTTAGGAAATTATGTAAAGCCAAAAAAAGTACACAGATTCTGCAAGTAGTGGAATTTTTAGAATATACATATACATATATATATATATTTTTTTTTTTTTTAACAGCAAATAGTTGACCATTCACTGTATTTTCCTTTTGTTTTGTCGACATTAAAACAACGCCTTGTTCCCCCCCCCCCCCCCTCCCCACATATAAAGCTGCTCCCTACTGGGTGAAGGAGATTCAGAACCTGCGTTACGCTCCAGGCGAAACCGTACGACTGGACTGTCTAGCTGAAGGCATCCCGACACCCATTATTACCTGGAGCATCAACGGTCAACCACTCTCAGGTAACCTTCATCAGTGCTGATTGGTCACAATCTTCCTCATTACAAAAGTCTTATGGCACAGCAAGTCTCAAAAAATGTTACAATGCAGAAGTAATACTCACTATGTAGTCGATTTACAAACATTGGGGCCCGTATATTTCAACACATTTCTATTGTGCACGGTATGTTGTGTCGATAGGAGTAGGTAGACGGGTTTTTGTATCTTCTGCCATCTAGTGGACAAACAACTGTACTGTATCTCGCTAGCATAGATAAACAAGTCAAGTCAAAAAATAAAGTATATTATTTGTAGTAAATTTGATTTGCTGTGGCAACCCCTAACATGATAAAGTTGCTTCTTCTTCATAGAAAATATAGTGTTAGAAAACACTAGTATCATTTTGAACCACAGCTACACTGTACTAATAAAGTGTATTCTTTTTCTTGGTAGCTTCAACTATGAGCAATTTTTACCCCTTGTTGGATCAAAGTCTTGATCTACTCAACCCAACGTGCTGGGTATAAATAACCGAGAATTGGCTTGGTCCCTGGGTTATCTATGTCACCCCATTTGTGTTTAGTAGTTTTAAGAGTGTATGGTACTATAATTTGAGGTGAAACAAAAGGCATATTGATAGGACAAACACTGCATCTTATTGTCCAAGTATCTATAAATACTTGGACAATACAGGAGCACAAAAGGAACTTTCCGATACATACTCTCACTTTTTCTCGTCTCCTCAGCGGTGGACGAGGACCCTCGCCGCAGCGTGTTGGGCGGCGTGTTGAAGCTGAAGGACGTCGTGCTGAGTGACACGGCGGTGTATCAGTGCGAGGCCGCCAACAAACACGGCTCCATCCTGCTCAACGCTTACCTCCACGTCGTCGGTGCGTCTTTGCATTCAGTAGATGAGCATTCAGTTGTCTCGTTTAATGACCGAGTTGGTTTTCTATGTGGCCCTCAGAGCTTCCCCCTCAGATCCTATCCTCAGACGGCGTCGTGTACCGGGTTACGGAGGGCGGGACCGTCAAGATGTCCTGCGAGTCTTTCGGCTCGCCGAAGCCTCATGTCGGATGGTGAGTGACTCGACATTATACGGAAATCAGAAGGCCAGGATAAAAAAAAAGAGAAAGTGAATGGAAGCCACAAAGAATCCAGCCGCTGATGGGTGGTGACCACACCTAAATGAATATTGCAAGCTCCCCACATGAAAAGACATTAGTAGCTCAGATAACTCGACACACTGTCTCATCTTGTGTTTTCCTGTTTGTTGTTGTGGTTTGAAGCTTCTGGACTTTTCCCTAGTATGGACCTCCAGCATTCCAAAGTGTTCCCAAATTGACACTTTTTTTTTTTTTTCTATTTAGGGAGGGGGAGGACTGGGCCCCCCTGCTGTCAGACCCTCGAGTCTCCCTGTTGACCGACGGGACGCTGGAGTTGTCCGATGTGGGCCCCGGCGACAGCGGCATGTACACCTGCTTGATCAAAAACACCAACATCTCCATCAACGCTCACCTGGAAGTGTTCAGTAAGTTTCATAGTACTCAGGAATTCCATGTCACCATTAGACATGAACTATTTTACATACAGCATAGATAATGCAGACTTTTATTATGAAAACAATATTATTAAAAAAAATATTTGAACTTCAGGGTTAAGTCCCTGTTTTCCTTTATTTTTCATGCTCTCAGTTATGCTTAACTCATTCACTCCCAGCCTTTTTCACTGAAGCAACCCCCTGCAGTCCCGGCTGTTTTACTTGATTTTGACTGATTTTGCAAAGCCCACAGAATATTGTGTTCAATTGCTATAAAAACATGGAACCTATGAAAAGAAAGATTAGAGTCTCTTCTTTCAGCAGGGAAAAAAGTACATTTCCATCTGTTTCCAATTTGCAGTAATTATTATTCACAAACCTGTTGAAAACACTGGCAAAAAGAGCTTGTTGCAACATGGCCCTGGCTGAGCTCTTATACTCTGCTGCCACCTGTTGGCTATTTTTTTGTCATACTAACTATCATTGCTTTAATCCACCTCTTCACTTCAGAAGCTCCATAAAAGCCTTCTGTATGCTCGTGCATGGGGAAAAACAAAACAAAACGTGTACATACGTTTTTGGGAGAGAATGACAAAATATTAAAAACGTATTTACACGTTTGTGTGTTTGAATGAATTAATATGGTAAAATTAAAAAAAGAAAGAAAAAAGTGTTATGGGCAGTTTGAAATGTTACTACAGTTTATAAATTTATATTGATGTGGTCTTGTTGTTTCCTGTCAGATAAGACAACGATTGTGACCGGCCCGCAGGACATCCGAGCGCTCCGAGGCGGGAATGCTTTGCTGGACTGCCACTTTGGCAAAGACCCCCGACTGCTGCGCTACCAGATCGTCTGGAGGAAAGATGGACAAAAACTGCATGAATCATCACCGGATGACAAGTAATGACAAATCTCTGTTGTCACTATACAGATCCCCAGATCATACGATTAAAAGTCATATTCACTGATTTTATTAAATGTATTGGTATGTGGGCAACATTCTAGCGTATCAACACACATAACTTACTTTTTGACCTTCAGGCTTGATGATTTCATGCTGTAGGCTACACTGGCCACCAACAGATTGAATGTTTTTCTTGTCTCTTTGCTTCCATTTTAAACCCATCTACATTGTGTTGTACTAGCCTCATCCTGTCTTAGCATTAAGCTAGTACATCTCTCAGGTCCAGCATAAAAGTTTGCAAACTTCCTTTGTTTGTTGCTAGGACTGCGACCAACAGCTATATCCGCTCGACTGGATTCACTTCACACATGCACACTCCCCACGTAGATACGTCAGCGTTAGTTTTCAAGGTTTTCTACCTTGCCAAAATGGCGTCGTTTACGTACATTTGACGTAGTGCACCATTTCCAGCAAAGAGAGGACACTTGCCCCGGCCTTGAAATTGTGGTACCAGTCACAGTTACACAGTGTACTTCACCTCCTTCCTATTAGTTACGCAATGCCAACCGGACATTTTCATGAATTTATAAAAACCCCAGATGCCCGAACTGGACATAAGAAAATGGTCTGTCCTCCCAAAAGAGCACGTTTGGTCATCCTAGTGTGTGACGTCAACGTCAGCAATATTACATGCCGAATATACTGATGGACAAACTGTACACCTCGAGTGTGGTCATACTAGTGCAACTATGTCTTGGTATCACTTATCATTTATAAGCACTCTATTTTGAATTGATAATTAGGGAATGGTAAGGTGACGCAGTTTCCAAATTGACAACTCAAAAGCCAACTCAAAAAAAAAAAAATTTTCCCAGGTTTTTGATGGACATATCTATGACATGTTTTCATTCAATTGATCAATTGCATATAAATGAATTCAGGAGACGTTTAAAATAAAGTCTTTATTGGTTTATTATTTTTGGCAATTTTCACTGTTTCACTATAATTGTTTAGTCAAAGGTTTCACAATATAGGATGACTGCAGCAACACTACGTATGTGTGTAGGTACACGGTCTTTGAAAATGGCACATTGATGGTGACCGACATCCAGTCAAATGACAATGCAGTGTATTCCTGCGAGGTTATCACAGAGCTTGATCAGGTGACGGCCAGCGGCTCCATCACAGTTGTGGGTGAGTACCCTTCATCATCCTAACGTTATGTTCCAGCTCATCAAATTGACTTATTTTAAAGACACTTTTTTTTGCAGAGTCAAAATATGATATCAACTAACCTCAAATCAGTTCTTTGGATTCTTGCCATCCAGTAAAATTATTTCAATGCTATAGTCCAGGTAAACAACTGTGAATAAAGGGGAAGTAAAAAAAAAAAAAAAAAAAGATTCACCATAATATGTTCTATGCAGCCCCACTCATCTAAATATGGTATTCTGGTTAATATTGCGTTAGTGGAATATGAGTTAAGCAGCAAGATCCAATACCAGAAGGCAGCCATTTTGCCTCTTGCTGTCGAGTGAAGATGACATCAAACTTCCTCAGGTTTCAGGCAACAACCAAACACAGCTCAGCTTCTAAAAACTGGTGAGCTGTGATTGGCCTGTGCCCTGAGCAACTGTGATGTCATCTTCAGAGATGGATAAAAATAGCTGGATTTTGCTGCATAACTCATATTCCACAAATGTAATGTTAATCAGAATGTCATGTTTAGACTAGTGGGGTCACAGATAACATATTATTGACAAGAAATATTTAAGGTTGACTTCCTCTTTAAAATTGATCAGGTGTGGACTTAAGGACAGGGGGACTCTTGCCCTACTTCAGCATGCAATCTTGAAATATTGAAATCGAGCTTAATTTTTGTGCGTGTTTGGTCACAAAACAACAACAACAAAAAATCCATGTTGGACCCTCAGCTCGTCCGGACCCTCCTGACGACGTGACCCTGTCTGACGTGAAAGACGATACTTTGACCCTCAGTTGGATCCCGGGTCGCTCGCACAACAGTCCCATCACAGGTAACATGCACACACATGCAAATGTCAATTCGTCTTCTGACCCACTACGCTCCTGTGAGCAGAGTTCATCGTGGAAGTGAAGGAGGAACAGCACTCGCGGAGGCACGACGGCGACACCTGGAGGTGGGAGGTTCTGAAGCAGGTGCCCGCTGATTTTAACCACCTACAGCTCAGCCTCCACCCTTTTTGCACCTACGCCTTCCGCGTCGTCGCCGTCAACCAGCTCGGTCCCAGCGAACCCAGCCAGCCCACACCCCTACACAGCACACCACCAGCAGGTAGGAGCCGCCAACGCTGTAGCACTGAGACATCAACCGCTTTATCCCAGTTATTGTATATTAATGAGGGTTTTAGTCTAGTTTTAGCCTGGTGAAAAATGTGTGTTGACAAAATAATTTTTGTTTAGTTTTTGTTGACAAAATTAACACTACTGTGAAGTGCGTTTGCGGTTTGAGGTACATGTCTTTTCATGTATTCTTATGGGAAATTCATAGCTTTGTTTTGATACGCTGCCACATTCCAGTACCACACAACAACCCCACTGGTGTTCGCAGTGAATCCACCGACGCGGGAACATTGGCTATTACATGGGACGTAAGTACGAGACTGTCTACGGTACATACATTTCTATGCACCTAAATCATTGTTCTTGATTTTTGTTGAATGGACCATACAACTCCACAACAGGAAGGATTGATATAATATTATATATACATAAAATTTAATATAAACACCATGGTAAAATAAAAATAAAAAAGTAATGCATTTCTTACCTACTGTTGCATTTCGGCTAAGGTAAATGAAAAAGCAGGCGAGCCGAGCTATTGGAACCAAAAGTCAAGCATGCAGAATTGTCTGCTAGGAACGACATCTGAATGTGTTTTTCTATTGGTTGCTGCAAGACGACGTCACTTCTGAGTGACACACTTTTAAACGTCCTTATTCCGGTTAATATCGGAATAAATATACTTAAAATCACATTAAAAATCAACCCCAAATTCTCATGTATTACATTAATTACCAAACACTAAAATGAAGGACATTTTCGCTCTAATTATAGTTAGTTTTTAATCTTGCTCTCGCAAGATGAATTCTCGCGGTATTTGTGAGTTCACAAACTCCGGAGAATACATCTTGTACAGAGTGATTTAAAAAAACAAAAAACAAAAAAAAAAAACATCTTGTACAGCTCCCGCTGATTACCGCCGTCCCGAACCACTGGTGATTTTGACCAATCACAGAGCGACATTGTGTTTGGGGGCGGGATATGCAACTGTGACGAAACCAGGAAGCCAGCGCCGACACCGAAGCTAACAAACAAACCTAACATGGACGAATGCACGCCGCAATTAATTCTGTTCTCGCAGAATTACACACCGTTTCCTTGTTGAATGTTGAACAGCGAGAGGCGCTTCGTGCATTCGAGCTGGTAAGATGTTTGTGCTTTCCCCCCTTCGGCAAGAACGAAGACGAAATTTTCAACCATGGCCGTCACCCATGACGCAGCGTCCAATCAGCTTGAATTATTGTCCCGAATGTCCGCCTTTTCCCGGCCATATTACTGTGGAGAGGTACCAGGTGGATATTGTGCTATTGGTTAGTTTTAGTTCGTTTTGTAAATGTAAAATGTCATTTGTTAGTTTTCGTTTTTAAAAAGCATTTTTTTTTTATTTCGTCCGCGAAAGTGTTTTTTGAATTTTGGTTTTAGTTAACTAGTTTTCATGAACCAAAAATAACCTTGCTCCGCAGTGAACCCTACACAATGGGATTTTGTGCTTGTAAATATTGACATCTTTAACGTTAATGATTGCAAACAAGCAACTCGTGTTTCCCAAGCAGCGAGCTTGAACAGGAAAAATAGATCCTGATCATCTGGATCAAAAAACAGGGCTTTGCTGACTTTCTTCAGAACATTAATCTTGTTTAGCAGCCACTTGTAATCACACAAGATTGTGTTTTTCCAGGACCTTAGCAACAGATATTCAGTCAATGAGTTTGAACACAACTGAGACCAAAATATCTTTTGTGATCCTTGCCTGTCCCTGCAGGAGATGCCCAGGCGATCGCATAACGGCCAGGACTTCCATTACAAGGTGTTGTGGAGGAAGGCAGGAGGCAAGAGTGACCGCTGGGACCACGGTTATGCCAAGTCGCCACCCTTCTGGGTCAACAACACCGGAACGTATGAGCCCTTTGAGATCAAAGTCCAAGCTGTTAACGCACTGGGAGAAGGTCCTGCTCCAGAGGCCGAGATCGGACACTCGGGCGAAGATGGTACCAGAAAAACAAACAAACAAACAAAAAAAACCAGGCATTCATCCTTCTTCAGAAATGTTTAACAAGTTCAGCCTAACTCAATACGATTTCTCGTATCAGTTCCCGAGGAGTCTCCCACTGGAGTGGCGGTTCGAGTGATGAACCGCACAGTCGCCGTGAAGTGGAACGAAGCCCAGAACGTCCGTGGTCTTCTTCTGGGCTACAAGGTACCACATGTGACTTCACGTTCCAGATTGTGTCCAAGACATTTGGACTTTCATGAGGGTTAGGAAGAATCGTGGCCCACCACTGATATAAGTAACAGCAACACAACTGATTCCGATCTGATTCAGATCTACATCAAGAGGCTGGGTCCAGAGGGGGGACGGGCCCGGCGGTCCCCTGGGGAAGTGCACCACCTGCAGGAGGGAAAAGAGCACGAGGGAAGATCGGGGCGAGCAAAGGAAGACGACAAGGTGGTGGTCTACGGCATGAAAACCGCCGCGGAAGTGACGGGTCTGCAGCTCTTCTCCCGCTACACCGTTTCCGTCACTGCCTTTAATAGCAAAGGAGAGAGCCCCGCCTCCCCACCGGTCCACTTCAGCACCCCGGAAGGAGGTGGGCTTCGGGGAGCGGTACGACTTTATTTGGAGAGCGATTCAATATTAAATCTTTGTGGTCTTCATGCAGTGCCTGGCCCACCGGCATCGCTGCTCTTTGAGAGCCCCTCGGAAAACTCGATGCTTCTCTACTGGATGCCCCCACTCCAAACTAATGGAATTCTCCTGGGATACATGGTGCAGTACCAGCAGGGTAAGAAGTCCTTCTGGGAAGTTGATTGGATCATCTTTGTTGTTTGTGTTTGTCTGAGCAGCAAACTTTGGAGTTTCACCAAACTTCTGGTTGTAAAGTTTTAAAAAAATGCGATGTGCTAACTCCCGAGCACATAGTGAAAATCTTGAAGTAATTGAGCTCCCATCCCCAAAATGCGTGGCATGGATCAGTGGTAGAATGGTTGTCTCCCAACCCTCAGGTTGTGGGCTCAATCCCCAGCCATTGTGACCATGTTGAAGTATCCTTGAGCAACATACTGGACACCCAGTCCTGATGCTGCGCCATCATAAGCTGGAAATAGCCAGATTGATATTGCGATTCACATAAGGGAGTTCTCCACAATATCAGTCTGGGACTGCTCCACAGTGATTTGCTCGGGAAAGGCGGGACATTCTGTACAATACTTCGAGCTGATTGGACGATGCAGCATCTTGTACACGTTTGTTTTAACCAATCGCGGCCAACGGATGGAAAATGTCGTCTTCGTTCTCATCAAAGGGGGTAAAAAACACGAACATCTTACTAGCTAGAAAAGCACGGAGCACCTCTCGCTGTTTGACATTCAACCAGGAAACAGTGAGTAATTTGGCAAGAACAGAATTAATTGTAGCGTCCATTTGTCCATGTTAGGTTTGTTTGTTTGCCCCGGCGTGGCTTCCTGGTTTCGTCACAGCTGCATGTCCCGCCCCAAACACAATGTCGCACTGTGATTGGTCCGAAGCACCGGTGGTTCGGATCGGTGGAAATCAATGGGCTTGGTACAAGATGTATTCTCGGGAGTTTGTGAACTCACAAATACCACGAGAATCCAGCTTGCAGAGCAAGATTAGCGCCATCAGCTGGTGAATGAGTTGTTGAAATGTAAAGCATTTTAAGGGCATTGTTCTGTGGAAAAGCTCTTTATAAATGAAGTACTATTTACCCCCAAACTGAGAATTATACTCTCATTTTTCTAATCCCACATTTCGCAAATAACTTACTTAACTACTTACCGTAGCTGACGTTTAGCAGTTATCTGTTACCAGCTGACCAACTGGTAACATGCACCACTTGTAACAGTGATCCGGACCCTTCTTTGTATCATCTTGAGAAGTTTACCATCTCGCGTCCCAACCCAGAAGGAGCCTTCCTACTGGACCTCAAACCTGCCGGCTATCAGCTGATGGCCAACGCTAGTAGCTACTCCTCAGCTATGGCAGCGAAGGAGCAGAGCATTGTGATGTCATATTTTGGTCTTACAGGAAGTGCACAAATATACACCGATAGCTACGTATCAGTGAGTTTTTCCAATGGCTAGTTATTACTTTTAGATATAGAGAAAAAGAGGTGAATGATGTAACATGGTTTATCATGAGACTGATGATGCTATTTGGTGTGCACGCAGAGGTGAAGACCCGAGACAGTCCGGTACAGATCGAGATCATCGGCGATCCCAGCGTGACCCACCTTATGCTGGATTCTCTGGACCCTCACAGCTACTACACCTTCCAGGTGATCGCTCGCACTGCCGCCGGGGATGGACAGCCCATCACCAGGAGGAATGCCACCCTTTTTGATGGAGGTACAATGCTCAACATTGGAATCATTTTGTCGGAAAATGAGTGGCGGGAAGGCTCTGGGCTGACTTTCATAGTTCTCTGTCCTTTTTTGGTTACTTCCTCTAACTTGACTTCAAGTAATCACAGCTTCTTTTTCCCCTCTTTTCTCCATGCAGTTCCTCCAACAAACATCACTGTCATTCCCGACAAGACGTCGCTCAACCTGAGCTGGGTGCCTGGAGAGCGAGAAAGGAACCACGGCTTCCATATTGATTTTCTGAGGAAGAGCGGTCAGTGAGGAATATAAAAAAAGATAATCATCATAAGTAAGAATTCCGTTTTGGTCACGCCTACAAAATTATTTTTGGCAGCTGGGGGTCAGTGGGAAGAGTCGGAAGTAGTGAACACGTCGCAGGGTTTCTACTCGCTGACAGGTCTTCAACCAGGAACTGAGTACCACCTTGTTGTCATGCATAAGAACTACACTCAGTGGGAAACTGCAAGTTGGACCTTAGGACCAGGTATCCAGGTCGTCCTTTGTTAAGCATGTCTGCATCGGAATATGTTAAAATTAGAGCTGTCAAACTATTACATCTTTTAATCAGATCTTGGAATTTTGATTAATCATGATTAATCACTTAATTAAAAAGGCTTTTTATCAAAAAATTTTGCCTGCCAAATTTGAAGAGCACCTGTTGTGTTAATTCTTTCTACAATGAATGTTCTGAAGATGTCTTCCACATTTCCTTTTTCTAATCAGTTAATTACTTGCATAATTTAAAATGAAAATAAATTACCCCAATATTTTGACTACAAGTATTCGGAATTTCATATGCAAATATTCTTTTTAAATGCTTTAATCCAATTAGTTATGTTTATTGCTCAAACACAACCTGTGCTACCCTCAACGTAACCATCCACTGTCAAGCTAAAGGATCATCTGCGGTCAAAATTAATAGTTTGATTCATCTGTGTTAATACATGATTAATGGGGTAATTTTTTTGTGATTACTCAATGAGTTAAATGTTTTAACTTTGACAGCACTATTTTATTTTAAATTGAGAACAGAAAGGAAAGATAGAAAATGATTGTTATGCCCCTTATTTGTGTAATATTTAAAATGGCAATAATGAAATGCTAACTGTTATTATGCTAACATACATTACATGGTACAAATGCAACACACCGGGAGCTATTTTACATGTACAAGTGAGAGTAAAATACAACTACAGTAGGCTACAATAGTACAAGAACAATATTCCATCATTTTTTAAGTGAAATATATCTCAGTATTGCTTATAAAAGTTTCAAATTGTTTACAAGGGCACTACTCTGTCCATACCAACTCACTTTATTGTACTTCATTTCATTCATTATTTTTAAAAAATCTTCTATTGCTCTTTGAGCACAAATTATTTTTATTATTATTATTATTATTGTTATTATTATTATTATGACTACTAATAATTGTTTGTGTCTACTTTTTTTCAATTGCTTGACAGGAATAGCGTTCCGATTTCGTTGTGCACTACAGTGACAAAGTCTCTTCTATTCTTTTTCTCTTTAAGCAGGATAAAAACCTTACCTTCCTCGATAAGCCTTTTTTTTTTTTTTTTTTTTTTAACGTGATGTCCTGTAGTGGGTATTATTTACTGATAAAAATGCTAACAGTTGGTATGCTCACCTCGAGCAAGATGATTAGAGAAAGTGCTCAGATCGCTGAGGATTTTATGCCATGCCTTGTTGTTGGATGCTAAAAATGTAAAAATGCTAATGTGCTAGCAGCTAACGTATATCAAGATGGCAGTCTTAGTATGGAAAGTACTCGGGCAGATCAGTACAGATTTAAAGTCACACCCTGTAGTTGTGTAGTATTTCAAATGCTAACAAATAAAATGGAAATGCATGTTAAAATGCTAACATGCTAATGGAATTGTTTGGCGGTCAGGGCCATCGGAGGTGAGCGGCGGCTTCGCCACACAGGGCTGGTTGATCGGGCTCATCAGTGCCATCGTGCTGCTTATCTTGATCCTGCTCATCTTGTGTCTGGTCAAGCGCAGGAAGGGCGGCAAATACGCAGGTAAGGACGCACATTGATTTGACCGCTCATGTGTTGCCCAATGAGGAGTCGTCATATGTTGTCGTCGTCCACTCCAGTGAAAGACAAGGAAGAAAAGGAGGTGGACTCGGAAGCCCGGCCCATGAAGGACGAAACCTTTGGAGAGTACAGGTGGGTCGTCTGCATGTGAAATGAGATTTTTTTTTTTTTCCCCTCCCTTTCCTATCTAATCAATGTTGCTTTTTCGCCCCTGTTAAATGCTTCACTGGCAGATCTTTGGAGAGGTAAGGAACTTGATGCATTCCTGTGTCTCCTAATAATAAAATGACACGGTCGTATGACTGTGAAGATGGCTAAATCGCAGGGGTTCGATCGTGGAGTCTTGGTGGACTCCTCAAGACACAATGTAGCACTACATTAGTCAATTGTGGATGCCTATTCACATGCTGTTTACTTCTATTTGCAAGAGTGACATTTGTTTTGAACCCCGCCACTGTGCAAAATCCCGCCTAACAGAGTGTTGGAAAAGCAAGGCTCAGCTGGCTCTGGGCAGTAGGCGGGGGACACCCTGGACTGGTTGCCAGTCAATCACAGGGCACACAGAGACGAACAACCATCCACACCTAGGGATAATTCGGAGCGCTAGCTGTCACCAATGTCTTGCAAATACAATTATGCCATCTAGTGGCAGAAAAATGACCTCAACAAAAATCTATCACACTTCTTTTTTTGTGTTTTTTTTTTTAGTACAGTCGCTCCATCTTTTTAATTATGCCATCTAGTGGCAGAAAAATGACCTCAACACAAATCTATCACACTTGGTTTTTTGTGTGTGTTTTTTTTTTTTTTAGTACAGTAGCTCCATCTTTTTAATTATGCCATCTAGTGGCAGAAAAATGACCTCAACACAAATCTATCATTTTTTTTAACAGTACAGTAGCTACATCTTTTTAATTTTAACTCTATTTTATGAATCAGGAAATTACTGTATCAACGACTAAAAGATGCAACCTTATTTCTATTTTGCATTTTCCCCCACTTTTATGTTAAGTGTGAAAACTTAAAAATATATATTTTATTGTAGATTTTATAGTACATTTAGAACAGATAAAATTTGCGATTAATCGTGAGTTACCTATTGAAGACGTGCGAGTAATTACAATTCAAAATTTTAACCGCCAGCCATTCCTAATAAATATACGTCCTGACGATGAAAGTTCCACATCTGACCGTTACTCCTCCCATCGTCTCCCAGCGACACGGACGAGAAGCGTTCGGAGAGCCAGCCGTCGCTGTGCGGCGAAAGCAAGTTGGGCAGCGACGACTCGCTGGCTGAGTACGGCGACAGCGTGGACATCCAGTTCAACGAGGACGGCTCCTTCATCGGCCAGTACAGCGGACGCGCCCCCGCCCCCGCCGGGAACGAGAGCTCCGGCCCCGCCTCCCCGGACAACGCGGCCCCGCCTCCCCCCGTCGCGCCCTCCATGTCGAGCATCCTCAACCGACCCAGCTAAACACACAAACACACGCCCGCTGTCTGAATACATTCCACACGTTTATGCAGAGAAGATGATGTTTACACCGTGTTTCGCCTTTTCAATGCCACGTTTACGCATGCGCCTCAAGTATGAGGTAACATGCCAGTTTTCCAAAACGTTCACCTTGGAAATTTAGCAGCTTTTGCAATATTCTAAGACGGACACATTCCAATTAGGATTCATGAAAACTTTTGACATAAACCTTCCACCATTTGCAAGTTGCAGGGGATAGAGACAGAACCATGCCACAAATACTGGAAAACCGAGAGTAATTGACGATCCGCCTAAAAATATTTAAACAGTAAATAAACCACAAACTATGATCCCAACACACTTTAATAGTATCTTCAATCATCCTACATTTTTAAAAATAAACATCTTACAGATAATAAAAAAAAAAAAAAAGTAGGGCTAGACCGATTATCGACCGGGCGATTAGCTTTGCTTGATATTTGGCATTTTGACATGGGCCTTTTTACAAATCTGAAGGCCAATAAAGCTGGTATGTTACTGAGCAGTGAATGCTTGCCAATGTAGCAAATTTTGGGTTTTCATCAGGATTTGTAAGATTTCCTTGTCGAAAATAAATTTTAAACATGTTCAGACAATTTTCCACTGTCTGAAGATCTTTTGAAACATTTTACGAATGCTAACGAAAACCCAAAATAAGCTACATCGCTTGCATTTGTCACTCTGAGAGATACAGGTAACTTTCCATTTCATAACGTATTTAAATTTCAACTTTACTTTATAAAAGATGATGCTGACACTGGGAACTCCCTACACTTGTTCTTTTTTTTTAATTTTTTTTAAGTGAGAAATTATGTAAAAATTTTGGAAAATTTATTTAGAGTAGAATACTTTAGGGAGCTATTTACTGACTGAGGGGCCTATTCACTAAAGGTTTGCGTCGCCTTTGCACAGCGCTAACTGGTAAAAATGGAGCAATCCGGGAGCGCCTTAATTCACTAAACATGTGCAGACGGGGAAATCCGTCACTAAGTGTGCTGCCAACCAGATTGCGCCACGGTGCGCCGGTGTTATTTGCGCATATGTAAATTAGGTAATTTGCATACATTTGACGCAAAATATGCCCACCCCAATGCAAGTGAGACTCATTGATATGCACCGTCTAATTCACTAACGCCAGCGCAAATAGCCACACAGAGTTTGCGTGACGCAAATGACGTTTTTGGAAAGCCTGTATTAACCTGACGCAACACTGATCCCGGGATCATGACAGCAGTGCATGGCACGGTGCACCCTCGTTCTCTGGCTGTTCACGCAGATAGGAGAGAGAGTGAGAGAGAGTTTGGGAATTGGACATTCCTCAATGTTGGTTTAGGACAACGTAACCCGGGCTGATCGGCAATGGCGGGGAGGCATTTTACGATCATTTTTACGTGCCAGATGCATACTGTACGCCCACGCCAACCTCTGAAAATATATTTTTAAAAAACGATCGCACCAATAATTTGTACTTTATGAATGAATGACGTCGTTGTCGTCCTCTCTGCTCTGTACAGCTTAATGGCGCTATAAACGCTTACTCTCGGTCCAACCTCGCTTTCTGATAATGTCATCTTTCTCGCAACTGTTACTATAACAACCATGTTCTTGGCGCAAATCCATTGCCATGTGTGGTAAATCAGGTGCAAATTTGCTCCAAGCTGTCAGAATTTTTGGCCGTGTTTGCGCCGGTATATGACTAGAGCAATATCCTTCGTGAATAGGTGGGTAACTGGGCGCAGACTGCGTTTGCAGTTGTGGTGCAATATTTCGCGCTATTACCGGACGCAGCGCATTCTTAGTGAATATGCCCCTGTGTTTTTAATTTAGCTTAACATATGCTGATGACCCTGGAAGCTGCCTGCAATTTTCATTTTTAAACAAAACTGCCTATTCCTTATGTTCAAAATTAAAAGAAAAACCTTCAAAGTGTTGAAAATGTGAAAAGTTGTTTTAACAAACATGCTTAATGGCATTTAAACAGCTTTTAATTTTTTAATTTTGACACAAATATTTCCTTTTACTGCAACTGAATATCAGTTTAAAATATCAGTTATTGGCCACCTTGCCGACTAATAATCGGTATCGACCATGAAAAAAATTGAAATGAAAAAAAAATATTGGTCTATCACTACTGCAGAGTAAAAACAAGCACATGCTGCAAAAATGCTTTGTCTCTTCTGCTAACAATCACGGCTATATGTTTCCTCCCCAATATACAAAGATCTTAGCCTCACAGTCAAGATATATCACTTCAACGTACTTCCTTGACACCGTTAGAGAAAAAAAATGTGAGTGGCTTTTTTTTTTTTTTTTTTTAATTTATTTTAATTAATTGTTTTTTTTTTTTTTTTTTTTTTTTTTTTAATATTAACCCAAGTAGCTCAGGATAGGGACAGACAAAATCTGTGAATTCGTCAATAGTGAAGCGTGAATCGGCGAAGGTTTAATCCAATTCTAAATCAAGACTCGCTGGATGACTCTGTTTCCCGCCAACATATGCAAAACAAGTTTGGTGGATTGGAGACTCTAAATTGTCCTTATTAAGTGTGAATGTGACTGTAAATGTTTGTTTTTCTATGTGCTCTAACACTGAATGGCCAAAAAGTCAGCTGGGATAGGATCCAGCTCACCCACGATGCACATTAGGACAAAAAGCTAGATGTGGCAAAGTCATCAACTATAGGTCAGTTTAAATATTTACATTTAATTTTCTCCAGTAGACATGTATTCCAGAAGAAAGCATCTCTTTTGGCTTTAGATTTGTAGACAGCGCAGTTGCGCTTGAGCATATAAAACGTGCATATCCGGATTTTCGTGCTGACGCAAGCCTTGATGTGCTTGTTTGAAAATGTGGTTCTTCTCTCTGTGCCGTGTTTGGCGCTGTGGCGTAATGATAATGATGTTTCCTTGTCCCCCCCCCCTTGAAAATTTGGTGGCACAAAGTCATCTGAACCATGTCTAAGTATTGGCACAGGTAGAGTAATATGATGTTGGTGAATTTGATCAAGTGGCAAGCAGACAAGACTCTTTGCTCTGTGGACATGCATGGTGGATGTCATCATATTTCATTCATAAATATGGCAACAGCATGCATTGAATCAATTCATAGTACACATTATTGTCCTTTTTATTTTTAAATCATCCCGCGACACTACTAAGGAGGGTGGAGAACGACAGAGCTCTTATCATATTTAATGGTTACATTAGCAAAGCTTAACTTTTTTTTTTTTTTTTGCTTGCACATTCATTTCAGATTTGATGGGTTAGCAGCAGGCACTCCAGGCAACTTTGTGTGTATATAAAACATTTAAAAAAAAAAAAGTCACTTTCACCTGTCCCGTTTTAAGATTTTTGTTTTTTAGTCTTCACATTAGCAGTGGCAGGAAATGATGGACCTTCAGTGTTACACTCTGATGCTACAGTATTAGCATCAACAATATTATGATGTGGGATGTTTTTGTTTTGTTTTTTTCCTTTCAAATTTTCGCATTATCAACTCACCCGCCTATGTAGCAAATTTCTAAGCTGATTCTTTGGGTAGTTCTACCGAGCCATAGGTAGAGCAACGGTGGGAGACGTTAGAGCCACATGATCAAAACGTGACTTTGTGTTTGCTTGAGAGCGGCCATTTTAAAACCACGGGTATCCATTCCGTGTCTCTGCGCCGCATTGAGAGGAGAAATTTTGCCTTACGAGAATACCACCGAGCCTCCTCTCGATGACAACCCCCCCACACACACACACACGCACCCCCACACGCACGCACACGCACACACTCCCTCAACAGTTGGCGGCTAAGAAAACAGCACGGAGTGAAGCATGGGTCTTGTGTAGCAAACCTCACATGGAGGCTCATCCATTGATTATTGCTCTCTGAATGTAAATACCACATTAAGATTGTCAATTTTTTGTCATCTTTTTTTTTCTCTTTGAAATTATGATCTTTTATATCATATAACTGTCTTGTGTTGAATTAACACTGAATGCTAAGATAACGTTTGACGTTTGGTCACCAGTTTTGAGTTAGGGGGTCATGATCAAGGTTATGGTTTGGATTTGGTCAACGTTGTTTCTTTCTTGCTGGATGTTGACATAGCATTCCGTGCGTGATTGCGACACAGCGCTTTCCTCTTTGTCACTTTTGTAGGTGAGACACATTTAGACCATAGATTCATAGCACTTCTTTTCCACGCTTAATTGTGTATTTTTTTTTTTCTAAACGCTTTTAGCCACAAAGCAGATGGTGACAACATAAATGTTATATTTTAACATTTATGATGCTTGTTTTATTGCCCGAATGGACCGAATCGCATTTTTATGGGTTGCAAATTGACAATTGACAAGAAAAATTCAAAAATCAGCCAAAGACAGTAATAGGTTCAATACAAGAAGTGACAATATGATATGTCGACATGTTTCTTAAAGTAACAGCAATCCAGCTCTTGCAAATCAACTAATTATATGTCACAACATGACATAATGTTAAAGAGATACTTTACTTATTTTGCCATTTTTGGCAGTCAAACATTAATATTTTGCAAATAAGAAATTTGATATTTTCATTATTTTTCCTGTACAATTAGTACCTTTAAAGGCAGGGTCTTCCGTTTTCACTCAGGAAAATGCACGATATAAAAAAAAAAATAGTGCTGTCATGTCTATATACTGTCATGTATACCCATGAACTGCTTCTCAATCTACACCTCTGGGCCTCTGTTAATGTGTGATGGTGGTTTTTTCCTAACCCCCCACCCCCCAGCCTGTATTTTGCCATTTTGTGTTTGTTTGGCAACAGCGGGACGTTTCTGTGGACAGACAGACAGACGGTTGTTTACCCCTCCAGCCAATCGCAGAACGGGGGGGGGGGGGGGGGGGGGGGGGGGCGTGTCACTCACTGTAGGCAGACGAGGCCGGGCGAATTTGTCGGCTGCATGACGTCACTCCCTCGGCAACTTGACAGCACGCACTGAGATTTTTTTTTTCTTCTCTCACTCACTCCCTCACTGTGAGTGAGTGAGTGAGTGAGTGAGTGAGTGAGTGAGTGAGTGAGTGAGTGAGTGAGTGAGTGAAAAATCCGTGCGTGCTATCAAGTTGCCGCCAGAGTGACGTAATGCAGCCGACAAATTCGTCCGCCCCGTCTGCAGACAGTGAGTGACACGCCCGCCCCCCTCCCCCCCCCTCCCCCCGCCCCCTCTCTGCGATTGGCTGGAGGGGTCTGTCCACAGAAACGTCCCGCTGTTGACAAAACAAACACAAAATGGCAAAATACAGGCTGGGGGGCGGGGGTTTAGGGAAAAAAAAATCACCACCATACATCAACAGAAGCCCAGAGGTGTAGCTTGAGAAGGAGTTCATGGGTATACGTCCTGTATTTATATAGTGCATTTTCCTGAGTGAAAATGATAGACCCCGCCTTTAAAAAAAAAAACACTGAAAATGATATCACAAGGGCTCAGGTAACCAATCACAGCTCAGCTTCTGAATGTCACATGACCAAACCTAGAAAACAGGTGAGCTGTGATTGATTACCTGAGCCCCTGTGATGTCATTTTCAGTCGACAGCAAGTTACAAAATGTGTTTTAAAAGGTACTCATTGTACCTGAAAAATAATGAAAGTATCAAATTAATTACAAACAAAATATTAACTTTTTATTGCTATAATGGGCTAAATAAGTAGTAGTATCCCTTTAATATTTTTGATATCATGATTATAACTGCTTATAACACTATATATGTGCACAGTGGATATAAAAAGTCTACACACCCCTGCATAAATGCCAGGTTTTTTTTTTGTAGGGAAAAAAATGACATCAAGATAAATAATTTTCCACCATTAATCTGACCTATAACCTGTACAAATCCTTTGAAAATATTTTTTTTAAGAAAAAAAAATAAATTAAAATTAATGTCATGTGGACTGATAAAACCATGCTTGAGTTTTTTGGCCAAAAGTCAAAAAGGTTTGGTGCAAAGCCAACAACATAACCTTCATTTTTCTTCCAATCAGATGCAAATGGGGCCTTTAAACTAAGTGGAAGGAATTTTGAACAATTTGAAATAGCAGTTCGTGCAACAAAGCAAATAAATAAATGAATAAATAAATAAATAAAAGGTTACATTTGAAGTTCATTTGTGGTTAATCCAAGTGATGGCAGGTAAAGGAAAATGCTGAGCCTTACTTAACAGTTAAAATGTGACTGATTTATTTTGTCACAACCCAGTTATGAGGGTGGGCACACTTGTGCAAGCGCATTATACAAGTTGCTGATTTTCACTTCCCTCTAAAAAAGAAATAAATAATTTCAATGGACTTACACAGGCTAAAGCTCACATTAATGGCAGGGAAAGTTTTGAAATGATTTATGTCGGTCATATTTCTTTAGAACACAAACTATAGAACTGAAAAAAACAATGCAGTAACTTTTAGCTACACGGTGAGTTGAGAAACAGTTACAAGTGTTTATAATGACAATAAGAACATTTTTGAAAACAAATTCTGAGCAAAAGGTCAGTTTTTGAACATAAAAAAAGAGAATATGTCACGTGTCAAACTCTGGAAATCCTGGGCATTATTTGATGCAGCCAGCAAGACATTTCAAACAAATGTTTTTGTTTACCAAATGTTTTGTTTTGTTTTTAAATAAATTGTACAATAGCTTGCTTGAATATCTTGGTGCAATTATTTTTCCTTGATATGCAAAATTACAAACTAAAGGTTATCAGAGAATGAATGTGCTGTCAGTTTCATAAAAATGTGGTACTATATTTGATAGTGCAATTTTCACATTCATCTAAATGAGTTGACGGGCCTGATTGGAAAAAATGTATAACGTATGTGTTCTTTTAGAAGTGGCTCTGACTTATCATTTAGCAATCCAAAGTCCAGAACAGCACTCATGTAAACTTCCCTTCATGTATTTCTCAAATCATTAGAACATCTCTTCGTTACTCCTCTGCTCTGACACCGTATGTCTGCCTTCTTTTATATGGATATATAAATATTATACAATGCAGTATATCAACACGGGAAACAATACAAACTGTGGAAAAAGTCCCCAAATTAAGGTAAATAACAAATATACTAACAATACTTGCAAATGATAAAATAGCCGGACAGTCGCATGGCGTCACTCTCGATGTTTGATGATGATGATGATGAGGGGGCGGAGCCATACCGCACGACTGAAGTGCGCTAATGTTGTAGCTGCTTGTTGAATTGTGCGCTGTGCTCAAACTAACTAACTAACTAACCCCAGTCTGTCAACTAATAAACATCAACTAGCATAATCATCATGACTTGCCGTCTCCGTCTGTCCATTCGTGTGGCTGCAAATGTCTTTGATTCATTTTAATAAGATTTACTATGATTCAAAAGTTTGGACACACTTTCTTGTGATATTGAATGAGAAACAGGGTCCAAACTTTTGGTCCACTGGTGGCGTGTGCAATTTAACTCATTCACTGCCTTTGACAAGTAGAGCGGAAATAAATGGGGGCTAATCTGACTATGCGCCACAGTAAATATCAAACTTGGAAACAACTTTATTGATGCCCAACCACCGGTAGATGACATCATTGCCTCATTTTATACCAAATAAACACCGTTTCAGAGTCCATGGGAGAAATGGCTGTATTTTGGCAAACCTACATTTTTCTACTGGCAATTATAAAAGAACGGGACGGGACAAAATGTAGGCAGTCTATTCTTTTAATATGGTAGATTCGGTTTATATATAATTATTGAACGTAATATCACATTGGTATTAAAAATTTTGAAATTTTCTGAAATGGCTGGCAGTGAATGAGTTGTTAACACTATTGCATTGTCAAAGGGTACGTGGTACCATGTGTTATGCGAAAGAATCACCACTTGAAGTTAGTTGTATTTAACTCTTATGTTTAGGTAATACATTAGCGTTTGGGCTTTAAAGAACTATTCTAGTTCACTTTTACGTGCCATACTTAACTAAATCTTTTGTTTTTTTCCCCCACCCTTTACTTAGGCTCAATGTTCTATGTAGTCCATTTTACAATATTTATAGTTTTTATGAATACAATGTCAATCATTTTATTAACACATAGGCCTATGGCACTGTATTTTAGTTTTGTTTTTTTAAATCAGGCAACTTCAATTTCTATGGCACTATAAGGGTACACGACGTAGTTATGTTTATTTAGTTGGTGTTAAAATTAAAATTGGTTTATGTCCCTTTAAAATGCTGACGTTTAATGCAAATTGTTTATTTATTTGTTTGTTTAGAATGCTCGCGCACGCGCAGTGCCGAGGGCGCGGTGGACGACGGGAAGGTCGAGGAAAAAAAATAATGCCAAACCAGTCCGTCTGCTTCTTAGACGCTGTCAAGACGCGGCCGGCCAGGACGAAAAGTGCGCTGAATTTACCTTTTGGCAGTGCGCACGCTCACGAGCTCCGTCGGGGAGTGACATTTGGAGGAAGATGAAACCCACCGCTGTGACGCAAGACGGGGGGGCCGTGCGGGCTGGGAGGAGACTCCGCTTTCAGCGTCCATATGGTGAGGCACTCACGCGAACGCTCGAACGTCATCACTCCCCGCATGGTTGCGTAACCGGAAACACGTGGCCGCGCGCCAATCGGCCGTTCATCTGTCGGGACTGGGAGTGACGTCACATGTTGGCATAATTGATCTCCTCCAGGAAGCGGCTAGGCGTGGAATGTCGCGCGTGCACAGTGTTGCCATGGGGACCGCGCGTCCTGGGTCAGTCCGCGAGGGTGGTGGTGGTGGGGACACGGCTTTGTTTCAGGGGCGTGTATTTTGAAGGGCTACGTGGGTGGGGCGAGTAAGCGCCCACGTGGACCCCGGTTGTGGTCGCTCATGGAGCCCGCGAGGAATAAAGACAATTTTCCTCTTCCAAGGCGCTTGCGATGCAGGAGCACAGGTAAGCGCACACCTGAAAACGTGCATGTCTCTGAGGAAGTCCACCAGTTGTACATGACGTCATGTTTGTTTTTTTTGTGTTTTTTTTGTTTTTTGTTTGTTTGGGGTGTTAGTTTCACTTATGGCAATAAGAAATTTGTTAGGCTTGTCTGACATCGAGGTCCTTTTAAAAAGTCTCGTAAAAAAAAACATGAAGAATTTTACTTTTTAGCTACTGGTTTTGGTTAGTTTTCAGAGGCTATTTTTAGTTTTTATTAGCTTTAATGTTTTTCATATTCAAATTTCATATTTGACTGTTTTCTGTTATATAATAGTTTTAATTTGTTTCTGAGCTTTGTTTTTAAATTTAGTTTCAATTATTTTTTGGAGGTATTTTGTTAAGTTTTTATTGATTTTATTTTATTTTGATTTTTTTTAATCAGTTTTAAGTATTTTTATTTTGTGTATTTCTTGTGTGCAAGATTTTTCACTATTGTGTAGTAAAAATCCAACCAAAATATTGTTTTAAAACAACCATCCACAAATCAAATGTAGGTACAGTACTGTGTAACAATTTAAGTTTGAAGTACAATTAGTGCAGTGTTTGCATTCAATGAAATGCATAAAATGCAACATCCACATTTTAGACATTTACTCAACATATATAAATGCAGCTCTTTTTTTGCTTAAATTTTTAGAAGATGAATTTAGCTTTTATGTTTTTTATGAGATGAATGATTAGTGAACAGGTGTGCCTTAGACTGCCCAATAAAAGGCCACTCTTAAAGGTGCAGTTATATTTTATTTGACGGTGGTGGGGGAGGGAGGGAGGGGGGGGGGGGGGGGCGTAACTCGGCACTCAGAAAACCCCCAGACCCAATAAAACAAAAGAAAACTGCACCTTTCAGAGTGACCTTTTATTGTAGGGGGTCTAAAGCCTGGTACACATATAAGGATTTTTCAAATCTTAAAAGATTTTGTATCTTTGTCAGATGCCACACATAAAGATAAAAAAATCGGGCATTGAACAGATTTGGTCGTATTGTGTGTAAAGGACGCAGATAATCTCATCACAGCTCCCTCACAAACATAAAGATTATCATCTCAACACTGGGCAAGATTCCAGTCCTCCGTGAGAGACCTCTCGCGTGATTATACGTGATCTAATCAAAACCGGAAGGGGGGGAAAAAAAACAAAAACAAAACTGAAACAACTTGTAAATGACGAGACACACCATGGAAGACAAACAAGCTCCATGAGCTGGTCCTGCATGGTAACGTTCCACCGGACTTTCTGCTTCTGGTCGGACATGCTTTGCTTTCTGATATGCTTGTTGTTTTTGTATATGCGCACTTCTTTTTCACTTAGGGCGCCTCTTGATTGGCTACATTCCGTTTGACGTCACAGTTGGTGGCGCAGGCGCACCTCGGCCAAGATTTATGTCGTAAGTATTGAGCATGTTCATTATTTAAGATGGTCAGCCCCGACTTGTTTTGGACCCAATTATCGGTACAAATCCACTCTTAACACATCTCACATATAAAGATAATCTTATAAAATAATCTTATAAGACAAAAGATTGTCGGGCGTTTGACGTCCTTGGTCGGGAAGGAGCAATATCGGGACAAAAACAGCACGACACTCTTTATGTGTGTACCAGGCTTAAGGGACACCTGTGCCCTAATCGGTGTCTAATCAGCATTTTGATATTGCACACCTGTGAGGTGGGATGGATTATCTCGACAAAGGAGAAATGCTGACTATCATGCATTTACTAGTTTGTGAACAATATTTGGGAAAAATGGTGATATTGGTACATGATAGAAGTTTTAAATCTTTTGAGTTCATCAAAAAAAAAAAATGGGAGCAAAAAAAACAAAAGTGTTGCGGTTATATTTTTGTTGAGTATATTTACAAGTCATTCCACATATGTACTGCACGCAGATAGTGCAATTTGTGGCATGTGTCGATGACATGACGTTTTCTTGGGCAGACGTCTCCATTGTCTCATTTCACAAAAAAAAACATTCCTTACTACTGTCAAGCTCCTCCCTCCTCGATGGAGTTTCTGGTGGGAGGTGCTATCATCTAACAGAGGAGCGAGGACCGATGAACATGCAAACAGAGGAATAGGTCCATTGACTCTTACTCAAAATGGAACAGGAAGTCGGCCATTTTAGTTTGAAGCAGCCATTTTGGGCAAATTCCAGAGCTTGTACTTTGCCGAACTCCTCCAAAGGAAATATACTACACCCAAATGAGACCCAATCCGTAGCAGTTATACGAGTCAGATGGGTGACGCTCATATGACCTAAAATATTTCATTGTGGATGGATCATGGTGTCAAAATTTGATGATCAGTTGGCATCATAAAGCTTTGTCTTTGATATTTGCAAAAAACATCAACATTAGGTTGATTGAATTAAGTGTTAAGATATGATACACAGACACCGCTTCTTTTCGAAAATCCTTCGAGTGATGTTCTGAGCCAACAAACCAAGCTCATTGGTGGCCGAGCTCTTCCAACTCGGGTTATTGCCCAACCAGCAAGGCGCCATCTGCTGCCGCTAGCCCAACAGGTGCAGGACTCCACCCCTTCTCGTGGAGACTTTATAAATCTGCGCACATGCGTGCACGCGCGCACACCATCTCAGCCATGTCGCACGGTCACAGCACCCTCACTCAAACGCGACTGGAGAAGACGTGGGTGCCGTGGGTGCCGGAACGACTGAGCAAGCGTCGCGGATGTGAGTACTGCTACCTGTTGGGGTGCTTGCGTGTTTGTGTGCGTAGGGCTGTGCAATTGAACTCCACAATTACACAATTGAGAATAAATGATTATTAATACTAATTTTGAGTCATTTAAATTGATATATTTGCATCTTTTTTTATTTTTTAAATTTAATAAATGCTGTTTGGTCCAAAACAAGAAACTTTCATAATTATAATGTTTCAAAGAAATTTGTCTTAATTTTTACCTGTTTAAAAACATTTTCTTGTTTTGTCCCAAAAAAACAAATGATTATCCTAATTGTTCTTGCGATTATTACCAAATTAATTGTGATGAATATTTTCTTCATAATCAAGCAGACCTACGTGCGCGTTTGAGATCACCGGCGTTCATATGTGGCGTTCCTCGTTGCAAGCAGGCACCCTGCCGGTCGTTCACCCCCGAGGTGGTCACTCAGCAACTAAACTTTGCCCCAAAATCCGATTTCTGATTTGAATCTATTTTTTTTATTTATTTTTTTCTGCTTTGATCAAAAGAAAACGACAATGAAATGTTAAAATGTTTGGCAATTTAATTGATGCAAAAATATTCCTTCTGGAATTAATTTGGAACAATAAAAATAAGATGTGTTATACTTTGGGTCATATACCAGCAGGTCTTCCATGAAGAAAATGTTTACATATCTGTCAAATCTGTGATCATGGCAAAATCTGTTTTTGTTGTTTTGTACAGCGTCGGTTCCACAGTTCACCAACTCGCCCACCATGATCGTGATGGTGGGACTGCCCGCCCGAGGGAAGACGTACATCTCCAAAAAGCTCACCAGGTACCTCAACTGGATTGGCGTCACAACCAAAGGTATCATGACACACACACAAATACACTGTAAAAAAAATAAAATAAATACATGTAAAACATCTATAATTTTCCGGCAGCTGGAGCGCAAAAAAAAGTTTTTTCCCCCACATAATTAAAGTACAGTTTTTATTAACTGTAATTCTAACAAGATATAACAGTATATGACAAAAACATGGCCAATAACTGTTGAAAAACTAGACATTGGGTTTAAAATTGCAACAGTTTACTGTTAGGGTAATTCATTTATATAGCATTTCAGTTGATATAGCAGTTCAGTATTTTGCTCAAGGATACTTCAACATGTTGTTCACCAAAGTGGACCGAACTCACAACCTCAGGGATACCAGACGACCACTCTACTACTCATCCACACTGCCACTGTCAATAATTTTAGGTTAAATGAAATGTGTACTTGATGCCTCAGCTGAGGCAGGATCCGGAAATGCAATTGTTGCTTTGCGTATTCTTCACCCTCTCAAACGTTCCCCTTTACCTATATCTCATTAGATGCCCTTTTAAAATAACTGTTAATACAATGAATGCTACCATCTAGGACATTATAGAAATTGTAATAATTTTCACTTAAAAAAATTGTCAATTCAAAAAGAAAATATGGTAAAATTACAAATGTTTACTGTTAATTTTTCAGTAAATATAAATGTTTTTTCTTATTATTTAAGGGTTTTAAAGTTGAATTTTTTATTTTGTTATACTAAATAACAGACAAATATTTGTAAAATTATGTTACATTCGTGAACATATTTTAACAGTCAATATAGGTATTTCTAATTGAGGTTTTTTTTTTGGTAAATAAACAGAATTATTGTTTTTACAGCTGCGGTGATTTCATATTTTACAGTTGACATGTAAAATGAGTTTATTTTTTAAATTAAAGGTGGGTTCGAGTATATATATATATATATATATATATATATATATATATATATATATATATATATATTGTATTTTTGTTGTTGTTGTTGCTGTGTCTTCTGGGTGGATCATCTTAACGATTGTTTCTCAGTCCTGTCAATCAATCTGCGTAACGACGCTGCGCATGCGCAATTCGAGTGTTTGTAGCATGTAGCTAGCTTCGTGTAGTGCGCTTCGGATTCGGCCATTCATCGTTGTAGCTCCACCGAGCTGACCGCGTACTTTGAAAATAGCTGAGAGCTGCAACAGGACATCCGTATGAAGCGAGGCCGACTGCAGAGACTGATGAAGATGATGATGAAGGTGAGCTCGGACGTTAGCGACATTTGAAGGGCGTTTTCCCCAGACGAGCAGGAGAGCTGGTAGGATGGTCTTCCGCATGTGCAGTTTTGTAAACGTGACAAACAGATGGCTTCCACTTTTCAAGACCATCATTGAATCCACCTTTAAATGATATTAAAAAAAAAAGAAAAAAAAGAACGTAAAATTCTGTTATAATAGTTTTTTATAGAGCAGTATGCTGTGATTCAATGTACATTTTTTCATTGTTTTTTTTTTTTTAAATTATCTCACAGTTGCGTGAATGTGTCACCATCTTTCTCCAACAGTGTTTAACGTGGGCCAGTACCGCCGAGACGCGACGCGTGCCTACAACAGCTTCGAGTTCTTCAAACCCGACAACGCCGAGGCCATGAAAATCCGGAAGTACGATCGACGAAAATTATTTTCTTTTTTTTTTTTTTTTTTCTCTCCCCCCTCTCCCGTCTTAATCCTACTGTCACTTCAATGTCCGGCAGGGCGTGCGCCATCGCCGCGCTCAAGGACGTGTGCGACTACTTCACCCGCCAGCAGGGCCAAGTGGTGGTGAGTCATCCAGCTGGACTACTGCCAAAATGATTGATTTCATTAAATAATTAGAAGTGGGTGCGTCAATCGATTTTGAGCGTTCATCGTTTGTTCAATCGTCAACAGTTAAGCAAACCGTAATCGTCGATCCGTTAACATCATTTTAACCGGGCTTCTATTGTCGCTAAATTACAGCCGCTGTGTTAGGACTGACAGAAAATTTAATGGGTGCAGTCTGTCAATTACCAATCCGTTTTTACGTTAACGTTTTTTTTTTCTTTTAACCACGTTTCCATCATGCTAAATTACATTTTGTCACCACTGTTTTCTGCTTGACATTGTTTATTATGTTAATATTCTTTTTGTCAGTAGTAACAGACAGGAATACTGCCTTGCGCGGCCAACACAAGGACCCAAAGGAAGCTGTCTAACAATGTGCCTGATGTAAAATGAACAAACTGAGTACTAGGAATGTAACAATATCCAAACATCACAAAACGATCAATACCACAATATAAATCCTTACAATACGATAATTATAACGCGTATTATGCGGAGGTTGCTGATATTTAAAAAAAACAAAACAAAAACACCATACTGTATTAGAACTCACAATATTGATATTTAAAAAAAGAAGCCCATATAGGGGAGAAAAAATATGGTGTTTGTTGTACATAAATACACATACAGCTGTGTCCGGCTGAAGCAGGTGAAAAATAAAGTTTTGGTGGAGAAGTTGAAAAATAATTGCTGGTATGACTAATTTATGGGAGTGATGAGTCTTGTTTTGGTGCTTTGTGGTGTCTGTTATATTTTGTGTTATGAATTTGTTTGTTTATTTAGTTATTTAATTATTCATTCATTCATTCACTTACCTACTCCTTGTTATAGATTTATTGATGTACATTTTATACCCTTGTATACTTACAATGTTTTGTTTTGTCATTTTACTTAGTCTTGACTGCATGACCAATTTCTGATTCATGTACAGCACTTTGTATTAGGGATGTCACGATAAGGGCAACATCATGATATTTAAAACTGCCACAATATCGTCGTTGTCATGTTCACTTTATAAAGAAAGTTGAGTTTTTATACAGACTTACTGATTATTACATTGACGGATGAAAACACACTTCCAGCAATGCTTACACGTAGTCTGTCAATTTTCCCCCATCATTCGTTAATCGTCAACAAAACTGACATCTGTTGTCGTCCGTCAATATTGACGGAATGCCCACCTGTGCAAACAATGAATGATGTGTTGATTTCAGGTTTTCGATGCCACCAACACGACACCGGAGCGCCGAGAGCTCATTCTCGGCTTTGCTAAGGAAAACGGCTACAAGGTTTGTGGCAAAATTGAAAACTTTCTCTGTTGGCACCACGAGAAAAAATAATGAAAGGAAAAATATGTCATTTGATCAAGGTAGAAGAATCCAGAAAATGGTCAATAGCTGCTTTTGATGAAGGCAGTCTTGCAATTACATCCACTCGACTCATTCTCCTCATCCACACACTTTGAGCTACATTCATTTTAATTTTTAAAGAAATTGAAAATAAAAAGTCTCCTTTTGGAGTATATTTATTTGCACAACACCATCATCATCATGTCAGTCTAGGTCAGTAGTAGGCAATCACTTTCCAGAAGTATCCTGGTGCCTATTATTTACAAACCCTATTTTGAACCCTATAGTCTGAATGAATCATCATTTTTGACTTGATGACATCATGCCTGTTCAGGTTTTCTTTGTGGAATCCATCTGTGACGATCCAGAGATCATTGCTGAGAATATTAAGGTAGGGCGTGTGCACAAGCGCATCTGTTCCAAGACTACGTTCACTGGAAACCACACCTTTTTGACCGATTTTATTTTCGCCCTTTCCAATTAGCAAGTGAAGGTAAGCGGTCCCGATTACGTCAATTGTGATAAGGAGGAGGCTGTCGCCGACTTTCTGAAGAGGATTGAATGTTACAAGTTGACGTACGTGACTCTGGACGATAACAAGGACAGGTAAGCGTCACTCTTGCTGTGGACAACATGATCCTCAATGACCACGTAGACCGGTGGTGTCCAAACTATGGCCCGGGGGCCATTTGTGGCCTTCTATCCATTTTTAAGCGGCCCACAGCTTATACTAAAGATGCTTATACTAAAAACAAAATCTACTACTCATAAATTTGTCTTATATATAGTGAAGCTTTTCTAAATATGAAAATATGCAAATGAACTTAAAAATGGTCATCTTACGAGAGATTGCTCCTCTTTTGCTTCTGAGTGTCGAAATGGGATTCGGCTGCTCGTGGGCCTCGAATAACCCAAAATCTTTAAAAAGTACATTAAAAATTAAAAAAAATAGAAATCCTAAATTATTCGTTTTATAGAAAACTGTTCAGGTATCAGTTTAAAAAATTATTTTGGTGTGCTTGATAAATTAAAATTAAAAAGAACAAAAACAAATCAAAGTGGCCCTTGCATCCTTCGATTTATCTGTATGTGGCCATCGAAGGAAAATGTTTGGACACCCCTGACATAGGCAAGGTGATTGACATACTTTAGGCAATTATGGCTGAAAACGATCTTAATGTGCAGGAACTGTGATGGTAAATTTTTCATCTTTAAATGACGCTTCTCAAAGACAGATGCACAGCTGTGCATTATTGACAACTACGGGTATTGTGGCGAGGAGGAGGTGTAGGTAAATTCAGAGTTTACGTAATTTGAAATGCCAGAAACAAATTATGGTTGCATAGCGACCATTTTGTAATGCATATTAGCGCTGTTGAATGATCTAAGGGCTGACTGGGAGCCAATCACAAAAAGGAGTCATGCCATATCCCTGCTTTTCCTTGGGTTTGGGTCATTTCAGCAAATTGGTGCTGGCCTCTCCCACAACAGTTTTTTAGGTGTGCTGCCTTACCCTGGGTTTACACCGGTTGCGTGTGCGGTGCGGCTGCGGTGCGGTGCGTCTTGGCTGCGTGCTCCGGACAGGTCCATTTTTTGGCCAATCCACACCGGCTCCGCACAGCTGCGGTCCGGCAGCTCCGTCGCCGACCACTTCCCGCCGTGTCTCGTGTGACCGCGCGCGATCATGTGGCATTAAAAACAACGACAAACACACAGAAAGTCTGTGCTCAACAGAGAAGCAGAAAGCGAGGTTGACTTTTATTATTTTGTGGCTTTCTACCTCCAATATAAACCTCTCCTCGTCCATGTTCGCTGGTGTCTAAACCGTGAATGAGCACCTCGCACGTTAACTCCAGGCCCGTCTACGCCCACATCACGTTTTGCTAGCATGCTTGCGAAATAGGAGCTGGCGAGTGTTTTATCTTGAAAGGTAACCGGAAATGTATTTTGAAACTGCGTCGGTCTTCCTGTCCCGCTCGATGTGTTTTGTGCTAGCTTGCCATTTGCCGGAGGCCTACCGCTGCGGCGTCCGGCAAAAATAGAAAATAGGTCTATCCTTGCGGAAGGGCTGCGGCACGCCGCAGCTGAGACGCGGTCGACACGCAACGCACCCGCAAGCGGTGTAACCTGCACCATTCAAATGAATGGAATCTAATTGCTTGCGTCGCCGGAACGCACCGCAACCGCATTCGGTGTAAACCCGGGGTTACACACCCATATTGAGAACCAAAACAGCCAAAATTAAAAATAAATAAATAACTATATAAGAACAAATACAAAACCCTACCCACCCCCCCAAAAAAAAAAACAAATATAAAAATAAATATGGATGTGGAAATAAATATAAAAATAAATATATATATATAATTAAATATCAATCAATCAATAAAAACACTCTCACATTTATTTATTTCATGCTACAGACTCTCTATCAGCACGAAATGTTACTCAAATGAGGGGGTGGTCCCAAGCGCAAAATAGGTGCAAATGTTTCACATTGCGCTAAAATATGTGTATTTTGTTGTTTTTATTTCCATTTATTTTATTATTACGTCCATACCTACATCCAATTCCCAAGCATGTGGCATATCTTCTCTCAAACAAAGCATTTTATCTTCATAATCGCTACCCAAACAAATGTGGCCCAATTTATTCCCCCCACTTTCCTCAAATGCAGGAACTTGTCCTACATCAAGATCTTCAACGTGGGCAGCAGATACCTGGTGAACCGCGTGCAGGACCACATCCAGAGCCGAATCGTTTACTACCTCATGAACATCCACGTCACGCCGCGCTCCATCTACCTGTGTCGCCACGGCGAGAGCGAGCTCAACCTGGTGGGCCGAATCGGGGGGGACTCCGGCTTGTCTGTTCGCGGCGCCAAGGTGAGAAAGCTGTGTGGCGTTGGAAGCTTTGGCTCATTAACACCTCGTCGTTTGTCGTCCACAGTTTGCCAGCGCATTGGAAGCGTACGTCCGCAAGCAGAGCATCAACGAGCTGAAGGTGTGGACCAGCCACATGAAGAGAACCATCCAGACGGCTGAAGCTCTGGGGGTGCCGTACGAACAGTGGAAGGCTCTCAATGAGATTGATGCTGTGAGTGCACGTTGTCAGCTTGAGGGCTTTCTCAAATCTTTGCTAACTTTACAGGGAAACATTTTAATGTTGTTAACTGCTTAGTAGACAAATTTGGAGCAGTGACAGGATGACAGTTTGTGTCGTTATCCACATTTCAACAACAGTGTACCTATGAACCCTTCATCACATAACATATTCACGAGTCAAGCTATGTTAGGCTCTGGATTTGGAGCCCAAAACACAGACACAAATAAAATTTTGACTCTTTATTCGCATAACATTGAGAGGCGTAGAACAAACTTGACTAGACGAGAAACAATGAGAATGTATCGAGAATTACGAGACGCTAAGCTAACTTGGACTGTGGAGGTGCACAGAGGAACAGAGGTAATAATCCGACAAAAACACACACTTCTCAGTCAGGCTTATATAGACAGCGAATCGATCTGATTGGCTGTGGCTAGACATGTGGGTAACAGGACTGACATGGAATTATCTGATTGGCTGTTGACCAGATAAAGAGATTAAAGACTCTTGACATCAGATAGCTCCTGACATCACATAGTGTCTTACCAGTTGAAACTAGATGGTGGTTACATCAGTTCAAAACAGACACTTGACCTCACGGTCATGACCCAAACATAACCCTTGCATGACCCGAGTCATGACAGTAAACATAACCCTTACATGACCCGAGTCACGACACTAAGCATGACCCTAGTCATGACAGTAAGCATAACCCTTGCATGACCCTAATCATGACAGTAAGCATAACCCTTGCATGACCCTAATCATGACAGTAAGCATGACCCTAGTCATGACAGTGCCCCCCTTCAAAGGACGCCTCCTGGCGGACCCCTAGGTTTAAAAATAACCCTTACATGACCCTAGTCACGACAGTAAGCATAACCCTTGCATGACCCTAGTCATGACAAGCTCTGACCTTGTCAAGTTGACTTATTTTCCATCAAGGCATTCTTAAACCTTTGGCCTTAAGCTCCGCCCACATGCGGTGATCAAATTCAAATTCTGCACATTTTAGTGGCCTCTCTACCTGTCAACTATACGTGGTTAAAATTTGGTATCACTTGGCTATCTAGGATCCTAGACATTCTGCAAATTGCCTTAAAATAGCCACTTCAAACAAAATGGCTACCTTTCTGTTATACAGCATTGTTGGGTTGTGTTTCAGGGCGTGTGTGAGGAGATGACCTACGAGGAAATTCAGGAGAATTATCCGGAAGAGTTTGCACTGCGAGACCAAGACAAATACAGCTACCGCTATCCGAAAGGCGAGGTGAATGTTGTTTTGACATTTTGTTTTTACAAGGCCTGTTCATCTTTTTTGTTTTTACTTTCGGCCACATTCAGATATTAACACTGTATACTTTATTATTGTAATTCACCTCACTCGGGTTTGATATCTGTTCAGTAACTAAATCAAATCTACATTCTGTACTATTTAATAAGCTAAAACTACAAACTAAGGTACAATATTATCATTGCACTGTCTTTGACTATGTTTGTAAATCACTCATTTGTTAAAAAAATAAAATAAAATCAATCAATCATTATAGCAAAAAAGGAAATACTGTAATTAAACTGATGGGAAAATTGTAGATGAAATGCTCTAAAAACATTCAGTTCTATCAAACTGAATAAATGAAACAATTTGACAGTGACAGATGAATTGGACACTTGCCCTAACACCTACTATTGAACCTAAACCCACTGCAATTGTTTCCGTCAAGTGCAAACAACGGCTATTTTCCTGCCGGTCATCATGGTTGTCTTCTAACTATCATGGTGTTCACCAGTCTTACGAGGACCTGGTCCAGCGTCTGGAGCCCGTCATCATGGAGCTGGAGAGGCAGGAGAACGTGCTGGTCATCTGCCACCAGGCCGTCATGAGATGTTTGCTGGCGTACTTCCTGGACAAAAGTTCAGGTGAGAGCGTATAGTGTGCCCTGTACGGTCACCGTCATGTATTGTTTGTGCTGTTAATAATTCGTATTACGCGTGTTGTGTCTGTCAGATGAGCTGCCTTACCTCAAGTGTCCTCTTCACACAGTCCTCAAACTCACCCCAGTTGCCTACGGTCAGTCACTTGCAACAATTCTTCATAGTCTTCTTATTAATAATATTGTTATTGTTACTATTACCAGTATTATTATTTTTTCTTGCAGTACTTGATATGACCAAAAGTTATATCTACACAGTAAATTCTGTAAAGTAAATTTGACTATTTAGAATGGGACCAAATGGACTCAGTTTTAGAGTAATATTTACACTTGGAAGAGAGTTAAATAAAGAATTGGAAAAAATAAATGTGACTCAAGGTCGGAACCAACTCACGACCTTCAGCTTGGGAGACAGCCGATCTACTCCCTGAGCCACGCAGCTCCTGCTTTCTGCTAGTGCAGTGTTTCCCAACCCTGGTCCTCGGGGCACACTATCCAGCCTGTTTTCCATGTCTCCCGATTCCAACGCAGGTGAGGATCGTTATCAGGCTTCTCCAGAGCTTGCTAATGAGCTGTCATTGGAATCAGCTGCATTGCAAATAGAGAGACATGGAAAACAGGCTAGATAGTGTGCCCTGAGGACCAGGGTTGAAAAACACTGTGCTAGTGTATAGCTCGTGCAGCTGAAGCTGATTCCATGATTGCATGTCTTTTCTCCAAGAGACCAAAGACCAAAAACAATATTTGGTCTCTTGGAGAAAAGCAAACAGTCGGAGTTGCATAGCTCAGGTCGTAAGTCTCTTAAGCTGAAGGTCGTGAGTTCGTTCCTCAACCCTTGAGCTAGTTTTATTTATTTATTTATTTATTTATTTATTTATTTATTTATTTATTTTCATTTTACTCTCTTCCTAGTGTAAATCTTACTTACATAGTCTAAAACTGAGTCTATTTGGTCCCTATCTAAATAGTGAAATTTACCCAAGAGTCAGCGACTCTTTCATTCATTCATTCATTCATTCATTCATTCGTCCATTGATTTATTTGGTCAGGGCTTCAGCGTGCCTGGAATTTTAAGGAAAAATAAGACCACAACACCATTTTCACTAATTGACATGAAAGTGGCTGGATATGTCCATCATAATAGGACGGGCACAAAAGGACCCATGCATGTCATTGTACAGGAAATCAGCCATTTTGATTTCATGCAGGCATTTTGAGCGAGTTTAAGGGCACGTGCTGTGATAAACTCCTAACTGGGAATTTACCCAAATGAGCACAAACCCTAAGCAGGTATCCTCAACAGATTTGCGACACTTAATTACAAAATTTTTCCAGTTATGCCTTTAAACGTGGATGCCGTCAAACTTTGAAGATCATTTTGAGGGTTGGCTGTGAAAAGGGAGTTGTGAGGAGGACCCGTTCATTTCTGCTTTCAGCTTTAATTCCCTGTGTTATTTAACCACTGTATGAATCACTATTTTGAGGGCTTCGACATGCTCCAGAATGTGCCTTATTTTTGCCTCCATCACCAGTTTGCGCGAGCGGACATGAAATTGGGTGGATATTGTTACTAGATATCCCCATTTAGGAGGACCTAGACAGATAGACAAGGATAAATCAGTGTCATTTGGATGAATTTCCATTATAAAAAGGTTTGTGAGAGTTGATTGATCTTTGCTGCTTTATTTACTGTTCGTTTTGCTTTTGGTGTGCCAGGGTG
This sequence comes from Festucalex cinctus, assembly GCF_051991245.1. NCBI lineage: Eukaryota > Metazoa > Chordata > Actinopteri > Syngnathiformes > Syngnathidae > Festucalex > Festucalex cinctus. The sequence goes on along the minus strand of NC_135412.1, from coordinate 21,414,341 downwards.
TAAAGTGGAGTCGATCTTCCTGAATGTTGAGGCTGTGAACACACACCGAGATAAACCTGAGGTGAGTGCAAATCCATATCAATCAAGAAAGCATCGCTTTTTCATCAAAGGTGGTACAACACTTTGTGTGCAACAATGGTTAAGTGCTTTATAAATTCTAAAATTGAATTTATTTTTATTTTTTTGCCCTACTCGTATTACCCCGGGTTTTCACCGGATGCGGTTGCGGTGCGGTTGCGGTGCGGTGCGTCTTGACTGCGTGCTCCGGACGGGTCAATTTTTTTGTCAATCCACACCGGCTCCGCACAGCTGCGGTCCGGCAGCTCCGTCGCGCGCGCGATCATGTGGCATTTCACAACGACAAACATACAGAAAGTCTGCTCAACAGAGAAGCAGAAAGAGAGGTGGACTTCTTTTGATTTAACCTTTTCTTCTTCTTCTGCTATGAGATTCCATGCAGCATCCTTTTTTTGGTTGTCTTTGTAAAGTATATTAATAACGAGAGTCGGGTCAGTGCGGGTCCACTCTTTATTTCTGTCTTCCGCGTCCGGCTGCCGCTCAGTACGGCAAGCGAGACGGGTACAACAAGCAATCGCGAACATCAAACTCACAATACATTACAGTCCTTATGAAAAGGATGTGCCGTGTCATATATTATTTTGTGGTTTTCCACCTCCAATATAAACCTCTCCTCGTCCATGTTCGCTGGTGTCTAAACCGTGAATGAGCACATGGCCAGCGACGCCCACGTCACGTTTTGCTGAAAAACTTGCGAAATAGGAGCTGGCGAGTGTTTTATTCTGAAAGGTAACCGGAAATTTATTTTGAAACTGCCTCGGTCTTCCTGTCCCGCTCGATGTGTTTTGTGCTAGCTTGCCATTTGCCGGAGGCCTACCGCTGCGGCGTCCGGCAAAAATAGAAAATAGGTCTATCCTTGCGGAAGGCTTGCGGCACGCCGCAGGCCTTCCGCAGTCGACACGCAACGCACCCGCAAGCGGTGTAAACTGCACCATTCGAATGAATGGAATCTAATTGCTTGCGTCGCCGGACCGCACCGCAACCGCATCCGTTGAAAACCCGGGGTTACAATGTGGATTTTTTTCTGTTAAACATATTTTTAGATAAAATATCTTAGCAATGTGTTTCAAAAGCGTGTTGATTAAATTCTAATGTGATTACAGTTTGTGAGAGGAGCATTTTAAGGTTGAAATGACCCCTTATTGTGGACTTTGACTTTGATGGCCGATCGAGTTACCATCTGTGGTGCTAGCAGACTTAGTCACCTACGCTAACAAGGCTAGCAAAGTTTTCCTGGATGCAACATTTGTGTCAACCCATTACTTTTGGCCTTTTAATGAGTGAAGTAGTAAATCCTGAGCAAACACTGTTGCTCCATCAATGTTGATGCAGTTTTGAAACATTTTCTTGGTTCCCTTCAAAGGTGGGCCCCAATTGGTGAGTGTGTTTCAGTGCCGCATGGACTTTTGAGCATGACATCAGTTTGTTGTCTTTGTCAGAATGTGGACGTGGACAGAGAGCCAGAAGCGGCGCTGGAGACTGTTCCGGAGCACAGCTAAACCACCAGGGAAGAAAAAAAACAAATGCCACCAGGAACCCATTTTAATTGCGTCTTAATTGAAATCGTATCGGGTGTTTTAACGGGAAGTCATGGATCAACAGAACATTTGCAAGGGACATACAATGGAAACTTTACTTTTGTATACAAATAATTGTTTCTGGATTTTGCTGCTCACGCAGGAAATGAGAAATTATACAACTAAGTAAATGTGTCAGCTGCCTATTTCTGAAAACGTGTCATTATACACTTATGTCCACATAATAACAATAGCAAACATTTATAACGTGAGCTCACACTAATTTATGCTGACACTTCAGCTCTGCTTACTCCTAAATAAAAAAAATAAATAAATTAAAAAAAAAAATAGAAGAACTTAGCCCATCCTAACTGCCAAGTTGTGGTTAGAGAATCGCGATATGGGCGGAGCAAGGGCATTGCAACAAAGTGAGGGCTACTCTGGGCCAATCTGGCTATATTTAGTGCCTTTTATGAACCCTTGAGTAGATGTTTAAAAAAATGACTGGAATTAATCCGTTCTTGGAGACAAAGCAGGAGAGGTTCACCTCGGTGAAACTAAACAAAGCCACAACTGTCTAATGTAACCGTATAACCACCATTGAGTAAGCCACTATTAGGATTTGATTGTATTTTCACTGGTAAAGGCAGCACTTCATCAACAATATGCTGCAGATTCACCAATTTGAGTTTATGCTGGTTATTAGAATCCAATTCAGTCACAGTTCCTCTGCGGCTTTAAAAAAAAACAAAAAAAACAACAACACAGCACAGATTTTGTTCTCTCCCGGCCTAGCTGGCAAGTCATGGGTGGAGAAACTCATTGTGTCTGTGAGGGCTGTGTTATGCAAATGAGCTGAGTTGAGATGTCACGCTTTATTAAAATTGGGAAGACATATTTTCAGAAATAGTACTGATCAAACATGAGGGGTGGAAATGTGGCAAATACACAGAATTAATTATTCTATTGGTTGAATGGTATTCTATGCACTTTAAGGATGCTCAGGGCGGATGTGACTAATCAGTAGCCAATGTACTGCAATAATTAAAAGCACCTTCAATGTTGTTTTTCATCCTTGAATCAATGTCATTACTTTTTTATTCTGTGCACTTACAACCAACGTGGACTGTGAGCGCAATGGTAAGCTAACTCTTTGAGAAGAGTGATTAACGTGGTGTGGAAAAATGGGATATGTATCTTCAAATGTCTTCTGTGTCAAACTGCTCAGAATTTCTTCAGTGTTAGGGCAGTGCTAACTAGTTAGTTGAGCTAGTGAGATGACACTTAAACCGCAGTCGTCTACATCAAACCAGCGTGGACAGGTATAGCACAATGCTAGCAGCTAGCATTGCTTTCTTGGAAAAAGTACCCAGCGCCATTGTGTGCCTGACACAAACGCGAAATTCTTATGAAATTTTCTAAGCACTGTGCAGCTTTGTAGCATTTAGGACATAAAACTGGGGTGTGGTGCAATAACTATTGTAATGATTCCTATTTGTGCTCCCCCCCCCCCCCCCCTTCTCTGCTCATGAAGATGTAAATTTATTTGTTTAAATGGTTGATCTTACCTACATGTACAAGAAGAAACTTGTCAAATAAAAATGTTGAAAACAGTCATTTGCTGTTCAGTTTTTATTGATGAAGCTATGCAATGGAGAAATGAAATTAATTTTAATAATCTCAGCTGCTGGTCCTTTTGTTAAAAAACATAATATTTTGAAACATTTTATGTTCTCAAAATACAGTAGTTTTTATATTACTTTATATTTATATACAATAGTATTATTAGTCCTGTCAAAAAAAATCCCCACAAAAGTCAATGTTTTAATCTATTTGGGATATTGCTAATTTTGCCACACCTTTTTTTGCTGTATTGTTGTTTCAATACATGTGACTGTTCCTATATGTGATGTTAATGTGGACTAGAGGCTGATTTTCCTCTTAGTATTTTAATTTATGCCCTGTGGGCTGGCAACCAGTCCAGGGTGTCCCCCGCCTACTGCCCAGAGCCAGCTGCGATAGGCTCCAGCACCCCCCGCAACACTTGTGAGGAATGAGCGGTCAAGAAAATGGATGGATGAATGGTTAGTATTTTAATTTATTTTGGGGTTAGAGAGTTATTTTAATTTTATTGTCTTTACTAATTTATTTGGGGTTTATTTATGTATGTTTCTTATGTGATCGTAGGTATTAGGTTTGGGTATTATTTGTTGCTGTTGTTTGCTGTATTGTTTATTTAGTTATTGTGTATGACCATAAGTGATTTTAAGACTTTTTATCCATTAATCATAAACACCCATTGCAATTTATTTGTGTGATTTATTATTTATTTTGCCGACTTTTTTTTTTTTTTTTTTTTTTTACTTGTAGCCTACTGTATTTTATGTAGTATTGAATATGGAATTGATTAATGACGTATAAATCCTCGGGTATGTTTCCCATTATTGTTGTTGCACGTGACGATGACGTAAAAAGGCTGGAATGGGGGCGTGGACGAGAGTCGAGTTGGCAAGTAGTAGTTCAAAAGTCCCGACTGCCGAGCCTCGCGCAAGAGAAGCCCAGGTGAGGACAACCGGTGCACGTGTGCCGGAGGTCCACTAAAAAGCAGGAGGAGCGCAGGACTCCTCTCCGCTCCTCGCCGAGGACCATGCGAGGGAGAGGATGGGGGACGAGCCAAAAGTTTCTCCCCTCAAGAACTTTGTAGCCGGGGGCGTCGGCGGAGCGTGTCTGCTGCTGGCCGGACACCCGCTGGACACCATCAAGGTGACTCCCCCAGCGTGTTTGCCTTCCGACTCTTGTCGGTCTTTTTTCTACTCGGGCTTTGAGGAGATTATTGGACAAATCAGCTTAAAAACGCACGAGGCGCAACTAGCTGCAAATTTAACTTGGAAACCCAATTTTCTTCAGGGCCTGGTTCACGCAATGTTGCTTTTAACCCGTGAAAACAACAAAGCGGGGCAGCATGATGCGGATCAGTGGTGAGCGCGTCTGCCCGCACAGTTCAGGTTCAGGGTTCAATTATCCGGCTTTCAGTTTTCCTCTGGCATCACAACTGAAGAGTCTGACTTGTGTGAATAAAGGTGTAGAACGGCATAATGTTGACAGTCTGATGTTTAATGGGTGAGATTATGGCTGCAGGAGAGAAGAAATCGCTACCTCCAACATGATTTTCTGACACGACGAGGTAAGGTAGGACTCAGACGCAGGCGTAAGGTAAGCCACCAAGGCAGCAGGTTTATTTCCGGCCAACAGGTGTCTCCTCTCAAGCTGAGAGGAGAACAGGGAAGCAAATTAGTGGAGAACAAAAAGCGCTCCACTAGGGAGGAAAAAACAGGCAAAAGGTACTGGGGACAACGAAAAGCGCTCCGCTAGGGAGGGAAAAGGGCACAAGGCAAAAGGGGTAACAAAAGGCGCTCCACTGGGGAGGAAAAGGCACAAAAACAAGGCAAAAACACTTAGCAACATGAACGAGAACAAAAGGACTGTGGGACGCTTCCATGCACTGACAGTGACACTTCGGCACTGAGGGGAGAATGCAGGTGGCTTTTATTGCAGTTGGTGATTGGTGGCAGGTGGTGATAATCAAGGGCGGGGACCGGTAATTATGGCGCGGCAGGAAGGGCAAGTGACCTGGGGTGAGAGGAGAGTTAGGATTTTCAAAACAAGACAGGAAACATGGACACAAAATAAAAGCATGGCCGTCACGCCGGTGGCGGCGTGACAATTTTCATTATTAGACAAAATAATAAAATGTGTAAAAATGCATATATAGGCTCGTGTTCATCAAAATGCAGTGGATTTTTTATTTTTTTTTTATTTTTATTTTTTTGTCCATAGGCACAAAAAGTGTCTCTTACCAAAATCTAGTTCTGTCCTGGAATGGAATTGACCTTTATAACCACATAAACAACATAAAGTGAAACATTAACGTCTTTAGGGCTGTACGATTTGGGGAAAACTAAAAATAAAGCTGTTATATATTATATGTGTACAGTATATTTAAACTTTTATGACGTGTGTTTTAGGTGAGACTTCAGACTCAGCCCAAAGCCTCCTCGCTCTCTAGCTATGTCGTCTACACGGGAACCTTTGACTGCTTTCGCAAGACCATCTCCAAAGAGGTCAATGCAAACACGCACAGCACACATTAAACACACATAGGTAAGCTGTTTTTGACACGAAGAACAAAGTGTGAGAAGACAATTTTGAAGCTGTATAGAAAATGTTGCTGCTTTGGTTCTGACAGTGATTGTGTTTGTGTGTGTGTATGTAGGGCATCCTGGGCCTGTACAAAGGGATGGGTGCTCCCCTAGTGGGTGTGGCGCCCATGATGGCCATCAGTTTCTTTGGCTTCGGTTTGGGGAAGCAGCTCCAGCAGACGGACCCCAGCCAAGAGCTAACGTTAGTACAAGTACAAGAACACACATGTGAGATTTTAAAGTCAGGCCTCAACCTTGAAGTCAAGTCAAGTCAAGTCAAGTCAAGTCATCTTTATCAGGTCTAATGCTCAAGCCAGTCCAAAGTCTGAACCTTGAAGTCATGTCTGAATCTCGACACACTTAATCCACTTTTCAGCTCTTATATAGTATCTTATGCTTACTTAAAATGAACGCCATCATTGTTACTCCTCAGTTTACATCGTGTTTAAAATGTGTTAATTTTAATGTGTTCATTTTTTTTTTTTAATTGACTCAATATTGTGCTTACATTCTGATAGCGTCTAAATGTGTGACCGTATTGTTCTGACATTGTTATGTATGTCCAAATATGAATATAAGAGATTGCTGTGCCCTGGAATGTACAAACTCAACCCAAATTTAAGATTTATTTATAATAAATTAACCAAAGTGTTGAAAAAATGACAACCCAAGTTACAGTCTTTGTTGAAAAAAAAAATTGAAGTGAAAAATTATACAGGTTAAATGTTGAGTTTTAGCAAGACAATAAGTTATGAACTAAATAATACACACAAGTCAAAGTTCTATGTTTCCTGGATGGCATTAAGCAGGAAAAATAATTGCATAATAATTCAATTAATTAAAAGAACTAATATATGCTGTTAGTGTACATATACAGTGTAATCAGTGTACAACGTACATTATAATGTACTTTAAGCATTTAAACAAACAAAATTATAGAGATTTCTCTCTCTCTCTCTCTGTCTCTCCCTAGAAAAGTTTACTCGTTTTTAGCAGTTCTTAAATGAAACACATTAACTGAGTAAATCATAATTATTAATTTAATTTAAAATGTTCTTCTACATTTGCTGTAAAAACATTACACGAAAAAAATTAAGAAGCACATTGAAGTCAATGTGAATAACTGGGGGGAAAAAATGAGTAAATATAATTATGAAACCGGGGCAATATTGATAAGGACAAAAAGTCATTCTTATCAGTGCAGAGCATATTTGTCTCCTTTGTAAATGTGCTCCATTAGAGGAACATTAAATATGACGTAAATGTGTTAAGAATAGGTGGTCTACTCTGTATATATAAAAGATGATTGACTTTATGTGACTGTGTTCAGGCACGCTCAGATATTCCTGTCGGGATGTCTGGCGGGGGTCTTCACAACGGTGATCGTGGCTCCGGGAGACAGGATTAAATGCTTACTGCAGGTAAAGTCCAAAGTCTGACACCATGACCCAACATATGGGACTATGGATGGGGGATGGGGTGTCTTGGTTAATCAGTCAGCGGAGAGGATGTTACGGATTTGTCTTCATCTTTTTTCTTAGACTCTAGAGCCCCCGTCACAAAAAGATAAAATCAAAATAAGAGTAATTTCAAGCAGAGTGTGTAATTGGAATTGATTATGGGCACTCACTGAATGGCGGTGGTGCACTATATGGTTTAATTAGCCAGGGTAGCTTCATTTATATTGTGCATGTGGAAGGTTGTGTATGGGGGGGGGGGGGGGGGGGGGGTCTCCGTTTAACACCATTAAAAGTCACTACAAAATCTCAAATGCGCACATAAATGATAGTCAAAGCCACCAACAAACGTGTGTTGTGTCGAGATGTGCAGGTGCAGGCTGGCGGTGGCCCGTCCAAATATTCGGGTCCTCTTGACTGCGCCACGCGTCTCTACAAGGAACAGGGCATCCGCAGCGTCTACAAAGGAACGCTGCTGACACTCATTAGAGGTACACTGGCTCTCAGTATGAAAGTATAGATCTCGATTGCAGCTTATTTACTGTACATACTTAATGTTCCATACACCTATAATGTTGCACGTTTTGTATACATAATACAGCCTACATTAGAGGCACATAAAACATTAACAAATGGGATGTAAGTTCAATTACACCTTCATGTAGCACACTTAACATCATATTAGTTGACAATACACCTCTAATGTAGTATATTTATTATCTGTATTATGTCTTAATTCAACTAATTCTATCATATATGTTTTATACATGTGATATTTTAAAATTGGAGGTAAATATGCTACATAAGAGGTGTAGAGAACATTTACATCATAATGGTTTGTATACCTCTATAGTTGCCATAATTAACTCATTCACTCCCAGCTGTTTTGACTGAAGCAAACCCCTTTGCTCCCGGCTGTTTTACTGGATTTTGACTGATTTTGCAAGGCCCACAGAAGAGTGTGTTCTAAAAAAGTATATTTCTATCTTTTTCTGTTTTGCAGAAATTAGCATTATAATATAGTTACGTTGCATCAATATTCAAAAATCTGTTTAAAATTGTGGGCAAATGAGCTCATTTTCAACATGGCCCTGGTTGATCTCTTATACTCTGTTGACACCTGCTGGGCGCTTTTGTCATTACTACCATTGCTTCACCCAGTTGAGAGGCTGCATCAAAGCCTTCTGTATGCTCTAGCATAAAAAAAAACATAAAAAATGTATAAATACGTCTTTGGGACACTTAAAACATGTAAACTGGAACGTATTTATACGTTTTCGGAGCAAGTGAGTTAAGTAGCCAGTGGTAGCTTCATTTGTATTGTGCATGTTCTATGCACAACATATCATTATATTCAATGGTCCATACACCTCAAACATAGCATATTTTTTAATCATATTAATAAAGTTAACTGTTTGTGTTTTTTTTTCTTCCAGATGTGCCTTCCAATGGTCTCTACTTTCTGACATATGAATACCTGAAAAACTTCCTGACTCCAGAAGGTCAAAGGTAACTGCATGAGCACGTAAAGGCCACGAGGTTAAAGACGCTAAAATCTTCATGCGAGCTGATCTTTGCATGGCTCTGTTTGTTTACATATCTACATATTTTAAGCACTTCTCAGCTTGGTGCCGCCTACATCTTGCTCGCTGGCGGCGTGGCTGGACTCTTGAACTGGACCATCGCGCTACCCCCAGATGTCCTCAAGTCCAACTTTCAGACAGGTGACGTATGGCCCTGAGGACTCCTTGGGTAAATGAATGAATGTAATATAAATCGTTAATAAACATGTTTTTTTTTTTTTTTTACAGTTAACAGGGTTTTGGTATAAACTTTTTACTATTCACAGTTTGCTGTTCACAAATTCACCTATTCATAATTTCTTAGATTTAATCACATAATCTATAACCTATCTATTTTTGGGGGTAATGTTATAAAATGGGTTTTAAGTGTGGTATATTTACAGTTCATAAAAAATAGGGGTGTGTGAATGATTCACAATATTTTACTCTTATATATATATTTTTTTTTTAATATAGCTACGATTATACTTTTTTGTGTGTGCATGTGCAGCCGCAGACGGCAAGTACAGAGGTCTGGTGGACGTCTTGAGGACGCTTCTTCGAGAAGAAGGAGCCAAAGCGCTCTACAAAGGCTTCAATGCCGTCTTCCTCCGAGCATTCCCCGCCAACGCCGTATGACACCTTTTTGCGCTCTTTTGATGATAAGAAGCCATCTAAATATCCTTCTCACCTTCTTCCAGGCTTGTTTCTTGGGCTTCGAAGTGGCCTTAAAGGGTTTGAACTGGCTAGCACCCGGCTGGTGAACCTGCAAGCTACTGCGGCCAACAAAGTGCTGGGACCCTGCCTCTGCAGAATTTCATTGTTTGTAAACATGTTTATATGGAGTTCCTAATAAGATATGGGGAGAAACATGCACGCAAAATTCTAATTTGTGGTCGGTGGACAGTTGGGTAAACAATTCAAGCGCACCTTATTTCAAAAGGCGATGGCGTGCTCCATTTGGTTGAAATTAGTAATTCATGGCCATGAATAAGCTATTTTTGTGCAAGTTTTATCTCTATTGTTGCTACAATGTATTTTTTCCCTCCCTATGGCAACGTGATTTCCGTCTTGTTTATTTTTTATTTTTTTTTTAAAGACTTTGTAGCATGTTAAAAACAATTGGTGCTGATTTATCGACCACTTTAAGATCTACATTTGGACTTGTATCATTTATTTGAAACTTTTTAAAGTGCATGAACCTTTTGTAATCACTTTCAACAAAACGTTTTTGAATTTGACAGCAATTTTTCTTCTGTTACACTGTTAAAAGTCATCTTGGACGATGCTGGCTGCAGACAAATAAAATAATAAAAACAAATAAAAATAAAAATATGTAGTTCTAAAACAAACTGTACAATGTGACGTATGAAAAACAAAATATAACCATCATACAACACAAAACAATACAACAATTATAAATAACAGACAAAATCAATTGTATCATTTCACCAGTTTTTTTTTATTATTATTTTTTATTTTTAATAAATTACTGTGTGTCTCTGGTTCGAGTCCAGGCTCGGACCTTCCTGGGTGGAGTTTGCATGTTCTCCCCGTGCCCGCGTGGGTCTTCTCCGGGTACTCCGGTCTCCTCCCACATTCCAAAAGACATGCATAGCAGGTTAATTGGGAGCTCCGAATTGTTGAGCTAGGTGTGCTTGTGAGTGTGGATGGTTGTTCGTCTCTGTGTGCCCTGCGATTGGCTGGCAACCAGTCCAGGGTGTCCCCCGCCTACTGCCCAGAGCCAGGTGAGATAGGTGCCAGCAGCCCCCGCGACCCTTGTGAGGAATAAGCGGTCAAGAAAATGGATGGATGGAAATTACTATGTATAATTATTATTACTGTGATGACCCCATACTGTCATCATGCCAGTGGCGCGAACTACACCTGTCTCCCATTTTTTCATTCTTAAGTGCCAGTGATTAGCTAACGCGGAGCACCTGGGCCCATTGCCTCACCTCGGCTATATATGCTGGCCTCTGAGATGTGTCGACACTCTCGTCACTCCCTGCAGCTGACGCCAGAGTCACACCCCATTTAGTTACTTTTTGTTCTACATCATTCAACACGCACCACACTATGTTCACACACTTACATCATGCACGCTACTGATATTACAGACAAGACACACGCCATTGTTTATCTTTTGATTGTGCATTCATATTTGTAATAAATTAGTTTGATTAATTTGCAAAAGCGGTTTCCCCTCTTTTTTTGCCATGGTTTTTGAGCCGGGTCATGACATTATATTGTGCCTTGTCTTGTGTAAACGAAGTGCCATGTCAATCGTTAAAAAGGACGAATGTGAAATTTAATTCACTAAGTATTTAGATGCTTACGACCATAGCTAAAAAAATAAAATACAAAAATCCCAGAGGTCAAGCATGAACTAGTGTTATTTAAAAAAAACATCGTTTTGAAAACGTAACATAACATGCAACATTTCATAACATTATTTCATATACAGACAGTACTGCACTGGGCATGTAACGTTGCTTCAAAATGTTCTTTTGGAGTAAAAACTACAGTACCCACAATCCAAGGCGCATTTCCCTTCCGGGTTATGTCGTTAGCCTGTCAAAAGGAAAAAAGGTAAGTGAGTCGATATTTTAAACTGTTGTACTTTGTACATCTCCCTCTCATGATTGCAAGAAGTTGTGTTATTAATTTGCCGACCGTATTACTAAATGTCATCTTATATTTAATGAAGTTTTGAGTGGCGCAAGTAAACCGTGTGTTAACTCGTTAGCAACCATAGTTTGACTTCAAGACCTCTGCAACCTTATGTGCAGAGTGGCAAACTACGGGGGGTGGAAATCGTGTGTGCAACTTCCACGCTCAGCATATAATGCTTTGGGGACTTAATGTGCTATTTCCTCTCGATTAAAGGTTTTAAGCGTGGATTTTACCGTGCAGAACAATTTATGATGCATAATGTTAGTGCAAATAACCAAAATAGCACTTGTGTGCACTTACAAATGACTATGACAATTACCTTTATCTTGGTTAAAAAATGACGAATAGAGTACAGACGATTGTGATCATTGCCTAAAAGTAAAACGTGCAGAAAGACGTTGCAGATAACTAAAATAAAGATCACAATTCAAAACATGCAGACCATGCAGCTACCAGGAACAGAGTGTGTTAACTTGAACTTGAGAGATTGGAAACAAGAGAATACTTTAAAACTTGTTCACTTCAGTCTAAATGCCCTGGCTGGTCCAACCAACCATTTAAAGTAGAGTGTTTTGGGTTGCAACAGCAGTCACCTGGTGCGATTCTGCTGTCAGCATGCCACCCAAATGATCGACTAGGAGGGCTGAATGGTTAATCAATTTTGCTGCAAAATTCAAGCTTATTCGTCAAAAGAGAAAAAAAAAAAAAGATTTTTGTTTGTTTGTTTTGTGGCTTCCATCGTTTATAGCGCAGTCCCACTGATGTGCAATTGTGCAGTTTGTTCACTGCTTTTACGAACAACATCTGTGAGGAGCTACTTTACAAAACACTGTACATGTTGCCAGTTAGCAAATTTATTCCTATATTTAATGTCTTTTCTGACCCATCCCCAAGCAACTATTTTTTGGTAAAAACAAAACTGTCATTACAGTAACATGAGTGCAATCATTTTCAAATTGTTTTGCATATGACAAGAACGAAGCCCGGTGGAGGGCAATCGCAGTCAGTTGGCTGAACATTGATAAAGATATGGAGCCCATTTGATACCTTGCAGCGGCAGCGATTTATGTTAGATATATGCTGGAAACCTTTGTCCTGAAGACTTGAGAGCCCCATGTTTCAATTATTATTGGGTCCTTAATGTTACCGTAAATGATGCCAAACAACATCTTGTTGTTTCCACAGCCACATTATACAACACTGCTCAAAACATCCATCCTGTCTTTTGTTATCCTGCATGTCACACCAGGTGAGTGTTTGTTGATGTAATGCGTGTGGAGAGCCGCGATGCCGCTGGAGGTCAAGTGGCCATTCCCGCAATCCCCGACGTTGGCGTGGAGGCTATCCGGCTCGCTCATCATGGGCTTGGTGGGCTCCTACTCTTACTTGTGGACCAGTAAGTTGCATACAACATAACTAGAAGGACTGTAGAAGCTTTACGGTGAATTTCTGGAAAGTGTCCGGTAAATTCCCATGGAAAGTTACTTTTGGGGAAGTTTGGAAAGATTTTATTATATATTCCAGTTAAAATTACACTACATTAATTCTGTAATATTTTACTAAATGAGCAATTATTTCATTAAGGAACAAAAAGATGATTGTTCTCACATATTCAACAATGCCAGCAAAGTCCCCCCAAAAAGTTGATTTAACATGATATGGGGCCTTTAAATGTGTAAATTCCTGCTTTGTACTAGTGTACTATATTTCAATAATTCCGATTATTTGCAATGAAAATGTGTCAACTTTGATAATTCCCAGAATTTGGCAACTTTAGCAGGGATCCCCATTGGAAACTTCTCATCACTCGCCAGGCTTGTCGCAATTTCCCGTAGAGCACCTGAACTGCCTGACGGTGCACAACCACGAGGTTCTCTTGGAACTGATCGACCAGAGGCCGGCTGACACACCCCTCATCACACTTTCCAATCACCAGTCTTGTATGGACGACCCCCACATATGGGGTGAGAGTCCACCTGGAAGTTCTGCCGATGCATCAGGAAAGTAAACACATTGTGTGTGGGGGTGTGTTTACTTATTGGGGTGTGTGTGTGTGTGTTTGTTTGGGGTAGGTGTCCTGAAGCTGAGACATTTATGGAGCTTTCACAAGATGCGATGGTAAGCACTCAATTGCTATTTTTTTTGCTTGTTTTTAAATGCTCACATTTTGTTTGTGTTTACAGCAGTACTTGACAATGTAACATAGACCAAAAATTCTGCAGTCGAACATATATACTGTGTATGACCTCATAAGGCCTCATAATCTCATTTTATTTTCACATAGAAGGTAATGCTGCTCTCACTGTTAGCTAACACAGTCGTTTTGCTTTAAAATAGTGCTTTTGGTTGCATAAATTAGTTTTTGTGTTTTGGATCGTCAGCCAGCCTAGCTAAGCATGTCAAACAAATCCACGCTGTGTGGGTTTCTTTTATTAATAGGACAGAGGGGACTGACACATTTTCAGACATGGGCTGATGATGAAAGACTTATTTGAATACATAATTTCACACTTGTTGGGTGTGCAGGTACTCCAGTCCAGAAGATCAACTATTTATATAAAATACTAAATACTAGTAAATTCTCCGTAATAGCAGTGATCCCCCGCTATCAGTGGGGGATAGGGATCGGGCCACTCCGTGCACAGCGAAAATTTGCATGTAATACCCATAATAAATTAATTTAAAAAGATTAAAAAGAAATATGTATTTTAAACCCCAAACATTCTTGGGAAAAAAAATTGGATAAGCTTCCAAACATGGAGATGTTTCATGAGAACAGGGGTTAGCTTAAAAAAAAAAAAAAAAAAAAAAAGTAAAATATTTTTTAAATAATTTCCACATACGTAAATCCAGAGGACAGAGTCATGGTTTATGGTTTTATGTATGAAATTAATGTACGTTTCGTTCAACTGTGATCGGAACAGGACTCCAGCAGCATCGGACATCTGCTTCACAAGGGAGTTTCACTCTCGATTCTTTAGCCGAGGGAAATGTGTGCCCGTGTGTAGAGGTGAGTTACGCGAGCATGTCGTTTTGACTTATTTATGGGTTGACTGTTGGTATTTTACTGCCCCCTTCTTTAGGTGATGGTGTTTACCAGAAAGGCATGGATTTTATCCTGGAGAAGCTGAACAGAGGAGAGTGGGTGCACATTTTTCCTGAAGGTAGGAACGTAGTGTTTGGTAGGAACCATCTAGAATGGATTGTTGCATTTGCTTTAAAACCCACTACAGGTACCTGCGAATAAAGACCTACATTATTTCAGTTTTTTTTTTTTTTTTTTTTGGTCATACTAACTTGTTCTTTTAAAGTACAGTAACAGTGATTAACATTATAATTAGCCTTTCAAATTGTCATTCCACAATCGTAAGACTGATTTTTTTTTTTCTTTTAATATTTAATGTCATGGGTGTGGCTTATACACCAGTGGGCTCAGTAATGTTTTTCATTGAACAGGTAAAATCAACACAAGTGAAGAATTCCTCAGATTAAAATGGGGTAAGTGCATTGCATGACACCCATTCACATAGCCTGTAAAGTGTTGCTTACACAAACTACTGGTGGTCTTTTAGGCGTGGGACGTCTAATAGCAGAGTGCACCCTCAATCCAGTCATCCTGCCACTGTGGCATGTGGGTAAGTTGACCACGGCTGTTCTTATGTTCACATTTTCAATGATCTTCTGGTTGTTTTTGAAATGTTCACAGGTCACTGTGACCTGCTCCATTTTTAATCATTGGAATATCTTAATTAATTAATTTTCTTTTAGTTACTTTTCTACAGTCAGATTGGCAGTTTTTATTTTCTGTCATATTTGTATGGAGTTAAATATGGTGCAAAAGTAACTCGTAAAAAAAAAAATGTACCTGTAAAAAAAAATTGTACCCGTAAAATAGAAAATATATACTAAAAAAAATAAATAAATGTGTGCGTTAAAAAAAAAGTGTACTAAAAAAAACCATTTGTAAGTTTAAAAAAAATGCAATTTTTTTTTAGCTTACACATATTTATTTATTTATTTATTTTATTTTTTAAGTACACATTTTCAATTTTACAGGTACAGTTTTATTATTATTTTTTATTTTTTTTTACAGGTACAATTTTTTTTATGTACACTTTTTTTTTACAGGTACAAATCACTCCTTTTACAGATACAAATTTATACTTTTTTTTTTTTTTTCTACAGGTACAATTTTTTATTTTTTTATTTTTTTACGAGTTACTTTTGCACCATATTTAACTCCATATATTTGTGCTTATTCTTCCTTCCCTAAATGTCTGGTTCTACTTCAGCAGACAGGTCTCGTTGTCTGCTAGCTGAATGCTAACACACGGTGGAAAATGCCATAGATGGGTTTACAGAGATTAGCATCACACTTGCAATCATTTTAAACAATCAAACAACTGTTATTCAGCATAAACACAGCACATACTGGACAAATAGATAATCCAACAAGACTCACAGGCATACATTATATTCTCTCTGCTTTGTCGAAACCAATTTTCTCGATAGACTGCATTTGATGGGACATATAACCATCCTTATAACAGTCTTTATCTTTGTGTCAGGCTTGACTGATGTCCTTCCAAACGTAAGCCCCTACATCCCTCGGATTGGCAAGGTAGGGACATCCTTCTCTCACCCCTGAGCAAAAGCAGCTTCCGATTAATCTCTTGTGTGCTTGCAGAGAATCACCATCCTTGTGGGAAAACCCTTCGGTGTCAAAGACCTCGTAGAAAAGCTCAGAGCGGACAACAAGAGCCAGGTGAGGCAATATTGGATCATCACTGTCGTGAATCCTTTACTCGGGTCATCTTGTTTTGTTGAAACGACAACAATGATCATGGGTCAGTGTGACCTGCTGTATGTTTAATCATTACAACAACAACACAAAATAAAATAATGATGGTTATTTTGTGTGACTTCAGAGGTGATACAGACATTCATACATCCTCTCCATCAATTTGCAGTTGGAGATGAGGAAGACGCTGACGGACGTCATCCAGGTGGACTTCCAAAGTCTAAAAATTCAAGCTGAGGCACTTCACAAATCCTGAGCATGGTGCACCTTCACATGAACACAAGGGTCCGGCCACAACATGCCGGGAGCCATTTTGTGCAGGACTGTGCCAGAGCAAGTGGAAAACTTTTTTTTATCAAAGGAACTCACCTCATTTATGTGACCAGAACTCCTCTCAAATGTTTTTAAAACATGCTGGATGGGACAGAACATTAACTGACAGACATCATTCATCTTTGGACACATGATTTAATTCTTCTTTTTTCTATTTTATGGTTGCTATTATACCTTAGCTCATCTTTCTGAGTATCATAATTTTTTAGCTCAGTGCACATTTGTTGTCCTGATCACTGTCAGGAGGAAAAAAAAACAACACATTGTCTTTGGCTGCTCCTTCCTTCCTACTCAGTGTCAGTTCCAATAAAGTTTTTATATGGGGAACCTTGTGTGGTCCTAATAAGCATGTTTTACTCATAAATTCATTGGGACTGGCAATGACTTGATTCTCTCAATAGAAGTTCATTTGTTAGTTTTTTTATTTTTTATTTTATTATTATTATTTTTTAAACAGATCCTTCCATAGTTCAACGTCTGTCCTTGTGATGTGGAGCACTTGCCTTGCACTAACAACATGGTTGCAAACAGAGAGTCCTATGCATGAGCTTCCAGGCTGCAAATGTTTTGACAAGGTCTCCTTGCTTCACATGCACAATGTTACATGAGAACAGACAGTACGTCATTAGGTGTGCTCCTGTAAATGAGGCCATTAACTTTTTTCTCTATTTTCTATATACAAATATATATTTGTCTATTTATGTTAGCAACATATAGTGACAGTCGGAAAATTTAAACACAATTAACAATTACTTTTCCAGAAGATGGCAGAAGGTACAAGGCCTGTTAAGAATATTAGGTTTCAACCAAAATAATAATAAGAAATCTGAAAATGGAGACAACTGTATTATTTTAGAGTAGACATACTTTTTGTGTTTTTGATGTCTTTTTTTTTTGTTTTTTTTGGTGAGCTTTTATAAATAAAAAATAAAATAAACTAGAGCAGCAAAGCAAGTCTGCTGTTACTAAAGGATGTTTTCAATAGCAATTAATTAGAAATAATAATGCTAATTATTAAAATAATTATTGTCATCTTAATTATTGTCATCTTAATTATTGTTATTCTATCATTATTGTTAGTTTTTTTATTATTATTATTATTTTTAATAATACTTGGTGCTGCGCGAACGAGGCTGCGCAGTGACTTTATCCGCTGTCCGTGACGTCACACGCTGGGATAATCGAAGATGGCGACGACAGAGACGCTTCCCTTTCACAGCATCTCCGTGGCACTCCTCGTCCTCCTGCTTGGCCTGCAGACCAACTGCGAGGAGCAGGTACCGCTCGTCTTGTGGTCGCACCAATGGTGAGTCCGATTATTTTATTTTTATTTTTTTCGGCGTGTATGTTTTTGCTGGCGCTGGCTGGCTGGGGGTTGTGGCGCAACGGCCGATGAGCCACCTGACACCTATAGCATCTTTATGTAAAAAACAAAAACAAAACAAAAGACACTTAGATGTCCTCTGGAAGACATACTAGGGATACGGACGTACTATTTAATTGAGAATTGATGGATTGTTTGTGTGCAATTGTTTGGGAATGAATGTATGACACCTTGAGTGCACGATTCTGCTGCAACCAACATAGAGGCGACATTCATTCATTCATTCATTCATTCATTCATTCATTCATTCATTCACTAACTCGTTGTCAAAGCAAGCAGTAGTCCTTAAAATAGAAATGTAAAAGTCGAAGTACTGATTAATTGAACACCTCTAAGTAAATTTAAAAAAAGGACAGGCCTCTTAAAGATGAATTCAAGGCAAAGATTTGTATTCAATGTGTTATGTGTATGCCCATTTGTCAAAATATGGTATTCTGCTTAAATATTTTGTTTGTGGAATACGAATTAAGCAACCCACACATCTGGGAGTTGGGCGGGTGCTGCTATTTTGGCCTTTTACCACCCTCGGGTGTCGACTGAAATTGACTGCCTTCGGGCTCCCATTGCGATCAAACCCAGAAACAGGTCAACTTTGAGTCTCTCTCTGAATTTTTGCGTATATAAGTAAAAA
Organism: Festucalex cinctus; assembly: GCF_051991245.1. NCBI lineage: Eukaryota > Metazoa > Chordata > Actinopteri > Syngnathiformes > Syngnathidae > Festucalex > Festucalex cinctus. The sequence continues at coordinate 21,395,703 of NC_135412.1, read as the reverse complement.
GAAGAAATGTTTACTGTCAAATATATACAATATCAGATTTTATAACTTAATTAATCACACTGGACAAAAAAACCCCCTCTGCAAGCAAAATAGTTTCCCTCTTTTGTTTACTCTCAACTCAACTTTATTTATAAAGCACGTTAAAACAAGCATTGCTGTATACAAAGTGCTGTACATGAACCAGAAATTGGTCATGCAGTAAATAATAAGATAAGAAAAACAAGAACAAAGCAAACATTTTAAGTGAATATACCAGAATTTTTTTTTTTTTACAAGTAAATATATTTTACATCAGTAAATTAATAACATGAAATAGGCAAATAAATAAATTGAATAAAAATCCGATTCAAAGCTAAAGAATACAGATGGGTTTTAAGACGGCTTTTAAAAGTAGATAAAGGGGGAGGGGGGGGTTGCCTAATATTTTGTGGAAGGTCATTCCAAAGGGAGGGAACGGCAACTGCAAAGGCTCGATCCCCTCTAATAATCCGCTTTGTCCTCGGTACTTCCAGTTGAGTCTGGTCTTCTGACCTGAGGCACCCGGCAGGTGAGTAGGGGTGCAAGAGCTCAGCGAGGTTAGGTGGGGCAAAACCATATAGAGATTTACCTGTATAGCGTTCCTACTAACAAGAAAAAAAATCTAATTAACACACCAAATATGTATTATTCAATCATTCACTTGATTTTTTTATTTATTTTTTATTTTTTATTTTTTTTAAGCCCTTGAGAGCGAAATTCCAATCCTCTGTATATTGCAGTATTGTGGATTGACAATACTGTATACCATTCAATTTAATTTGCTTGACATGGGCACAAATTTGCACAGTATGCCATTACATCATATCTTATGCGGATAACATGGTTGATCCTTTTCTGGTTTTGCACAACGTATGGTAAAGAGCTGGCTTTGAGTCTCAACAAATATTGCCACCCCCCCCCCCCCCAAAAAATACCTTGTTGAGTTGCGAGGTACACACTGTCTTACAAAATCAACAACATCTTGAGCTCAATGTATTATATTCATCAACATAAACAAATTGATCATATTTTTGTGTCTTTTTGGATTGAGACAATTACGTTTTACTCCCCTCATTCTACTCGTTGATCCTCTCCAGGACCCCCCAAGCGAATCAACCCCTCCCTGCAGCAGGTCACATTGTCGAGCAGCAGCAGCTGGCCGGTTACCTGGACAAGACTCTCAACACTGGCCCCCGAAATGTGCTGCTATTTCTTCAGGACAAGGTACATGCATGGACATTCTACAGAAGAAGAGGTTTGTTCTTTATTTTCAAGCAGCAGTCTTTGTCTTTCCTCCAGATGAGCGTGGAGGATTTCACGCTGTACGGAGGAGCTTTTGGAAATAAGCAGGACAGCGTTTTCCCCAATCTGGAGGTTGGTTAAGGTTTCTATTTCTTCTTGTTTCATTGCCTCGTCTTGGCATTTGGACTCCAGGGGGAGCCAGTGCATAACTTAATTTTTTATTTTTTTTAAATCAATCAATCACTCAATCGGCCTTCATGTTGTTGCTTTCCCCTAGAAACAATGAAATGGGGAACCACACGATATACGTCACCACAATTAATATTCATGAGTCTAGTGAGGAGGGTCAAACTCGGAGAGCTAGTCATACTAAACAAATGTAAACAGTCTACTAGCGAGATGTCTACTGCGCTAAATCTACTAATTCTGTCTGAGAATGATATCCCTGGTGCTAAATTCACTGGTATAGACGTCGAAAAACATACTAATGTTCAATTGAAGAAGAAATGACTTGCGTGTCGAGGGCTGACAAAGACGAGGAAAAGAGCCGACGTGATCCACAGGTAAAGTTTTTTTTTTTTTTTTCTTTTTCCCTCCCCCTCAAAACATCATCCTACACAACTGACTCTTGACGTTCTCCAGTTTCAAACAAGCTATCCTTCCTTTACCACCATATGCCCCATCTGTCATATCTGGTTGTCCTACGTCTTTGATAGTTGTTGGGGGTACATTTTGATTGCTTTTTTGTGTATGTGTGTAGCGTGTCTGTGTGCGTGTCTCTTGGACACAACCAACAGCACTTGTTAAACCTCAATTCTTTTTCTTATATCCTTCCCGCTTATAAACTTGTTTCCTTAATTCAGAAAAGGCCCTACAGATACAATTCAATACATGTCACAGCTGCACGAAAGGCAAAATAAAAATCAGGCGATAAGCAAAAAAGGTCCGTACAACAATGGCAACACCATTTATCATTTCTTTCCTCGTCATTCATTATTGTCGTCCGGCAGTCAGGGTACTGCTAAACGCGAAACAAAAAAATAAAATAAAGACAATCACTTACCTCTTGGGGACGGCGGTGGTCACCGGCAAGGGCAGGATTGTCATCTAGAATCATGCCTGCATGCCCCCCAACAAAATGTTTACTACATATGAAGGTGAAAGGCTTCACTTCGCTGGCATTAATCAGCTGTTTTGGACGTCCGCACAAGTTGATCCCCATTCACATTTAGGACTCTTCATTTTTGGCTTCGGGAAACAACTAAAGAATACATCCTTCGTATGTGGATGGTTGTAGTGTCTGGAGTGGTTTCTGCAAGTTCCATGACAGCTGTGTTTACGCTGCATTTTGTTTTTCCGGAGATAAACGAGAACAAAACAAGCACTATTTGCATGGCTCGTCAATGAGTGAGCCTTTTTCTGACCCACTTCCGGGTTCAAGCTGCTAAAGTCACGTGGCCTTGCCATCTAAAAATAGCATTCGTGTGGTTCTCCATTCCACTTAGCATTTTGTTTGAAAAAAAACAAACAATAACAACTGTATTGAGAAAGAATTTGACCCTTTGAAATATTTAGAAATTACAGGTGGTCCATCCATAGATTTTTATGTCTTAATTTGAGAGCTTTTATTCAGATGCTTGAATAAATTTATTGTGAATACCAGTGCGTCACGCGTCCCATTGAAGAGTACATTGGCAGATGCTAACATCAGTTGTTTGTTGAAGAACGCTCTGAGGTCATCGTCGTCCTCCCTGGTGCTTCCGGCTGTGTCCTGGCCGGCCTCCAACGCAGTGATCGCTCACCTGCAAGAGCAACTTGAAACCTCCCCTTTGTACATGGACCCCGATACGCTGAGTCAGCTCACGCTCAACGCTTCCTCGCCCGCCCTGCTCGTTTTCCGGCTGCCCTACTACATCGGGTTAGTTGGCCAGCTTGTGCTCAATACATTGTTTCTTCAATGAGTGGTTGCTCCTCTAATACAGATTCCAAAACATTAGTGAGCTAGGCACATATTTTATATTATAAAAACAGGACCCCACCAAACAAAAATGTGACCAAGAGTAAAGTGCGCTGTTTATAATCTCTCACAATTGTGAATCACTGGTCGAATAGCCTCTGACAGTTGCCTGACAACCAAATGTGAGAATGTATGTTTTTGTTTTAGGTCTGATCTAATGTCTGCCAAAGAAGTTCTCAGTGGCAACGGTGAGTTACTCTTGACTCAGGCATGTAGTGATGATGTAGTTGATTAAAAAAAAAAAAAAAAAAAAAAAAAAAAAAAAAAGGCTGACGTTTAACCAGCTGGTTCATGTTGCATCCTTTAGACGAGGTGATAGGCCAGGTTGTGAGTGTCATGAAGAGCCAGTCTGTTCCCTACACGGCCATCTACACCGCCCTGCGACCCTCAAGGGTGAGTCAAACACAGCAGTGAGAACACACAAATGGCTACCTGTCGCCATTTTCATTTTTATGGCACCTTTTTAAGATGTTTATTTTTTTGTACTGTATTTGTGTTGCAATTTATTATAATTATAATTTTGATAGGGGAAAATAAAGAAAAAATGTTGGGATACCGGAGCTTTGAGCTACTGGCACATTGGAATTCAAATTGTTTGAAAATGCCACACTAAAACCTTTTAACATTTTTTTTTGCCAGGCCTGATGTGTGTGAAACCTTTAACGAGGTTTCATACATGTTTAGGCCCTCATCTGTGGTCTCTTCTCAAAATGTCTTCCTTTTCCCTGAAATGGGAATTTGAGTTCCTTTCCGGGTTGGTAGTTTGGCTCATGGGATGTCAATAATTGGTGGGGGTAGCTGGGGGTGATTGGGGGCCAAGCGGCGGCGGGGGCTGGGTCGTGGCGGGTGTGGGTGGGGTGCGGGGAGGTCGTGGGGGGAGCGGGGGCTGTGGGGCGCCGTGGGGGCCTGCCGGGCCTCGTTCTGCGACCAAGTCATTTCAAAATAAGATATGACCCACGGGCTACGGCTGTTTTCTTTTGTACTGTATTCTTTACTTGCTGGTGTTTGTTTTTCAGGGGTCACCGTCATTCTCCATGGAGGCAGCTCTGCTGGGCGGCCGCTCGCTGTTACAGGCCAGAGGTGGATACAGAGATCGGGAGCGAGAGCTCGAGAGGCAGCGCAAAATGAAGGAGAAGGCTGGCGTCTACGCTCCGGTGGAGTTTAAGGTCTTTTACTGGCAATTTTTTATTTTTTTTTGCTACTACAAAACTCAGGAAACTTCTTGAACACACAAAAATGATGCCCAAAAGTATTGATGAGAATTTTTTCCAAATGTGTTTATGCAGGAAGGTGAGAGCACCTGCATCCTCCTGTGGGCCAAAGGCCTGTCAGTCAGCATCCTTCGCAGCGGCCGCTGGGAGTCACATGACCTCACACCGTCCACCTTTGGCGAGGGTGTCAGTCCAAAGCTGCATGGTTCCAGCTGCGACAAAACCAAAGCAAGGTAGCGCAAAGATATTCGCACATCTGGACGTTTATTTGGAAACTGAACTTATTTGCGTTTTTATCATTCATGAATTCACAAATTTGGAACATGTTCTTAGATATTTGCTATAAAATTAACCTACTCATGGCTCTGGGCGCTTTCTCCAAATGTTGTAAGAGAGTCCCTTTTGTCTATTATTTTTTTATTTCCAAACAGCGAATGATTTTGACTTGACTCAATTGCACCCTCTGTTGGTTTAGAAAAGTCATGAATCTACAATGAAGCTGCTTTTCATCTTGAACTTGTCATAATTGTAACCTACGGAGCCCCTAAGGTGACATGGTAGAAAAAAAAACAACAACTTTGTGTTCCCTTGCAATCTCTGCGAGGGAACGTAAAGATTGCGTGCCCTCGCAAAAAACTGCGTTCCCTCGCAAAGATTGCAAAGAACACAATCTTTGGGAGGGAACGCAAAGTTGTTTTTTCCGCCTACCATGTCACCTTAGCTGCGCCGTAAACGCTTCCGGGTCATCTTCCATGTGAACAAAAGCGACAAGGATGGAACATTTGTAAACATGAAACAAAACAGTGGGAAAGCTTTCCCAAAGCGACTAGGATGGAGCATGTATTTTTCCACTGCTTTGTTTACACATCGCTTTTGTTCACATGGAAGATGACCCGGAAGTTTTTACGGCGCAGCGAATGTGACGTGGTGCCAATCTTTGCGAGGGAACGCAAAGTTGTTTTGTGAGGGAACACAATCTTTGCGAGGGAACGCAAAGATGTTTGCGAGGGAACGCAAAGTTTTTCTGTTGTTTTTTTTTCTACCATGTCACCTTAGGGGCTCCGTAGTAACCTCTTTCTTATTAATATATTTTCTATTGTTTGCAGACTAACCCTTAACTACGAGAACGTTCTTGGGCACCGCAACTTCAAACTGATGTGAGTCTGCTTGACGCACCCACTTTGAACTATACAGTCAAACCTCTAAGGTGGAACAAATCCGATCTTGAGACTTCAATAATTTTTTCCAAGGTCAAACTCACCCATTATACGATTCTATGACATTATATTGTACCGCACTGTACTGTAGGACTCTATGCTACGCTATACAATTCTATACTTTACTACTACAAATAATGCATTGTAATTATAGAGGGCCTTTCAAAGTATATAGTACGATGATACTGCTCTGCATTATATTAACCAACTCTCTACTGTGCTAAATAGCTATAAAGTGAACCCCAGTTTACTGCGGGCTGTATGTTTCATAACCACCTGAAACAGGTGAAAATCCATGGTAATGAGAGGAGTACTGTAATAAACTATAATGTCCTACACATTAGGGCTGTTCAATTATGAAAAACAGATTAATAATGATTATATTGGTAATAATTGAAATCACGATTAGGATGGTCATTAATTTTTGAAACAAAACAAAATGTTTAAAAATCTTAAGACAAATAATCTTTGAAACACTAAGTATGCAAATTCTATTAGGATGAAACAAAACATTGAATTTATTTTAAAATAACATGGTGCAAATTTATACATTTAAACACAAAAATAGTATTGATAATCTTTTTTTTTTTTTTTTTTTTTTACAATTATGCTGATTTTGTAATTGTTGTGTAATAATTAGTGTTGTTCCGATACCGATACTGTTATCCGCAGAGGTGCCGATACTGCATTAAAAAAGTGGTATCTGTATCGGTGACTACGCACAAATAACATGCCGATACCATTAATTCCAACGCTAATATAGGGTTTTGTATGCAGCATCTTGTGTCTTGCTCGTGCATGACATTCATTGATATGTGACATGCTCACTGCATGCCAATCTAAGATATCCTATGGGGCATATGCCACGGAAGAGGCGGGACGTGATTTTGCACATCAGTTTGGTTCCGGTCCAGGTTGCGAACACGCAACCCAGGGGCGCAAAGTCGGAAGCACAAGTATTTTGGCATGACAGCTTTTTCATGTTGAGGAAAACAAAACAAAAAAACAACAACTTGGGAATTGGTATGGTATCGGTATTGGCCGATACTGCAAAGCTGGGTATCGGAATCGGTATCGGAACAACACTAGTAATAATTGTAATTGAATTTTGATTAATTGTGCAAACCTACTACTACACATTACTTCTACATTATACTATATACTACACTGCATATGTTTTCACCATCATAAAATGTAAATAACTGTACAGGCAAAGTAACATTCTTAACTGTCATACAAGTGTAAAAAGCCAAAGAAAAAGCCTGTGTTTGTCCATGCAGCTTTGCGCTGAGCCAGCGCCACTACAAGGTGTCGGCCCGCCGCTGGTTCACGCTGGACACTGTCGAGTTGGAGTACGACAACACCAAAGCCATGTTTAACGGCAGCAGGAACATTTATGCCCCCGCCGAGTACTCGTACCGCTGCGAGTCCGTCAGCAGCTTCCGGTGGCCACAGCTCGTCCCGCGTTCATCCAAAGATCCAGCCAATCAGTGGAGGGTCGCATTTGAAGATTTCCAAGTAAGAAGTTTGAATATCTTAACTGTAATGCAGCATTTTTCCAACATATTTAATGTCGTAGAGACTGCTGTTATAATTTGTTTGCATATTTAATATCTCTATACTTCAAATGTAGCATCATGATTACATCATAGTTAAGATATAAATGTTAAGTGTATCGTAATGTGTTCCAGCTGGGTTCAACATTTTCTTTACTTCCTGTCAGTGTCCCGGTGAAAATATTTGCTCATAAGTCATGTGATCATGTCCTGACAGATTCAAGGCTTCAACGTGAGTGGCAGCAAGTTTTCGTACGCCTCCGACTGTGCCGGTTTCTTCTCGCCAGGCATCTGGATGGGCTTGATGACCAGTCTCGTCATGGTCCTAGTGCTCACCTACGGCCTTCACATGATCATGCAGCTCCACACCATGGACCGCTTCGACGACCCAAAAGGCCCGGCCATCTCCGTGCCACAGACGGAATAAAGTCTTCACCATCCATCACACCCCATCCTGTCTTTCCGTGCACCACCATCCGATGTCGTTACTCTCCTGTCTTTATGTTCACACGCCCAATATAGCATGGCCCTGTTCCAGTATTCCCATCTACCCAACACCCTACTTCGCTTGCCCTCTCCTCCCACAGAGATTCTTCGACCCTCACCCTGCCTGCAAATGTGTGTATGTGTGCGGTGTAGAATAAGCACTGGTTTTGTCCCTGTATCCTAAATCTTCTTTTTGTGTTCAAGTAATAGTCATTATGGAAAAAGATATGCACAAACTGAAGCTTGATGGAATAATTTAATCCAAAATCTAAAAAAGAAAAAGAAAAAAAAGAATCTCTAATGTGAAATTATTTATTGAAGAAGGTGTATGTGTTTACTGGTTGTTGTGTTTTATTTTTTGTTCGCTGGAGGGAATACTGTCTGTAGAGAGGAAGAATGTTTATGATTTCACTTGGTGTTGATTTAGTTGGATGACTGAAGTAAAGTGAAGTGAAGGTGCTGTATTGTCAATAAAAACACCTGTGGAAACAAATTAGACATGTTTCCTTCATCTGAGCTTTCATTCCCAAATATTTGACATAATTTCATAGTCGAACGGGCAAATTCACACTCAAATGTCAAATTTGAATATGTGCAAAAAACTATGGTAAATGAACTTATATATTTTAATGCTTTATATTCAGGGTAAGAGTGAAAAATGCTATTCAGGGGGAATGAACAGTTGAAATGAGCACGCAGTGTGCAAAGAAAACGACTGTCCTGTAATGAACAGTAGAGGGCGCCATTATCATACTGTACTCCGTACTACGAGTCCAAGAATGGTGAGGTCGTGGGCCTTACAAGAAGCTGTTAGTTTGATGAAGATTTGGCCAAAGATGCAGGTACAGGATGTCATTTTCATAGTTTGATGGCATGAATGAAAGCGTTGTACTTTTAGTTTTACGTCTTCTTGTTATGACACTACACATATTGAACACAAATTCAAACTTCTGAGTAGCAAGGCTCGAAACAAGCGGTTTCCCAAAAGTTAGCTAGGCAAATATTAGCCCTCCCCTCCCTCCAATAACACATTGAATAGTATAATTGAGTTTCGGCTAGCTACTGCTGCAGCGAAACAGTTGCGGAAGCACTTTGGTCATCGCCTCCGTGGGGGTGAATAAGCTAGGTTTCTGACATGTATCATTTTCATGAAGGCATTACGAAGAAAGATGGAGAAGCCATGCTAATTGCTAAACTAACCTAATCTTGGCATAGCTGTCGTGTTTTAAAGCGTTAATGTGCTTGGGTGATGGAAAATACTTCACGGACGTATTGTTTGGAACCGGTTGAAGCGGAAAGCGTTCCACTATAACAGCAATATAGCAGGCAAATTAATAAGTATCTGGGCTCTGGAGAGAAAATCATCCTTGCTAAATAAAACCTGATAAAGACATAAACTACTTCAAAGGTTTGGACACCACTCCTTGGACTTTTCTGATGGAGTGACACATCATTGTGCTTACGGAGTGTGGAGGCGATGAGTCAATGAGATTATGCTCTTTCATGCATGCAACTATGCTTCAATAAAGTCGTTTAATACTTTACACTACCCAACAGGGGGCACTGTTAGTTCAGACTAAATTCAGATAAGCCTTGTACTCACTGAAAATAAAGGATTGAGCAAGAGTTTTCCCCCCGAAAGAAATCATGGACTTAGAAATGATCTGTTCCAGATTGAAAGCTGAAAACAATCAAATACATCTTTCTTTCTTTCTTTTTTAAAATACTGTACTATACTAGACTACACAACACAACATATAGTTCTATCTAAACTAGTGATTTATCGCTAAAGCTGAATCAAAATGTTCTCATTCAAGTCAGAAAATGTCATCACATATTGTCATTGAAGAGGAAAGTTTGGGTGGTATTTTATCAGCAATATGTTGGGAGTGCACATGCTTACATAGTATGCAATTTATTTGAGTGGATGCCCAGAAGAATTTATGGGAATATTTGGCTTGCTAATGCATCGACATTAGGCTAACTTTATGTGAAATGGTGGAGCAAAAACAGTTATAGACACCTGCTGTACGAAGTCCCTAGCAAGGTCCTGAACTGCATCAAGGTCCGTGTAGTGTTCAAACTCGAGATGTCAAATGATAATTTTTTTTAATCAGATTGATCACATCTTCGAATTTTGATTAATCACGATTAATCGCTTAATTAAAAAGACTTTAAAAAAAAAAAAAAAAACAACAACTTTTTTTTGCCGGCAAATTTGAAGAGCACCTGTTATGTGTTAATTCTTTAGATATTTAATGTTATGGAGGAGGCCTTCAACATTTTTTGATCCACTACACACTCTCATCCTCCTCTTTTTCTAATCAGTTAATTGCTTGCATAATGTAAAATGAAAAAAAAAAGACCACAGTAGTTTGACATAAACACAAACATTTGTTAAATGTTTTACTTTAATGCATGTAGTTATGTTTATTGCTCAAACACAACCTGTGCTACCTTTCACGTCGACATTCGCTGTCAAGATAAAGGATAACCTGTGGTCAAAATGAATAGTGTGATTCATCTGGTAATGCAATTTTTTGTGATGAATTAATTAGTTAATGCTTTAACTTAGACAGCACCAGTTCAAACGTATAAATCGCTCCACACCTTGGCCCCACCACTGATCACTGACTTTGTGGAAGCCGCGATCATCTGATGTTAGCCTACCCTCTGTCCCAAACACTAAAATTGGCAATTTTTGATGACACAACCAACAGTCAAGTCACCTCTGCAACTCTCTTCCTACTAAAATCTGTGATTACCCGCATCAGCAATTGTTAAGTGTCCTTGAGTCCCTTGAAAGCTAATTGTTATTATTATTATTATCCATCCATCCATCCATTTTCTTGACCGCTTATTCCTCACAAGGGTCGCGGGGGCTGCTGGTGCCTATCTCAGCTGGCTCTGGGCAGTAGGCAGGGGACACCCTGGACTGGTTGCCAACCAATCGCAGGGCACACGGAGACGAACAACCATCCACACTCACACGCACACCTAGGGACAATTCTGAGCGCCCAATTAACCTGCCATGCATGTCTTTGGAATGTGGGAGGAGACCGGAGTACCCGGAGAAGACCCACGCGGGCACGGTGAGAACATGCAAACTCCACCCAGGAAGGTCCGAGCCTGGACTCGAACCGGAGACCTCAGAACTGGGAAGCGGACGTGCTAACCACTCGACTACCGTGCCGCCCTATTATTATTATTATTATTATTATTATTATTATTATTATTATTATTATTATTATTATTATTATTATTATTATTATTATTATTATTATTATTATTATTATTATTATTATTATTATTATTATTATTATTATTATTATTGTGTGTTCTCTGTGTTTCTCTTACACTAGTGAGGATAAGCAGTACAGTAGAAAATGGATGGATGGTTTATGATTAGTGGTATCTCGTCCTGGCAGCCATGGCCAGAATTAAAAAAAAAAAAAAAAAAACGGGGGAAAAAACTGGGCGAGTCTTTGCACTTCAAACCCACGAACACAGAGGTGGGTGGTTGAAGGAGTTAACTTGAACAGTCAGTGATCAGAAATGTAAATTGTGGCGCCAAATTAGGCCCTTAAACTAGTTGCTGTCACGACACCGGTTACGACTACACCGCAACAGGCTGACGCCTTGGGAGTGTCTTCAATGAAGTAATAATCAAAGTTGTTACATTTCACTCAGCGGATGGGCCAATTACACTGGACGGGTGGCATACCAAGCAACTAAACAGCACATAATGGGTGTGTTGTGAGCAATGACTCTAAAACAAAAGCCAGTTACATTTTCAAGGTGCGATGTTAAGTTGTTTAATTGAGTCGGCCTGCGGTTGTCACACCCTCTCCTTGTGACAAAAGCTGATGCGGAGAAAGCCTGCAATTCCTAGCCATCTCTTCAATGTTGGAAGTCTTGTGGGCGTGTGAACATGCTGAAAACATTTCATGTGCCACTGGACAGGTGCAGTTCTTTTCCAAGATGCTCATCGGTCAACCTATTAAGATTTATTGATTGAATGTATTTGATGCTGGCACTGGAGAGTCCATATTAAAACTTCCCGTCATGCAGACACGTACCATAGAGGATAAAAACACAAGAAAGCCTGAGGGGTCCATTCCATTGTGGTCCTAAACATAAAAAACAAAAAAACAAAAAAAAACCTTAAGTCAAAAAACAATGACGTAAGTGCAACTTCAAATCTACTAATAAGAGCAATGAATTTCAAGCATTCATATGACAACTGTGTACTGTACAATAGTTCATATGTGGAGAAATAAACACGTGAATTTTTCTTTTAAAGTGCAAAAACAGGGTAATGGTAGCAGCGCAATAGTAGGCAAGGCAAGGCAAGGCAAGTTTATTTGTATAGCACATTTCATACACAAGGCAACTCAATGTGCTTTACACGAGGAAAGACAACACATAAGCATCAAGAAACAGTAGTTAACATTCAGAGGAAGAAAAATAAATGAAAATAGGTTACAAACTAACAGTCTTAAAACATTATTCAACAAACTTTAAAAAATTTAACATAAGGAAGTAGTATACGTCATAAATGTCCACTTTACTAAATGACATAACACTAAATTGAAATAAATATAAATGTGTGTATTTTTGTATTGTTTTGTATCCTGCTTTTAAAAGCAGGACTACATGTTTTTATGTCGATGTGATGCACATCGTTCATCGTTCACCACCCCAGGCGATGCAAAAAATAAACGAAGTGTGGCTACCAAAATAGCCGTGGCGGAGATCGGAGTGCTGAAAGTGTTTGCGTAACTGTAAACCTTAAAGCTCGCGAGCATTGTGCCATAAGTGACAAAATGACTTGTGTACTTTGTGCCAGTTTGAACTGTCCTAATGTAGTCCATCCAACCATTTTCTTGACCGCTTATTCCTCACAAGGGCTGCGGGGGGTGCTGGCGCCTATCTCAGCTGGCTCTGGGCAGTAGGCGGGGGACACCCTGGACTGGTTGCCAACCAATCGCAGGGCAGTCCTAATGTAGTTTATAGGCAAAAAACAAAACAAAAAGAAAAACAGCATTGCAAAGCTCGAGAAGACGGAAGTGAATGCTTGTAAATCTCTGTTCACTCTTCCCAATTTCCAGACAGAAAAGAAAGATCCAAACGGACGTAAAAGAGCCTAAAATTGAACATTTCTTGAACACATTTATTTTTGTCAATATCCTGAAACCGAGGGAACAGGCGGAAGCATCATGAAGCTTGCTAGCGGACGTACATGTAACGAAACTAATGGAGTGACGGTCATTTAAGAACCTGCTTCTAGCCCCAATTGGCCCCCTCAGTCCGACTCCCAGTAAAGTGCACACATTCAGCCAAATATTAAGCACTTAAATAAGCTTAACTGTAATGTCCCGGCAGAGGGCAGTCATTAACTACATGCTGTGCATGTTTAAAATAGATTAAATAAAAAAACATCAACTTTCCAACGGTTGAAATGTTCCGAATCAGAGCTTCCTCCGTTAGACTCCATTAGTTTCCGATGAAAAGTTGGTAGCAGGCTAACTAGCCGGCCTAACCATAATGCACTACGCTGCCGTGATGCGTACTTCACTTATTTGACGCATGGCGTTCCTCATCCGTACCCCTCCCACCCCAACTTGACGAGTATTTTCCCTGGCAAAATATTGTTCTTTGAAATCATGTCTTTTTTTTTTTTTTTTTTTAAATGAACAGTTGTAAATTAAGACATGCTTTTTAAAATCGGATTCATCAGTTAATCGACAAAATAATCAAAGTAATCACATTTTGAATATTAAATAAAATATTAAAATATTGTAATTTTGCAGCTACTTCTGGGACCTTGTTCGAAATGATTTTAAACGTGAGCCACATTTTCATGTAAATTGTGTGTTTCTTTACAGGTAACCAGTTTAGTTTTTAAAGTATGGTGAGTCCACTGAGTCCAGATGTGACTGTACGTGTTGTGAGCAACTGTAACTGCACTTTGAGAGTCTATCCAGCTGTTGCCACAGTGGTGCAGCATCAAAACAACTTTGCTGACTAATTTTCTGTCTCAGACTGCACCAAATCACAGCACATGGCTTGGAGGACATTAGGGTGTGACATGTGAGTGTAGCGGACCAATTTAACTCATTAACCAAAAAGTCAAAAGAACGTTTCCTTGTACGCAAGAGCACCGCCCTTTGCTCTCCAACGCCTTGTCTAACATTGCATTCCTGAGTCTTAGACTCAAAGCAACATCTCTGAAGCCACTCCTCTATAATTGACAACAAACAAAGGAGATCTTGGTGGGAGATTTTGTTAAAAGTCTGAATAAATATAGATAAGATGATATTGCATGTATTCTACAGGAGAGCTTTGGATTTTGAGGTGGTGGTTATGCATCAATGAGCATGTTATCAATCATACGCTGTTCAACACAATCTCCACATGATGGGCATCATCTAAAAACAAAGTCAGTGCTAAATTGGACTTTGGGAGCTGTCTGTTTGAGTCACATTATTGCCTTGGGGCAGTCGAGAACCCGTCTGATTCGTCACGTGACATGAGTGACACGTTCAACATTCCAGAGCTGACATATAAAAGGACTGCACGTCGTCACCTTCCACACATCCTCTCAGCATCAAGCATCACGACTGCAAAGGTAACATGACACAACTTTTCCACACTCCCTTTTCTGCCACGAAAGCCCTGCATTTTTAATGATCAACATACAAAACCAAATTGATGTTAATTAAGTTTATACCTTGTTTTTTTTTTCGTTTTTTTTTTTTCCTATCATTGCGCAGATGGCATTTGCTCTTCGCTCGTTGCTTCTCCTGTGCGGGATCAGTGGACTGTTGACTGGAGTCGTAAGTGAATATAAGAAACTTTAAATCCGCTCTATTGAACAGTCTTTGGAAAGTTCATTAAAAGCCAGCAACTATCAGTTCCCAAATAGCTAAATACATCTTGCTTGGTTCAATGTGGATGTTTTTCTTTTTGAGCTGAACAATGTGCTCTTTATCTTTACAGTGGTGTGAGACCGTGGAAGGTTGGTAGCTGTGATTTCATCGCACATGAAACCTGATGGTGTTGACATTTTTTGTTCTTCTAGCTAAAATAATGACTGTCTTGTAGTTCCTTGCTGTCCAACTGGTTGGGTTCGCTTGCGTGACCGCTGCTTCGTCTACCGAGATGATGCTGATTTAAATTATCTAGACGCAGAGGTATGGAAGACTTTCAAACAGTAGCTGTGATGTAGTTCTAAACCAGTCTACTGCTATTAAAATCCCTGATCCAGCTCTTTGTCAAAAAGTCCACATAGTGTAATGTAACATCAAAGTATTTGCTACATACGTGTGAACAGATTTATATGAAATCACATTTAAACTTTTCCAAAAACAACATCTGATTCTTCGTAAAAGTATTTTTATTTTATATATTTTTTTTCATCCCTCTCTTAGGCAGCCTGCAACGGTCTTGGTGGAAATCTGGCCACCGTCCGAGATTCAGTGGAAAATGCCCTAATTTTACAACTGGTTAAGGATGCTAATGCTGGCAGTTTTGACCACACCTGGTTTGGACTCCATGATGGATTTCAGGTGAAACATTGACTAGTGCAATGTATTGAATGGAATTATGTCACTTAATATTTTTGCTGCATACCGAATGAATCTTGCAGGAGTCTAAATTTGTTCGGATTGATGGCGTGAAATCCAAGTTCTTTTTCTGGGGGCAAGACCAGCCAGATAACTTCAGTGGCAACGAAGACTGTGCTGAGATTTATCCTCCTGGTATGAATCTGTTTTGTTTACCTTTAAGTCTTTTTGTTTTAAATGATGTAAAATGTGTAATCATATTTGGAACTTGTAATGAGTCATATGTTTGTGACAAATGCTATTTGATTATTTTTTATGCTTATAACTCTGTGTACATTTCATACAGGCCAATGGAATGATGAAAACTGCGCAGATGAACAGCATTATCTTTGCTCCATTGACCTGTGGTAAAGAATCAGCGCTCCGAGTGTCACATCTGGAACTCCATGGAATATATTTCCCTGCATCTTGATGCCCCATCTTAGTCAAGATCAATTTAAGCGGTGTCCTTGTTTAACTGGATCTATTAGATACAACATATCTTCTTCTCATTCTTCTTTTTCTTGTTTTCAAACAATTTTGGTATCTCTCCAATAAATGAAGGAATCTCTATGTGCACCAAATGTGTTTGTGTGTATGTGTGTTGCTATTACTAAGTCACAGAAACTCCACAGTTACAAACAGTCACATATCACAAAAAGGGAAAACAAATAGCATATTACCAAACATATTCATTCAGCAAAAAAATTGTATATCACTTCTCTCCACCAATGTCCTTATATTATCAACCAACCATCCATCCATCCATCCATCCATCCATTCATCCAGCCATCCATCCATCCATCCATCCATCCAGCCATCCATCCATCCATCCATTTTCTTAACCGCTTATTCCTCACAAGGGTTGTCTGGGTGCTGGAGCCTATCCCAGCTGGCTTCAGGCAGTGGCCAGCCAATCGCAGGCCACACAGAGACGAACAACCATCCACACTCACAGGAACACCTAGGGAAGACTCGCCTTCAATATTAAACAATAGTACAAATTATTCACTAGCAAACGGAAAACAAAACTGTCATGCATAACGAAGCATGTTGGCAAAATAGTTGGTTATCCACAAACTCCACTGCCCCATCTGCATGGAAACTGGTCAGAAAACTGATTCATAAAAAACGAAAACAAAACAAAAAAAAAACTAAATAAATAATAGTAGTACATTTCACCTGTCATTAATCAGTAGTCAACACTAGAGGAATTTCAAATTTGGTAAACTGATAGATATGGTCCTTTCAACCAGCTCCGTGGCCTAGTGGTAGAATGCCATCCCTGAGAGTGGGAGGTTGTGGGTTCAATCCGGGTCATACCTAAGACTATAAAAATGCCTCCTTGCTTGACACTCAGCATTAAGGGTTGGAATGGGGGGGGTTAGATCACCAAATGATTCCCGAGTGTGGTCCCTGCTGCTGCTGCTCACTGCTCCTTCAGTGGATGGGTCAAATGCGGAGAATGAATTTTTCCCCACTTAGGTGGGTTTGACAATCTTTACTACTTTAACTTTAAGTATCAGTATGTGTGTGGTTTATTTTCAATAATGTATGTGTCCATGCTGACATGTCCTACTCCTGATTCTGATTGTCTCCTACTAATCAATCAATAAATTCTGCATTGGTCACGATGGCTGAATGATTTTTTTCCCGTACTTGCGTTGGGACTGCGGCTTCCTCCCATAGGAGGTTCATCGAAAACTCACAATTGTGAGTGTGAATGGTTGATTGTCTATATCTGCCTTGAAATTGGCTGGCGACCAACTTAGATCGGATCCAGATCACCTGTTGAGGGTAAAGCACTATATAAAATGGATGGATGGGTGTTTAAAAATAATCCCAAGTGAAATAAATCTGCATGGTAATTGATCAACAACAGGCCCCAAAAATTTAAATATTTAATAAAGATTGCAGAGCATGTTTAAAGGCTTGGATGAAGATTTGGAAGGGGAAAAAGTGAATTGAAAACAAAACAAAAAAAACTGCTGAAAATGATGCTGCTCACATTATTAATTTACTTTCTGTTAATGGACCATTCACAAACGGAGTGCCCCCCTCATTTGACACTTCCAGCTTTGACATTTTTCTGGATATTCACAATTGAAATGAACATGCCAGAGCACGTCAGTGTGTGTTATTTGGAGTAATACAAACACAATATCCATCCATCCATCTATCCATTTTCTTGACCGCTTATTCCTCACAAAGGTCATGGGGGGTGCTGGAGCCTATCTCAGCTGGCTCTGGGCAGTAGGCGGGGGACACCCTGGACTGGTTGCCAGCCAAACGCAGGGCACACAGAGACAAACAACCATCCACACTCACAAGCACACTTGGGACAATTCGGAGCGCCCGATTAACCTGCCATGCATGTCTTTGGAATGTGGGAGGATACCGGAGTACCCGGAGAAGAACCACGCAGGCACCGGGAGAACATGCAAACTCCACCCAGGTAGGCCGGAGCCTGGACTCGAACTCGAGTCTACAGAACTGGGAGGCGGACGTGCTAACCAGTTATACACCGTGCTGCCCGATTACAAACTAATTCTGTTAATAATAATGATGCATTCAATAATGGCTTTACACTGGCACTATGTCACCTAATTGTCAAATTACTCATCCTCACTATGCTCACTAAACGGTCTGCCAAATTGGCATGAAAATCAGGACATGGCACTAATCCTTTATGAAAATAGAACCTTCATTTTATGTAACTTCTGAGACTTAAGTTGATTCACTGAATATTTATGTACATTTTAGGGAGTATTTCAGTCTATCACTGGTGTTGGGAAGGATCTTTGTACCTCCAAATTCATCAATCTCATTCAGGAGACCACAAAAATGTCATCTTTGTTCTGCCCATTAACATTGCATCATCTAAAAGCCGTTTTCAACACTTTAGATTAGGGCTGTCACTAACGACTTTTTTTTTAAGTCGACCTTCCCTCTCATATTTTTAACGACTAGTCGACTTATTATTATTATTATTATTATTATTATTATTATTATTATTATTATTATTATTATTATTATTTTATGTATTTATGTATTTATTTATTTATTTATTTATTTATTTATTTATTAGTTTTGAGGCTGCAAATGTTCGTGTGTTGAATTGAGTGGATAGTCTGGATATAAACACCCATTGTTCCTTATATTTCCCGTAGTCTTCCATTTACAGTCTAACCGCGCACACGCGCGCGCGCACGCACCCCCACACAGACCCGCACACACGCAGTGTTCATCAACTTCCTTCAATGTGGACTTTTTACTCTGTGCGTGTGAAAGGCAAGATATTGTGTGCCAGTGGCGTGCACAAACATTTTGGGGGGCAAGTGCTCTGGGGAAAAAAAGGGCACTTTTTGCGCAAATTGAATAATAGTAAATAAATACACCAATTAGTAACCAAACAGCCCAAGGGCCTGAGAATGAATAATACTGACAGTCATTACAAGAAGGCAAAAGGGTATCTTTTCACAGGCAAGTGACAATTCCAAACATCCGGGCATTTCTGATATTTCCATAATGCAACTCAATTAAAATGCTTCGACCACCGAGGATGTATTGGACTGCTTTTGAATGTGGTTAGTGACTACTAGCCAGTGGCAGGCAGTGAGTTTTTGGAGTGGACATATTGAAGTGTCAGATATAGAACATTTTTGGGGTATTTTTATTGTTAATGGTCCAAAATCCAACAAAAAATAAATAAATAAATAAATTTAAACAAAAAAACGAACTTTCCAAAGGGCACTTTAGGCAGAGCGGCAAGGGTGTCAGCACCACTAGGGGTCTACCTGTGCACGCCTATGTTGTGTGCCATCCTGCCTGCATATCTTGTTGAGAATGACCAGTGGAGTTAGACGGTTAGCTTAGCAATGCATTGCTACTCGCAGTCGTCTAGCGGTAGCCCGTCTTCCTTTCACCATACAGTGCAGTGCATTGCGTTCTAAATAGCAATATTATCACACTAATAATAATAATACTAACAACTAAACTTACCTTGCTCTGGTTTTTTCAAGCACTGCATATGCATGTTTCCCCTAAAATGCTGCATCATTGATGACGTACTGCTATGGTACGCTATTGTTGTTTTGCACAATTTACAAATAACTATTTGTCCTTTCAATCTTCTTGAAATGGTCCCAAACTCTGGACATTCTTTGTCTTTTGTTAGGGGAGTACCAGGAGTCATTTTTTAACTCTGTCCTCCTCAATGTACGGTAGTTCGCAACACGCTGCGTGTAGGCATAAAAGGTCCGTGTAAAACATGGACCGCGGCGGTGCAAACATGGTTCCGGGCGGAGCGTCGACTTTTTTTCCCAGTCGACCTATTTTTAAAGGGATCGTTCGGCTTTTTTGACATGAATCTCTATTTCATCCTCACTTCCAGTGTGTGCGATCACCACTGACTTACCCCTTACAGCTTTCTGTGACACGAGTTCTGGTCCGGTGTTGGACGAGAGGAAAATAGTCCAGCAAGCTGGCTGGTTTCAAGGAAATAAAGCGTTTTTTTTTCTAAAAACAATTTGTGTTCAAAAGAGTGACCCCGGGTTTTCACCGGATGCGGTTGCGGTGCGGTGCGTCTTGACTGCGTGCTCCGGACGCCGCCCACTTCCCAACGTGTCTCGCGGGACCGCGCGCGAGCGATCATGTGGCATTTCACAACGACAAACATACAGAAAGTCTGCTCAACAGAGAAGCAGAAAGAGAGGTGGACTTCTTTTGATTTAACCTTTTCTTCTTCTTCTGCTATGAGATTCCATGCAGCATCCTTTTTTTGGTTGTCCTTGTAAAGTATATTAATAACGAGAGTCGGGTCAGTGCGGGTCCACTCTTTATTTCTGTCTTCCGCGTCCGGCTGCCGCTCAGTACGGCAAGCGAGACGGGCACAACAAGCAATCGCGAACATCAAACTCACAATACATTACAGTCCTTATAAAAAGGATGTGCCGTGTCATATATTATTTTGTGGTTTTCCACCTCCAATATAAACCTCTCCTCGTCCATGTTCGCTGGTGTCTAAACCGTGAATGAGCACATGGCCCGGCGACGCCCACGTCACGTTTTGCTGAAAAACTTGCGAAATAGGAGCTGGCGAGTGTTTTATTCTGAAAGGTAACCGGAAATTTATTTTGAAACTGCCTCGGTCTTCCTGTCCCGCTCGATGTGTTTTGTGCTAGCTTGCCATTTTGCCGGAGGCCTACCGCTGCGGCGTCCGGCAAAAATAGAAAATAGGTCTATCCTTGCGGAAGGCTTACGGCACGCCGCAGGCCTTCCGCAGTCGACACGCAACGCACCCGCAAGCGGAAAAAACTGCACCATTCGAATGAATGGAATCTAATTGCTTGCGTCGCCGGACCGCACCGCAACCGCACCGCAACCGCATCCGGTGAAAACCCGGGGTGATACATTTGCATCATTAAACTCTTTTTCTGAAAAAAGTCAGACGCCATTACCGCCAGGCACTGCTTTTCTGTTCGTTCGTATCACTGCTCGGCGCCCTGCAGGCAGCTGATCGACGCGCTGCAGACAGCTGATAGTCATGCCTTCCGCCGTCGAAAAGACAAACAACTTGTAGATTAGTGCGCGTCTATCAGATTATTTACAGTTTGTAACAAGTGTTGCCGGTAACGCGTTACTTAGTAACTCAAAAAAATGTGCTTTTCAAAGTAACTAAAATGTGCTTTTCAAAGTAACTAGTAGTCTAACGCGTTACTTTATTCTACAAAGTAGTCTGATTAAATTTACTGTCCAGAGATTCAATGCGTTACTCCACATTTGCATTAAGAAGGCAAAATATCTCACTGTTGTAACAGTCACAAACAACTGCCGCTAACTACGAAGATGAGGCGGAAGTCATTGATCACCACACTGAATTCAGCCACGGTCTGGTCGTGAATGGTTTGCACATTCAAAACAAAAGTGATGATACTTTTCCTACTAGTTTTATTAAACAACAGGCACACAACGAAAAAGTGTACATTATGGACCATGAAAGTGGTAAAAAATAATTTATTTCCATCCTCAACTGGTCCGTGAAGCATTATGGGATGAAGTTGTCTCCGCCCTCTCGCCAGGGGGAGTGACGTCAGACAAGTCACGTTTTCAGCATGCACGAGTCAACTCAAGTGTACACACTGGAATAGCGGAACAGACAATAGAGGAATTAAGGGGATTTTCATTTTCAACCTGGATAGATTTTTATTTTTTGTTTTATAAAAAGTATTTATGTTACAAGAAGTCAAGAGAGACTGCCTATTTTGTTTTTCATAAAAAAAACCTTTATTTTCATGTTAAAAATGCACTTTCAATAAAGTATTTGGGACTCCGTTTATACCGCATTATTTTTATGTTGAGATGGTGTTACCGGCAGCTGCTGAAAGTAACTAAAAAAGTAACTTTTAATCTAACTTAGTTACTTTTAAAATCAAGTAATCAGTAACGCAATTTAGTTACTTTTAAAACCAAGTAATCAGTAAAGTAACTAAGTTACTTTTTCAAGGTAGCTGTGGCAACACTGTTTGTAACATAGCGACTTTATCAGTGTTGCATGTGGGAATTGTTGGTCCTCGTGAGGACCGTGAGATTTTAGACAGTTTTTCTTAGTCCATGAATGTGTTATTTTGCTTAAAACACTACATTTTATTTTTATTCAACATGTTCTCCACAATTAATACTTTGCTAATTTTTCTCGCATTTCTTTTCATCGTTACGGTTTGATCTGCGTCGGCATTTGCCCACGTCATACCACCAGGAAGTGCCCTTAAGGTGTGTTCGCACCCATTTAACAAGGACTGAGGCAGGTTTTGCAGGTGGCTTGTGTCGACCGCTTAGATCCTGGACTGGGACGCGGCCAACGTCTTTGACGCTGAGCCGGTGCCAGCGCTGCTTTGGAGCGCGAGCCAAAATGAGCACCTGTTGTTATTTCCTCATGTTGGCTGTGTCGTGTGTTCTCTGGATCTAAGCACAGTCATGTGGGATATGTGAGACTTGAAATGTACATGAAATACTGTAGCCCCAACCCAGATCAGGTCTCACAAAAGTGAGTACACTACACCCCGGCCCTCACATTTCCGCTGATATTTCATAATCTCTTTCATGGGACAACACAAAAGAAATGATACCGACACTTAAAAGCGCATCTTATATAATGTAAATTCATGGTTCCCTTCCCACAAAATAACTCCAAATACAGCCATTAATAGCTAAATTCCTGCCAACAAAAGTGAGTACATCTCTATTGGAAAAATAATTTGTGTGGCCATCATTATTTTCCAGCTCTGCCTTAACTCTCTTGGGCTCAGTCTCAATACCCACACTACACCCTACGCTCTTCAATGAAGTGTTCACTTCATAGAGGTGCACAAAGTGTTTGAGAGCGCAGGTTACAAGCGTGACAAAATGTTAGTATTGGGACAGCGCGTGTGATGTCATCGACTTGTGCTGCTGTGTTCGATTGCGTCATCAAACGTTTGTTGTTTTGACAATTCTGCTGCTTAAAATGATATCAAAACTGTAGTAAAGTAATACTAAACCCTAGTTGACGGCAGCTCTGGCTCCACACCTGGATGTGCAAAGCATATATTTGCGGCCCCTGGACAACCTGTGGCGCATGCACACAAGGTCGCTAAGTACAGCAACTGCACTAGATCTATTTAGATAGATATGTTAAAGTTTGATTTTAAATTAAACATATACAAATGATAAAAACAATAATTCTTTGATACGTTTGAAATGACATTTTTTTGGCACAGGAATTACCATCGAAAGCTGCCATTTTCCTGCTATTTTGGTAGGCTCTGCAATGAATTGTGGGGAATACACTTAGGCGGGCTCAGCCAGAGTGTAAAACAAGGTTGCAAAGGGTCAGGTCGTAGTGCGGTGGGAAATAAAACACCCTACACTCTCGCACGAGGGTGGAAATGTGAATATTGGGACAGGGCCCTGGGCATGGAGTACACCAGAACATACAGTCTGTCATTGGAATCCTCTTCCATAACAACATCACGGAGCTGGCACATATTCAAGACCTTACGCTCCTTCACCTTCCGTTTGACAATGGCCCTGAGATGTTCAGTAATGTGCAGGTCTGGAGGCATGCCTTGGCCAATTCATTAACTTTACCCCCCGACGCTGTAGCATGGCAGTGGCCCTCTTGGAGGTGTTGTTAGGGGTCATCATGTTGGAATACCCTGTTTTCAGGGGGAGTGGATCATGCTGAGTATATCACAGCGCATGTTGACATTCATGGTTCCCTCAATGAACTGAAGCTCCCCAAATAATGCCGGCAACACTCATGCAGCCCCAGACCAGGAGACTCCTAACACCATGCTTGATTGCAGAGGTGGAAGATACAGGTTTACAAAGTAACCAACCTGCCACAGTTTGGCTTTAGCCACAGATGCTTTGACTCAACCGCTCATGGGACCTCATTTATCTTGAGTAGAATCACCTCCGGATAACACCAAATGTGCGGCAGTGTTTTTACTTTCTGGACTTGAATTTTCCACCTCTGCTTAACTCTATTCAAGACACACGTGTCATTGTAATCCTCACCTGTGTCCTTCCTCACGTTCTTGGCACTATCTGAAACAAGTACATTTATTTTTGTCTCATCAGACCACAGGACATGGTTCCAGGAAGCCATGTCTTTTTCAGTCTTTTCACTTAGGGGTGTGCTCCCTTTTGTTGTCGGGGATTAACTATTAATAGCTGTATTTTTAGCTGTTTTGAGAGAACAAAAAATTTACATTGATTTATAACCCGTACACTGATTAAATTTCATTGTGTTAAGTAGGGGTGTGCTCAAAATATCGATGCGGCAATATATCGTTGCGGACCTCATTACAATACACATATCGATATGCAAGCGTCAGAATCGATATTGCTCGTTAACTTAAATAGGCAGTTAACGTTTGCCTTTGCACCTTGCATTGTACCTAAAAAATAAAAACCAGCAGCGTCTTTGAAGTTAATTGCCTTCAATTAACGCATAAAAGCTCACCTGTGATTGGACACTGTGTCTTGCCAAGAAAAAATGAAAGCAGAGGAAGAATATCAACATTTATTTACTTATAAATTTAACGTGGCACGTGTGTCTTAATGTACCAGTTTTCATATATTTTGTTTAAAAGACGAAATTGAATGTGTTACATGAAAAAAAATGCTGTTTTTATTTCCCCAAATATTTCAAATAAGCACATTTTAGAGCTGTAATTTTAATACTTTGATATTTTTACTCGTATCGGCTCATGCCTATTAATAAGTTTTCCCGGTGTGTCTGTGAAAACTGCTTTTTGCTCTGCAGTGCGTACACATTTAGATCAGGCATGCCGCTAGCTGGTAAACCAGAAGAGCTACTAACAAAAACATTTTTGTTATCCAGCATAATAAACATATCCTTTAGGTATACATATGAGTGTTATTATAAAATGCAAGTAAATGAATGTGAAATATCAAGATCCGTATCGCCTTGAAGATCAAGTTTTGGGATACATATGTATCGCGATACGCATCGTATCGTGACCCCTGTATCGTGATACGTATCGTATCGTGTGGTTGGCGGCAATACCCAGCCCGAGTGTTAAGAGTCTTTTTGTCAGTGCTGTTCCATGAAAAAATCTAATGAAATATATGGAGAAATGTGAAGATACTGAGGAAAAAGTATAAAAATAGAAGTTGCCACTTAATTAATGTCTCAGCACCCACATTTTAAGGAGTGTATGCATGCCTCCAAAGAGATGTAACAGGTTCTCTGTCAAGCTCAAATTGGTTGACGTAGTTCAACAGGACAGGTGGCATACCAAACAACCAAGCAGCATTGACGTTGCAGGTACAGCTTGAAATGCTTCAACCTTTCACAGATGTTCACTGGAATTCATTTAGCATGGGTGTGCCATCAATTATGAAGATTTAGCGTCATCTGCATGTTACCGTCATCCAACTTGTTGGGCGTGTTGTTCAGATTTCATCAGGCTAGGGTTGGTCTTTGCATGATTCATCAGGGCAGAACTTAATTGGACTTCACCTCACCTTCACCACCCAATACTTCCGTTGGCGCTGAAATGCTTTCGCTGTGCAACGCTACAGGCCCTCAATGGTATTCAGAGTCTTCGATGGGGATCTTGTGAAATGACGTGAACATTTCTACACATTTTCCTGTGGGCCATTGTAGTAAATTGGTCCCATTTGCTCGCAATATCTCAAAATAAACACAGTACAATGTTTTGTCCTTTTTTTCCCATCTTTAAATCTGATAGTATTGTACATATTGAACTACTCAAAATGTGTATCGGCCCATCTAAGGCAACTTTAAAAAAAAGTAATAAAAAAAAGTTATGTCATTGTTTTATTGTACTTAAACCCCCTCATTTTGTCACCCTCTTTAAATAATGACCATAGCCATATTGTTATCAGTATACTGGCCACCTCTGCTAAAATCAGCGACATCCTTAGTTAAACAGATTATTCAATTCTAGCTGAAATGAAATGAAATGATTAATAAATTAGGGCTGTCAAAGTTAAAGCGTTAACAGATTAATTAATCACAGAAAAATGTCGCATTAATCACATATTAATCGCACTATATTTTTTACTGCACTTGAGCCTTGAACGTAACTGTGGATGGTTACATTGAAGGCTGCGCAGGTCAGTGATTTGGTCAATGCACGGCATTTCCTACGCCTGTTGTTCCAAAATGAGCGGGGTGACTCCAGTTGGTGTGCTCGCTGGTAAATTTCGCTTTAAAAAAACACCCCGACGGGACGTTAGGTAAAACAAAAGTCATTTGCGTTAATTAATTAATAATTGTTGAATTGCACCCAATTGATATGATGCTGTTTTGAGCAATACATGCATGACAAATGACATTCAGATAATAAAATGCATTAATGTCAAAATATTACGGTATTTTGTATTTATTTTATATGACGCAAATACGCAAGTAATTTAGCTGATTAATCGTGATTAATCAAAATTAATAAGTGTGATTAATCAGATTAAAAATTGTAATCGTTTGACAGCACTATAATACATATAAAATAATCAGTATTTGGTTCAGTTATTTTGTGTTTCTCGGGAAAACGATTGAGGAGTGTGATGATTTGAATAACAGAACTGAAATAGCCGTTAATGCTAATATAATATTGTCACTATGCACCTTACGTTGATTCAACAAAAAACAAATTTTAAAAATCATTCCCAAAATGTGGGTAACATGACTCCCCCAGTCAATATACAAATATCATCATATACTGTATAAAGAATAATAAATGAGTGGAGTGCTGTCATTATCGAATATTTTTAGAATCGATTAATCTATCAATTATTGAATCGATTAATCATCTAATCGGCTTCATGTTAATTTTGTATTAAAATGTATTACAAAAGCATTTTCCGCTGATTATTGTTTATTAACCAGCGATTGGTGTTTATTTCGCACTTTGCATTGATATAGTGATTTAAAAAAAAGGGGGAGGGGGTTGATACTGTACTATGTTATTGCTTCAGTGATTGTTTTCAAATGATTACTCAATTACTAAAATACTTGTTGATTAATTTGATCATGGATTTTGTGTCGATTAATCGATTAATTTTAACAGCTCTAAATGAGTGAACTTACTTTTGGCCTTCCCATAACCTGCGCATGTTCTGAATGATGCAACTTCCTGTGGACCTTGTGACTTGGTGAATATTCCAAAATTTTTCAGAGGGGCTGTTAGTTTAAACTATTTGTTTTCTTTCTTTCCTTTTTCTTTAGAAAATAAAGCTAAAAGTATCGATGGGATAAGGGGTAACACAATTGTGTGTGTATAAAAACAAATGTCTAAAAGATTTGAATTATTGTATTTCATGGTAAAGTTGTCTTTTTGCTTTTATAAATAAATGAAATATGATTGAAATGGAAAAAAAAAAGAAGAAAAGTCTAACTTTAGCATGCACAGACAAGACAACAAATGCTATTTTTGTTTAAGTGTTCAAGGTAATGTAATGATTCTTTTAAATTATATTGACTAAATAGGCAGTCAGATAAATGTGCGCAACAGTTTAATGATAATGAAAAAAAAGTTTGAGTTTATTGTGCATTTTTTCCAAGTTGGATGCAATTGGCTCAGATTTGGTGTACATACGGCAGTGCTTCTCAATTATTTTCTGTCATGCCCCCCTCGGAAGAAGAAAACAACTCGCATCCCCCACCACCCCATACGCTTCGTCACATTTACTCGTCTTAGTTTTCGGGCGACTTTCGTTTGTCTCTTTATCTCCGTCTCTCTCCGCCTGTCTTCTCATCCCTGTTAAATATTTTTTTCATGCGGTCCAGAGGGTCTGCTCCACTTCGTGCCTACACTTCATACTCATACTCTGTGCTGTGTGCAAAGCGCGCATGCTCAGTGCAAACAAAACCCCGACACCACCGAGCGAATTCTCCCTGCGCACACTCTGCCAATGAGAGTGCCACTGCCACCTAATGTAGTGGAGGTGCAATTGCACTTTATTCTAAAAAAAAAAAAAAAATCAAAATAAAAAAGCATGTTCCCCCGAGATCAAACGCGCCCCCCTTAACGAAGCCTCGCCCGCCCCACTATTTGAGAAGCACTGACATACGGCAACATCAATCTACTTTCTGTACTGCTTGTCCTAAGTAGAGTCGTGGCTGAGCTGGAGCTTGACTGACATTGAATCGCACTACATGTAATGATTAGCCAATCATTCGTACTCATGGACAAGGACGAGCACTATTACCGAATTGTATTGGACAGGATGGCTTCTTCTTCTTCTCAGCAAAACTTCAGCTGGTTCCTAAACCTGATGTTGTGAGATGTCCCGTCGGGGTACAAAAATTTGTGGCATGGTAGGGGTAGTGGGTATCACAGCTGACTGCAGATGAGAGGAGAGCTTCTCGGATTGAATCTTAAGATGAGGTGTCCATGTGTGGAATTTGCAAATTAACTCCTTCAGGATTATTGAATTATCTGTTGTATTGTAACTACATGACTATTTTCAAATACAGTAAACAATAAGCCCTGTCCTTAAGAATTATATGTTTTTCCCTCAGGTAAAATTCTCTCTGCACTCACTTATCATTCTACTGATTCCAAGGGAGCTATTTAACTAATTAAACAACTACTTCAAAGTACATTTCCTGGTATGCTGTGGCACTACCCCACCCCTGTGGCAGCAATGCATTGTACATGCGCAACTATTTGAAGGAAGTTTGCCGTATATTATGAATACAATTTCATATAAATATTTGTGTTGACCTTCTCTGAGCTGTCTGAATAGGATCGCACATTTTTTTTTCTCTAGCTGCTTTTTATATTAATGTGTTAGAAGCATTTAAACATGAGACCTGTTTTGGTGCAATGAAGCATCAAAAGAAGGTTGCAGGTTGGCTGAGGCTTCACTTGACCAAACAAACAAACAAACAAACAAACAAACAAACAAACAAACCAAAGAAAACACTTGACCAAAAAAAAACAACACAATGACCTTTTGTTTTGAGCCGAATCTTTCACATTCAACGCTTTTGGAAAACGGTCTTGTATTTTATTTTTTTTTTAAAGATCACTTTATAAAAATAGGTGGAGCAGGAACTGGTCCGACGTGTCACCTGACATTGATGCGAGTGACACGTCCAACATTCCAGAATTGCGTCAATCTGCCCTATAAAAGGATCGCTGGTCTTCCTTCACAGCACATCCACTCAGCTTCAAGCATCAGAACTGCAGAGGTAACATGGCACAGCTTTACACCAATGACCATTATTTTCATATCATGAAAACTTTAACATCACGAAACTCAGTTTAACGATACATTTGATATTTTGCTTGTTGACAAGAGACACTTAAATGTTTTTTTCTGTCATTGCACAGATGGCAATTGCTATTCGCTCCGTGTTCCTCCTTTGTGGACTCTTGGCTGGAGCCGTAAGTCCAAATCTCACCTGCTGCCTTTAATAAACATTTATTTAACGACTGTGTTTGACTTGACTGTGTTTGGCTTTATCTGGATTTTTAACAATTTGTTTTCTTCTTCACAGTGGGCTTCTTCATGCCCAGAAGGTTTGTTGCTCTGTTTTATTCTTAAACTTATTTTTGGTTTGACATCAGATTGTGTTGACGTGCTGTTTTCTAACTAAAACAATATTTGTGTTGCAGTGACTTACTGTCCTAAAGGCTGGACTCAGTTGAATGACTGCTGTTTCATATTTGTCGCACAGCAGAGAACTTATATTGATGCGGAGGTATGGAAGACCTTCACAGAGTAGTTGTGATTCAGTGCTTTATAAAATACTGTATCACAGTTCGTGAAATGACATTTGAATGTAATCATAATTATTGAATTTGGGCCGTTGTTATTTTCGCCCATTAGCGAGTGTGCATACTCAAAGGTGGGAATCTGGCCTCCATCCTCGATGCTACGGAAAATGCTTTGGTTTTTGAGCTGATTCGGGCTGAGTTCAATGGTAACCTGGAAGACACCTGGATTGGACTCCATGATGGCATTGAGGTAATACATTGACTAGCACAAAAACTCTCATGCAGCAGTACTGTATCAGTTGTTTTATTCTTGGTTGGAACAGAATTGAGGATCAATTGTATTGTCTTTAGTCATCAACAAGCTCTGTCTGATGTTTTTTTTTCCACCAGATGATGATCTAGAATGACTTTAGACATCGCCACAGAATTGAAAACAATCAAGATGGATTATTTTACAAGTGAGATTTGCATGTGACTTTATTGCAGGAGGGTTACTACCAATGGACAGATGGCTCAGCAGTCGACTTTACTGATTTTGGTCTCAATCAGCCTGATAACTTCAACAATGAAGATTGTGTTGAGATTAATGACACAAGTAAGAATCTTTTTTTTACCCTCACCACTGACCATATTTTGTGATGTAAAATGTTTTTTTGTTAACGTCGCTTTTAGAAAATACAACTTATTCACAGTGAATTCCACCTAATGAGTATGTCATACTGTCATCTCTAACGCTCTCTCTCTTATCCTCTACAGCGGCGGCCTGGAACGATGACGACTGCACCGATGAGAACTACTTCGTTTGCGTCAAAAAGGCCTACCGTCACTAATCAACCCAACCAACATCACATCAGTCTCGAAAAATGTCTTTCCTAATGTCTTGAAAGTCGTCTGAGACAATAGCAAACTTCCAGTTGTATCGATCTATCTTTTATCTTTTACGCAGTTCAATTTCTCTTGATGGCAATCAAATTTGGAAGGTGGAAGGGTTTCTGTAATAAATGAAGGACTCTATCAATGCACCTGTTTGTTTGTTTGTGTGCTTGAGTGTTTACTTTGGACAAACGCTATCGATACAAACACTAATGCCATGAAAAATTGAAAAAACACAAACAGATCAGCAAGCCAACCAGAGGCTCAACGTCATCGCAGCAGTCTACATGCGCACTGGGTGCTCCTTACAAAACTTCACAAACAGATGGACTCGAACGTGCCGCACCAGTCAAACAAGATCCAAAATTAAAGCCCATTGTTGAGGGTCATATCAAGAAAATAAAGTGGATGACACGCACGGACACAAAATTCTAAAAGCTACTGAAAGCAAACATTTTGAAGTGCGAATACAGTTGTTTTTTGTTGTTGTTTTTTTTACAAGTACATACATTATACATCATAAACTAAATTCTACTGATCTGCTGTCGTAAGACTGTAGTAAGAGGGGCTGATTCCGATCTGGTTCATTGTGGCTACTTATTTGTGCAATTACAATTGAGAAAGAGTTGTGGTGAAAGGTGTATGCAACTCCCAATAGGTCAGTACTATCAATATCTGAAAACAAAAAGCTATCATAGTGGAAATTAAGAGGATTAGTGCGGGCATTTCCTTTAACTTTGTATTTATGGGCATACTGCTATTAGTTCAATGTTGTTGTATTCTGTTTTTATAGTTTCCAAAGCTTATAACTATTCCATCTTAGTTTCATTTACATACATACACGTGTATTTCATATTTTTAAAGAAAACTGGGATCTTATAGCTGAAAAATTTGACATGAGAGAGAAAAACTGATATCATTTTTTGATTCTATTCTATGCTATTTGCTAAGTATGTTAAACAAAATACAAAAATGTGTTTGCCTGTAGTTGGTGTAAGGTAACTAATGTATTGCCTGATTTCCTAAAGGTTTGAATGTACAAAAATAGTTGAAAACTTGGTTTGCAAACTGACAAAAGGATGTGAAAGCTTATTTGCTAATGGGGTGCACCCTGCTCACATCTGCCAAGCTCACTAAATTGCCACACAGTTCATTTTGAGTGTTATGGGAGGAGTATATGCATATAGGTGAATTCAGTACTTTTAGCAGTACTGGTGTTGCGTAGGCAAAATGTTTGGGTCTGGGAGAGCTTTTCCGCTGTCTTACAGTAAAAATTCAGGGTGCACTTATCACTATTTTCTGGCGGATCTTGAAAAAGTTTGACCTGCCATGCTATTACCAATCCCGATTTTTAATCCCCCCCTCGCCCCCCTATAAACCAACATCAAAACACCTTCAATGTTCCAATCTTAGTCTTATTGTAACACATGAAACAATACCTGTGAAGCAATGCAAACGAGTTGTTTTTTAACTGTAGTACAATAGTAGAAATTAGAATGTTGCGCTGATGCCATTTGTTTGGAAGGTTCCAACTATTTAACTTTCATCTCTCATATCCACAGTGAAGTTGTGTAGCCCCTTTTACATCATTTGCCAACAGTGTGGGCTGTCTGCTCGAGTGAATGAACACACAATTTAACACCCGCTAATTGGAATTTTCGTAAATCAAGCCCTTAAGAGTGAATATAATATAGATACATGCCAGATATTTCCCCGTCGCCACAGGTGTACCAGAGGAATTATTAGGAAATTTAGTATGTTAGTACATTCACCTTGGTTTTTAACATTATATTATATTCTCGTATACCCATAGCTCACCGACTGTAAAATTGCACGGGCCAGTACCTTTTCTTCGTATCTTCATAACAATTTACTGCTGCAAAAGTATTTTGTCACAATGGCTACTTTTTCCAAGTCATGTACCCCAGATGCTGCATTTTTTTGTTGTTGTTTTTGTTCTTTCATTTATGTATTTATTTATTTATTTATTTATTTATTTATTTTTATCTTAAACTATGTATATTTACTTTTAAGTTGAACAACATGGGTTCAGACTTGTCTCAATATTTTTTTTTTCATTTGTAATTCTCAAATAAATTGTTATTCGGCCAAACGAGTCAATAATTTGTACCTTCCAATATCACACATCTCGATAATACTGTGTGGAGTCCAATTATGGAATACAAATTTGCACTTATTAATTTTGGTCTCTATTCAGATGTAAAATGAAACTCAAGGAAGCTTTGATTTCAAAGTGCGATGTGAAAATGTTTATTCAATGTGTCTGCTGCTGCGGATTTATTTTATTTTGTTTGATAATTTAATTAGGTAAAAGATATGTTTGTTGAGGCTATACACGGCATTGTTTTTCATGTTAATTATTTTATTCTCTTTAGGTGGGGTCTTTAATAAGCCCATAATAGGTTTCTACCTATTCTTCATGTCTTGTATTTTTGCTTTCATATTTGTATTTTTTTTTTTCTTGAAGAATGTGTATACAAACAAGCTAACTAACTAACTGGTCACAGACCTGTCAAATCTAAGCATGTGTTCCACATCAAATTTGGCCTTCAGTGCAGGGCTGTCAAACTCATATGAGCTCAGGGCACCATATGGAGGAAAATATATTACCAAGTGGGCTAGACGGGTAAAATCTTGGTATATAACTTAAAAACAATTGGTGTCAGTTATAAACATATTTTCACTACTCGCAGGCCAGCCCTAAATAGTGTGGCTCAACTGTAAATATATTGTTCCAAAAAATAACACAAATTCAAATGGAACGTGGCAACACTTTGCCCATGTGAGCTCCGGGCGTGCTTATAGATTGTTCCCAGAATGCATTATATGGCGCAGTTAAATATGTGGTTGTGTTACCAGTCGCTGAATGGGTGTCCTATTCAGCACGTTTATGTTTGATTTATAGTGGTCTATGTTTTTATTTTTTATTTTTTATTTTTTCAACAAACCATAACTTTTGGTTGCGTGTAAAATAATGACATCCAGGTCAATTTTGTGTACAAATTGCATTGCTCATCTGAGAATTGCATGTGAAATTACTCATTTATTTGTTTTGATTTTGGACGTCTGATTAATTGGTCCAACATTATTAATTTGGTTGTACTTTTTGCTTCACAAAATCGTCTTACGGGGCAGATTAAACTCATTTGTGGGCCTGATCCAGCCGTGGGCCATACGTTTGAGACCCCTGCTTTAGTGTGTCTAGCACCCTGGGAAGCTGCAACATCACACTTGAAATTTAGATGCAATAGGAATGTTTTTTAATAATTTGCTTGTGGAAGCAAGCTGTATGATGATTTCTGTATGAGTGAAACAACCATTGCAAACAAGTTCATAATAAACATCAGAGTTGGCCGCCATAGTTGTCCTTCAAACTCTGTTTCGACCAGCGCGTCACAACTTTCATTAAACCAAAAATTAATCTAAATATAATGATGATCTTTTTTCGCAAAAGGACACTCACATACTTGACACTAGTAGATCATGATTTTTATTCTCTTAAGATTGTAGCCTTATTTTCTTTATTATTTCCCTAAATTGGCCCTTTAGACGCCCTCACATCAACCCGATTTAGCATACCTGATGAGACAAGTGACAAATGAAACGCAAAGTCATTAGAGGAAGCTGGTCTGGAACACCTGAAGTCATGTAACAAAAAACATGTTAATTGTGGAGCCCAATTATGCCCTAATGAGCTACTGTCACAACATGGGTGAGACTACGCCCCAACAGACAGGCATGCCATGGGAGTTTAATCAGTCAGTACATTTTCAGCAGCGGTTAAGTCAATTAGACAGGGCGAGTGGCATACCAAACAACATTGACGTCATTTTGGGTGTGACTCTAAAATGAAGGTCATTACATTTCAAGGTGTGATGTCGAGTCTTTTAATGGCGTCCGCTCGCGGTCCTCACTCCAACATGGAAATGTTCGTGGCGGATCACACAAAAGAATCAAAACGTTGACATCAAATCACGTGGTCAAACATTTCTTTTTATGAACTGCTGCTGTTCTGCACTCTGCTTAAGATTTGATCGTTGTCCGCACTCATCAACCTCTGATGGCAGCCTCAGAGGCTAACTTATTAGCGAGTCTTCCTATGGCGCTACCTCACTTTAAACCCTCTATTTTAACAGCTTTCCCCCCGGAATCTCTTGTGGGCGTGTTGTCAACATACTCTTCTCTAAAATTCTCACCAGCCCAAGGAGGTGCAAATAATTTGGCATCAAAAAACACTTTGCTGACTAATTCTCTGCTTCAGACTGCACCAAATTACAGCACATGGCTTGGAGGACATCAGGGTGTGACAAGGGAGTGTAGCAAAAAGTCTAAAGAACATTTCCGTGTGCGAAGGAGCACCACCCTTGCCTCTCCAACGCCGCCTCGTCTCACGTTGCATTCCTGACTCTTTCAATCAAGGCAACAGCTCTGAAGCCACTCCTCTCTTTGACGACAAACAAAGAAGAGCCCAAAATGTTGTGAATTAGATTTGGTGGAAAATGTAGTCAAAAGTCAGGTTAGATATAGAGAAGATGATGTTGCATGTATTCTACGGAGGAGCTTTGGATTTTGTGCTTGTGTACATCAATGAGCATTTTGTGAATCAAAAACACTGAGTCCAACAGCACATCCACTTGAAGGGAACCAATGGTCTACGATGCTAAATTAGTCACACCGACGCCTTTTTTGAAGTCCCATTGTTTCTTTGGGGCGGTCGAGAACCCGCCTGATGCGTCACGTGGCATGAGTGACACGTTCAACATTCCAGAGCTGACATATAAAAGGACCGCACGTCGTCACCTTCCACACATCCTCTCAGCATCAAGCATCACGACACCAAAGGTAACATGACACAACTTTACAGCCTACATTTTTCACACTCCCTTCCGTGCAATGAAAGCCTAAACCTGCGACTTTAGTACGCCACATACAAAACCCAACTGATAAGTAAATTAAGTGCGTCATGTGAAGTTTGTTTTTTTTCCCTCTCATTGTGCAGATGGCATTTGCTCTTCGCTCGTTGCTTCTCCTGTGCGGGATCAGTGGACTGTTGACTGGAGTCGTAAGTGAAAATATTATTTACAATATTACAAGAGAGAAACATCCAAGAATTTGTCGAGATTGCTTGATGTCGACAGCTTGCTTACACATAGTGACTTTAGTGAGTGAAATCCATCATGGGTGATTACATTCTAACATTGAACACTTTTTTTGTCTTTACAGTGGTCTTCTGACGTTACAGTCAAAGGTGACTTTAACACTTTGCTTTGAAATATTTCACACTTGTTTGCTGTTATGTAATGTGTGTAAAAATGACTTGTTTTTCAGTTCCTTGCTGTTCAGAGGGCTGGACTCGGTTGAATGACCGCTGTTTCTATGTTGTGGACCAGTTAAGAGATTTTCAAGATGCAGAAGTAAGAAGATATATATATTCATAAATGGTCTCAACACATTTCAAATCCTGACCAAATTTCTTTCCACTGTTTAGGACACCTGTGAAGCTCTAGGAGGGAATCTGGCCTCCATTCTAAGTGCAGTTGAACATGCGGTAGTTCTCGCACTGGTTGACGCTGAGGTTGGAGATGATCAAATTGCCTGGATTGGATACAATGACAGAGCTGTTGTAAGGCTTGAGCTCATACAAACATGAAAGTCCAAGCAGTTATCATGATATGATATCAATACACTTTCAATTGTGACTTCCAGTCTGGAACCTATGTGTGGACCGACGGTTCATCAACCGCTGGCAATCCTGTATTCTTTGAAACCGGCGGTACTACCCCTGAGGACTGTACCGTAACAAATGACGGAACAGATAGTATGTTTTGACTGAGTTTTCATTTCTGTCAGGGAGGAGAACATATGTAGATGTCTAAATCTTTTTACTGTGTTGTTTTTTTCAGCTGAATTCTGGGATGACGAGGACTGCACTTCGACTGTTCCATTTGTTTGTGTCGACGACGTGCACTAAGACGTAACTGCCAACAACACATATTCCCCAACAGCATCTTTCCTGTGGTCTTGATGTCGCCTCTGGGACACTACATGACATCAGCGGTGTCTTTCTGTTTCTGGATATATTGCAAAATGCTTTTCCTTTTCCACTTTTCATGAGTGGTTGATTGCCAAAAGTCAAACCAAATTTTGAAACTTCAAAGCCTTTCTCTTTAATAAAAAGGAATCTGTCTCTGCATCGATGTGCATGTGTGTGTTGTCATGCTCGTTTGCTGTTTTTGGTTCACAGAATGTCACATGCTACACAGATAGAAAAGCAAATATTGACGAATTGGTCCTCAGACACTAAGAACGGAAGGACAAGCGCCAGCCATCTCTTCATATAGGTCAACGGTTTGCACCAAAATTAGATCCCATTGTCTTTCCACAAAATTGGTACAACATGTAACAGCAGATAAAATCGTTATTAGAATATACAGTGAACAACACTACTTGGAAATAAAATAATATTATTCCAGGGACTTAATAAAAAACGAACATTTTTCACATTGTTTAGACAGTTAGCAGTACTGTAGATAGCATTTGTTTGTTTGTTTTTTAAAAATAGTCACTGATTTATACATACACAATATGACTCATACTGTCATGTAAAACTTCATTTAAAAGCAGTTAGAGTTAAAGAGATGTAAAAGCAAGCAAGCACATAAAAAAACTTACTAATAGAGCGTACAATGCAAGAACAAGATTAACAGATAACCGATAAGTAAGCTGCTAATTGTTTGCAAAATTAACTTGAGTACAAAGATACTTCAGAGTCGGGCTGCACGATATTGAAAAAAACATGCGATATGCGATATGGGTGTTGATTATCGCGATATCGATATTATTGCGATATTTAACACATCTCTAAAATTACATTTTCTTTATCTAGTACTGAAATAAATAAGCTTTTAATGATCTAATCTACACAGTTGTAATTGATACTAAATTTACGAGGTTGCAAACATTGAACTTTTTAAACAATTGCTACCATAAACTTGTGAGGAAAAAAAACACAAAAATATATATATTACTCCTAATCAGTTATTTTATTCAAGCATAGCCATGGGTGACAACCATGCAGGGCTTTAAAATGTAACAGGTATTCTGTGAATTAAAAATATAAATTCCCAGTCACACATTGCTCAAACTGAACTCAGTTTTACATATTTTCAATGTTTGTTCAAAAATTGTAAACATCTCAAAACAAGAGCTTAAACATTTATGGTTTACTGTATTATTTAAAATAAAATATTAGAAAATAAAGTGCCCAAGCACGAGTGGTGTTCTCTATATTTAAATAAAAATAAAATCCTGTGTTTAAATGAAATGATGTCTAAAAATTCTTGAAAACAAAGTGCTCATAAATGGTTCCGTTGTGCGACTGGACCTTAGGTCCGTGGTGGTAGCGAAAAATTCCATTTGATGCAGCTGAGCCTTGACAGTCGTTACACATGCGTCGTACATCTGTGGAATGGCCACTTGTGAGAAGTAGGTTCGCGATGGCACCACGTATCTCCGGTCTACGTCCTTCATTAGATCCAAAAAAGCTTCTTTA
Organism: Festucalex cinctus; assembly: GCF_051991245.1. Classification (NCBI taxonomy): domain Eukaryota; kingdom Metazoa; phylum Chordata; class Actinopteri; order Syngnathiformes; family Syngnathidae; genus Festucalex; species Festucalex cinctus. The sequence goes on along the minus strand of NC_135412.1, from coordinate 21,357,642 downwards.
CCCACAGTGCTAATCGGTATCATGCATTTGGCCACAAAACGTGTAGCAGCTGCGGTAATGGCTTTGTAGCGCTTGGAGGTTTTCTCGTAAGGTGTAACGCTCGCAAAACTGTCATTAAATGGTTGTCTGTGTGTTTGCTGTTGTACAACTTGCCTTCGCGTCAGTCGTTTTGGGGGTCTTCGATTTGAATGACTCGTATAGCTTCTTGTGGTTGTACTGCGTGTGGCTGTGTAGATTGGTTGTGTTTCCTCTTGACGTAGCCACTATTCTTCGACATGACTTGCACAGTACTTGCGTCTGTGACAAGTCATCTCTTCTGAAGCCGAAGTAGTCCCATATTGTAGACGTGCTATTTTTTTAGGCACAAGTAGTTCATTGTTTTCGTTCTCGTTCATTTCTTCCTCTCCCGCGTCAGCCATTGCAGCTTCCTCTATCCACGGCTGCGGAGTTGCTCGCTGGTCGCTGTGGGCCGCTCTAGCCAATAGGAGAGCAGTATCTAGGGAGGTGAGTGACGCTATGTATTTAAGGTCGCGTCTGATTGGGTTAACTCAGATAGACGCTAACGTGCAACCAAGCAATAAGAATACGCTAACAATAACAAAGTATTAATTTATTAACTTATCGCACGTCTTTGCGATGGGCCTATCGCGTGTGCCATCATCGCGATAGCGATATTGTTTCGATATATCGTGCAGCCCTACTTCAGAGTCCTACTGTAAGTTTAACATGTACAAATGCATTGAAACATTGTGTAAAGCACCATGAAGCTGATTTTTATTGATATCTTGAGGTCACGCGCATTATCACATCACAAATATGCAACACTACCATAGGAGAGGGGAGGGAGAGCAGTTGCGCACAACTTGAGCCACAACCACAACAGATGGACCAATGTGGCATGTTTATTATTATCGGAAAATTTCTTTATTATCTGGTTTATCTGTTTGATGTCAAATTGGTCGGTAATTGCCGATAATTATCGGCCACTGCGCATTATCGTGCATCCCTAGAAAAGAGACATTTTCATTTTGCTGTGTTTTGTTTTTTCATCTTTCTTCATTCATGTTATTCACCCTGAAAATAAAGTATACCAGCAAATCAGGAGACTGTACAAGTAGAGAGAAAAAACTGCATTTTTTATTTTTATTTTTTTTCCAAGGTTGATTCCAGTTTGGGGCATATTATGCACTGGATTTTACAGTATTCACCTGCGCCTTTCCAACAGAAAGTTCTTATGAATTGCACAATGCACATTCATTCAGTTTTTGTGGCCTCATCTGCGCAGGACGCAGCCTCCCAACGTCCATCTGTGAGAAATAAATATTTCAGTATGATAGCATGTTATTCTGTGCAAACGTTTCCTGATTGCACCTACCGCTTTCATCAGTGTGTACACAGGGCCCAGTTTTATCGGACTCTGTTGCATCAAAATGAGGGAAATCTTGTCCATATGAAGTCCTCATTCTGGAACAAAAAAAGTCATGTTTTAATAATTTCAACTATAGTTAATGGAAACTATCGAGGAAAAACATTGAAAGAACATTTTTGGATATGAAATACAGCAAAATAAGTGGGGAAAAAAAAAAACTGGGACTACATTTGACATTTTTAAAACCAACTAAAACTAACTACAGCTATACCGAAAATGTACTTCATTTTCATCTTTGTCAGTTAATTTAAAACATGAGCTTTCTGAGTTTGTTTTAAAGGTTAAGTTGACCCATTTAAATTTTTTTCTATGCTATTCTATGGTATTCTGGTTTATATGGCCTTAGTGGAATATGAGTTAAAATCCAGCAGTTTTTGCCAATATCAGAGGGCGGCCATATTGCCACTCGCTGTCGACTGAAGATGACATCAATGTTGCTCAGGTCTCAGGCAACGACCAATCACAGCTCATCTTCGGAAAACAGGTGAACTGTGATTGGTCCACTAATTTGATTAATTAACTAATTAAAAGAGACTATGGGCTGTTTTTTGAATAACTGTTTTAAGAGTGCAGTCATAATTGCTGTCTGACGGACACTATGAAATATAATGTGGCCCACCATGAAAATGATGATTAACATCCTACTATTCGAAACACTCGATCCTGTACTCAATCTTTTCATTAAGCTGGTGTCAAGAATGTGTTTGGACGGCAACAATATTTCAATTGAACCCAAGTGACTTGATTCAATCCAACTTTTGTTTTGATCAATGTTTCACCTCGATTGCATCTTGAAGTCCAATCCAGACTTCGTTGTTACCACCCTCCCGAATCAATTCATGAACAATAACATTTTCCAGGGCACTGTGGATGGACACCAGATTTTGACTTGTGGCTCCAGTCAACAGTCCACCGATCCCGCAAAGGATGAACGAGCGAAGAACAAATGTCATCTGCACATTGAAATTAAAAGACACAAGTTTTTAAGAAACCATTTATAGCATCAGTGGAGCATGTCAGCCACTCCTTAGTTTAAGTCTTCTTGAGTTTTTTTTTCTTTTTTTTTTAAGAGAGAGCTCAGTCTTCTTGAGGTTTCTATATCCTCACTTCAAACTGTTGTCATGTGCTACTCATAATTATCATAATTATCTGTGGGGGAAGAGAGGGTCTGATTGCGACATACTTCATGAATGAATTAAGTACCGTAATTTCCGCACTATTTTTTTTACACGCTTTCAACCCTGCGGCTTATACAATGATACGGCTAAGTTATGCATTTTTTCTAACGGCCGCCAGGGGCACTCGAGCAGAAAAGGTCAGAGTGAGACAGGTGGAATATATGTGTTGAGGAAGACGCAAGTTTAATGTGACTTGGCGCTTTGTGCATGGATAAAATTAGCATGAACAGACTCGTGGTGTGAATTGCCTAGTAGCTGACGATTCGATTCGTATCACGATTCATAGGTCACGATTCGATTCAATACCGATTAATCTCGATACGAATTTATAAGACGATTGTTGCACTTTTGTTTTTGCTCAAATTTAGAAAATGCTAATCAGTAAACTTGTAAGATTTATATGAAAATGTATTATTTATCTGAAACTTCAGTCATAACTGTGAGCCACTATAGTCCGGAAATTTTAGTTATGTAATTTATTTTGAAGACCAATTAGCTTTTTGGTTTGATGAACAAATGATTGAACAAATGTCGTTTTGGGGGTCTCATTAAAAGTGATGAATTTGGAAGTATTAGGAACACAATGGGTTCCGAGTGCATATACAATACAATATACAATATGTTATAGAAAAATAGTGTCTTACTGTCTTGACATAAATTTGAAAATAAAAAAAAATTAAAACAATTTTGATGTTTGGGGCCGAAAAATATACAACAAAGCCAGCTGCTCTTTATCGAACAGGACCTCGATTACAGTGGGGAGCGAGGAAATTGATGTACGCATCTGCTGAATAGATTAACCTGTTTAGAACTGTTGAACTGGAACATACAATATATTATTGTATAGAAAATGTTAAGGTTGACCTCTCCTGTCTGGACATAAAACATTGAATCTTTACCACAAAAAAAGAAAAATTGTATCACCATACATTCAGGACTATTACTCAAGTGTTAGGCAACACTGTTAATTGCGCTTCCTGGAACAAAATGCAAGGGTGTGCCATAATTACTCTTAGAGTCTTTGTTCATCTTTTTTTTTTTTTTTTGGCCACAGCACAATTCATCTTGATCATGTTGGAATTGTACCATAAGTTGAAAGAGGTCGTCATATTTGAGGCTACATTTGACCCTCAGTTATACACAACAGTTGGTACGTTACCTGCCGAGACACGACAACTGAGGCATTCCGAATACCCACTAATGGCCAAGAAACCAAACGATCAACAACTGACAAGCCCTCATCTAATTTCAATTAAACATGTCTGAAAAGATGAGGCAACTTGAAAAAGATCTCACTTTACAAACCAACATAAATACTGAGTTTTGTATATGGGCTCCATTATGAAATATTTTTCCGCAAATGATCGTCACTCAGTGGTTGTGATAGTGGAGCGTCCCTCAGGGTAGATGCCGTTAAAGACGCATCATTGGTTGTATTAGTAGTTGTAATGTACTGGTTTATGTCAATTCTGCTGCTTTGTGTTTTTTGTTAGACAAGTTCAACATTAAATATTGTATAACCCGTGACTTAGAGAGCGCGTGTTCTATTGCTGCCCTCAACAGTTTTTGTTCTCAGGTGAAGGCTTATGACTGCCATCTAGTTTTTGTTCTTGTCATTGACATTGTGTTGCGCTCCACTTTTTACTGTGGTTGGTCAAAATTGCCAAATGAAGCTTCACTAACAGTTCACTAGCAGCATCTAATGTGAGAATTTAACTGTGGCAGCAATGGTTGGATGATTGTCAACGTTGGTGTGTGTTTATAATCTGGTACGTTTGAGAGTGGGATTTAGTTTTATTTAAAAAACATTAGTTAGCCACCAAGCATTGACATGAATAGCAAACATCTGCAAGCGAATGAACTGCTCCCCCCTTCCAATCCATCACCACAGCCAAGCTAATAAAAAAACAATCACAGAGCATTTTTGATTTTGCCCCACAAATGTGAGCAGGCGTTATTACCTCACATTATTTTAAGTTGGTTAACTCAAATTTAAAATTTTCCAAAACTTGACTGGTTTCATATACTTCGAAGCTTTGCAGCAACTCAATTATTATAAATGTTAGTTTTAAAACTACTGGATTAAGTGAACAGTAGTCCAAACAATAAGTACACTCTGTACTCACGAGGGTCAAAGGAATGTTGGAGCCCATCTCAGCTGTCAGCAGGCAGGGTACACCCTGAACTGGTTGCGAGCCAATCGCAGGGTACACACAGACACCCTACAGAGTGCTCAATTAACATCCATCCATCCATTTTCTTGACCGCTTATTCCTCACAAGGGTCGCGGGGGCTGCTGGCGCCTATCTCAGCTGGCTCTGGGCAGTAGGCGGGGGACACCCTGGACTGGTTGCCAACCAATCACAGGGCACACAGAGACGAACAACCATCCACACTCACACGCACACCTAGGGACAATTCGGAGCGCCCAATTAACCTGCCATGCATGTCTTTGGAATGTGGGAGGAGACCGGAGTACCCGGAGAAGACCCACACGGGCACGGGGAGAACATGCAAACTCCACCCAGGAAGGTCCGAGCCTGGACTCGAACCGGAGACCTCAGAACTGGGAAGCGGACGTGCTAACCACTCGACTACCGTGCCGCCCGCTCAATTAACATACCATGCATATTTTTCGGAATGTTTGGAGGAAACTGTAGTACCCGGAGAAAACCCACGCATGAACGTGGAGAACATGCAACCTGCAGGCTGAAGGCCTGGATTCATTCTCAAAACCTTTGCACTGGGAGGCATAGACATGCTAACTAGTCAGCCACCATGCCACCTGCTATGAGCATGTTTTTATAATTGAACATAAATTATTATGAATTTATTTAAACCAGGTAAGGAAACTGAGAACAGATGAACATTTTACAATGTAAACTGCAGAGTAAAATAAAGCTAAAACCAAATTGCAAATTAACAAATAAAATATGAAACATAAAACAAAACGTAAAATATTACATTACATACAATGTTTTATTTTTTAGTACTATATAAATACATTTTATCTGCAAATATTACCTTTTTTTGAAACAATAGAAACAAGATATTAATCACAAAATAACTAAATTTGATTAAGTTACAGCTAATTAATGTTTTTAAGTTATCCCTACCAAAAACTAGTGTAGTTCAATTTAATCAAAAACAATTAGTACAAATTACTCATAAAAACATACAAAGTTACACCAATTTAAAAAAGTTAAGTTTGTAGTAGTTTTTTTTTTTTTTTTTTTTTTTTAAATAAAACTTTAGAGTGTTGTGTACCTAATTCATTTGATCATTTTGAAAGTTCGGGTTTACAGAGCCCAGATTGGCAATTTCGCGCAACAACATTGGAAACTGATAACATTCACTGTGCTCCTGCAAATATCGACCCATTATTTTCTTTATTAAATTCTTTTTTTCCACTGTTAATATTGATGGTTAAATGACCATTTTAATTTTAAAAAAAAAATTTTTTTTAGGACTTAGCAATGTGGGCGGTTCCGACAGCTGCCAGCTTCAAGAAACTGAATACGTGGCATACCAACCTATCAGGTGTTTGCACTGCTTGGGTGTGCCATAATTGTCACCCTCCACCCCATTGAATTATCTAAGGTGTGTTATGTGTTGTGACGTTCAAGTAATTAACAGAGAAGCAAAAAATAATATGTCTTTTAACACAGGGGCGCCGCCCTGCTTTTTCAAACCACTCGTCAGGCATGTTCGTTAAAGGTTGATGGCATTCAGGCAACGCCTGTCAGCAGAAAAAAAACTTCAAGAAGTCACGTTGATGCTGCGCTGCTTAATTGTCAACACAAACATTTGACAAAAACAATCAAATCATGATTGTATGTGAGAGACCCTTTTGGGATTGTTGTATTTACTACAATTCCTCCCTCAAATGACTAATTTGCCATTTGGGGCCTCAACATGCAGGTCCCCAAATCGTAAATTATTTGTTTTTCATAATTGTGTTGGTATTAAAAAACTTTCCAAGGTGCACTGCTTGAAAGGTATCCTGTGGAGAGCCCCTATAAATACAATATAAATATGTTCACCAGACATTCAAAAAGGGATGCCTTTTCAGGCATGTTTTGGCCCCTCATGCGTGATTAGTTTATATGAAGAATCAGCAATTCCTAGTATTTGAAAAAACACAAAATTTTGATTTTACGTTTGACAATTATTATTTTTTTTTTTATGAAATGGTTGAAACCTGAGCACCACAGAGTAAAAATGATTTGCTTAAATACCTTTGCAAGCTTGCAAAGGTCAGAAAGGAATGCTCAGATGGAAAACAGTGGACCAAAACGTGTGACAACACGTTGAACGTGATTCATGTGTATGCAAAAATTGTTGACTTTTCAGTCATGTCTGATTCACCAAAAAACGCAATTGAAATGTACTGAACAAGAATAAATCCCTTACATCGCCTTCTGCTCGGTCGCTTTTAGACTGCCAGTCATTCTTTATGCGGTCTAAAAATGTTTTTTGGAAGAAAGAATAGAACATACTTTGAAAATGATGACGCTTCATTAAACTGGGACGGCGGCATACCAAACAGCTGTGTGGATGGGTGTGTCCCTTAATTGAGGAAGTAAGGGTTCATCCACATGTAGATGCCAAGGTGTCTAAGGTGTGTTTTGTACTTAATGAATAATGCTGACGTCACTCAGTTACAATGATCAATTAAGTCGGGAGAACATTTCCTTGTATGAAGGTGCAGCATCCTGCTTCTCATCGTGCGCCTTTTGTTGCATGGAAATCATTTCATTGTGAAAAATTGGAAATTTAACCTATGAAAAGCTTCAAACAATTCCTCCTTGGGGTGTTAAGATCAGGAGATGTCGTAAATATTTACCAACTGTGGATTTTTGAAACCCTTTGAGACTCTGAGACTCTTTTGTGTTTTCGGGTTAACAAAATAAAGTTCTCTAGAAAGTTTCAATTCTCATTTAGATTTCATTTAGGGATCATTTCCCAGGTGCACATCATCATGTGAACAACAACAAAAATTATATGATGCTATATTTGTTTGTTTGTTAAAAAACACACGCACATACAGGCAGCGAACTTGAACGCCTCCCAAAGGTGGTTTGAGAACCCGTCCGATGTGTCATGTGACAAGACGATCGGCGCATTTAACATTCCAGGGCTGCGTCAACCCAGCATATAAAAGGACTGCCTGCTGTCATTGTCAGCATCAAGCGTCACTCACTGCAAAGGTAACTTCACGCAACAACACAGCTGAACGCGAAACCGATTTCTTATCATGAGCCGATTGTAACCCTGATTGATGGTCAAACGCACACATGAACAAGTGTATTCTTCTGTCATTGCACAGATGGCCTCTGCTCTTCGCTCCTTGCTTCTCCTTTGCGGGATTTGTGGACTCATGACCGGAATTGTAAGTCAAAATCTCACTGAGCGACTTTAATAATTCTGTTATTGTGTTTGATCATCGTCAATGATTTGCCATTTTGCTTTCCTTCTCCGCAGTCCTGTCAAACCTTGAAAGGTTGGTGTCAACTTCTCACTTTTTTTGCTTCCTCACCTGCCTTGCCCACATAGTTGGGGAGGCACCAGACTCACCTGTTAACTTTTCTACCTAAATTAAAAGGCTAAAATTGTGTTGCAGGGTACTGTCCTAAAGGTTGGACCCGTCTGAATGATCGCTGCTTCATCTACCTACATGATGAGAGAAGTTTTTATGATGCCGAGGTTGGGAAGACCGTCACACAGTAGCTGCGACGTGATACAGAAACAGCTCATTGCAGTTTTGAACACACTGTTTTTGTTTTTTCACTCCAGAGAGTGTGCAAAGTTCTTGGTGGGAATCTGGCCTCCATCTACAGTGACCTGGAGAACCAAGTGATCATTGAAATCATTCGGGAAGCCGCTGGTACTTTCGAAGACACCTGGATTGGATACGCAGATCCTCTCGAGGTAAAACTCTGATCAGTGTGATTGAATCTTGTCGATTGTGTTCAGTCGAAATATATTTGTCACGTAGAAAGAATGTGTCTCCTCACCAGCTCAAATTGAAAGATGTTAAAAAAAAAATGTTCGGCGTTCAACTTTATAAATGTACTTTGCTTTCAATATATATATATTTTTTACATTACAATCGCCTAATCTTGTTCAACACCTTCCTCCTTTCGAATCTAGTACGATGCCAGACATCAGTTTCACAATGATCCTGTATTATGCTAATAATCTGTGAAAATCAGATGGAACGGCAAACAGTTATCATCTTGTGCTTCATTCACATTTTCTCTTCCAGGAGGGTAACTTCATCTGGACTGATGGCTCTCCTGACAATTACAACGACTTTGCGCCTGGTCAGCCAGATGACGGTTCAGTCGTAGATGATGAGGACTGTGTGGACATTGAGGCTTCAGGTAAAACCCTCATTTCTTTACTTTGTAGAACTGTAAACAAAATTCACTTTTCAAAGGATTTAATGTCATAATTTATTTATTTTTAAACAGATGAACATTGGCACGATGACGTATGTTCAGATCTCAGCCCATTTATTTGTGCCAAGGGAGTGCATGTCAAGAAACACTAATCAGTCCATCATGTCGTCTGTCTTACCTTCTGGATGAGAACAAAATACTTCGGGGATAACTGTCTTGTTTCCAGGTTTATTCACCTATCCCTTTTTCTTCTTCTTCACCATTCAGCTGTTAATGGTTGTGGTCAGTCAAGAAAAGCATTAAGGCTTGTCACTAATAAATGAAGGAACCTGTTTCTGCAATTAAAAATGTGTTTGCGTGATTTTTGCTTTTCTTGAAAATCATTTTTAGTTTTTAGTTTATTCATTTTTTCCTTTCGGACACATTACAGCTTACATCAATCACATCACATCATTTGCAACATTGACATCCGAAAGAAGGGCTGACGGGTAGAAGCCGAAGCTTATTCGAGACCCGTCCCCATCGACCCATTACTATAACGCATCAATCATGTACATTATTTAGAATAGTCATTAATTTTTATCGTTATCCATCCCATACTATCCCAGACACTGCTCACTCAGTTCATCTTGAATGTCCGTGTGTAGATTGTGGCTAGTCCCAGTCATTTGGAACTGGTGAGTCGATCCCCAGACGCCACCAGCAAGCCCACCCCGCCAGGCGAGCAGCCAAGGCAAGCGCAATTCTTCTCTTTCACCAGTAGGGTCTTCGCTGACCACGGATCAGCTTTCACACATGTTGTGCTTTCCAGAGGAGTAGATCGGCTTGCACTCTGCCCATTGCTGTTCAAGCGATTCCAGCCTCGATTCTGGTCAGGTAGCACCACTGGTTGCTAGCACGTTGTCGATAATCATCAAGCGTCGTTGGCTTGAAGATGAAGTAGGGATGAGATTCCGGATGTCGTGTCATGTCTATAGCATTTGTTTTACAGTATATTTCCCACACATGTGATGCATCACATTCAGGGAACACACATCGCACACACACAAAAACATATCGCCGTTAATCTATTTTCAAAGTCTGGCAATTAGTTGAACAAGCAGAATTCCACTTTAATGAAGTGGTGCGGATGTATTGGGCATAGTCATTACTAGGGATGTAACGATAACGGCAATATTGTGATATTGCGATATCAAAACTGCCACAATATCGTATGTCGTCATGCCACGATATGAAAAGCAGCGCATCTGTTAAAAAGACCAGGTTGATTTCCATGTGTGCAGTTCTAGCACCCTCCTGTGGCTAGTTTTTTAGTGCAGTTTAATTTTCACGACACATGTTTTAGCCCTTCTTACGTTTAAAATCCACTATAATCCTCAGGTAAAGGGGAATGTAATATGGTTGTGAACTCAGTCTGTGCGTGCATTAGCAAGTACAGGTGTCAATATGAAGTGTTATTAGAAATTGTAGGTGGTTTATATGCATTGCTGTAATTTACAAAAGCACAATATTGTGCTTTCTTTTAACACTCTTTTTTTTTTTTTTTTTTTACAATATTCTAACCTTTATTCTGATAATTATCGTATTGTGAGCTTCATATCATGATAACATTGTATGATGTTTGGATATGGTTACATCCCAAGTCATTACTCGTCAGTTCCATTGTGTGTGTTTTGGGCGGGCCCATGTCAGCGGCGGCTGGTCTGCTTTGAGAACGTACTGTCTGACACGCAGCGGAGTAGACAAGGAAGATAACAAATAGAAACAACATACGCATGTACATACACGGCATGGGTGGATGCAAGATCCAGAAGTCCAAACATGGGCGCCCCTAAAGCTCTGTTTGCGCTTCTCGAAGTTAGGTGACTTAAAGTGCGTGTTTCACTAAAGTTTAATCATTAGCACCATCTAGTGGTGAAGTAATAATTCATTCAATTATATATATATATATATATATATATATATATAAACACTATTTCTATAATATGCAAAAAATATGTTCTATCACATCAACCTACATTTTTAAAAAATGAAATAGTAGGTCTAGTAATCATTGCTGGAGCATCTATTTTACAAGAGGCTGACATATTTCGCCTCCACCTTCGTGCACGTAGTTAGCTCTGGTGGTCAACCGCTGGGGACTGGAGGTGGTCGCCGTCGACGTGATTCCGACTCCCGTCGCTTGTCACCAACTGCTTTGCTCTCACAAGCTTTTAACTCATTTGCTCCCAAAAACGTATAAATACGTTATATTTTAGCTTTGCTAAGTGGCCCAATAACGTATTTATACGTCATTTGATTTGATTTGATTTTTTTCACAAGAGGCATCAGTAGATTCTGATGCAACTTCCTTATGAAGCGCAATGCTCAAAAGCGATTTTAAAGCAATAAAAATGGCCAGTGGAGGGCAGTAGCACACTAAGAGCTCATCTGGGACCATTAAAAAAAGTGGGAGGGAAAAGTCAAGAAGTGAGAAAGAATACATCGGCGGTGAAAAAAAGAGTGAGGAAAACGTGGAGAAAGATGGAAAGCAACAGGCAAATGACACTGCAAGAGTGTTTTGGAAAGAAAATGACACAATCGTCAAAGAAAGATTCCAAAAAATCTACGAGGGTGAGGAAAAAGTTTACCCCGTCTGCCGAGACACCTTCGGCCACAACAGTCTCGCGTTCCACGCGCGTTTTGCGGAGCTCACGTCGCGTTACTCCTCAGCCCGAGGTTGAATCCAATGACGATGATGATGGAGAAGAAGAAAAAAGTGAGCCAGACCTTGATCCGGACTCATCAGATTACTGTGAGTCCGGCTGACCAGGAGTAGCCGAGAGCCTTCCCCTGACCCACCAACACATGGAGGTAGGTGTTAGCTCAGCTTATCATAGCTTGAACAATCGCGAGTTCATCATATACAATAACGTTAAAATGTGACGTGTATGTGACAGGAAAAGTCCACCGACTCCATCCACCCTGTAGCAAACAACATAATTTCTGGTGATCTCACATAACACTAGCGGTTTTATCCCCAGCGCAAAACAAGGTGATAAAAGCTTCTTCTTTTTTTTACACTTCACATTGCAGCTACACAATATACTGTGTGGTAATTGATTACATCTATAAATTACAGCTAGTGCACCCATCGGCAAACGTCACCACACGTGTTGGCTGGCAGTGCAAGCAAAGGTGAAGTAAAAACATTTTTTTCCACTTTGAACTACAACTACAAATTACGATTTGTAGTAATTGATCATGTTTCAATGAATTACAGGTCATGCAAACATCAGCAAAGGTGTTTCCACACATGTTGGAGGTGCAAAGAAAGGTGAATAGATTTTTTTTTTTTTTTGTCATGATGCAGCAGTATATATGTTTGAAATAACAGTTGTTGTTTATGTATAAATAAATTGTTACTTTGTTATCAAAAGCTCTTTTTGTATTGTTGTTGTTTTGTATTGTTGATGTTATTTTGTAGAAGGAAAGAATTGTTTAGATGTTTGGGATGTCACAAAAGCAAAAAATAGCTGTTTTAAAGTCAAAGTTATGTTTGAAATGTATGCTTTTACAAAAAACTCAATTTCTCTGTTTTTTGGGGGGTTTTTTTAGTCAGAAATTGGGAAATTGATCAAACGAAGCTATTTTCTAATGCTGATTTCTAAAGAACGGAAAAAGTTAGAAAAACACTTTTCTTCTGCTGAAAGGAGAGAGTCTAATCTTTCTTTTGATGGGTTCCATGTTTATATAGAACTGAATTATCTGAATATTCTGTGGGCCTTGCAAGATCAGTCAAAATCCAGTAAAATGGCCGGGAGCGAAGGTGGTTGCTCTACTGAAAATGGCTGGGAGTGAATGAGTTACCGTATTTTCACGACTATAAGGCACACCTAAAAGCCTTCAATTTTTTCAAAAGCTGACCATGCGCATTATAATCCAGTGCGCCTTATATATGGATCAATATTGAGCCACAACAGGTCTCTCTGTCAAGACGCTGTCGGTGACCCTGCACGATCGGTGACGCGCATGTGCAGAAGATTCCGCCATCTTGGATCGCGAGCTAATACTAATACTTTGCCTCAGAGAAAATAATAAAACAGCTGTTTATTTATTTTGGGAGTGAATGGAGTTGTCAGAAAGCTGGTTTGTAATCTATTAATAAAGTTTGACTGACCTATCTGACTGTTTTGTTGACATTCCCTTTAGCGCAGCACCATCTAATGGATGCATAACGTAACCCCAGCCTCTACTGTAGTGCCTTATATATGGAAAAAGTTTTAAAATATGTCATTCATTGAAGGTGCGCCTTATAATGCGGTGCGCCTTATAGTGCGGAAAATACGGGTAATAGTTTTTTCCCGTTTTTTTTTTTTTTTTTGCTGGCTTATCTCGCGAGCTGCTTTTAGCGTTGCTCACCGGTCTTCACACCGGGTGCCAAGTCGCCGTCGCTCGCCAAGGGGTTTGTTCGCTCACGCAAAATAAAGATTTGGTGGTAGGCTCGCGACGTGTGGTCTCTCTGAGCCACCGTAGTGTGCATGATTCAAAATGCATGCGCTTTAGTTTCATTCTATGATTTAGCAACATCTAGTGGTCAGCTATTACACACCATCACTTTAACTTAACACGTTTTTCCATTATTAGTAGACAAAGTGGTATCAAATGTATAGTGATAACTTGAGAAGTACTGTAAATTTGATTTAGAAGACTTCTGTGCAAGTAGAAATTTGATAAATGTGAATTTGTGCCATTTGATGTCCAGGGGGAGGGGCTAAATAAGAGACCCGCCCCCCGATACTGACCGAAAGGTGTAAACTGTACAACACTGTTTTATATGTATATATTGCAATTGATTATAATGCAAATAACTCTCTACTCTGTCATTCCTGTGAAAATTCTAAACATTATAATCACATTTTCAAATACTGTAGCCGCCATGATGGTGCAATATGTTTTGTAGTGTCATTATTTATGATGATCACCACATTTTAACAAAACAGAGTGAAAGGACTTGTTTTGCTGTGAAATAAATCCATCCATCCATCCATTTTCTGAACCGCTTGCACCTCACAAGGGTCGAGGGGGTGCTGGAGCCTATCCCAGCTGGCTATGGGCAGGGTACGCCTTGAACCGATTGCCAGCCAATCGCAGGGCACACAGAGACGAACAACCATCCACACTCACAAGCACACTAGGGACAATTCGGAGCGCCCAATTAACCTGCCATGCATGTCTTTGGAATGTGGGAGGAGACCGGAATACCCGGAGAAGACCCATGCAGGTACAGGGAGAACATGCAAACTCCACCCAGGAAGGCTGGAGCCTGGACTCGAACCCGAGTCCTCAGTACTGGGAGGCGGACGTGCTAACCAATCAACCACTGTGCCGCCCTGAAATAAACCCTTGATTTAGAATAAATAAATAAAAATAAAAGTCCTAATGCTTCAGGAATATTAAGGAACATATAAGATGCTAGTCTGCTACTTGACTCCTGACGATGGCCCTGAGCAAGACACCAACCCGACAGGCAGTCGAGTGTGTGAACTGAAATTCTCAGGCAGTCTTTCTCAAATAATAGAGGCACGGTGCAGCGCCAGTGCAGTGTCGTGTCACCTCCAGGAGCATGTTTATTGTTTGCTGTACTAGAATAAAGTTTAATTGCACATCCGCGACTGGAGGTGGTGGTGGCGCTCTCATTGTCAGAGTGCGCTAGTAGTGTTTTTTTAGTCATAAATCATGAAACTGTTAATTGCATGGATTGGGAAACGGCCATCAAAATGTTAGTGTCAGGTTGATTTTGGAGACAGCACAAATTCTATGTCAGACTAGCAAGTGTTTCCCTACCGAGTTGGAGAGCCGACTTCTGAAGAGGGGTGATAAAAATCTTGACTCAGGGTATTAACTCATTCACTGCCAGTCATTATAGAAAATTTTTACATTTCCAATACTCGCGTGATATTACATTCAATAATTATATATAAACCGAATCTACCAAATAACAGAATAGACTCCCTACTTTTTGTCCCGTCCCGTTCTTTTATAATTGACAGCAGAAAAATGTAGGTTTGCCAAAATACGGCCATTTCTCCCATGGACTCTGAAACTTTTTATTTCCTATAAAATGGGGCAATGATGTCATCTACCGGTGGTCGGGCATCAGTAAAGTTGTTTCCAAGTTTGATATTTACAGTGGAGCATGCTCAGATTCGCCCCCATTTAGCACCGCTCTAAAAAATACAATTGACAAGTATACTTGTCAAAGGCAGTGAATGAGTTAAAGGGATCGTTCTGATTTTTTAACATGAATCTCTATTTCATCCTCACCTTCAGTGTGCGATCATCACTGACTTACCCCTGACAGCGTTCTGTGACACGAGTTCTGGTCCGGTGTTGGACGAGAGGAAAATAGTCCAGCAAGCTGGCTGGGATCATGGAAATAAAGCGTTTTTGTTCGAAAACCAATTTGTGTTCAAAAGAGTGATACATTTGCACACTAAACTCCGCGCAGTGATACAAACAAACAGAAAAGTAGTGCCGGCGGTAATGGCGTCTGCCTTTTTTCAGAAAAGAGTATTGTGATGCAAATGTATCACTCTTTTGAACACAAATTGTTTTTAGAAGAAAAACGCTTTATTTGCGAGACCCCAGCCAGCTTGCTGGACTATTTTCCTCTCGTCCAACACCGGACCAGAACTCGTGTCACAGAACAATGTCAGGGGTAAGTCAGTGCTAATCACACACACTGGAGGTGAGGATGAAATTGAGATTCATGTCAAAAAATCCAAACGATCCCTTTAAGATAGGCCTGTAGGCTACTCATGCGGCACCATTCACCAATTGACGGTGTCTGCAGCGGAAATGGACTTGGACAAGTTACATTGTTGTTGAAAATATAGTAGATTAAGAAAAAATGCAAAAGATAATATTCATATAATATATATTTCAATTTTTTTTTTTTTTTTTTTTTTTTTTAAATCCACATCCTGGTTATTGTTTGACGACTTGTGGTGCGAAAATACCTTTTTATACAAGTCGAATAACACAAAAGATGGACACTAAGTGCTTTGCTTGTATTGATTGCATATTATACACCCATCTTAAAAAAGATAGCGTTATAATTAGAAATTTATTTGTTGAGTATTCATTACAAAAGTTGGATTTTGTTGTAAGTATGCGTCATTAGAAAAGCAATCAATGGCACACCCTCCAAAGCTATTTTTCCATCTGTCTGACAAGTTCATCGAGTCTAGCGATGTACTGTATAGTGATAGACGGAAGGATTTAGTTCAACTTGATAGAAAAAGTTACAGGAAATGTATCTATCCACCTGTTGCCATTCATACAGCAATGGCTCCCTGTGAGTATCATCTTTATATGAAGTCGCAAATTTGCGAGAAAAAAAACTTTATATAGTTGCGAGTTTATAACGTGGCAAATTTGCGAGTTTATAAAGCGACAGATTTGGGAGGAAAACGAAAGAAAGGAAAAAAAGTTGCCAAGAATCTTTGGAAAGTCAACAGATTTAGTGAGAATCTTGAACCTCAATGAGAAGAAAACAGAAGTTATGGTCTTTGGTCCCAGCGGCTCTTCCCATCCTGCCGACTTGGGTCCTCTGGCACAGTATTTGAAGCCAACAGCCTCAAACCTTTACAAACTAATAATCTTAATTCATAATCTCACAATGTAGCTACATCAATAATCATGCCTAGTGGTCCATTATAGGTTTAGTCCACTAGAAGAATTAATGTTGAATAATTTGCAGTGTGGCGACACGGTGGAAGACTGGTTAGCATGTCCACCTCCCAGTACTGAGGGCGCAAGATCAAGTCCAGGCTTCGGCCTTCCTGGGTGGAGATTGCATGTTCTCCCCGTGCTTGCGTGGGACTTCTCCGGGCACTCCGGTCTCCTCCCACATTCCAAAGACATGCATGGCAGGTTAATTGGGCGCTCTGAATTGTTCCTATATGTGCTTGTCTGTGTGGATGGTTGTTCGTCTCTGTGTGCCCTGCGATTGGCTGGCGACCAGTCCAGGGTGTCCCCCGCCTACTGCCCAGAGCCAGCTGAGATAGGCGCCAGCACCCCCCGTGACCCTTGTGAGGAGCAAGCGGTTAAGAAAATGGATGGATGGATGGATGGATGGATGGATGGATGGATAATTTTCAGCACATAGTAGGCTGATTTTGATGGCCTACTTCCTGTTTTCAATCTTCTACTTTCAAATTTACTGTGTAAAATAATTGTGTGACGCCATCGTAGTGGGCCGCCATCTTGGGGCTAACAAGAGTAATTACATCCAAGATTAATGTAGACAAACAAATTATGAGCGTACAAAAAAAAAGTGGCCTAGCAAGACGGCAAACCTGCGATAGACGGCCTTTACGTATACTGTTGTTTTGGGGGTGATACATAGATTGTGCGTTAACGTTTCTACTGAAAGTTGCTTCTACCGTACGAGGAAGTAGTGTGGGTTTTCTTGAACCACCGACCATCTAACACGCCTCTGCTGACGCACATTTTCATGTGGATAACTTCCGCCTCACACATTCTTGCTCATAAGCTGTGGGTGGCAGCTGTGAAATTGTCAACATTTCGTTCTCCCATGACTTCTAAGTTGGACCAAGTTTGCACAGAATCCACCGACTTTGCCAGGTGTTCAGCTTTGAGTGGAACTTAATTGATAACACACCCAGTAATTAGTCTCATAGTTCCTGTTGTACCCAAGCAACAAAGAAAGTATGACACGGCATTAAAATGGTTGCCGGTTAATTGCAAGTTAGATCACAATCCATTCTGAGGTTTGTCGAGTAGACTTTATTAGGTCGACCTTTTATAACCCTTAACAACAACAATATGCATATTGAGGTAATCCATTCTATTTGAACGTGTCAACATCTTAAAACATGAACTTTATAGACAACTGTTGTTCCATTTGAAAAATATTCAACAAGAATTAGGATATGGAATACATAAAAACACTCAACATAGGAATGTATGAATTATGAAGCGTTTGGGTAGTGGGGGGTGGACTGGGACTAGGTTATGGTGCGAAAAGGGTGGCTCGATTACGGTTTTTGGGAGGCAAAGTTATTATAGTTAATGAAAACTAATACAATAACTATAACTAAAATTCAAACAACAAAATGGAGAGGCAATAGGCCCGCACAGCACAGAAAAAATATCCACTGGTGCTTGTGGTGTCAGGAAACCAAAATTGTGGAAAAAAAGGAGAGGTCCACTGCACACAGTTAAGAATTTGTGCACCTCGCCTACTGAAACTACATCTTGTGTTTATAAAGGTAACAATGACTACAGCAAAAATGCCCTTCGTTTTCAGCTTTCTCAATATCTTATTTACATATTTACACAAGACTTGGTGACTTTTAAATCTTGCACCCGACAAACAATCCATACATTTATCTGATCCACAAAAAACAAAACGAAATTAAACATAACTTTGATGAAAAATCCAAAACTATTTATAATCCTGGTGGGAGTTTGTATTTTATTTTGATATTTTTTGCTTGGTGGGTCTTTTTTTGTGGGGGAGGGGTTGGGGGTTGATGCTAATCAGTTAATGTTGATGGATTAGTGAGGGTTAGTGGATCAGGGTTGGAGTTTGGGTAAAAAACAATCAATACTGAATTGATAGACCTGGAGAGTGAAAAGTGCAACACGCATGAACCCTCACCTGTTCTCACAAATGACACTGACTGGCCTAATTGCATCATTACATGAAGGCATTCATAGTCAATGACTCACTTTTCTGCAAGACCAACTTCCCCAAAAATAGAAGCTGTTGATTGAATTTTTAATTATTAAATTGTATGGGTGTGAATTTGGAGACTGAGCTAGCTTGCGTTAAACATACTGAACCCAGCTGGTGTCATGTGACATGGGATGCAACATTCCAAAGACGACCTACCCAAACGTATAAAACGGCTGCTCTTCATCACCTTCACCATCAAGTGTTGAGACTGCAAAGGTAAGATTTTTTTTTTTTCATTTTGCATCAGACTCTGATCACTTTTTTTTTTTTATAATTTGTATACATGCTCAATTGTAAACATGATTTTTAACCACACAAATGCAAACCAGTGGGAAACAATAATCCGAGTCATTCTATCATTTCACAGATGGCTCGTCTTTACCTGTTGATCGTCCTTTGTGGGATCGTTGCGCTGACCCAGGCTGTAAGTACAAATATGACACGGTTCTAATTGACAGTTTTGTGTTTTGCTGTCTGAATTGAACTTCATTCTCGTCTTCTTTGTCATCTTCACAGAGGTCCCAAGACATTGAAAGCAGTAAGTAGCTGTGATTAGTTTCGACTCAAATTTGACATTACTACAAAGTTATTTGAAGTCCAACAATTGCGTTGCAGAAAATCACTGCCCTAAAGGCTGGACTCAGTTGGACAAGTACTGTTACATCTTCCAACGTGATCCCAGGAGCTTTCTGGATGCAGAGGTATGCAAGACTTCCATAAACTAGTGCTGACAGCTTACAACTATTATAATGCCTGTTAATGCCTACATTCATTTTCTTGTTAACCTCGTGACACTGTTTAAATACTGATCATTTGCCAATCGACCCCATCCACTGACCCCACCCCCAATCAGAAAGTCTGCAACCTTCTCCACGGGAATCTGGTCTCGATCAACAGTCTCAAGGAACACGCGCTCGTTGTCGAGCTGATCCGGGAGGGGGCTGGTGAGGTCGTCGACACCTGGATTGGACTCCACGATGCAATTGAGGTGAAACATTGAGCAGTGCAAAAGTTCTGATTGACACATAGAAAATGACAAACTTCCACACTCCATCTTGTCAGCAACTTAAAGGAAGGAAGTGCTTTCGCCATAGCGTTTATCAGTTCATGGGAGGAGAAACTAGCGCCTTGGAACATGTCCGCAAGAGGCACTTAGAGGCAGGGTTATTATAGTTTTGGAATTTTCGTTTGTTAGTTTTTATTTCATTTTGAGTTGTTTTTTTTAAGTTAGTTTTCAGGGTGGTTCTGTTAGTTTTTATTCGTTTTTGTTTTCTAAAAAAATACTTTGTTATATCCATCCATCCATCCATTTTCCTAACCGCTTACGCCTCACAAGGATCGCGGCGGTGCCGGAAACTATCTCAGCTGGCTTCGGATAGTTGGTTGGCAGCCAATTGCAGTGCTTAGTTTTAGTTAGTTTCAGTATTAGTTATCTTTTGTTGTTGTTGTTTTAAATGTGTATTACTTGTGCGCAATACAGTATTTAATAAACACCATTGTAAAATAAAAAAAAGTAACACGATTTTTACCCAGTGTTGCATTTCGGCTGAGTTAAATGAAAAAAGCAGGCGAAACCGAGCCATTGGAGCCAAAAGTTAAGCGGGCAGATTTGTCGCCTCGGAGTGATGTCATCTGAAGGTGCTTTTCTATTGACTGCTACTAGATGACATCACTTCTGAGTGATAAACGTCTTTATTCCAGTTAATATCAAAATAAATATACTTCAAATCATATTTAAAATCCGCCCCAAAGGCTCATATATATTAAATTAATTAACAAAGACTAAAACGAAGGACATTTTTGCTACAATCATAGTTTTAGTTGGTTTTATAAACATAAAATGTCATTTCAGTTAGTTTTAGTTTTTTAAAAAGCATTTTTATTTTATTTCTGTGATGACTCGATTGAGTCGATAAAGAATAGATCCCAAAAACGCAGGCTCAGAGGAGGAAAACAATCTCGTTTTATTCCTTTTGACGAACCGATGGAACAAAGCTTGCTCGCAGGCAAGACAACGAGGTTAACAGAAGTGCTCTTGCACACTGGCAAGGAACACGGAGGTAACACAAAACACTTGCAAAAGGCAAGGACGAAATAGAGAACACAAAACACTTGCAAACGGCAAGGAACGCGAACGGAACAAAAAACACTTGCGACAGCAAGGAGGAATAACATAACCAAAACACTTGCAAACGGCAAGGATAACTAACGTAACGAAAAACACTTGCAAAAGGCAAGGACTAGAAAAACTCAAAACACTTGCAACCGGCAAGGACTACTCGAAATGCACACGGAATCAATCAACGCGGAAATACCAACAAAAGACGACGCGGATATAAACACGTGAATACAAACTAAACTAAGGACGACAGCAGATTCAAAAACTTTACCAACAGGAGAACGCGGAGAACACTTGGACACAATGGTGAGCAAATAATAATCCGACAGCTGGCTGTTGCTGGTCGGAGTCCTTTTAAAGTCTTGATTGCAAACATGTTGCAGGTGCGGCGCTGGGGAACGCCCCCCTCGTTACAGGCACTGAAAAAACAAAAGCACAACAGGGCTGAGAACCGAACCATGACAATTTCGTTAACTGAATTGTTTTTTTTTTTTCATTTAAGTTTTAGTTTTTTCGTTCGTTTTCTTTACCTAAAATAATTTTGCTTAGAGGTTGACATGTTAAATAGTCACTGAAAAAAATTCTAACTGATGTCAAATTTATTCAGACATCATAATAACCTCAATTAACAAGCGTTTGTATCGTGTGCTCCATGTTGCTCGCTCAGTCTTGAGGTTGACTTATTATTCAAATGTGACTTTGTCTTATAGGAAGACCACTTCGTATGGACCGATGGCGAAATTGTGAATTTCAGAAATTTTGGTGCTTCCCAGCCTAACAACAATGGTGTAGGGGTCGAAGCAGACTGTGTAGAGATTGAGGCAGATGGTATGTAATGCTTAATAATTATTCTGAAGGAGAATAGTGTGGATCTGGATATTTGATTAAATGTTTTCTCATAGCCTACTGTATGAACATGTACTGATTTTTAATGAGTGAAATTGGCAACTCAACCCTTTTTTGTGTGCTTTCTTACAGATGAGTTGTGGGATGACGATGAGTGCAGTGACGAGAACCCATTTGTGTGCATCAGACCTGTGGAAAAGAAAAAAGATGATTGTCATTAATCAGCCAGCTTTCCGTCATATCGTCTCTTCCCTGGGTGGTATTGTGACCCGTTTGGGGCATTTTGATGGTCCTGACCAGGCTGTTTCAAAATAAAATACCGCCCACGGACTATTAACATCGTTCCTTCATCAAGCTAACTCTCTGACATCTGTGCTATCGTTCAATGCTAATTACTGGGTTATTCACTTGTTAATAATGATTAAGCCAATTTCGATGGGTATCACTTCAATAAATTAGTTTTTCCTCAGCAGATTATGTTTCAGTGTTATTCCTTTCCCTTTGCACCAATGTGAGAGTTTATTACAGAATGGTAGTCGAGCCAATTTCCTTCTTTTGTGACACAACGTGAGAATGGAGGACTCGGGCGCAGGTGAACAGTTGGCCTCAATAGGCTGCAGTTTATTTACAAGTAACAGAAAACACCTCTTACAGAGGGACAAAACGCTGAACAAAAAGAGCTCCAAACTGGAGAGGAGAAAAAGGGCACTCAAAAAAAGGGACAACAAAAGGCGCTCGGCTAGGGAGGAAAAAGAGGGGCAAACTCATGGCGCAAGGCAAGGCAAAAACAAGGACTGTGATACGAGGGCTGTGAGAACGCTTCCATGTACGGGTTGTGACATTGCGGCAAACTGCAGGTGGTGGATGATGGCTTTTATTGACTGAGCAATTGGTGGCAGGTGGAAGCAATCATGGGCGTGGACCAGTAATGAGCTGAGCAGAAGGAAGGGCAAGTGACCAGAGGTGAGAGGGTGGTTAGTAACTTCAACATAAAACAGGAAGGGACTTGACAAAATAAAAGTGAACACTGGCCCGCCTATGGCGGCGTGACAGTACCCCCACCCCCACCCCCCCGTAATGTTATTTTCTAGAGGGGCCGGGAAAGACACCGCAGACACAACATCACAAATCTTATAGCCACGCTTAAGTCCAACATCCACACGTGTGCACACAGACAAAAGAGGCTGGCAAAAAAAAAAAAAAAGGCAAATGGTCCTTATGTTAGCAATGTTCTTATTTCCTTTGCGGTGGAGGGAAGATGGCAAAGAGGATTTAGCCTGATAATACTGTACACAAATACAATGGTTTGACTAAAGCCTGCAAAAGAAGACAAGATGGAATGGTCTTGACAAGTTTTTGTCGCTTCCGTTGTTGATTTATTTTATTTTATTTTTGGTCAGGCTCTGCATTTTGATTGTTTGGTGAATCCCATGCGTGCTGGTCGTATTATTGTATGTATGACACACACCCAAAACAAAAAAAGCCAAATTAAATGAAGTGTCATATACCGTAACATATTGGTAATACTTTTATCAATCACTAGCAATATTCCTATACTTCACATTTATCTTTATGTCTGTATAGAAATATACAAAGACTAGATGGCTCATGCGGTGTGAGCCAGTGTGAAGGGCTGTGAAAACCGCTATACAAATAAAGCTTGCTTACTTATCGGTACTTACTTACTTACTTACTGCCGTCACAGGGCGGCCATCTTGGGACAGGGCTGCTCGAGCACTCGTAACATTACAGTCAATGGAGTGCAGACTTTGAAATACCTACAGCTTTCTCAACTCTCCCAAATTCTCAACCGATTATCATTTTTGTTGATAGATTTGACACAGAGATGACACAAACAACTATGCTGGGGTTTGGGGCTATTCCATCATGCCGGATTAAGGAAAAGCCTGTCTTATTTTGATGAACCCGGCTCATTTTAATCACAGTTCCGTTCCATCACGGTAAAATTTGTGCCATGCACGTCATTTTAGTCTTTTAACAATTGGATAAAAACTGTAAAGTTACTGTAAAAAATGAACAAATAAATACAAAAAAAACATTTATAAAAATTAAATTAAATAAATCGCCGAGTTCAGGGGTAGGCAACCCTGGTCCCAGAGAGCCGCAGTCCTGTGTGTTTTAGATGTCTCCCTCCTGATGAGTTGATCATTTGAATCAAATAGAATTCTAATCAAATTTGAATAGGTCCAGGGTTGCTTTCTTCATGAAACATCCCAAAAGTCTGCGGAAGGAATGACAAGTTTGCTCCATACAGTAAAAGGCTCGATTCATTCGTGACCGACACATCACTAGACACAAGCATGGTCTCCCAGGCGGAAAAGCTTGGGAGACAGCTTACATGACCGGATTTGAGAAATTAATGGCAGTGGTGGGTCCAGGGTTGCCTATCCCTGGCCTAATTGGATCTGATCAGCAAATTTCATCAACATTGTAGGCAATATTCTCGTATGATGATGTTTAAACCCATTCTCTTCTTGGAAGGCCTCCCTGACCCTCATCATCAATCTATGGTTGATGACATTATCAAATATCCATCCATCCATCCATTTTCTTGACCGCTTATTCCTCACAAGGGTCGCGGGGGGTGCTGGCGCCTATCTCAGCTGGCTCTGGGCAGTAGGCGGGGGACACCCTGGACCGGTTGCCAGCCAATCGCAGCATTATCAAATAGTGTTGCACAACTTTTATTTGACAAATATGTTCCTCTTTTTCTTTGAGGACGTTCTCCTCGTATTTCAGTTCTTCCTCAACCTCTACCTCCTGCTCGTCCTCCACAGATTCCCCCATCACACTCTCTTTTCTTCCTATGACTTCTTCCATTTTGGTTGAAAGCAGGTGAACTTACTAAAATAATTGAGAAGCACTGGTCTAAAAAGACTCGGTTCCCATCGTTCACATTGAAGAGCCATTCAAAAGATTTGATTCGTTCGTGAATGTCACATCACTAGTACGTTTTAAACATACTGCAGAGGGAGCATTAATGCACTCACGCCGTGCGAGCATTGTTTTTGTTTTTTTTACCAGCACGCACTTGAAAGTTGCCCGCATATGCAAGTGAAATGCTCCCACGTAAGGAAATTTATGCTACAGACCTAACCTGCCCCGGAGCAGGTTAACTGTCAAGCGTAGTTTAGATGTGTGTCCAAAAAAAAAAAAAAAAAAAAGTCAAAAGACTCTTATGTAACGTGGATTTATGCGCTTGTGTAGCACCTGAAATACTATATTTTCTCTTAAATGACATTGTGTTTGATTAATGACAATTATGCACATTTAGTTTATTAGATGTAATTTAGCACACTACCCTAGAGGCCAGCGTCGAGTTTTGGTTTTGAAAGGATGGTTAGCTAAGTGTACCAGAGAATAAAAATTTCCCATGCACCCCCCTACCCGTCTCCAGACACCATCTCTTTTCCAGCCGTACTGTGTCCAGTGTTTGGAAATACAACCATTATTTTTTTTATTTTGTGGCGACCAAAGATTCGAAAAACATTGACAACTTCTTGAAACACCTTGAAAATAGACACAGCACGGTAAAGAAAAGAGAAGAGGAAAAAAAAAACAACTGCTTACGTTGAAAGTACAAAGTAAGACTTTGGGGGAGATGGATGCAATTATTGAGGTCCAGAAGAAAAAAAGTCATGTCAACTAATAAGGAACTGGATTCTTTGACAGGGAGTATTAAGTAAATACTTTTTCAAGCAAGTAACTTGCATAAGTAGTATATTACAAAAATCTCTTCACAGTTGTTCACGCTGCTTCTGAGGTTTCTTGTTGTGTTTTGAATATGTCGAGCACGGTTCTGGATATCATGTGCGCATTTTATTTCATGTGACCATGATTGTGGATGGTATAACAAAGCAATGACTTTGCCGCCATGTTGTTTTTACTTGCTATGTTGCAAAAATAGCACTGACTACAAGAATTAAACATTCTATTTGATTATTATCAAAATTGTATCCAGACTTGATTCCAGGCTACCACGTCGTGGGCCAATTCACATTAAGCCCTAATTAAAAAGGGCGGGCATCGACCCTGTGTGCAAGACGGCCCTGGATGATGGCGATTCGCGTTCTTGACAAGCAGTGTAGTAGGCGTTGTTTGTCACATGCTTGTCGTGACTGAAAAATTATACAAGTAGGTGCAGCAACACACTTGAACGCGCACCTGTGCTGTCAAACCGTACTAGCAGGGATAATTACATTCTAGCACTTGCCAGTGCCTCGTTTTGGTCCAAGACAAGTTTCTCAAAGATGGCTGCCATTGTTGTTTGATAAGTTAATTGTTTGGGTGTGAAAATGGAAACAAGCCAAACATTTTTGTGTTCACTTAAGGAAATGCGTCACACACATGCCCTCGAGTATAATGACAAATCTAGAAATTTCATCAGTTATTTAGTTCCACATTTTTAGAGTACTGGTTAATTTATCTGATATGAATTGAGTTCAAAATCAGTGACGAGGCGAGTGAAAATAGTTATCTCTCTCTTAGTTCTGTTCGCTGCTTTTGGGTCCGCAGCTCCCCATTAACCCAGAGGTGGAAAATTGATGAAGATGGATATTATTTTCCCCAGTTGCCTAATACTTCCTAGTATGACTGGTGCATTACCTTACTGAACGGACAAACCCAACTTGTCTGGCGTGCCATGTGACACAACGTACGTCATTCCAATACAGTAAACCCAACCTATAAAATGTTTACCGGTCGACATTCTCAACATCAAGTGCCCGGACTGACTGCAAAAAGGTAAGATTATACGTCCTATTTTCTTTCCCTCAATCCCATTTTTTAAATCGTACACATGATTTTTAATACAAATCTGAACCACTAGAGAACAATAATACAGAGTCATTATATCATCACACAGATGGCTCGTCTTCACCTGTTGTTCGCCCTCTGTGGGATCATTGCGCTGACCCAAGCCGTAAGTCCAAATATGACCACACGACTCTTTCTCCTTTGATTTTTGCTCTCTGCATTGAACTTTCATCCTAACCTTCATCTTTGTCGTCTTCACAGAGGCACCCCAGCCAAAGAGATGGTAATTAGCATTGATTCAACCCTAATCATATTTCAAATGACAACAGATTTATTTCAAGCACAACATTTGTGTTGCAGATGGAAACTGCCCAAAAGGATGGACTCAGTTGGACAAATACTGTTACATCTACGAACATGACCCGAGGAGCTTTCTAGATGCAGAGGTATGGAAGACTTTCATGCAGTAGTGATGTTAACAGTTTACACCTATTAGAATGCGTCAACGACATTCGTTAGACAATAAACTGACACTGTTTGAATGATAGTCATTTGCTTAACATATTGTTTTTCTCCCCATCAGAGAGTCTGCAACCTTCTCCACGGGAATCTGGTTTCGATCAACAGTCGCAAGGAACACGCGCTCGTTGTCGAGCTGATCCGGGAGGGGGCTGGCGAGGTGGTCGACACCTGGATTGGACTCCACGATACAATTGAGGTGAAACATTGAGCAGTGCAAAAGTTCTGATTGGCTCAAATCACTTTTGTTCACTCAAAGTGCTTTGGTCCCGTCGAAAATGAATGGTTGCTCCAGATTTAATCTTGTCAGCTTACATATAATGAAAGCAGTGGAGAATTGTGTATTCGTCATAGCAGGTTTCGGAGTTCATGGGAGGGGAAACTAGTACCTCTTGCGCCACTTAGAGGTTGACAAGTGTTGCACATTTGCAACAAAGGTTGAAACTGAATTTCAGTTTGTTAAGACATCATAATAACGCGCAATTCTGAGCAAACATTTGTCTTATTCTATCTCATTTTTTAGTTGTGATTTCTTACTGAAATGTGACTTTGTCTTACAGGAAGACGAATTCATTTGGACCGACGGTGAAGTTGTGAATTTCAGAAATTTTGGTGCTACCCAGCCTAACAACGGCGGTGTGGGAGTCGAAGAAGACTGTGTGGAGATTGAGGCAGATGGTTCGTATGCTTAATTATTTTTCGTGTCTCTGGATATTTCTAAAATGTCATTTCATATTGTATTAACATACACTGATATTTAATACAAAACTACATTTCAAAAGTGCTTTACATGTATTTTCTGTGCAAGTGGCAGACTTAACCCTTGTTTGTGTGTTCTCTTGCAGACGAGTTGTGGGATGATGATGAGTGCACTGAGGAAAACCCATTTGTTTGCATCAGACCTGTGGACAAAAAAGATGATTGCCATTAATCATCTGTTTTACCATCATATCGTCTATAATATTATCCTTCCTTAATTATGTTAACTGTTCATTAAAGGGTGATTCACTTGCTAACGATTGCCATCATTTGAGCTTATTTTGATGGGTAACTATCTTTTCAATAAATTTGAACTTTTCTGAGCGCGACAACATGTTTGAGTGTTATTCCTTCACCCCAAGCCCCTGTACCAATTTCAACATGGGTTGTCCATAGAATGGTAGTCAAAAAATAAAACGCCAATTTTTACCTTTTGTTGTTTGATTTCACAAAAGTCCACTGCAAAATATTGCACTCATGTTGATTGTGGCGTAGCGGAAACCGTTATAGGTTACTATTATTTATAAATAATTCTATCTTTACTGGGCGGCACTGTGATCGAGTGGTTAGCACGTCCGCCTCCCAGTTCTGAGGACTCGGGTTCGAGTCCAGGCTCCGGCCTTCCTGGGTGGAGTTTGCATGTTCTCCCCGTGCCCGCGTGGGTCTTCTCCGGGTACTCCGGTCTCCTCCCACATTCCAAAGACATGCATGGCAGGTTGATTGGGCGCTCCGAATTGTCCCTAGGTGTGCTTGTGGGTGTGGATGGTTGTTCGTCTCTGTGGGCCCTGTGATTGGCTGGCAACCAGTTCAGGGTGTGCCCCGCCTACTGCCCGAAGCCAGCTGGGATAGGCTCCAGCACCCCCCGTGACCCTTGTGAGGAATAAGCGGTCAAGAAAATGGATGGATTAATATATCTTTACTGGCATTCATTGATCATCTTCATAATTTAAGGAGGATAGTTGGGGATTTTTGACATGAATCTGGATGGCATCCTCATCTACAGTGGTGTGCATTAGCACTGACTTAGTTTACCCCTGACAGCGTCCTGTGACCCGAGATCTGCTCCGGTTTTGCTCGAGACAAAAGTAGTCCGGTAGTTGGCTGGGGTAATGGAAATAAAGTGTTTTTTTGTTTTTTTTTCGAAAAAACAATGTGTGTTCAAAGTCATACATTTGCATCACAAAACCGCCATTTCTTCCGGGCACTATTTTTCTGTTCGAAACACTGCGTGACGCGAAGCATCCAGCTGTCAGATATGTGCATACCACCGTAATTATAATTTTCAAAATTCATGATAACATGTCTGACTACAGAGACAATGTCTTTAGCTCTAAGCCATGGGGGTATCTTTATGAACCCGAATATATTGATGCTGAAATTCATCGGATGGAATTAGAACGGGCAGAGAGAGAGTCTAATCATGCCACAGATGTGAAACCTTTTAATTGATGAGGAGGCCAACGCGGAGATTATGTCTGCATTACTAATGATAATGACTTTCAAGAAGCCAAAGTTGCCTGAAGGCAATGCCCGTACTCGGAAAATGGTGAAAAGTGTGCAGAGATTCAAAGACATTTTTATTGGTATAGTCCGGGAAATCACGCATCCGCACCATTTTTACATAAAGAGTAATATAATATAGTGTGACGTCTGACAAGAATGCTGCCAGCAGATGTGGTTAGTAATTTCACATTTTGATTTGTCTTCACAAACTAACTTCACAAACTTACACTGCAGTAATTCCCGTCGCAACATGTTCATGTCAAAATTTAGCAGTAATGAATGGAATAATAATGCATATATTTGTGGAGACTGAAGTCAAGTTGTATTTTACAGTTTTAAAAATGTGCAGATTTCACAAGTTACTTTATGTTAAAGATTAGATATCTTAAACGTCTAACAAATGCAATTATGCCATCTAGTGGCAGCTTATAGTTTTTTCCAATTGCTAAAACACTCAAATGACGTGCATAGCACAATTATATAAACTGGCACACAGAGCAAGCCCTCTTCTTAAGTCTCCAAAACTCAAAACACATTTTTCTTTGGCACTTTTTAAATGCACGGAACACGGTTCGCCTGCATAAGACACAACTATCTGACATAAGGCCACATTTTTGCCATTGCAAAACACTGCCACTCAACATGATAATACATGAGCTAATTGGCCAATACATGTGCCGCCTGGTCAAACACCTCAGTGGTTAATTGTTACCACTTCAATCAGGAAGTAAGCGCAATAAAAAAGACCACAGGTGAGCACCTTTTTTTTCCCCCCTACATCAACAATGGAAGTTGTGGCAGAGAGAGGAAGAGGAAGAGAGGGTGAGGACGAGAAGGGGAGTAAGCGGGAGAGGGAGAGCTGCGAGAGGAGTTCATGGCCAAAGAAGACAACAACTTTCAAAAGTGAAATCAAAGCAACCTCAGTTGATCATGTCATCAACCATGCGCTGACAATGCGATGCGAGAGGCTGCATATATAAATATATATATATATATATATATATATATGATGGTGATGTAACTGGATACATGATGACGTCAAATGGGCGGATGAATATTTTTGGCTAGTTGATTTGAACAATTGCGGGGTGATTTTCTCTGAAAAGGGATGATCTACTTAAACGCACTGAACTTGTCTGACTTGTCATGTGACATAATAGATACAACATTCCAGGACACAATTAAAAGGCTCACTCCTGATAAAGGGTTCGATGCAATAAAACATCTAAAAATTATTTTCTCTCTCAATAAATTTTAAATGGCAAACCACCATTTGAAATCTTTTTCAAATTGAACATCCTAATTTAACCAACAAAGACAACTCCATAGTAAATTCATACAGTACATTTTACTCTAAAAAGACTAATATTTCATCTCAGTCTAAACAGAGTACAATTTAAATGTTACCGTTTAGACTGGGACCAAATAGTGCTTTTCAATGTACTCTACGAAATTTGCTGTGTACAAGTGAGTCTCACTATTTTTTACACAAGAGCCACATGTGCAGAGGAAAGTCAATGTATGGAGTCACTATAGCAACAATATACTGTATATTTTTCTTCCAAATAAAAATAGAGACTAACATTAAGTTGAAAAAAAAAAAACCTTAATGTTGGAAAAGCTTAACAATTTATCTCAGTAATGCACTCACGAAATTCCCGATGGCATCCCCCTTTTACACCTACACTGCTTTAATGTCTTAGAAGTGTACAAAAATCGGATTTGAAGATTTATTTCACCTTGAAAATAAATGTCAAAATCCCCCCAGAAAAAAAATTAAATCAATTGGATTCTATTTCTAAAATTGCCCTCCAAAATGTTGTTGGTTACTTTGTTCAGGCCATTTTGGATGTGGATCAGTGTAATAACATATTTCGTGACGCTAATACATATGAACTCTCACCTGTGCTGTCAAACTAATTACATTGTGACATTAAAGAATTTACTTACAGTGGCGCTGTGTTCAATGATGTTTCGCAAAGATGGTTGAAATTCTTTTTTGTGTGTTTGATTGGTTAATGTTTGGGTGTGAAGTTGGACACAAGCCAAATATTTCATACTGAAATACTGAAACATCCATCCAGAACGCCCATTAGTTCACCGGCCATTATATTTTATCCGTCATATTTCTCAGTATTTGTATTCTGATGATGATGTGGTCCACTAATCTGACTTCTGTTCAGGCAGCGTGGTGTCAATTGCCACTCAGTGACTATGTGCATGTGAGTGTAAATGTATTTTTTTCCTTTTTTGTTTGTTTGTTTGTTTGTTTGTTTTTTCTTTGTTTGTATGCACCTTGAGATTAACTGGCGACAAATTCAGGGTTCAGTGTGCTGTTGTTAGCTGGGATCGACTCCAGCTCTTCATCACCCTCAACAGGAGAAGTGATGCGGATTTTACTTTCCCCGCTTGATTGATTTAAAATTTTAATTATGGATGACTAAAACATACTGAACTTGTCTGACGTGTCATGTGACATGGGGTACAACATTCCAAAACTGTCAAGCAAAAGTATAAAATGTCCGCTGGTGGCAATCCGCAGCATCAAGCACCAAGACTGCACAGGTAAGCTTACTCGACTTTATATGCTGCTTTTTTGCCCATCACATTTATCTATTTTTGTCTTGCACATGGCCAGGTGCAAATCACATTTTTAACAAAACAAATCCAAACTAATAGAAAACAATATTACAGACTCATTCTATCATCGCACAGATGGCCGGTCTTCACCTGTTGTTCACCCTTTGTGCGATCGTTGCACTGACCCAAGCCGTAAGTCCAAATATGACCACACGGCTCGACTTGATCATTTTCCGTTTTGCTCTCGGAATTGAACATTATGCGCTTCTTCTTGTCATTTGTCTTGACAGTGTCCAAGCCGATCAGACAGTAAGTAGCTGTTGATGAATTCCTGCTCATATTTAACATTCTACAGAATCATTTGATGGTTTTAACAATTATGTTGCAGACAATCACTGTCCTAAAGGCTGGACTCAGTTGGACAAGTACTGCTACATCTACGAACCTGATCCCAGGACCTTTCTAGATGCAGAGGTATGGAAGACACAGCAGTTGTGTTAACAGTTGACATCTATCAGAATGCCTGTTAGCATCGACTACATTCATTAGCCAATACCAGTGATTGTCAATTCCCAATGCAGTTGATTCCAATGACAGCTAATCAGCAAGCTCTGGAGAAGACTGATAATGATCCTCACCTGCGTTGCAATTGGGAGACATGGAAAACAGGCTGGATAGGGGGCCCCGAGGACCGGAATTGACAATCACTGCAATAAACTGTTTGAATGACGGTCATTTGCTTATCATATTGTTGTGTCCCCCCCCCCCCCATCAGCGAGTCTGCAACATTCTCGGCGGGAATCTGGTCTCGATCAACAGTCGCAAGGAACACGCGCTCGTTGTCGAGCTGATTCGGGAGGGGGCTGGCGAGGTTGTTGACACCTGGATTGGACTCCACGATACAATTGAGGTGAAACATTGACCGGTGCAAAAGTTCTGATTAACACGTCGAAAATGACACACGTCCACACTGCAACTTAAATGAAGGAATTGTAGATTTGTGGTTTCATCATTGCAGTTTTTGGATTTCAGAAAGTAGTGCACTGAAACATGTCCGTTCGATATTTACAGCAAAAATTGAAACTGATGTCAATTCAGTTAGATAACGATACACTCAATTATTTCCCAAACACTTGTCTCATGTGCTCCACATGGCTGGCTCAGTCTTTCTTTGTGATTCGTCACTAAAATGTGAGTTTGTCTGACAGGAAGACCACTTCGTATGGACCGATGGCGAAATTGTGAATTTCAGAAATTTTGGTGCTACCCAGCCTGACAACGGTGGTGTAGGGGTCGAAGAAGACTGTGTAGAGATTGAGGCAGATGGTTTGTATGCTTATTAATTATTCTGAAGGAGAATAGCCTGTCATAAAATGTCTTTTGTGGATATATACTGATGTTTATTGAATGCAAAAACAAAATTTCAAAAGTACTGTATACGCATGATATTTTCTGCAAAAAACTTGTTTGTGTGTTCTCTTGCAGACGAGTTGTGGGATGATGACGAGTGCACTGACAAAAACCCGTTTGTTTGCATCAGACCTGTGGACAAAAAAGATTGTCATTAGTCAGCCGTCTTAGCAAGATATCTTCTCTCTTAATCTAACGTTGACATACTCTCTATAATGTCCTTCAAGTTTGTCATTAGTTCGGCTTATTTTGGTGGTTTAGCCTATCTTTTCAATAAATTGCATTTCTCTGAGCAATATGTCTGAATATTATTCCTTCCCACCGATGCCCCTGGACTAATTTCAATATGTCTTGTTTTAGCATAGAATTGTAGTCAAATAACAAAAAAATTAATAAATAAATACCTGTCATTGTTTTATTTCAGAACGTAAGTCCACTGGAAAATGTTGCACTTATTTTTATTGTAAATGTCTTTCAATACTGTTCTTAAATATATCACATAGCTAAAACCCTTGTTGTTACTATTATTATTTTATCATTATCTTTACTGGTAAATCATCATAATCATATCAGTTTTAAGTCATATAAGCATGACTGGTAAGTAAAGCATACAAATATTTTTATATTTGCCATCCACATTGAGAGCCTTAAAAATTCAAACAAAACAAAACAAAAAAAAGTTAGGTTATTTAGTGCTTTCAGCAAGGAAAAGGTTAGTGCAGCGTAGTTATGGATAAATAAAGATTTTTTGAAGCACCAAACCATTTGGACAAAGTGCTTCAATAATTGATTCAGTTGTTGAAGCTTCAGTTATAGCGCCCTCATATGGCAGAAAAAACAAACTGCAGTGGATTTAAAACATCCATCCATTTGATGAAAATGTATATTGTGTTAGTGATTACATAGTTCTGGGCAAATATGTCATAGTGTATGTGTATTTTTCATAAGTTTGTATGACCTGCTCAGAATTGAAGAGCTGGATAGATTAGGGTTATCCTAACCATATAGAAATACATAATAAATCAATTTCGAAGCATGTTTTGAGCATCAGTGTCAAATTGCCCTCACTAATGCAATGCACTTTTTTGTTTTTTTTTTAATCAGTGTTGAACTATAGTGACCTAACACTGTTTATATGTATCTTTCTTCATCTTTGTTATTAAAAGAAAAAAGAAAAAAAAAGTTTGTCAGCAACAGCAATAATGTTCCTCAGTCAGTTTGACCTGGCAATGCGGGTCAAATTGACCCATTTTAAACTACATTTTGTTTGTTTGATTGTTTGTTTGTTTGTGCCCATCACTTTGGCCAGTAAGAGTGACAGCCGACGCCAATTCAAAATGTTAAATCGGCTGACAACGGCTCAAATGTTACTCTGGTGAACCCTACAGCAGAGCAGATGGTGCATATCGCCAGATTAGTGTATAGAGGCCTTTAAATGCCACACATCTGAATGATGACACCTTCATAATCAGTGTCAAGGTTCCTCCCCAGCTATATGAAATGCTGTTGATCTCAGCTAGGGTGATACGGTATCCCCTGCAATAAATGACTCCAATTCACATGAACGCTCACCTGTGCTGTAAACTGTATATGGGGAATTATTTATGTGGGGAAATACATATAAAACTAACACTCAATCTGTCTTTAAGCTACAAAAAAAAAAACAGCCATACGAGTTATTAATCACTCACATTACATTGAACCAACAAATCTGTTATTAAAGTAAATATTCTCAAATTTCTCAAATGTGTCTTTCTGTTAAAGTGGTTAATCTGTGGAACAATTATGAAACTGAATTGAATTGAAAAACTCACTTGCTATGTTTAAAAGGGGTTTAAATATATAGTGCTATGAAAATATATAAATCAGTTCTAAGTATAATTTTAACATATTGTGATTGTATATGTTTAGGGTTTCTTTTATTTTTACTTTTTCCCGTAAGCGTTTATAACTTATACTAATGTTTGTAAAGTGCATGTTCTGTTTATTTTCCTTTTTTTCCTCTTCATTTGCTTATTTTTTTCTATTTTAATGATATATTATTAAATATAATAACTTATAGTACATTATCATGATAGATGTTAGCTGGGGTAGGACTGGATAACTTCTTGTACTTCTTCCTACTGTTACATTCTGAGGTTTGGCTCCCAATAGCACAGACACAAATAAGATTTTAACTCGTCATTCGCAAAACATCGAAAGGTGTAGAACAAACTTGACTAGACGAGAAACAATAAGAATGCATCGAGAATCACGAGCCGCCAAGCCCCCTTGGGCTTTGGAGCTGCGCCGAGGACAGAGTTAATAATCCGACACACACATTTCTTAGACAGCTACTACAAACAGTGAATCGATCTGATTGGTTGTGACTAATTAAAGGATTAAAGATTGACATCACAAAGCTCCTGACATCACATAGCTGTCACATAACTTAAAACCAGTTGAAACTAGATGCTGTTACATCAATTCCAAACAGACACGTAAGCTGACTGTCATGAACCCAAACTTAACCCTGGCGTAACCCAGACGTAACACATGCTCCCTTTGAACATCTGAATTCTGTTTTTGCTTATAATTCTTTTCATTTTTGGCTTTATTTTCTTTCTTTCACATGTATTTTATAATTTGTATTGCATGCTTGATGGTCAATAAACCAATCAATCAACCAATCAACGATCAATCATACTTTGAGTGGCTTATTTTGTTCCATGGCAAGTTTGTCAAAGAGTGTTGGTTCAGTGACTGTGTGAATGTGAGTGTAAATGGTTGTAGAAACCAAACCATGGTTAGGTGTACTTTTTGCCTGAGGTTAGCTCGGATAGATTCCAGCTCCTCATCACCTTGAAACAAGAGAAGTGATATGGAAAGACGTTATTTTCCCACTTGACTGAGCAAATATCATTCATTGAGTCATGAAGTAAATTATGGGTCTTAAATGCACTGAACTTGTCTGACGTGTCATGTGACATGGGGTACAACATTCCAAGACTGTCAACCTAAAGTATAAAATGTTCGCTGGCGACAGTCCTCGCATCAAACATCAAGACGGCAAAGGTAAGCTTACTCAATTTGATATTCTATTTTTCCCCTAACATTTGTTTTTATTATTACACATGGCCAGTTGTTAACCTGACTTTTAATCACACAAATCCAAACCAATAGAAAACAATATTACAGTCATTCTATCATCGCACAAATGGCTCGTCTCCACCTGTTTGTCGCCTTTTGCGGGATCGTTGCGTTGACCCAAGCCGTAAGTCCAAATATGACGACACAGCTCGGCTTGACCGTTTTCCGCAATTGAACATTTTGCGCTTCTTCTTCATTCTCTTCACAGAGTCCCAGACGTTCAGAAAGTAAGTTGCAGTGATGAAATCCTGCTCATATTTTTCACATTTCAGACAACATAATCATTTGATGCCCAACAATTAAGTTGCAGACAATCACTGTCCTAAAGGATGGACTCAGTTGGACGAATACTGTTACATCTACGAACATGACCCGAGGACCTTTCCCGACGCAGAGGTATGAAAGACTTTCACACAGCAGTTGTGTGCACGATTTATTGTTATTAGAATGACTGATGACATCTACATTCATTAGCTAATAAAACTATTGGCAGTGTTTGAATGATGGTCATTTGCTTATCATATTGTTGTGTCCCCCCCCCATCAGCGAGTCTGCAACATTCTCGGCGGGAATCTGGTCTCGATCAACAGTCGCAAGGAACACGCGCTCGTTGTCGAGCTGATCCGGGAGGGGGCTGGCGAGGTTGTTGACACCTGGATTGGACTCCACGATACAATTGAGGTGAAACATTGACCGGTGCAAAAGTTTCTGATTAACACGTAGAAAATGACACACTAACTTAAAAGGAAAGAAGTGTGGAGTTGTCTTTTTATCTTGAGCATTTTTAGGACTTAAAGAGAAGAGGAAGTAGTGTACTGAAACATGTCCTCTTGCGCCACTAAGTGGTTTAAATGTGTTAAACATTTACAGCTAAGATCGAAACCGATGCCAATTCATTTAGATATCACAATAACACACGCAATTATTATAAAACTTCGTATAAAATCATGTGCTCCACACTGCTGGTTCGGTCTTTAGTTGTGATTCGTCACTAAAATGTGAGTTTGTCTTACAGGAAGACGACTTCTTATGGACCGATGGCAAAATTGTGAATTTCAGAAATTTTGGTGCTACACAGCCTGACAACGGCGGCGTCGGGATCGAAGAAGACTGTGTAGAGATTGAGGCAGATGGTTTGTTAACAATTATTCTGAAAGATAATAGCCCATTATAAAATGTCTTTTCATATTGTATACATACACTGATGTTTATTTAATATAAAAATAACATTTAAAAACTTCTATACACACATATTTTCTTCAAAAGTGGCCCACCTAACACTTGTTTGTGTTCTCTTGCAGACGAGTTGTGGGATGATGACGAGTGCACTGACGAAAACCCGTTTGTTTGCATCAGACCTGTGGACAAAAAAGATTGTCATTAGTCAGCCGTCTTAGCAAGATATCTTCTTTCATCATATATTTCCTTACTCATGCTAACGTTGAGATACTCTCATGATATATTTCAAGGTTTATTACAGGGGTCATTCGCTTTTTAATGATTGTCATTAATTAAGCTTATTTTGGTGGTTTAGCCTATCTTTTCAATAAATTGGTATTTTCTGAGTATAACAATATTTTTGAGTGTTATCGAGCAAAAAGCCCATTTCCACCTTTCATCCATCCATCCATCCATCCATCCATCCATCCATTTTCTTAACCGCTTGCTCCTCACAAGGGTCGCGGAGGTGCTGGAGCCTATCCCAGCCAGTTTCGGGCAGTAGGCAGGGTACACGCTGAACTGTTCGCCAGCCAATCGCAGGGCACACAGAGACGAACAACCACTCCCACTCACAAGCACACCTGGGGACAATTCGGCGCTCCCAATTAACCTGCCACGCATGTCTTTGGAATGTAGGAGGAGCCGGAGTACCCGGAGAAGACCCACGCAGGCACGCAATTTGCCATCCCGGGCAACCTTTTCAATGGTGCTTGTTGATAATTACACATACACCTAATCTTGTTAGCTTTTTCTTTTAACAAATAACACATAAAAATATGACTGGATGTACTTAAAACATTCATGAAAAACAAACTTTACCCTAAGAATCAGTGCTTCTCAATTAATTTTTGCTACACCTGAATCCTCCAAACCAAATCTCAACACGCAACTGCAAAGAATATCATTTGTCTATCAAATTGTTGTAAG
The DNA here is from genome assembly GCF_051991245.1 of Festucalex cinctus. Lineage (NCBI taxonomy): Eukaryota > Metazoa > Chordata > Actinopteri > Syngnathiformes > Syngnathidae > Festucalex > Festucalex cinctus. Next base: position 21,319,094 of record NC_135412.1, on the reverse strand, counting down.
TAAACCTCCACTGCTTATTGTGCTCTCTCTGACAATGAAAGTGCGATTGTAGTGGATGTGTAATTACACTTTATTCCATCCATTTTATTGTCCGCTTCTCCTCACAAGGGTCGCGGGGGTGCTGGAGCCTATCCCAGCTGGCTTCAGGCAGTAGGCGAGGTACACCCTGAATTGGTTGCCAGCCAATCACTGCACTTTATTCTTTTATGCCCCAAAAAAAAAATATTCCCTGGGGTCATGTACATGGAAAGAATTCTCATAACATTATTGGAAGGGAAAAAAGAAGAGGTATATTGAACTGTAACACATATCACTCACAGAAGTCCTTGTAAGCCTCGGGCAGTTCTAGTCAAGTGGGCGGAGCTATTTTAATGAAGTCTCTGCAGAGTTGCTTTAACACTAAATTAATCAAATATGTCAAATAACTCCAACACTAAACACTTTAAAAATAAAAATAAAATAAAAAACTCCAACAATGACCTCCATTTAAATCAATGTTAAAAATACACTTTGGGAGGTTAAAGTAAATATTAAACACCAACATTTTAACTTTTTTTTTTGCTGTGAATGCATATAACAGTCTCTCGAAAGTCAAAACACAAAGTGTAGATATTTGAACTGAAAATGAACATTACATTACATTATCTGACAAGTTTTGAGACAAAAAAGCTAAACCTGAAAATGTAATACATCCTCAATAATTTAATAATTAAAAATATTGTTACATTACCAGTTAGGATTTTTACTAAATTATTGGTGGAATTATTACATTAGTGGGTTTTTATTACATTTTTAATCAAGTTAAGAGGCTCAGGAGGTCAGTCCAGTCGTCCGTCCAGTAAACTGAAAGTCGGCTGTTCAATTCCCGCTCTCCTCGAGTCATGTGTCGTTGTGTTTTTGGACAAGTGATGTAGAAAATATGGATACTATTTTCCCCACTTGATTGAGCAATTGATTGAGCATTGACATATACGTTATGGGCTGTCTTCAATGTACTGAACTTGTCTGACGTGTCATGTGACATGGGGTTGACATTCCAAGACAACATAAAGTATAAAATGTTCTCTTGGCGGCAATCTCAGCATCAAGCATCGAGACTGCAAAGGTAAGCTTACACAACTTTACGTGCTACTTTTTTTTGCCAGTTCTTACACATGGATCCGGATGTAAAACCACACAGATCCAAACCTATCGAAAACAATACGAGAGAATAAGAGTCATTCCATCATCGCACAGATGGCTCGTCTTCACCTGTTGTTCGTCCTTTGTGGGATCGTTGCGCTGACCCAAGCCGTAAGTCCAAATATAACAACGCGACTACGCTTTTGTGTTTTGCTCTCGGAATTGAACTTTGTGCACTTGTTCTTCATTTTATTCACAGGGTCCGAGACATCCAAAAAGTAGTAAGTAACTGTGAAGAAATCGTGTTCCAATATTTAACATTACTACAGAAGTCCAACAATTATGTTGCAGACAATCACTGTCCTAAGGGCTGGACTCAATTGGACAAGTACTGTTACATCTACCAACCTGATCCCAGGACCTTTCGAGATGCAGAGGTATGAAATACTTTGACACAGAAGTTGTGCAGTTGACTGCTATTCGAATTCCTGTTAACGCCTACATTCATTGTCTTGTGAAGCAAGTGAGACTGTTTAAATGCTGATCATTTGCTCATCTGGTGTCTCCCAACCCCCCACACCACCACCACCACCTTTTCGCATCAGAGCGTCTGCAACATTCTCGGCGGGAATCTGGTCTCGATCAACAGTCGCAAGGAACACGCGCTCGTTGTCGAGCTGATCCGGGAGGGGGCTGGCGAGGTGGTCGACACCTGGATTGGACTGCACGATGCAATTCAGGTGATAAAATGGAGTCGCTTGTGTTCAATCACTGGACGTGCTTTGCCACGTCGAAAAGGAATGTGTGCTCCAGCCCCCAAGCAATGTAAAGGAATGAAGTGTAGAATTGTTTTCTGACGTTTATGACTTCATGGGAGGAGAAAGTAGTGCACTGGAGCACATCCTCTAGCGCCACTTAGAGGTGAAAGTTGACACGAGTTAAATATTTACAGCAAAGGAAGAAACTACAACACTCAATTATTAACATTTGTCTGGTGTGCTCCACACTGCTGATTCGGTCTTTAGTTGTGATTCGTGATTCGTTTGTCTTACAGGAAGACGACTTTGTATGGACCGATGGCGAAATTGTGAATTTCAGAAATTTTGGTGCTACCCAGCCTGACAACGGCGGCGTCGGGGTCGAAGAAGACTGTGTAGAGATTGAGGCAGTCGGTTTGTATGCTTAACAATTATTCTGAGGGAGAATAGTCATAAAATGTCTTTTCATTTTGTATACATATACAGATGTTTATTTAATACTATACTATGCACTATACATGCATGATATTTTCTGCGAAAGTGGCCGACCTAACAAAACTTGTTCTCTTGCAGACGAGTTGTGGGATGATGACGAGTGCACTGACGAAAACCCGTTTGTTTGCATCAGACCTGTGGACAAAAAAGATTGTCATTAGTCAGCCATCTTACCAAGATAGCTTCTCTCATAACTAACCTTCCTAAATGTTGATAACGTTGAGATACTCTCTATGATATCCTTCAATGATCATTACAAGGTCATTCACTTGTTCATGATTGTCATTAGTCCGGCTTATTTTGGTGGTTTCATCTTTTCAATAAATTGCATTTCTCTGACCATGACAATATGTTTGAATGGTATTACACCCCCTTCCCCATTTCCCAGCACCATTTCAACATGTATTGTTGAATCCTCCAGCAAGTTCTCCAACAAATCATATGGTAGTTTAAAAAAATAAAAAACATTTTTTTTTTCTTTTTTGCTGTTTTATTTGACAAGGCTATATATATCATAGCTGAAAATCTTACTATTGATATATCATATCTGGTAATTGATCTCCATCATCATCCTTTAAGTTATGGAGTGCATCTTTGTTGGTGAGTAAAGCTTGACAGTGTGCAAAAGTTCGACACTAGATGTCGCTATATTACAGAATGCAACTGAAGCAGTCATGTAATATAATTACCTGCAATTAAAAAAAAATGTGCTGTTGATGTGATAGAACATATGTGAAGCTATGGCAAAATGGTCCTCATGTGCCCCCCCCCAAAAAAAAAATAAAAATAAAAAATAAAAATTACAATGTTAATATATTCTAATTCTACACTTAATTCCCTTTAAAATCATATATAATACATGGATGCACTTCGAAAATTTAGTTACAGCAATTTTAATGTTGAAAGGTTGAAATCCCGAGTTTTGAGAAAAAAATAAAAAACATTTTTTTTTTCTTTTTTGCTGTTTTCTTTCACAAGGCTATATATATCATAGCTGAAAATCTTACTATTGATATATCATATGTTGGTGAGTAAAGCTTGACAGTGTGCAAAAGTTCAACACTAGATGTCGCTATATTACAGAATGCAACTGAAGCAGTCATGTAATATAATTACCTGCAATTAAAAAAAAAATGTTGTGCTGTTGATGTGATAGAACATATGTGAAGCTATGGCAAAATGGTCCTCATGTGCCCCCCCCCCAAAAAAAATAAATAAAATAAAAAATAAAAATTACAATGTTAATATATTCGAATTCTACACTTAATTCCCTTTAAAATCATATATAATACATGGATGCACTTCGAAAATTTTGTTACAGCAATTTTAATGTTGAAAGGTTGAAATCCCGAGTTTTGAGAAAAAAATAAAAAACATTTTTTTTTTCTTTTTTGCTGTTTTCTTTCACAAGGCTATATATATCATAGCTGAAAATCTTACTATTGATATATCATATGTTGGTGAGTAAAGCTTGACAGTGTGCAAAAGTTCAACACTAGATGTCGCTATATTACAGAATGCAACTGAAGCAGTCATGTAATATAATTACCTGCAATTAAAAAAAAATGTTGTGCTGTTGATGTGATAGAACATATGTGAAGCTATGGCAAAATGGTCCTCATGTGCCCCCCCCCAAAAAAAAATAAAAAATAAAAAATAAAAATTACAATGTTAATATATTCGAATTCTACACTTAATTCCCTTTAAAATCATATATAATAGATGGATGCACTTCGAAAATTTACAAAGTTACAGCAATTTTAATGTTGGAAGGTTGAAATCCCGAGTTTTGAGAAAAAAAAAAAAGTTTTGGTACTTGCATATTTCAAATGTCCATAGCAATCAGTACCTTAGGAAAAAATATTGACTTGAATTTTCAGGAACTCTTAAAATATCGCTTGTGTAGAAGCCAATCTTTAGTTCTTTGGTTGCTTTCTTTGACCTCTTCGAAAGGTCAAAGAGGTCAAAGAAAGCAACCAAATAACTAAAGATTGGCCTGTACAACTGGAAAGTCAATTCCAATAACAGATAAGGACATCATCTGAGATTTTAACCCTTTAAAAGTTTCAGAAGTTTGACCTCTCAAGAGATGAAATCAGACTTAACTTTGAAGATCACAAACTCACAATTCATCTTCTGAGGCATCAGCCAAAGTTTGATTATTTTATTGTTGCTCCTTGTGGTGTTTTATTGCACAAATGAGGTCATATTACTGCAGTGGGAAATTTGATTTAATGTTATGTCAATTAAAAGATTATTTATTTATTTTTTTTAGCCATTTGGTGTGATATGAAAGATATGAAAATGTTTTGATATTTTATTTTTTTTAAATTGTATTTTTATTTTTTTTCCTCAACGTAATACATAGGACAGGGGTGTCAAACTCATGTTAGCTCATGGGCCGCATGGAGGAAAAATATATTACCAAGTGGGCTGCATCGGGTAAAATAACGGTATATAACTTAAAAGCAATTGCCGTCATTTATACGCAATTTTCATGGACCAGCCCTAAATTAATTACGGAAAATAATTAAATAATTAGGGCGGCACGGTAGTCGAGTGGTTAGCACGTCCGCTTCCCAGTTCTGAGGTCTCCGGTTCGAGTCCAGGCTCCGGCCTTCCTGGGTGGAGTTTGCATGTTCTCCCCGTGCCTGCGTGGGTCTTCTCCGGGTACTCCGGTCTCCTCCCACATTCCAGAGACATGCATGGCAGGTTAGTTGGGCGCTCCGAATTGTCCCTAGGTGTGCGTGTGAGTGTGGATGGTTGTTCGTCTCTGTGTGCCCTGCGATTGGCTGGCAACCAGTCCAGGGTGTCCCCCGCCTACTGCCCAGAGCCAACTGGGATAGGCGCCAGCAACCTCCGCGACCCTTGTGAGGAATAAGCGGTCAAGAAAATGGATGGATGGAATTAAATAATTAAATATTTTTTGTTTAATAATTAACTAATTAAATTACCCAGCTGTAATCATATTGTTCCGAAAAAAAATAACACAAATGCAAATGGAACGCGACAACACTTTGCCGGTATATGTTCCGGATGTGTTAAATTGACCTGTTTTGCATATATATTGTTCCCAGAATGCATTGCGTGGCGCAGTTATTGATGTTAAAAGGATGCTAATCCTTACTATCCATCCATCCATCCTTATTCCTCACAAGGGTCGCGGGGGCTGCTGGCGCCTATCTCAGCTGGCTCTGGGCAGTAGGCGGGGGACACCCTGGACTGGTTGCCAACCAATCGCAGGGCATAATCCTTACTAGCAATTGATTATTATTATTTATTTTTTTTGTATTTTAACACGTTTGTCAGTCTATGATTTAAATAATAATAATAATACTAAAAATTAGGGATGGGCGAGTACCGATACCAGGTATCGGTATCGGGCCAATACCAGCCTTTTTTCAAGTACTCGAGTACTCATGACGCAGACGAGTACAAGCGACGGATGGCAGAGGGGGAAGACGTTAAGTGAGTCCTCCTTGCCTGTAAGTGGTGCTAGCTTGCAGCAGTTTTTCACCAAAACTTCATCAGTTTGGAAATACTTCAAAATTGTGAATCTTAAACGAAAAGAGCATTTTTGTGTTTTATTTTGAGCGTTAAGACTATTGAAGAGCGACTGTGCTGTTTTTTGTTGTTGTCAAAATTCAAGGAAATATATTTGTTTAAAAATATCTTTTAGTGATTTTTTTTTATTTGTCAAAATGTACTACTGGTATCGGCAGTTGGTGTCGACTCGGTATCTGTGAGTACTGAGGGTCTGAGTATCGGTATCAGTCTGAAAAAAAGTGGTATCGAACATCCCTACTAAAAATAATAATAATAATAATAACGTAAATTTAAGTTGTGTGTAAAATGACATTGAGGACGATTCCTTGTACAAGTTGCATTGCTCATCTGAGGACTGCTTGTGAAATTACAAATGTATATGTTTTGATTATGGCCGGCTGATTAATTAGTCCGACATTACAATTTATTTATTTTTTACTTTACAAAATCATCTCAAGGGCCAGATTAACTCATTCACTGCCAATGACAACTACAGACGTCAAAAATCCAAGCAAACAGCCAGTGTTAATTTAGAAAAAAAATTAAATTAAATTAAATTAAAAATTTTATTAAAAAAAAGAAATTTCAATTTAGTTTTAGTTATAGTCTTTTGACTAAATATAATTAAAGCCTTAGTCATAACTTAGTCACCTGATTGTATTTGAGTTTTAATCCAACTTTAGTCAACAAAAATAAGGAGCAATTTTAGTCGACTAAATTGACTTCTGGAGGTCGAGACCCAGTTTGTGGTCTCAGTAAGACCAAGACCAATCACTATGCACGACGGTAGCACTTAGCAATGAAATTGTTGTCATTGTTGTTATTATAACTAGGAATGAAAACAATGAATAACTAAAACTAAATTCAAATTTCTTGTCAAAATTTGCACTGGCTGTTTGCTTGGATTTTTGACGTCTATAGTCGTCATTGGCAGTGAATGAGTTAAACCCTTTTGCGGGCCTGATCCGGCCCGCGGGCCGTATGTTTGACACCCCTGACATAGGAGCTCAAGTCACTCCAAAATGTGCATTTTGTCTCCATTTTGGGGTGGGTCGCGGGGAGACTCACTTTGGAACGACCATCACTTTCATTTTTTTTATCCTCATATTTTAAATTTTATAGCTCATTTGATTTTACCGATAATTTCATCCCACTTAAAAGAGCATAAAATGAACATTTGTGGTGATATTCTGCGACTCGAGGCAGACGTGTCACATCGAAGCGGTCGACATCAAGGAGTGATCAAAACATTTCAATATGGAGTAATCCAAAAACGATGCCTTTGGTCTCTTGGAGAAAAGCAAACAGTAGGAGGGGCATAGCTCAGGTGGTTTGTCGTGAGTTTGTTCCTCAACCCTTGAGTGACTTATACTTTTTTTTTTTTTTTTCAATTTTTTATTTAACTCTCTCCCTAGGGTATATCTTACCCTACTCTAAAACTGAGTCAATTTTGTCCCTCTCTAAATAGAGTCAAATTTACAGAATTTACTGTATAGGATACTGTGTTATGTCATGCGTCTTCTGTTGACTTTCGTGCCGAATGGTCACATTATGGTGTATTTCAACATTTATTAGTTGCTATGTCCATTTATGTTAGTCATTTGTGAAGTGATGTTTGAGGTTATTATTCAGGCAGGTTTCTCGAGACACGTTGCTAGTCAAAGTCGGCTAATAAACATGTTGACTAACGATGCACTTGTCCTAATAATTACATGTTTTCATACACACTATTAAAATTTTAACTTGTGTGCTGTTGGGAAATGAAAATAGAGGCCTCAAGGAGGCTGTTTTTGGAGAAATCTCAAAATCGACATTATCGACCTCTTGCTCTATTTTGCTCAATTACCGGACTCGTTACTTTCCGACATGTGCACCATTTTGCCGGAGTGGGTCACAAATATATCTTTTGCATATCATTGTAATCTTTTTTTTTTTTTTTTTATTGAGTGAATTATTAGTTCACCACTAGATGGCGCTAAAGACACACACTGTCACTTTAATTTAAAATGCAGTACCGCCCAGAGTCACAAATGGTGCCGCCCTCTGTGGATGGTATACAGTCGTGTACACACAGTTTTAAAAAAAAAGAATAATTTTTACCATTCATTAATCTAGAAGCTAAACATGTCACCCGCTAAATTCTTTGCATACACTAATATATGTTTACCGTATTTTTCGGATTATACGTCGCTCCGGATTATAAATCGAACAAGCCAAAAAATGCATAATTAAGTCGCACTGGAGTATAAGTCGCATTTTGGGGGGAAATTTATTTGGTAAAATCCAACACCAAAAACATACATGTCATCTTGAAAGGCAATTTAAAATAAAAATAAAAGAGAGAACAACAGGCTGAATAAGTGTACGGTATAATAACGTTACATGACTTACATGCCTGGTAATGTCAGTAACGACGTAACATATTAAGAGTTTGCAGCGAGCAGTGACGGGAGGCGGAGGCGGAGTGTTGAAGCACGGAGCCAAAGGCTGGCGTTTTATTGACATCAGCTTCTGAGGTCTTAACTGCAACTCCCCACTCAGCTAGAAGCTAACAGGCTAACTCCCCTTTTCCACATAACAAAACCTTCCCACCTGGAACGATCCATTCGTCATAACAAATGTAACTTTCAGGCACTATATGTATGGCGCATTAATATGGCTTTGTGGCTACAAGAGAAAGCTTTGACTTTTTAACTTAGCACATAAAGTCAAGTTCACGTATTCAAATGTGACCTTTTTGTTCGAACAATTCACCCCAAAGAATTATTTTCCTTTGAACCTATATAGTAACCCCTTCAGACCCACGTTTTTTCTGCTGGGCTTTTTTTTTTTCTTTTTTTCTTTTTTTTTTTCTTTTTTTCTTTTTTTTTTTCTTTTTTTCTTTTTTTTTTTTTATATAAGAACAATATGTAAAAATTTTGGGGTTATCTCAAGTTTTTATTTGTCTCAGTGGACACCAGGATAATATGGCTGTAACGTGTTGTCAACTTACCAAGCTTATGTGTAACACTTTTAACATGAACATCATGCAAATCAACTTAGGATCCAATTATGAACCAGAAGTGTTGACATCACCCAAATTATACTTTTTATTGCTTTAGACACACAAATATGTCATGTCCACTGCAATCATCGATAGGTCTGAAGGGGTTAACAATTGAAAACACGTATTGATGCGTCAAAAAGGTATTGTGCACCTAAGTTGCAATAACATCATGGATGAAGGTTATTTTTTACTGTCTCGTGTCATTAGCTTAATAGCTCCAGTCATTACAGGTTATTAAACAATAATGACACACCTCAGTTGGCATTTGCAAAGGAAAATTCTTTTCAATCTCTTCTCAAGGTATCATCACAATCATGTCAGTCGAGTGCCACATTTTCAGAACATTGTTTTTCAATGACGTGTCAATTCCATGAGCTCACCGTGTCTTTTGTGCTAGTCCAAGTGTCGCAAAAGCGAGCGAGGACCTTCATTGTTAAATTCAGAAAAAGTCGTCAGATGCTTCAGACAGCATAAAATGTGCCGGCTGGAGCAAAGTAGCCACAGAACACAAGCGAGCCAACCACTGCGCTTGACACGTTGGTGTGTTATGAAACCTGAAATTGTCTAATTTGACTTAATTGCTGTGAAGTTATTATTCAATCATTACAAATAATGTATCTTTGGTCATCTGATTCACCATGTGGGAATTTGGTTGAGTAGAGAACTGGGCGCCGGCCAAAAGGCGGGGACCTTGGTGATCCGATCCCTGTCGACAGTAGCTGGCTCACGAGACGTGGAATGTCACCTCGCTGGCTCCAGGAAGGAGCTTGAGCTCGTCTGCGAGACTATAAAGTCCCCAACTAATTGGAGATGCAGAGCCGGTTTCGGTCCAAACAAATTGTGTTGCCATCTTTGACGGTGGGGTGGACTCAATTAAGGTTGGGATCTTTGGTGAAAATAAAGATTTTAATTTTGTCAGAAGCGTGTTTGTGATGTCAGGGAAATATTTTATACACAAATGTCCATTTTTCAAAACAAAAGCCTGTTGCGATCATTGGTTTAAAGAGTTACTCTTGTGGTACAAATCTTTGAATTTTGTGAACACTAAGAAATTGCTTTCTTTGCTGAAGAAATTTAAGTTGTTTTGGTGCCCTTTATTTATTTAGAATATTTGTGTCATTTAATTTAGCCCTGTTGTTGTTAGACATCCTGGATTGGCTTGCAACCATTTCAGGGTGTACCCCGCCTACTACCCAAAGCAAGCTGGGATAGGCTCCTGCACCCCCGTGACCCTTGTGAGGAATAAGCGGTTATAAGGTGTTGGTATACATGCTGCATGGCTCTTTCAGGGTTTTTCCTGGCTCAAATTGAGGCAGATGGGGTATCATCCTGACTATGATGGGTGACTACCGATACCAGGTATCTTATTCTATGGTATCGGTAATCGTGGTGGTGACCAATACCTATTGGCCATTCTCCTAAAGCAATTTTATGTTCAGGGACTAGAAATTAGAAATTATATGAATACAAAATTGCCATAAATTCATGCAATTTTAAGGAAACATAATATTGGGATATATATGCCTTTCTTTAAAAACATCTGACATTTCTGTGGGGGGATTTTATTTATGCTCGAGTTGAGTATCGGTCAGGAAAATAGGTGGTATCGAATATCCCTAATCCTCACCATGCGCCATGATGTGCATGTATCCTGTAAATTAGCTGACTCGTTTAAATTTTTTACAGGCAACATATAATAATTTCATGTTTCAATAATACGAATAATAGTTCCAAAAGACTATGACTATTATCATATTAAAGCATTCATTCATTAAAACCGTTCTGCCATGACATTTACCGAGTGAGAAGTATCGGCAATTGTTTTTTTTGGGTTTTTTTCTCCCCAGAATTCAAAATACAAATTTCGTTGTATGATGTGGCGACATCTTACTCTTTGACTGCCAAAGACGTTTCATGATGATTAGTAAAATTCCAATGAATGGAATGCGATCTTTCATTTCGTAGCCACATTGTATATGTAGTAAAGACAAACAATATTCTTTTTGCCTTGAAAGATGAGTTAAAATGCTCAAAAGCGGCTGGCACTGTGGATTTTTTTGTTTTGTTTTTATAACGCCTGGCAGTCAAAGAGTTAAAGTACAGCCACATTGCTCAGGCTGCAGGTGGCCGCCTCTGAATTTTGTACACAGAAAAAACCCTGCTCTTGATACGGACGTTTGGTTTGAATTGCCAAATGCCTATACGGGGTATATGCCACGGAAGAGGCGGGACGTGATTTTGCACATCCGTTTGGTTCCAGTCCGAGTTGCAAACGCGCAACCGAGGGCCACAAAGTCGGACGCATTTTTGACGCAGCCCACACGTCTCAAACTGAACCGGAAACAAACTGAAGTGCAAAAAAACAGTCCCGCCTCTTCCGTGGCATATATCCCATTGTTTGTAATTGTATGTTCCTTCAATTAAAGAACAAAAACAAAGAGGCGCAACGAGCAAGTGCGGGCACACTTATTGCCCTACGCTCTGTGCCTGTGCATTGGAGTTCACCCAGGGCGTAATGGCAAAATTGCTCCCACCCACCCACACTGTAAAAAGTTTTACCCCTCTTAAAAAAAATGATTTCCAGATATCACATCTAAGATATTTAACTTCACAGAAACTAAATTGAGTGAATTATGACCTGATTATTTCATGTTGACGTAAACAATAATTCTTCACTTGAACCAACATTTTCTTAACATTTCAGTTCCTGAACCAAACTGATGAATTTACTTTTAACTGAATTAACATATTTGCTTTGACATCCCGCGTTTTATAAAGTACCACTGATTGTCAGTGAGCAACAGCAGGTACTTAGGGACCGTTTGGTGATCTAAACCTCCAATTCTAACCCGTAATGCTGAGTGTCAAGCAGGATGGGTTACATTTTCATAGTCGATCGGTATGATCCAGGCGGGGATTGAACCCACAATCTCCCAGTCACAGGGTAGACACTTGACCACTAGTCCACTGAGCTGGTTTAGTTTGATATACAGGACCGTGATAAAGTCCATTATTTTCTGTAATGCAATTAAGCAAACATGCCATACATTCTGGATTCATTACAAATCAACTGAAATATTGCGAGCCTTTTATTGTTTTAATATTATTATGATTTTTTTTTTTTTTTTTATTTGGTCTGAGGAAATATTCTAATATTTTGAGATAGGATATTTGAGTTTTCTTTCTTAAACTGTAACCCATAATCAGCAATATTAAAATAATAAAAAGCTTGCAATATTTCAGTTGATTTGTATTGAATCCAGAATGTATGGCATTTTTGCTTAATTAATTGCATTACAGAAAATAATGGCCTATCACAATATTCTAATTTTCTGAGACAGTCCTGTATATATACAAACACACTTGGTAACAGGCCTACACAATCTAAAGCTGTAATTAATCATTATCATATCAAAGACTGCTTTCTGAAATCAGTGTTGACCCTCAAACTACCAAATCCTAAACACTCACACAAAGGCCAACAATATAGCACAGCCTTAAATAGCTAAATATACAGTACAATGCCATTAAAAAAATAAAATAAAATAAAATACATTCACTCACACATACATACAAACATGGTCTCCCAGGTGGGGAGCAAACCCACGCCATATGCATCACAGGAAAGGGGCTGTAACCACTCCTCCACCCCAGCACCCGTGTATGATGCCATGGTGGTACTGATGTGCCGTCATTTTCAATGCATATGCGCAAGTCCATTTGACTCAAACTAAATATATAACCCAGAGGGCTTGAAGACAAGAAATTTAATTGGAAGGAACTCAAGTACTTTATTTTGTGTCCTTTGGACGTATTTTTAGTTCCATCGAAATCAAAATTAATGTCTGTCAATGCAAAATAAAGTTTTCACAATCAAATCAATGCATTTATCCTGTTTTGAATGGATATTCTTACTTTCAATGATGTGCTGTTTGCAACCACTTTTACAGTGCATGTACTACATAACAAGCTTCACATGAGAACAAAAGCGAGTTTTGATTCTTAACAGCTTGTATGAGCTTTTCTTTGTATGTATCGTGACGTAATTGTCTTAGTTATGGTTCAGTTACTGTCACATTTCGAATTAACCTGCTTAAAATTGCATTTTTTTTTTCATTTGTTTGTTTGTTTTTGTCTGTGTGGATGATCTTTTATTCAGGTTATGGTAATTCACAAAGTTGAAGAAAGAAAACTGAAATCTTCTTTTTTGAATTTGTTATGGGTTGTTTTGTTTGTGAGGCAATTATGCAATTAGAAGAAGATTAAAAAGGGGTTTGGCTAATGACTCTTTGACGTAGCGCTAGTGTGATTAGTATGATAGCTCCAGTCATTTGAGGTTAGAGGACAATAGTGAAGGTAATCACAGTGCACACCTTTGTTTAGCGTACATGGAAAATTCTTTTCAATTTTTTCTCATGGTGTCATCACAAACCTTGCAAGGCTTGAGTGGCACCATTTTCGCAACGTTTGTTATTATCTATAGGCCCACCGCCTATCCTGGTGTAGTGTGTCCTATTTTCTGTATAGTTTCCCCACTTTAAAGTTAAGATCAAGTGCAAATATCGAACAAAGAGGATCCTGCGCCTTACATGCGCATCAGCAACAAGACAAGGCTTTGAGCAAGACTCTTTGCGAGCAGGTAGCATGCAGGCTAATCCATTCAGCAGTCAGGATGTTTTGTTTTGGGTTTTTTTGTTTTTTTTGAGCCAGGAGTATTTTATTTACCACTCTTTTACTAGACCAAAGTGTGCAATAAGTTATAAACAACCCAAATTGAACCAATGGCTACTTTAAAACGCAAGATTCTCATTCAAGTCAGCCAAAAATGTAACTTTTATGTAGTTAGTATGAACAGCTTGTTGATTCTAATACGTTTTCAAATCATTGAATGTCAGGCTTTGTAAAATGCTTTGGATGCCGTATGGTGGAGATAAAACGCGATATAAGTTCTCCATTTACTATTTAGGTCAAATTTTGTTCTATTTGTTTTTTCCCCGACAATTAAAATTAAAATTCGGTTTGCTGACGTTGGCATGATTAGTGGATGGCTATTTTATCAGCAATTCTAGTTGTCTGCGTTTAAAATGGTACATTGTTGCTGCATCGTTGGCTGTTCGAACAAAGCCAAGGGGGAAAATGGTCGGCCTTTCTTCCGAATTCCGAAAATAATTAGGAACCAGGGCCTGGAGACAGAGGAGTGCGGACTCCGGAGGGAAGTCGTTACTTTGGGCTCGTGTGTGCAGCCATCACTTTGTGAGCGGTAAGCTTGTTTACCTTTATTTAATGCATGAGGATTAATAACGTTTCGACCGCCCATATATGGGCAAGTTGCTTATGTTTTGGATTCATGAGCAAGCAAGTTCGGTAGTACAAGCTGGCTAGCGGACGTTAGCCGAAAGCTAACATCGAACATTTTCACCCAAGTAGTGCCAGTGCAAAGTGTTTACTGCTGAAATTGGATTGATTAGTCTTGGGCTCTTAATGCCGATGACATGTTTTTTGGTGGCAAAATGTAAACTTGGAAAAAAAGAGACAGAAGGGGGTGATGCAAGAAAACAGACCCCCGGGGGTGATGCAAGAAAACAGACCCCCGGTAGCCTACACATCATGCTAAAGAACTTATTCACGGCCACCCTACTGCGGCAAAATAACCAGTCTTTCCATATTTTATTTGTTTATATATTTGTTTATTTTAACAGGTCGCCCTGCGCCCGTTTTTCTGTCCAATCATCCCGACTGGGCTCCAACATTAAAGTTGGGTCCCAAGTTACAACATCTATGTCTCAGCCCAGTCGGTGCCAAGATATGAACGTGCACAGGAGAGACAAGCAAAGAAAAGACGACTCGAAGTGGCAGAGTTTGTTGCAGTTATGCAGCCAGATGGCTCCAGTAACCTGTACCCTCAAGTACTGCTGACATCATTGACTCTGGTATGCCACTCAGAATTCATTACATGATATATTGTATGCATGAGTGAATGTATGTGTTTGTTTGTGTGTGTACACGCACCTTATATTTTAGAGACATTTGGAAGTGTTTGTAGAAATAAGTATTTGCCTGTAGCAATGTTCATACATTAAAAAATGCAACAAAATGTGTACATTTCTTTTACACTGACAAAAAAACTATACTACTGTACTATATTAAACCTTTTACTGGTACCGTATTTTTTTGTGATCTTTTTTTTATTTTTATTATTTCTTTAGTGATCTCATGCCACACCGACTTGATTGCCAATGACATGATGGAAACGAAGGCGAGCATCAAAGTATTGGAGGAGGACAACATGCGACTGTTTGTTTGGCGCTAATAAAGGCAGCGATTATACAAATTCTATTGTTGGGTTTGTTTACAAAGCTATACATAATACAAATGACAGGATTTGACTCAATGTGCAATATGGTCCCTCTTAAAGTAATGGCATAAATCTCTATTATTTCTAAAAGCACAAAAAATGAAGTGAATAATGATTAGATGTAGTAATTTCAGGGATAAAATTGAACTGTTAATTAATGTAGTTTATTTTAGCACAGGTGCCTACCATCCTGAGATGACGGTATGATGTAATGTTGATGGGGTACGCAATGACTTTCATTATGCTATGTACAGAGGAAAAAGTTGCTCTCTTTTAAATTTGTTTAATGTAAGACAAGTACCAGTACTGTGTTACAGTTTTCCCAATAATCCTTGTTTCACAAAACCACTGTCCTTTTGGCAGTCTAGATTGGCACACTTCAAGTGATATCATTTGATTTTACAATCTGCTGCAGCACAAAAAAACTACTTTATTCCGCATCTTTGAAGTACATGAGCAAGTGGTAGGTGACAGCGGCTGAGCAGGAACACTGGAAGTCCACTGCTGATCTAGTAAATGCTCTCCCGAGCAGTTCAGGTAAGGAGGGGATTTTGGGAAAAAAAACTCTGGCTTTTCCAGCTGGCCAAAACGAGCGATCTGGGTGGACTCGCTCAATCACACTTTGTCCACACCACAAAGTCGCAGAAGTCCGTCCAGTTAAACTCATCTGTGCCTGAATCTGAAAATATTACAAACATTGTAATGAAAATATGAAACATAGAATTAAATAAGAAACTACAAAAAGTAAAGCCATACATACCTGGTAATAATATTGGTGTTGTCGTGACAAGTGATGGGAATTGTTGCCATCCGGCACCAGACAGAAATTGGGTGTTGTGACAGCCTCCTTAACCGTGAGATCATAAGAAAAGCTGTCAGTATGCTCAGTAGTTACCATGAACACGTTTTATTGTACTGGAAACTGAAACTAAAAATACGTCCTCTGAGAGTGGTTAACCTTAACCATTTAGAGTAAGTTGATTAAGTAACATGTAACTAGTGAAAGGGTAGCATTAAATTTAATTAAGCCACGGGGAGGCTGTGCATAGTTACTTTTTATTCTTATACGCTCTGCCATATTTGCCTGTTATAAAATGATTAGAAAAACCACATCAGGTAAACCTAGCTGTGCATGTAAACACAATGATAACAGGAAGCCTGAGAACAAATCAACATTTTTGTGTGCAGAATTACCAACACCATGTGGTTTACTTACGTGCAACAGCAACAGTTTCTTCTGATGCGATGTTAAAGTTTACACTCTGTATCCACCCGCTTACAAAATAATTGTAAGCCTCCAGGGATTTGTTGGCGTGTTATGGAGCATGTTGTCAACACGAGGTAGTGAAAAATGTCCAGAGAAGTCACATTTGGCCAGGAAGCTTTCTCCGTCAAAAAAAAATCACCCTTGGTCAGGACGTAATTAGGATCAATCCCACCACACAGAGACACCTTCTGCCTGTATCGTTGTTTTTGATCTTCCGGTAAATCGTGAAAATACTGCGTAAATGACATCAGGTTGATAAGCTCTACCGTGTAACTCACGAGTGTATCTTGTGAACCGGCGGACACCCAAGATGGCGCCCGAAGAAAAAACTCCCATGATGCATTACGATGTGCAAGCGACCTATTGGCTCTTGAATGCTCTGAACCAATGTCAGGACAGCTTTTTCATGTTGAAGAAAAAAAATCGGGGGCCAAAAAACGGTATCGGAACACTAGTAATAGCCAGATTGATATTGCGCTTCACTCAAGGGAGTTCTCCGCAATATTCTCTGGAGTTTGTGAACTCACAAATACTGCGAGAATTCATCTTGTGAGAGCAAGGTTAGCTAACCGGAGCTGTGTCCATAATGTGGTCAGTGCTTGTCATCAAAAAATAAAGGTTGGGAAACATTTTGTCTTTGAAGAGGAATGAGTCAAATGCAATGATGATACCACAGTGTTTTATTGCATTATTTTTTCCCCCCCTGCTTTGTCAAATGTGTTTGTGACTGAATCAATAAATCAGAATGAACCCGAATCTGCTGTAATGAAGAGAAGACTTTATAAGAAACCAAAGAATACAGACACCACTAAACTTTGATCTTAGGAGAGCATACTCAAGGAGGTCTTGTAGATCGGTATAACGGTTGGATGGCGGCTCAGTGTTCACATTCATGATGTGCATCACTGGCACAAATGAATCTGTTGCTGGCACCGCAAGGTTCATTGTCCCAGAGACCATCTAGAAGAAAGAAAACAGTGTGACAACAATGAAAATCCTCTACTAACCAATATGGGTCATTTCCGCCATTATTAAGTCTCCAAATCAAGTGTCGTAAATGAAGAACAAGCTGCAATTTCCCCCCAAAGTTATGAGATATTTACCACTGAATTCAAGCTCAACGCATACGCCGGAATCATTGTCATTGTTGAAGGCAGTGAAATCAACTCTTGAGCCATCAGTCCAAAACAAGGTTTCAGCCTGGAAGTCAAAAGAACACATTTACATGAGACACACGCAAAAGGGAAATATGTTTGCAAAAGCATAATCTCGGGATGGGCAATGGAAATGATGGACCACCAAACTTTTCCTAACCAGACGTATGACTAAAGGCTATTTTAAATATGGACAATAAAATTAGAGTATGTGTCAGCCCGCGAATAGGGAAATTCTGTGTATAATTGATGCATGCAAATGTAAAGCATTGGAAAATTTGGGCAAAAAAATAAATCCACATAGAATTGTTAAAATAAAACACGAATAAACCTAAAATAACTTTCCATGGTAAAAACAAAACAAAACAAACAAACAAACAAAAAAAGAACAGAGGTTGGGTCCAAAACAAAAAATCCAAAACAGACCAATAAAAATAAAATAAACATTGAAAGCAAATGTGTTTTTTTCTTTGGGGGGTAAAAATCTAATAGTTGCCCATCCCCTGAAAAACTGATGTATGATCATTGAAGTCTATCTAACATGATTCATTTTGACTTCTTTTTTTTTTTATTATTATTTTTGTAATTTTATTTCCTTTCCTGTGAACAGCTGGTGCAGATAAATAAGTTCATGCTGTCGTGACAGGATGATTGCAACAAGTCTTGGCATCTTTTCAAACACTTAATTAATAGGTACTGCAGAGACTGGCTTTTATGTGACGGGATTTTCTCACACATATTTTTCTATGATGATGATGACAACGACAATGAAGATTATTATTATTATTGTAATTATTATTAAATTAGTGTTGTTGTTTTTTTATTTCAGACTTGTTTGCTTTCAATTGAAGTCACTAAAGTTTTTTACCTTCCCATTCAAATTAGCCTCTTGGTCTCAATTGGGTTTTTTGAATTCTTGTATTCTTGAATTCTGCTGTTGCTTTTATATGATTATGTTTAGGTATTGTGTTCTAGTCGGTCTGTCTAAGCACTTTGTAAGCACTTTGGGTTTTGAAAGGGTTTATAATTTTGTGGGAATGCTGAAGCATTCCCGCATGTTAGTGATTTTTAATGTCCACACTTTTTTGCCGCATAACAACTCCCACATAATGTTTCCAATTTACACTGTTCAAATTTCGAATAGCTTAAAAAATTCATGCCTCCTGCGGTATATATCTGATTCCACATTACTTACAGTACTTGCACAATTCAACATTTAATTTCAACTTTTCCCCATTCATTTTTCAATGGGACAGTCATTGAACTTTTTCTAAGTATCACTTTCCATGCCCACTTCCATATATATAAATTATCATCATTACCAGGTGTCTGATACTGCTCAGTGGCACAGTCAGTAAAGTCGGCATTGTCCAATAACCAGGAGGTTATGATTTCATAATTTATCTCTCAATTTGCTTGCAGCATTCCCACGCAATTTCTCCAGAATTTGCACTTAGTGTAGTTATTATTAGTAGTAGTAGTAGTAGTAGTAGTAGTATTGTTGGTGATATGGCTAAAAATTATGTCACAATTAGAGCTGTCAAATGATTGTTTTAATCAGATTAATTTCATTTGAGAATTTTGCTTAATCATGATTAATCGCTCAACATTTTTCGCCGGCCAATGAGCACCTGTTATGTATTAATACTTTCTAAATTGACTTTTACGAGGACTTCTTCCACATTTTTTGATCCACTGCACACTCGCTCATCCTCCTCTTTTTTTCTAATCAGTTAATTACTTGCATCATTTGAAATGGAATAAAAGACCCCTATATTTCGACATTAACAAGTATTCTGAACGTCACACGCAAACATTTATTAAATTCTTTACTTTAATGCATATAGTTATGTTTATTGCTCAAACACAACCTGCGCTACCTTTAACGTAACCATCCGCTGCCAAACTAAAGGATCATCTGCGGTCAAAATTAATAGTGCAATTAATCTGCATTCATACATGAATAATGCAATATTTTTTGTGATGAATCAATAAGTTAACACTTTCAACTTTGACAGCACTAATCATGATATAAGTCAAGAGCATTGAACCCACAACCTTCAGTTTGGGAGACAACCACTTTACCAGTGAGCCATACGACCACAACGTAGTGTAATGTCACATGTAGGGATGTGTCTCGATCATGCTTTTTGGGCACATTTATACATATACCCTTCTATATAGTCCTATATTATTTCCTTTTTTTTTTATGTACTAAATTTGACAATATACAAATTGAAATCAAATTGTGTATTGGTCCATCTCAGACTTATTTTCTTCCATGTAATAGTTTTTTTTTGCACTGAAAGTCTTGGGAGGTATTTAACAGAAAATTAGCAAATACATGCACTATGGCCATGACATTTAAGGCTAATTGAATATATATATATATATATATATAAATACTGCGATTGGCTGGCAACCAGTTTAGGGTGTACCCTGCCTACTGCCCGAAGACGGCTGGAATAGGCTCCAGCACCCCCCGCGACCCTTGTGAGGACTAACGGGTTAAGAAAATGGATGGATAATATAAAATAATACAAAACGGTTCTATTTAGCACAAGTTATTTGCCACATTTTGATTATTTTGTAGTTTTGTGATCTTTACAAGTTCAAAAAATGGATAAAAGCGATCTTTTTCGGTCACAAGTCAAAATGGCGGTCTCCGCTCATTGAAAAGAATTGAACTTTGGATCATTGTAATTTGATTTGTGAGGATGATTTGGATTTCAAAATGCGATGAAATGTCATTTGACTACTATAACAATCTGCCAATCAAAGACAAAGCAATACTTTACGCCTTTTCTTTTCAGCATGTGAAGGAAGTATTTGCATTACATTGCGGAAATATCAGAAATGCCCGGATGTTCGAAATTGTCAATTTGCACAAGACCAAAAGCATTTCCATGTATTACAACTGCCCAACAGATTTAAACCTACTTTAAACTTGTTAGCGGGCCGTAGGACATTTGATTGTTTTCCATGATTTGGACCTCAGTGTGATGCTGAGGAGCAGAGCCGAATAACACAATAATCGTGACAATATCTTATTACAAGAACAGCGCCTATTTCAAGATATTCACAACCAGGGCAGTTCTAAACACGGCACTTGATGAAAGGCCATCCCTCCTTCGCCCACTAGGAGGCAGTATTGTCACCATTGAACCTAAACGAGCCATCTCACTTTTCTCATTTAAAAGTTGGAAATTGAAAAACTGAAAACAAGCATTTATCTGATCTTCTACGATGTGTTTGTTTAACACAAGTCGGGAAACAAAATACCATACTATTTATTTTTCTTTTTTTGCCTGGATTTTAACAGGAAGACATTCTTCTTCTACTGTTACTTTTTCTTCTTCTATGCCCCCGTGACAGCAATAGAAGAGGACAGTCTTGAGGGAAACAAATAACGGTTATGAAAATTTAAAACTGCCCTGTTCAACAACTCACAAATTGAATATTTACAAATGGTAAGTCATGATAAATGCATACACAACATTAACAAACAAATGTGAAAATCGCGGACATATTTGAGGACCTCAAAAACACCTGTGAAAATCACAAATATGTTAGCGTGGATATTTTTGAGACGAATCTGAGACTTGAGATGTGTTTTACATTCAATGCCTCGTGGAGTCCAAGCCAAACATCGTCAGTGCTGTCAGCATCAGCTGCCCGAGCCAATTCGAGAATTACGGCGTATTCGAGAGCGCTGTGGACTGAAGCCAGGTTGCCACCAAGAATGTTGCAGACGCTCTGGAAGATGAAACAACATCTCAGGAATGAATTTACAAACTTCATTCTGATCCGTCCACAATACTTTTACGTTGAATGTTTTCAATACCTCTGCATCTATAAACTGCCTTCTACTGTCTTGGTAGATGAAACAGCGACAATCCACCTGAGTCCAGCCTTTTGGGCAGCAATTTTCTGCATGCAACACAAAAGTTTGAGAAAGAAAATGAGATCTGTCCATTAATTGTTTTCTTTTGAAATATTGAGACACAGTTACTAACTTTTCGCATGACTGGTAGGTTTAGACCACTGTGAAGAAGAAAAACATGTCAAAATCAGATGAAAGACAATAGACACAAATGAAGACAGCTATAAATCTAACACAATATGAAATATGCATTTGCTTAAGCCAGAAGGTGAGACTGACTACTTACAGCTCCAGTCAGCAAGATTACGCAAAGAAGGAGGACCGAAGAGCGAGGTGCAAATGCCATCTATGTGATGACAAAAAAAAAAAGACATCAATATTCAAATGAAAACCTCAAATACGGCACACAGGTGATTTTCACAAAGCAAGATTGTCAAAGAAGTGTATTGTTACCTCTACAGTTGCTTTCTGCTGAGAGCACAGCTGTTCCAATGATCATTCTTTTTATAAAAGCTTGTGGCACCATTGGAATGTCAACTGTTCTAATCATGTAATCATACTAATTAAAAAGCAAGTCTACAAGGTGAAGAGCGTTGTTTCGTTCAAAGGGCGGTGCCACAAGGAAATGTTCTCTTGTTAGTGTCATCCTAGACTTGAGTCCAATCAAATGAAGTTTGCTTTGACGACGGTAGCAAACCTACACCTACGCCACCACAGGAACATACATATCAGAGACAAAACTGAAACAAACAGCCACTGATGATCATGAGATCATCAAGTGGTTGTTTTATGAAAGTTCATCAAAGTGACAGGAAAAATTGCACACTACAGACAGCACAGGGCAATTATACACCATTGCTAATGACAAAAAGATTTGGGTGTAACTTTAATGATCATTTAATTAATGGCATGAAAGAGGTGCCAACATGACTATGAATTCTGTTGTCACTTTTTGTTTGTTTTCAGTTTTTTTTCTCTTGGTGGTGCAAAAAAAATTTAATTTAAATTGCTAGAATTTACTTGCCTGTCAGTAAATACATTTTCTTTACCTGTGAGGAGTATTTCCCACATCCACTGACGGAGCCAGACTTTCCAAAGTTTATGCCAAATAACTCGTTTCCTAAAAAAAGTCATTTCAATCGGAGTCTCTAAATGTTGAAATATATTTAAGTGCATATTAAGCACGCAGGAGATTTTTTGCACATAATGTACTGTTCAATAACAATGTACAAAAACACTCAAAGTCAGGGTTTAACATTAATTAAATTTCCATGCATTTGCTTAAAGGTGCATTGTGCTGTTTAAAAGGGTAATGTTAAAGCTTTTTCTACATATGCATGCTCCACCAGTGCCCATAAGAGAACAAAGAGCCCTGATTGTTTTACTCTGACTGCATCTATTAGCTTTTATCTTCCATTTATAGTAGAGTGTGCAGACCCATTCACACTCCACAGTTTCTTTGGTGAGGGGAGGGGTGGAGTTTTTCGTATCACATTTGAAGTCATGTCTTCGTTTGTCACCCGTGGCTGTCACTTTAAGATCGTGCACGTACTCGTATGTGCACAATGAACGAGCCTAACACAGATGCTGCAGTTACAATTTGGGCCAAAGGTGGCAGTTGTGAGTTAAAAAGTGACAAACTGCACAATGATTCTTTAACTCTTTACAACCCACAGACGAGAATTGTCAACTGTGTTTTGTTTTTTTTGTTTTTTATGAATGGGTGGATGAGACTCTTGGGCAACTTCACTCTTGAGTATTGAGCATGTGAAGCACTGTAGTGACTAACTGTGCCCTCTTGATGGCAGTGTTGGTCTCTTTCCATGAGAAGGATGTGATTTCCTAGCAAAGAAGAAGAGCGGAGTGTTGTGGAGTTGTGGTGTGTTGGTGGGGGGAGGCAGTGCTAACCGGAGGACGCCAAAAACAAGCTAACTACTTTCAAGCAGCTCACGCTTTTGAGCAGAGTATTTGTCACAATCGGTCAAGAGGTAACGAAGAGAAAGATCAAGGAGTGGATTCAGCATAGGAGGGTGTGAATAGAGACAGAAGCGTCAGACGGGCGTCCACTTCAAAATCCACCGCCTCCGGTGCTCTAAAGTTGGGATAGGTACCGAAGATGGTACTTTTGTGGTAAGTATCGATTGGGATCGGTACTTCCGAGCACCGATTCACGTAAAATAAGGGAAGTGCGCATCTCGAATTCAAGGTGCATTATGGGTAGAAACGTGGTGCATTGTGGGTAGGCGAAACTACCAAACGGTCATGAAGATGAATTGAATCCAATGGAATCGGCTCTGAAAGTAACGTTTCAACTGCTGCAAAGTTGCTGTTTTTTATTAACGCATAGCATGTGGTTTACTGACATCGGGGAAGTTGACTTGCAAGCTTTAAAGTGTACAGTTAGGCAAAGATCGCCACCACTCTAATCTCCGCCATTCAAATTGATAGGGTAGTTGGTAGCCTCGTTTTTCCCTCGCGCATGCGCAAACGTAATGCGCACTTCGCTTATAAACGGTGCCATGTTTCCGAACTGAAGCATGTCGTTTTAAGTTGTGATTGTGCGGGAGTACGTGAGTTGACTATTTTCCATGGTACACTTGAATGCAACATTATATGCAAATTACGCACCCGGCATTCTGACGTATTGGCCGCGTGGTCGGTCGGCGGAAGCGACTGCCGGCGTAATTGTTGAATTGATTAGAGAAAAATACTGTTGCATAACGATGAACATTTATTACATCCAAATAAATAAATAAAATTGAAAAAAAAAATAAACAGAAAAAAATACAACGAAAACAAGAGCACAAATGTACCGAAAATTGGTACCGTTGAGTACGGGCATCGATTCCCAGGTACCGAGTATCGGAACAGTATCGGTTCAAATGTGAAAGGTACCCATTCCTATTCTCAAGGCATGTTGTGACGTCGGCGGTATCTCTGAGGATTCAACGTCATCTGACAAAGAATTTGGCGAACTCGAGCAGCATTCATCCGTTGAACGGATCCCTTCAAGTCTGGCAGCAGTAGCAGCAGCAAAGATTCATCCCCGGAAGCTTGTGGAAGCCTCGGAGGTAAGCTAATGTGTTTCATTTTGCTCAGTGCTTCTGTAAATCGAGTGATCACAATTATACTAGTTCAGTATATTGACTGTCACGGGAATGAAATTAGTTGTATGGATGACTATATTCACAGTCATGCTTCTGTAAATGTGCAATGTCTGTACCACGTGCTAATGCAAGTTACGCAACTTTCAATTACAGTTGGTACAGCGTACACAGATGGCCCCTTCGCGGTCATACGCAGTGCGACCGAGAGTCACAATACCTTGCAACAATAATAATTTAAAAAATGCATATCGATGGAAACTATATCGAGTATTTTTCTGTAATTTACAGGTAGACCCAGAAGCAGGACAGCACTCGACCTTCTGGCAGAGGCACAAGGGTGTGAACATCTTGCAATGTCCCCTTGCATGCAGGAGAATGCTTCACACGTTATCAGACAAAAAGACACTATTGGGTTTCAAAACAAAACACATGCACACACTCATGCGTACATATTTGGTAAATAACCCAAAATTTTAAATATCTTGTCAAATGTGAAAGTGTTGCTGTTATTGCCTTGTATAGTATGTAAATAGCTTCTTTTAGCCTTATTTTGCGTAAGATTGTTGATTGATGTCCATTTTATTAGCCATTTTCAAATAATGATTACTAAAGAACAGAATAAGGGTTTTTTTGTTCTAATGAAAGAGCAGAACCCAATCTTTCAAATGGTACCCAACATGTTATTTGAGTCATAACACACAGTGTTCAAATGTTCAAATGAGTGAAAATGTTCAAAATCGGTGGGATTCTATGGGTTATCTTTTCAGAAAATGATTGGCATTTAAAGAGTTAAGAAAAAAGTCATATTTGGTCCCCTTATTTCATTTCCCACACACAGTCACACACTATAAAAAAAATGAAGTTGTTAGTCCTGCTACTACTTTATTTACATCCACATAATGTTATTAAAGTTATTAAATCCCCCTCTTCTAGACTAAAAACGTTTGGGCATATATAGTGTGTTCAGTATTCTTCAAGCTGTTTTGTGTGTGGCGTTTAAATATCTTATTTTGAAACCCTCCATCCATTTTCTTGACCGCTTATTCCTCACAAGGGTCGCGGGGGTGCTGGCGCCCATCTCAGCTGGCTCTGGGCAGCAGGCGGGGGACACCCTGGACTGGTTGCCAGCCAATCACAGTATTTTGAAACCGATGCTTTTAATTAGGAAGGCCGCTCCCTACTTCTGTTTCCTGTTTCACGTCTCCGTTCCTCATTCAGCTCATGCATTTATTTTTAGCTTGTGCAAAACAACGTTAACATACTGATGTCCGTCCAAAACAATCTATCTGAATATAAAAGTTATTTTAAGCTCATGTCTCGCAAGGAAACAAACATGACATTTCCATTTTTTCCAGGCACAAGGTGGATTACCACATTTTGTGGTAAATAGCGCCAGCCACTGTGCAGGAGGGGCATTACAATTAGTAGGCGTCTGGAAAAAAATGCTGGTAGACTGGAATTAAGACGTGCGGCGCCACTGCACCAGTGCTGTGATATGGCAATCATTTGGCACCTGGGGTCCAATCACATTTGATGGCTGCTGCCACTCCGGCCTCCCCTTTGTCTGCGCCAGTGCACACATGCTGATGGAGTTGAAGTGTTGTCATAAATGATGACAATAAAATGGCTGTGTAGCACCCCCTACAGTGGAAAAACAACATTGGCACGTTTGAACTATCCATCCATCCATCCATCTTCTTAACCGCTTACTCCTCACCAGTGTCGTGGGCAGTGTCGTGGGGGTGCTGGAGCCTTTCCCAGCTGGCTTCGGGCAGTAGGCGGGGTACACCCTGAAATGGGCGCCAGCCAATCGCAGGGCACACAGAGACGAAGAACCACACTCACAGGCCAACCTAAGGACAAATCCGTGTTCAATTAACCTGTCATGCATGTCTTTGGAATGTGGGAGGAGACCGGCATACCCGGATAAGAACGTTTGAACTCGGGATATGAAAATTAGCAGACACATGTAGCACCCCCACACGTACAAAATAGTCCACTGCGGCCATATGTAAGATGTGCTTGCGTAATAACTTGCCTGAACAGACTCAAAAAAGAAAAAAGAAAAAAAAATCCTAAACTTGTCGTATGTGTTAATTTTTTTTTGTGCCTTTCTTTTAAAGCAGCCCCGATTGAATGTTTCACCAAACTCCAAAAATTTGGATATTTATGTAACAGCCCAAGACCGACACAAAAAAGTCTCTTAGAGCCATATGCTAAACCTAGCAGTCCATTTTGAACTTTCTTTCATATTTCACATTTGTTGTTACCCTTTAAGCAACAAAATAGCTGAACACAATATTATATATAATTCTTTTTTTCTTCATCCTCAATGAAGGATGACTGATATTACTGTTTGCCAATGGCTTTATAAAGCAATTTTCACATTAAAAACACATTACAAACATTTAGGCTATTTATTGTTGTTTTAGGGCGGCATGGTGGATGACTGGTTAGCACACCGCCTCCCAGTACTGAGGACGCAAGATCGAGTCCAGGCTCCGGCCTTCCCGGGTGGAGTTTGCATGTCCTCATCGTACCCGTGTGGGTCTTCTCCAGGTACTCAGGTCTCCTCCCACATTCCAAAGACATGAATGGGAGGTTAATTGGGCGCTCCGAATTGTCCCTAGGTGTGCATGTGAGTGGTTGTTTGTCTCTGTGTCAATTAAAGAGAAGCCAAAGAATACAGACACCACTAAACTTGATATTTGAAGAGTAATCAGAATATTACAGAGGGTAATTTAGATCTATGACAGTTGGAGGGCTCAGTGGAAGCATTGATCAGCATCTCTGCCACAAACAAATCTGTTGTTGTCAGCGCAGTCGTCATTATCCCAGAGACCATCTAGAAGGGAGAAAAAAACAGTGACAATGAAAATCCTCTACTAATCAATATGTGTCATTATTACGTCTCCAAAATGTCAAACAAGACGCAGTGCGACCAGAACAAATTCGGAAGTAGCCAACTTAAAGCAACTGGAAAGATTACACAGAAAAAAACTGTCATGTCTGGGGTCACGCCAGGGTTAAGTTTGAGCTCATGACCAGTTAAGTTGGGTTCTTGACCGTGAGGTCAAGTGTCTGTTATGAACTGATGCAACAAGTGTCTGTTTTGAACTGATGTAACTAGCATCTAGTTTCAACTGGTTTTAGGCTATGTGATGTTATGTGATGTCAAGGGCTATGTGATGTCAGGAATCTTTAATCCCTTTACCTGGTCAACAGCCAATCAGATAATTCCATGTCAGTCCTGTTACCCACATGTCTAGCCACAACCAATCAGGTCGAGTCCTTGTCTATATAAGCCTCCTGAGAAGTGTGTGTCTTTGTTGGATTATTACTTCTGTTACCACCATCCTCTGTGCAACTCTCTTTGTTTCTCGTCTAGTCATGTTTGGTCCATGTATCCCAAAGTGCAGACACAAATAAAAAATTAAAAAATCGCAACAATCGACTTAGAAATTCGTATCGTGATTAATCGGTATCGAATCGAATCGTGACCTATGAATCGTGATACGAATCGAATCGTCAGGTACTAGGCAATTCACACCCCTAATTATTATTATTATTATTATTATTATTATTATTATTAACCCTCCAAGTTATGAGATATTTACCACTGAATTCAAGCTCAATGCAATCGCCAGGATCCACGTCATCGTTGAAGGCAGTGAAATCAACATTTGAGCCATCAGCCCAGAAGAAGGTGTCAGGCTGGAAAGAACACATTTAAATGAGCTACACACAAAAAAGGGAAACACATGCTTGTATGGTTGCCACAACATGGCAACTGAAATTGTGGAAGGGGGCCACATTGGACCAATCACTTCCTAATGTAAAAAAAGCCAGTCAACGATATGACTGGAAAATCAAAACATCACAGTCCATTTTTATTTTCAAGAAATGTATAAAATCACATTAAAACACACACACACGCATATATATATATATATATATATATATATATATATATATATATATATATATATATATATATATATATATATATATATATATATATATATATGGCATTGATAAGTAGCAATGACTTATGATACTTTACTGATTTATTTTTTGTTGTTTTGTAATTTTGTAAAACTATTATGCTTGTAAGTGTACCTAGACCATAGCTGCCATTCATTTTGTGTGGCAGATGTCAGTTTTAATTCTTTCTGCCCCTTTCATCTATTTTTAAAATAAATAAATAAATAAATACAGGGGGGGTTTAAATGTAGAGAAAATAAGTGCTGGCTTACAATTAGGGGAAAAAAATCAGTATAATTGACATCAATTGAAAAGCATTGCTGCAATTGGCTGGCAACCAGCTCAGGGTGTACCCTGCATACTGCCCGAAGCCGGCTGGGATAGGCTCCAGCATCCCCGCGACCCTTGTTAGAAGAAAAATTGAAAGAAAATGGATGGATGAAAAGCATTGGGAAAATTGGACAAAAAAAAAGAAGTAAAAATTCTTGTAAACCCCAAAGAATTCTTAAAAAACAAACAAACAAAACAACGCTGATCAACTTCCAATATTTTTCCAAAGAAAAACAATCAAAAATATCCCGAAACATACACCAAAAAAAGTTTTTACGTTTATACGTTTAAAGACAGGATGATTGTTGCGCTCTACTGCCAGGCTGCTGCAACAAGTCTCAAGTCCATGTATAATTGACGCCCATTGAAAAGCATTGGGAAAATTGGGCAATTTTTAAAAGAAACCACAGATAAATGTACAATATTTTTGCCCATCATTGACATACTGTAATAAATTATGATGTGGGGTCACAAAAGTCTGACATGCTGATTGATTTTGACAAAAAAAAAAAATCTCCTGTCAACAGCTGGTGCTGAAAAACAAGTTCTTGCTTTCGTGCCAGGATGCAATAAGTCGCAAGTCTCTTATTGGCATCTTCTCAAACACTTCTTAAAAAGGCACTGCACAAACTGGCTTTTATGGCACTTGATTTATATCGCGCTTTTCCACCTTACCAGCGCTTTACATTTTGACTACCCATTCACCTACTGATGACGCAGCATCAGGAGCAATTGGGGGTTCAGTATCTTGCTCAAGGATACTTTGACTTGGTCACAATGGCATGGGATCGAATCCACAACCTCTGGGTTGGGGACGACCAGCATACCACTGAGCCACGCCGCCCCCATGTCATGGCATCTTCCCCCGCTCCCCCTTTTGTATTTCTATCTTTATGTTCACTTTTTTGTATTTATTATTATTATTATCCATCCATCCATTTTCTGAACCGCTTATTCCTCACAAGGGTTGCGGGGGGTGCTGGCGCCTATCTCAGCTGGCTCTGGGCAGTAGGCGGGGGACACCCCGGACTGGTTACCAGCCAATCGCAGGGCACACAGAGACGAACAACCATCCACACTCACACGCACACCTAGGGACAATTTGGAGCACCCAATTAACCTGCTATGCATGTCTTTGGAATGTGGGAGGAGACCGGAGTACCCGGAGAAGACCCACGCGGGCACGGGGAGAACATGCAAACTCCACCCAGGAAGGTCCGAACCTGGACTCAATCTTGTGTCCTCAGTACTGGGAGGCGGACGTGCTAACCAGTCAACCACCGTGCCGCCCTGGGATTAACCAATTATTATTATAATTATAATAATAATAATAATAATTATTATTATTATTATTATTATTATTATTATTATTATTATTAGGGCTGGTGATATGGCTGAAAATATCATGATCAGTATTTCATATCTGTCGATATCAATAATTACATATATATTATTTTCCTAATCAAAATGAGAAAAACAATTAAATGAATTTAAGATCAAATAAATGGTGAACACATAGCGCTTATAACACTTTTACGTACTGTACATCATGTGGCGCTCAAAGCGCTTTCCAAAGGCTCGCACGCTTTTTACCTCGATTGCCTCGTGCAGTCCAAGCCAAAGATCGGCAGTGGAGTCAGAGGATTCCCGAATCAATTCAAGAATTACGGCGTATTCCAGAGCACTGTGGACTGAAGCCAGGTTGCCACCAAGAATGTTGCAGACGCTCTAAAAGATGAAACAACATCTCAGGGATGAATGTACAAGCTTCATTTGGATCCATCCGTGCTACTTTTACTTGGAATGTTTTCAATACCTCTGCATCAGTAAATGCCCTTCCCTCATCTTGGTAGATGAAACAGCGACAATCCACCTGAATCCAGCCTTTTGGGCAGCAAATGACTGGAACACAAATGTTGTTTTAGGAAGAAAATGAGAAGTATCACAAATGCTGACAAAACTTAGGAATTGTTTTGATTTGTATTGACAAACAGTTACCAACATTTATGAAGGTCGATAGGTTTAGACCCCTGTGAAGAAGAAATACGTGTGAAAATCAGACGAAAGTACACACAAATGCAATACATATACCAGAATAGTAAGTATGAATTTATATAAGTCATCGGGTGGGACTGAACTTACGACTCCAGTCAGCAATCCGAAGATTCCGCAAAAGAGGACCAAAGCGCGACGAACAAATGCCATCTATGAAATGACAACAACAACAAAAAAAGACTTTTAATACCAGTTACCCTCCTATTCAAGAAAACCTCGAAAAAGGCACACGTAGATGATTTGAGCAAAGCAGGATGTCAGAGAGTGGATTCTGACCTCTACATTTGTCAGACTTTATCCTGAGAATGTGGTTGAACTTTTTATAAAATCTTGAGACAGTTCTGGAATGCCAAATGTGTAATGACACAAATAAAAAAAGAACTGTCATAAGCAACTGACAATAGTTCATCAAAATGAGTGACAGTCCCAACTACACACAACAACACAAAGTCGATTATACCATTAGTAATGCCAAAAACACGTGTGTCACAAACACCATTTAAGGTATAAACAAGGTGCCAACATGACTGTGATAATAAGATGGCATGAATCACACGCCATCTTCTTCTCACGCTTCACATGCTTATTTTTATTTTGAATAACTTTTTATGTTTTGTGAAATTCAAGATCAACACAACAATTTTCAGTTTCAAGTTTGATTTTTTCAAGTACAAAACTTTTGACCCAAATTTAACTCCATAGGCGGCCACCTCGGAACCCAACAGCCGACGGGTACGCAACTGGGTTGGGGAGGCCCCCTTTTTATATGGCGTGCCCAAGTCGGCAGACGCCGTCTGAATTGCGCAAACTCGTCGTGCAAATGCGGGACGTGCATAAACTATGCGTGACAGTGCGGGAACCTCCCAATTCGTGCCCCAAAATGACACGACTTGCCACGACAGAATCGTGCCCAAAAGTCGTGCTAGTGTCAGGCCGCCTTGAGCCGACCAATGGCCTCGGTCAGTTGGGTTGCGATGGGGTGGCAGCAGAGTAGAGACAGGATAGCACAGTTGAGTGACCGGGAGTGAGGAAACTCATTTCAGCCACTTGTATCCAGGATAATGTTCTTTGGATCATGACCCACAGTTCGTGATCACAGGTGAGGGTAGGAACGTAGATCCACCGGTAAATCGAGAGCCTTGCCTTGTGAGGGTAAGAACGTAGACCGACTGGTAAATCGAGAGCCTTGCCTTTTGGCTCAGTTCCTTCTTCACCACAACAGACCGAGCCAGTCTGCATCGCAGCAGACGCTGCGCCGATGTCCCACTCCATCCTGCCCTCACTCGGGAATTAAAGACCCCAAGATACTCCTGCACTTGGGGCAAGATCTCATCCCCAACCTGGAGATGGCACTCCACACGTTGGCCTCGCATTTGGAGGTGCTGATTTCCGTCCCAACTGCTTCACGAACCACTCCAGTGAGAGTTGCAGAGCACACAAGGAAGAAACCAGCAGTCCCACATCAAAGCGCTCTATAAATAAAGTTGACTTCATCTCTGCTTCTACAAGAATAAATTGTATCATGTATACAGTGGTCCCACGCCACTTTGCGGTTCACCGTGATTTCACTTTTATCACTGATTTGTTCTCCCCCAAAAAAGAATAGTGAGTACCCCATAAAATTCTTTATTTATGCTGCTATTTTTGGCCTTTTTTTGTAATAGTCGAATAAATATCAACAGCTCTTTCTTTCATTCAACATCAAAATATAGAATCTTTAGTAAATTAAGAAACATGTATGAAAGTGCTAAGGTTAAAAAAAAAAAAAATGTTGCCATTGTATTTTTTTTAATTAACCAGTGTGCTGGTGCTGGGGGGCGGGCGTGCCACCTACACCCGCCGGGTTGGGTGAGGCCCCGCTGGTCGCTCCTCTTACTCACTTCACTAGCTTTGCACTATACACTTTGTAAATATACACATAGGGCACACAACACATTTCTTGGTGGGGTGGGGAAGGGTGGAAACACCGTCTTCACCCTTCAACTCCCCTCCAATTTTAATGCACTTCACGTCCAAGGGGAGGGGTGAGTTGGGGCGGGGAGCCATCAGAGGGGATGGACTACAGTGCCTGGCAGCGCTGTGGTCCCCCCCATTTGTATCCCTGCCCCACCACTTTGTCCCTCCATTCCCTTTTTTAATGCACCACACATATACATATTCATTTCTTTGGGGGGGATACGGGTGTGTCGGAGTAGGGGGGGGGCGGCTTGTTTGGGGGGGGGGGGGGGTATGGGTGGGTGGGGGGTTGGGTGTTGGGTGTTGGGGGTCGGGGTGTGTTCGGGGGTTTGGGGGCCGGGGGTGGTGGGGCCTGGGTCGTGGTGGGTGGCGGGTTTGGGTGGGGTGCGGGGGGGTCGTGGGGGGATGGGGGCTGGGGACCGGTGGGGCGCTGTGGGGGCCCGCTGGGCCTCGTTCTGCGGCCTTGGGCTCGGGGGTGTGGGCCGGGGCTGGGGCGGGGGTGTTCCGGGCGTCTGGGTCGGCTCGCCGACCGGTGTCCGCTCGGGTGGCTTGGGGGTGGCCTTGGTGCTGCCGCGGCCTGGGGATTTCGGGGGGGGGGGGGGGGGGGGGGGGGGGGGGCTCGCTTTGCTGGACCGCGGTTGACGGCTTCTTTCTTTGGTGGTGGTCCTTATGCATGCCAGATCCGTCGCACCAGCATCTACTGAAACTCAACAGAAGTACCCTCTCCCTCCCACAGCCCCTTGAATCAGTTGGTGCTGGTGTCTGTGGTTCTCACTTTGCTTTATCTATCCTTCCCTCCTTCCTCTCTTTAGTTTTTCCTCTGGTCACTTGAGATCTTAATTTATTAGAAGTATGAGGTTTCTGGGGTTGGCATAAGACTCTGGTTTTGTAACCACGCAGGAGGGGTCTTGTTGGTGCTGGACTTCACTTTGATGGATTGGATGTACTGGCTTCTATGGATCTCACTCTGCCTTATCGATCCTTCCCTCCTTCCTCTCTTTAGTTTTTCCTCTGGTCTCTTGAGATCTCGCTAAATTTGCTGGAATTTAGAGGCTTCCGGGGTTGGCGTAAGACTTTGATTTTGTAATCATGGGGAAGGCAGGAAGTGTTTGGTCGGTGCTGGATTTCACTTTGATTTACCTTTCTTTTCTCTTTATTTCTTTTTTTTCTGACCTTTTCTCTGGTCTCCTGACCATTTAAACCTCACGACTCTGGCAAGATTCTGAAGTACCTGGTTAAGGCGAAGGGTAATGGGATATTTATAAGGTTTTAGGTGAATGAATGAGTATAAATTTATACGTATTTGCACGCACGCGCACGCACGCACGCGCACGCACGCAAACGCACACACGCAAACGCACGCACGCACGCAAACGCACGCACACATACACACAAAAAAAAAAAAAAAAGAGCAATGATGACAAGACGTTGAATCGGTAAGACTACCGAATGAACAATTCTGAGCTCTTAGAAAAAAAAATAATAATAAAAAAAAAAAAAAAAAATTGGAAGTATGATGTTTCTGGGGTTGGCATAAGACTCTGGTTTTGTAACCACGTAGGAGGGGTCTTGTTGGTGCTGGACTTCACTTTGATGGATTGGATGTACTGGCTTCTATGGATCTCTCTCTGCCTTATCGATCCTTCCCTCCTTCCTCTCTTTAGTTTTTCCTCTGGTCTCTTGAGATCTCGCCAAATTTGCTGGAATTTAGAGGCTTCCGGGGTTGGCGTAAGACTTTGATTTTGTAATCATGGGGAAGGCAGGAAGTGTTTGGTCGGTGCTGGATTTCACTTTGATTTTCCTTTCTTTTCTCTTTATTTCTTTTTTTTCTGACCTTTTCTCTGGTCTCCTGACCATTTAAACCTCACGACTCTGGCAAGATTCTGAAGTACCTGGTTAAGGCGAAGGGTAATGGGATATTTATAAGGTTTTAGGTGAATGAATGAGTATAAATTTATACGTATTTGCACGCACGCACGCACGCGCACGCACGCACGCGCACGCAAACGCACACACGCAAACGCACGCACGCAAACGCACGCACACATACACACACAAAAAAAAAAAAAAAAAAAAAAAAAAAAAAAAGAGCAATGATGACAAGACGTTGAATCGGTAAGACTACCGAATGAACAATTCTGAGCTCTTAAAAAAATAAAAATAAAAAAAATTAAAAAAAAATTAAAAAAAATAAAAACAATTTGTGTTCAAAAGAGTGATACATTTGTATCATTAAACTCCTTTTCTGAAAAAAGTCAGACGCCATTACCACCAGGCACTACTTTTCTGTCCGTTCGTATCACTGCGCGGCGCCCTGTAGATAGTTTACTTTTTTACTTTGTGTAAATTCACCTATTGCGACCGGGCGTGGACTGTATGAGCCACAAAATGTGAGGGACCACTATAATCCAAAAGCAATACTGAGGCCAGAAATTCTGTTCATAACGATCACGAACAACCCTCACTGGAAGCGAACCTTACTTACTACTGGCAATGTGAACCAAACTCTGACATTGGTGGTACAGTTGTTTTAGGAAGAAATGAGAGATGTCTATTAAATCAAGTATGAAATGATGACAAAGCTAAGAAATCATTTTGTATTGACACACAGTTACCAACATTTCTCAAGGTTTAGATCACTGTGAAGAAGAAAAACATGATAAAATCAAACGGAAAAAATAATAAACACAATTGCAATAAATTGAATATAACAGAATAGTAAGTATGAATTCATATATGTCATCGGGGGGGACTGAATTTACGGCTCCAGTCAGCAGTCCGAAGAGTCTGCAAAAGATGACCAAAGCGCAAAGAGCAAATTCCATCTACGTAATGATAAAAAATAAAAATGTCAAGTGAAAACCTAAGGCCTTATATGTGAGATGTGTTAAGAGTGGATTTGTCCCAATAATTGGGTCCAAAACCCAATTTTTGTTTTTTTTTCTCCTTCCGGTTTTGATCACATTACGTATAATCACGCGAGAGGTCTCTCACGGTTGACTGGAATCTTGACCAGTGTAGAAGGTGATCATCTTTATGTTTGTGAGGGAGCCATGATGAGATTATCTGCGCACCTCAAACACAATACGACCAAAGCTGTTAAATGCCTGATTTTTTTATTTTATTTTTTTATGTTTGTGTGGCACCTGAGAAAGATAAAAAATCTTTTAAGATTTGAAAAATCCTTATATGTGTACCAGGCTTAACACGTAGTTGATTTGAACAAAGCAGTATGTCAGATAGTAGATTCTTACCTCTACAGTTGTCAGACTTTATGCTGAGAATGTGGTTGATCAAATGCGCAGCAATCTTTTTTCTTTTTTTTAATAAAATCTTGTGACAGTTGTGGAATGTCACTTATCGGTCGAACACCTTCTCCAAGTTCACAAAACTGTGTATGGAGCGAGCCAGAACAACATAATTGCATTTTCATTTCATTTTCTTAACTAAAGAGCTATGGTTGTGCACGCGTGTGAGTCAGCTAGCATCGGGCTAGGTAGCATCACGTTTACAGCCGGCGACTTGAGTGACGTATGTGCGCACCCTCGAGGACCCGGCCGAGAGTGTAGAGCCGGTCCACCTTTCCACGTCCAGGACGAAAAGCTCACTGCTCCTCCTGAATCTGAGATTTGATTTTCTCGCCTCTTAACAGGGAGGCAGAGGAGTGTGATGAACTTGGAACCCTCCAGTGCCCCTTCTTAAAAACAGGGACCACCATCTGGTCTGCCAATGGAGAGGAACTGCCCTGAGTTCGACGAGAAAAAGAATAGGCACTGTGTCTCTGAACTAAAAAGAATCGAATAGCCATGACAGAATGCTTTAATGCGTGATTTATTATTTGTTACCCGACTTTGTCGAACTTGTTTGACTGACAGCAATGAATGAATGAGAATAAAGTCAACTGGATTGAAGAGGTGAAGACTAGTGAGATAAACCAAACATTTCAGACACGAATCATCTTCGATCTTAGTAGATCAGCGGTGGGGAAAAAAGGGGGGTCCTCGAGAGCCGGAGTCGTGCAGGTTTTGGAGGTTTCTGTCTTCCAACACAAACAAGCTGATTCCAATCAACGGGTTCGTTAGCAGGCTTATGCAGAGCTTGCCGATGAGCTGATCATATATCAGCTGTGTTGGAGAAGGGAAACCAATCCAATCGAAAAACATGCAGGACTCAGGCCCCCCGAGGACCGAGTTGACCCACCCCTGGTGTGATGGGTTGTCAGTGGCTACAATGGTCAGCTTCTCTGGAACAAAAAAATTTGTTTTCACGCCCACACGGGTCTATGTCCCAGAGAACATCTAAAAGTAAACACAGAAAAGCATGACGAGAATGAAAAATAACGTGTGTCATTTCCCTCGCTAATGACTGAAATGTTATGAAGTTGTGATATATCGCTTACCATCGCTTTCAATCGCAACACAATCTCCAGAATCGTTGTCATCGTTGAAGTTCGTGAAATCGACTAGCGTGCCATCAGTCCAGAAGAAGGTGCCCTCCTGGAAGGCAAATGGACACGTTTGAGTAACAGCAAAAAGGGAAACGCACGCTGGTCACCACATCACAGAGCACGCAGTATGATTGTTCAAGTTTGACGTCTTGATTATGACAAACATGAACATCTCAAAACTCGTTGATGCTCTTGTGACATCGAGCCACGTGAACACTCTTTGTTTTATTCATTTTCAAACCTGGTTTGTTTGTTTTTATTGGTTTGAGGGTTTTTTTTTTTTTCTTTAAATGCTTCATTTTATTTGACTTTTTATTAGATTTAATGTTCATTTTTAAGAAAACATTTTTGTATTGCTTGTGTGCAAGATTATTGGACTTCCTTCTGCCAAACGGCCATGCAGCCCAAATAAATCCATCTATCCATCCATCCATTTTCTTAACCGCTTACTCCTCACAAGGGTCGCGGGGGGTACTGGAGCCTATCCCAGCCGGTCTCGGGCAGTAGGCGGGCTACACCCTGGACTGGTTGCCAGCCAATTGCAGGCCCAAATACTGTAAATACATTATAAAAAAAATCAACCCCAAAAGCTCATGTATTAAATGAACTGACAAACAGTTTTTGTTAGTATTGTAAATGTAAAATGTAGTTAAAAGTTACTTTTGTTTTTTAAAAAGCATTATCGTCTTTATTGTGAAGCATTCCCACATTTGGTATTGTATTTTTATTCTCCACCCTTTTTTGCCGCGTAACAACTCCCACATAATACTTCCAATTTACACTGTTTCAACTAGCTTCAAAAATTCACACCTCCTGGGGTATATATCGTCTGATTCCACATTACTTACAGTATTTGCACAATTTTAAATGTTTAATATCCAATTTTCTCCATTCATTTTCCATGGGACAGACATTGAACTTTTTCCAAGTACCACCTTTCACGCCCACTTCCATGCATCTAACTAATCATTATTACCAGGTGTCTGATACTGCTCGGTGACACAGTTGGTAAAGTCCGTTGCCCAGTAACCAGGAGGTCATAATTTCATAATTTATCTCTCAATTTACTTCATAAGCATTCAAAATCTTAGCATTCAGATTTCAGCATTCCCACGCAATTCCTCCAAAAATTGCACTTAGTCTAGTAGTTATACAAAAAAAAAAAAAAAAAATCCCAATAAAATTACCGTATTTTCATGACTATAAGGTGCACATCATTATAAGGCGCACCTTCAATGAATGACATATTTTAAATATTGTTCTAAAGACAATAAAAATACTGCATACTTAACGTAAATTATAACAATGAAGACCCACTAGGAATTTAATGGGGTCAAAAGTAAAACGTTTGTCTTTAAAACCTGTAGAATTACAATTTTAAACATGTAAATTATGATACTATTAATGACTTTTCTTTCTTTTCTCTTTTTTTTTAACTTCAACTTGCATTTTATACTTGTGATGTGTTTATATTTATATGTTCAATAAACCAACCAACCAAAATCGCCCCCAAATATTTATAAAAGTCTACATGTGGGAAATGCTCTTCACGGGTGAAGAAAGTGTATTGTAAATGTATTTACTGACAAGCAATTCAAATTCCATTTTTCTACACCACCAAGAGAAAAAATAGATATCTGAAAACAAACAAGTGACAACAACAGCAAGACCAATGAACCTTTCAACTCTAAATAATACACATTGTCCGTTTGAAGCGTCTGTCTTCAAAATTTAGATGGCAGGTTT
Organism: Festucalex cinctus; assembly: GCF_051991245.1. Lineage (NCBI taxonomy): Eukaryota > Metazoa > Chordata > Actinopteri > Syngnathiformes > Syngnathidae > Festucalex > Festucalex cinctus. The sequence continues at coordinate 21,279,843 of NC_135412.1, read as the reverse complement.
ATATGTAACATATTTCACACTTGCCTGCTGTTTTAAGAATTGCAAAGTGTTTCACCTCTATTGCCTCCTGGAGTCCAATCCAAATGTCAGCGCTAGTGTCAGTAGTGCCCGCCGCGTTCAATTGGACAAGAACAGCATTTTCCAGAGCACTTTGGACTGAGGCCAGATTCCCACCGAGAATCTTGCAGACGCTCTACAACAAGAAACAACTCGGTCATAAAAACGAGAAAACATTCAATGCAACACGACCGTGCGAAAGTCTGACATACTTCTGCATCCGCAAATTCCCTCTCCTCGTCTTGGAAGATAAAACAGCGACAGTCCACCTGAGTCCAACCTTCAGGACAGCAAAGGCCTGCAAAGAAAAACGAGATCTGTTGATTCAATCCGTTTTCAAATGCCAAAAGATGAAGAAAATGAGAAATTGTTTTCTCTCTCGTTTTAGGTATCATTGAAACACAGCTACCAACCTTGCCCGTGACTGATAGGGAAAGAGCACTGTGAAGAAGAAAAGCATGACGTTAAAACCAGACCGCGGAAAATGAATACAAACGAATAAAGGAAAATCAGCAGCTGAGGGTTTGACTTACAATTCCAGTCAGCAGTTGACTGATCCCACAAAGAAGGAGCAATGATGAGAAGTGAGCAAATGCCATTTGCGCAATAACAGAAAAGTGAGTTCAATTTATTCAAACAAAAAAAAAAGCTTGCAAAAGGCACATGCGTATTTTGTCGGAAAATCAGGACGTCAAGGTGCGCAGTGTTACCGCTGCGGTTGCGATGCTTGACACTGAGACACGGAAGAACAATTCATGCTTATATATCAGCTACAGGTAGTTCTAGTATGAAAATTGTGGTAACCAAAGTACATTAATCAAAAAAAATTGGCAAACATGCAAATGAGATGTAGGAGGTGTCCAGAGGCCATGTTCTCATTCCTTCACTTCAAAGCACACCCAACCCAACATAATTAGCACAAAGTGTAAAAACCAGTTTTTGAGCATCCACTTGAAGGGACATGATTATTCCCAAAATGCTAATCAAGACCAAATTCACAATTGTGCTCACAATTATTTTTTTAATTAAGGCAACACTTTTGTTTTTAATTCCCATATTTTCCATGAGGCTCTGCTTCGCATCGAGTTGATCATTTTGTTGTTATCCGTGAGGACGAGAACACCTCTCCCAGGTGCCAGACGTCACCGAATGCAAGCATTCGCCCACTCAAGTCGGTTACGGCGACAAGCTGTCATGGTTTGGGTTGGCTTTTTGTTATGTTTTGTCTTTGATGACCTGCGATTGGCTGGCAACCAGTTCAGGGTGTACCCCGCCTACTGCCCGAAGCCGGCCGGGATAGGCTCCAGCACCCCTGCGACCCTAGTGAGGAGGAAGCGGTTAAGAAAATGGATGGATGTCTTTGATGATCACTTCAGTTATGTTTTCCTTGTTCCTTGTTAGTGTCTCTCGTTTAGTGTGATCATGTAGCCTACACCTGTGCTTGTCATCCCACACCCTTGTGTTCAGCCAATTATTTCCTTTGTCTTGTTAATTCCATTACCTGATGTCATTTCTCGCTGGTCGCATGCGCTGGAGGTTTAGTGAAGTGAGGATTACGGTGAAGAGATTTTCAATATTAAAAAACGGGACACAACAATTTTGCTGATAATCAAATTTACAATACATTTTCACCAGGAAGTATTTATAACAAATTTAATTGCTCGTCAAACAAGCATGTTTACTAGTTTAGCTAATGCTAAATGCCATCTTGGTTGAAAGTTCAACAGCTGTAAATAAGCGAATGCACTCACCATTCTGCAACCTTTTTTTTTTTTTTGCTTGCTATTGGTAACCATTTACCTTGCGCCAATCCCGCATTGTAAAATATGTCGCCAAAAAATGTTCAGCTTGCGTTGGGTCTCACCGGCGAGTTCAGACTTCAAACCAGGAAGTGTGTATGGGAACGCCCCCTTGAACTCGGAAATTCCACTTGCGAAGTTGGAAGAACAAAAAAAACCCAACTTCACCGGCGACTACAATGTGACGTCACTCTGAATGGCAAAACACAATTTACTCGAGTATAAAACTACATAGCTTTCTTCATTCATAAATATTCGACATAACTCTGCGTAATGCAACGTACGTGACAGCATTGCCGCTATCTCCTTGCATAAAATTATACGGTCAACTACTTAACTGTATGGAATGCTTATGAAATAAGATTAAAACTATAAATGAAGCAACATTGCAAAAAGGTAAGTTTTCTAGAGGTCAAAATGAGTTTTGAGGACCAAAAATAAATAAATAAATAAAAAATATCACTATCCGCCATTTTGGTTGTTTACGTTCGCCTCAAACGCTTTCAGGTCAGAACTGGGAAAAACCAGCACGGATATATCCGACTTTCGACCATCCTTGAATGCAGCATTAGCCACAGAAGCAGGAAGTTCCATTTTAATAATAAAAGGAAGTAGGTCTAGGCGAAAACATGCCTGCTAGAGATTTTACCGGTGTGTTTAACAAATCGATTAAATTCCTTTTTATTTGAACACATGAATCACTATGACAACTGTGTGGACTTAAACAAAAATGAAAATAAATACGGGAAAGTGGGATGGGACTTCCGTAAAAGTGAGGCAAAACAATAGGGCTAACAAAACCTGCTGGGACTTGAGACACACGGATCAACTTGGGACTGTCCTGACGTTAAATATATATTTCTTAACTTTACTACAAATAATGTCATCATTCATCTATCTAAGCCAGCAAAGTAAGGTGACAGGCAGAACTATTAAATGCTCCTTAAGTAGATGGCAGAAAATACATAACAGAATAATTGAAGTCAAGTCATCAACACAGTGAGGAAGTAAATTTGAACGTGATTTGAGATGACATCCTCATAGCATACACAGTATACAGTGAAATGAATTGAATGAGATATCCTTTACAAATATGCTTTATTGTGTACTGATAGACATTTGTTATCCTGCTTTGTCAAACTATTTGACTGACAGCAATAAATAAATACGAATAAACACATTATCTGGCTTGAATAAGTGAAAATCTAATAAATCAAAGAATCCAGACATCGCTGGCGTTTCATCTTGAGGAGTCATCAGGATGCTCGAGAAGGAATTGTAATTGATTTTTATGATGGTCGGAGGGTTGATCAGTGACTGCATTGCTCTGCACGTCTGGCACAAACAAATGGGTTTCTGTCACTACAGTTGTCATTGTCCCAGAGATCATCTGGAAGAAAAAACAAAACAGTGTGACGTCAACAAGTCTTGTACTCGTCAGTCGATCAACCCAACATGATTACGTTTAGATGAAACATGCAAGTAGCTATGATGATCCTTCTTAAAGTCTTGATATATTTACCGCTGCGTTCAAGCTCAAAGCAATCCCCACCGCTGGTGTTATTGTTAAAGGCGCTGAAATCAAATTGTGAGCCATCGGTCCAGACGAAGGCGTTATCCTGGAAGACAAAGGAACAAATTTCTCTCACCAAAAGCGAAAACGCAATCGTGTACGCTTGTGTAGCACCTGAAATGGTACATTTTCTTTTGTATGATATTCTATATTGTATTTAATTTGTGACACTCATGCACATTTAGTTTAATATAGATGTAATTTAGCACACTACCCTAGAGGGCAGTGTTGAGTTTTGTTTTTGAAGCATGGTTACTCAAGAAGAAGAATCCCCATTGGATGAAAAAGAGAGCTCGAGAGTGCGGAAACGTGCGGTGCTGTAGCGCTCGATGGTTGAATGTTTTCCTCGAGCTCATTCCACACCCTACTGTGTATAACACTTGTGCTAACATAATACAACATTGATCATGCAGTCCAAACATTTGGAGTATCACAAAAATTCAACATCTCCTGTCACCGGGTGATACTGAAAAACTAGCTCATAGTCTGGTCACATCAAAACGCAAAATTATTGTCACTTCTCGAAATACACTCTGGCCGGTTCAGATGCTACTCGAATGGCGACTAGAGTTATGAGAAGAGGTCACAGTTTTTCTTTTGTACCTTCACTGCAATGGGGAACCGCACGAATGCTATTTTTGGACCTCAAGGCCACGTGACTTCAGCAGCTTAAACCCGGAAGGTGGTCAAGAAAGAAGCTCGCTCATTGACGAGCCATGCAAATAGTTCATGTTTTGTTCTTGTTTATCTCCGGAAAAACAACATGGCGAGTAAACACAGCTGTTATGGAACTTGCAGAAACCACTCCAGACACTACAAATGTCCAGATATGAAGGGTGTATTCTTTATTCGTTTCCCAAAGCCAAAAAGTCAAGAGTCATGAATGTGAACAGGTTTCAACTTGTGCAGAAGTCCAAAAGAGCAGTTTAACGGCAGCGAAGTGAAGCCTTTCACCTTCATATGTAGTAAACATATTCAGTTGTATGGACCTGTCTTGCTTACCGCCTGTTTTTTTAATTTATTTATTGTGGGAATGCTGAAGCATTCCCACATATGTTATTGGGATTTTTATTCTCTACACTTTTTTTGCCGCATAACAACTCCCACATAATATTTCTAATTTATACTGTTCAAATTTCAATTAGCTTCAAAAATTGACGCCTCCTGGGGTATATATATCGTCTGATGCCACATTACTTACAGTATTTGCACAATTTAACGTTTAATATCAACTTTTCCCCATTCATTTTCAATGGGACAGACATTGAACTTTTTCGAAGTATCAATTTCCACGCCCACTTCCATGCATATAACTTATCATCATTACCAGGTGTCTGATACTGCTCGGTGGCACAGTTGTTATCTCTCAATTTACGTCATAAGCATTCTACATGCATTCAAATCTTAGCATTCAGCTTTCAGCATTCCCACGCAATTTCTCCAGAAATTGCACTTAGTCTATTTATTAATTATTTATATATATATTTTTTGCCTTTCGTGCAGCTGTGACATGTATGAAAATCTATCCACTGGGTCTGAATTAAGGAAACTGGTTTATAAGCGGAAAGGATATAATAATGGAAAGACTCGAGCCCGCCAAGTTTGACCTCCTCGCTAGACTCATGAATATCCAGTGTGGTGACGTGTATCGTGCGGTTTTCCATTGCACCCTCTCAAATTGAATTGAAAATTGCTGTGCTTGAATAGAGAGCACCCAGCTGCCATGCCATTGTACCAAAGTCATGGCTTTGCTCAAGATGTAGAGTCACATCACATGATGCTATTTGGAGGCGATTTCATTATAATGTATCTGGTTCACAAATTGTGAAATAGCATCATGCAAGGGATTCCCAGCCTGAACATGAATCAGCTCAAAAATATTACATCAATCTTTTTATATTCTTCAGAAGAGTTGTCAAAAATATCTCTATATGCAGTTAATGGTTTGTGGGATGTAATTCCTACTGAAATCCTTGTTATTTGTTTTAAGAATTCGGATGTGTTTCACCTTTAATGCCTCGTGGAGTCCAAGCCACACGTCTTCAGTAGAATCAGAGGCTGCTTGAACCAATTGGAGAATTATGGCGTATTCCAAAGCACTGTGGACGGAGGCCAGATTCCCACCAAGAATGTTGCAGATGCTCTACAAGAGAAAACGACAAACCACCCAATAAAAATAATCAGAAAGCATTCAATGCAGCATATGAAAAAGTGAAGTTCATGGTTAAAGGGCGCCCCTAATTTTTCACGATAATTTCTTTTTGTCCTCCCTATTTTTCATTTAATATTTATTGTAATTTTGTATTATTGTGGTCAGCCTTTCTGGCCGTGAATTGGAGGAAAGTGTCGGCGCTTGAGGGTTGCGCCTTTATGGCAGCACATTTACATTATCACTGTTTGTTTTTGTTGAAGTGAATGTCGTCAATATTGGAATGTCGCTGTTTCACTGCGACCGCAGGGCGCTTGTCGTTTTGTGCCTTTATAGGCAGCAACTTTGTAACAGCGCAATTTGTGTACAGCGCTTTGGTACAGCTGCGGTTGTCGTAAGAGCGCTCAATAAATCAAATTGAGTTCACAAGACTGGCTTTCATCCTGTACAGATCAGGAATGGACAATAGAAAACTTTGTTCAGCTCAAGCCATCATTTTTGGACACACGGTTGGACCACTGCTTGCATATGCACAAAACTGCTGCGTGAAGGTTTTCCATACCTCTGCATCGGCAAACTGTCTGCGGTCATCGTGGAAGACGAAACAGCGACTTCCCAACTGAGTCCAGCCTTTAGGACAGCAAGTGTTTGCAACACAATTGTTGTCTGAAGAACAAAATGAGATGTATCGGTTAAGTCTGAGATCAGATGCCGACGGAGCAATCATTTATTCATTTATTTTGGGGGAAAGTATCATTGAGACTTAGCTAACAACCTTTCTCACGATTATTTGTCCGTGACCACTGTGAAGAAGAAGAAGCGGGTTGTTAATATTGACACAAAATTAATTCCATGACATTTATTAGGAACTTCATTAGCTTTGGCACTTGCACTGTTATCTTTACGTTGCAATACATTATTACAAAAATACGTACACAAAACAAAAATGACAAAAACCACAGTCACATACATTACTTACATACAACACAAATACACAGAGTGCCTAACTACATCGCTCTGACCTTCCACCATCCCCTCGTTCAGTACCTCAAATTGTCCTCCTGACGACAAACTCTTCCCCAAAACTATGCTAGCCAGTACGGTCAGCCACTCACTAGACTAGACTAGACGATTTGTTTAGCCCATGATAATTTACCATCGACTATTATGCCTAGAAGTTTGGTTTAGTGAACTTGTTCTACTGCCACATCATTCACATGTAAATTCAGTAAATAAATCCGTTTCACCGCTATCTGTAATTCCGGATTTATGACACTCCTAAATGTATCTGTTATTTCTGTTATGTAGATTGTTGAATCACCTGCATACATTGATATCTTTTGCTAGGATTAGTGGTAATTCATTAGTAAAAATTGACAAAAAGCAGATAACGAAGACAGCAATAAAAGACACACAATAGCAGCAAAAAATTGACTTACGACGCCAGTCAACAGTCCAGTGAATCCGCAAAAGAGGAACAACGAGCGGAGCGCAAACGCCATCTGCACAATGACAGAAAAACACGTCATATCAGAGCGACGCTCAAATTGAAATCACACATAAAGATCAGCGTTCACAAAGGATGTACATGATGTGTAAACGTTACCTCTGCAGTCACGATGCTTGATGATGAGGATGATGCCGACCAAAGGACGAGCAAGCCAGTTTTATATGTCCGATTGGACACCCTGGAATGTAACCTACAGTAATCATGCAATTAAAATATTTGTAGAAATAGTTGATCATAAACATGATGAGTCGTTTCATAGAAACGGTGGGGCGCAACGTGAAAATGTCCTCTCAACTGTCGTAATCACAAGAATGCCCCACGCCCCTGAGGCCTTTGTGTTCACCGACTTGACGCCAGAACACACCCAACCATTCATAAATTTCCACGTAACAGAATATGATTGACGTTTCAGCAAATGACTAATTTCATAATGAATCATAATGGATCCTTTTGATTTTTTGTCTTTCTTTTCTTTTTTCTTTTTTTTCTTTTAAATGAGCTAGTCCATTTGTCCAAAGACAACGCAAAGCAAATGATGATCATGTTTCCTCCTAGTTCCAGTTAGAGCTTGAGTCATTTCAATTTTTGAAGACTTGTTGCAGCTGCCTGGCAATCAAGAGTGGCAACAATCAGGGCTGTGCGTACAGTAAGAAGAAGATATTCAAAACACACCAGATTAGTTTGTTAATGCACCCCTGACTACGGCCAATCATGGCTTAAGCGCAGCTGACCATGGACTTCAAGTAGCTGCCTGTACTTTAAAAAAAAAAAAAAAAAAAAAAAAAAAAGAAAGAAAGAAAAAAGAAAAAAAAAGTAGGTGTTCTTTAATTTTTTTCTTACTGGTATCTAAAAAAAATTGTCCTTGACCCCTTTTTTTGGGGGGGAGTCGGTGTGCCGGAAGTTGATGCCCACACTGGGGTGCCCGTCACCTCGTCAGGCTCTTTGCAATCTCCTGAGAGTAACCAACCTTGAACAGGAAATTAATTAAATTAAATTAAATTAATGACACAGGCTAATTATGTCGTTTAAGTCTCATGTGTCAGCCAGGAGGCGAAGTATAAATGGTCAAAATTATTATTATTATCATCTATCAGTGGGCGGAGTACACCCTGAACTGGTTTCCAGGCAATCGCAGGGCACACAGAGACAAACAACCATGCGCACCCACAAGCACACCTAGGGACAATTCGGCGTGCCCAATTAACCTGCCATGCATGTCTTTGGAATGTGGGAGGAGACCGGAGTGCTCGGAGAAGAACCACGCAGGCACCGGGAGAACATATAAACTCCACCCAGGAAGGCCGGAGCCTGGCCTCGAACCGGAGTCCTCAGAATTGGGAGGCGGACGTGCTAACCAGTCATCCATTATTATTATTATTATTATTATTATTATTATTATTATTATTATTATTATTATTAGTAGTAGTAGTAGTAGTAGTAGTAGTAGTAGTAGTAGTAGTAGTATAGTGTGATAAAGAAAAAATAAATAAATACATAAATTAAATAAATGTTTGGGCCGTAGGGTGCTGAATTTTAATTTTGAGTTTTGTGATCTTATTCTGTTCAATCAATGTTCAATCAATGTGCCTGCTTTTTCATTTAACTCAGCTGAAACACACCAATTCGGTAAGAAATGCAATACTTGTTTTGTTTTGTTTTTCATTTTACCATAGTGTTTATTAAATCATTTAAATAAATGAATTATTTAAATTATTTATTTTTTTACATTTTAAATTTTTTTTAATATATATTTTTTAATTTAATTAATAAATCACAATCATCAAAAACTATTCAAACTAAGCATTTTTGAAATAACTAAAAGTCATAACAGAGCTGCCCGGAAAACCAATTAAACTAATTCAATAAAAAAATAAAATAAAATAAAATAAATACAAATAAAAGCGAGAGTAGAGGAGGTGACAGTCACGGAGCAGAGGACCCCCAGTCACGTGCCTTTGTTATTTGATCATTACACGTGTGCCAAATAATTTTCCTCTCATAGCTTTGGCGCCCCCCTCTGGCGGATCGCCCCTATGCGGTGCGTATCCAGCGTACCCCTTTTTGCGCCACTGGCAGGAAGTACAGTGTTAGCTGCATTAATCTTGATGGTTTAACCTCATTTGTCAAGTATGTCTTGTGACATAGACTGTGCTCTTGTAAGAGCATTCAATTGTAAAGGACATTTTTTATTAAAAGTAAGTATGAATATCAGAGGGAATGCTCATCTATTTTATATTGACACACAGACTATAAAATTGTGCATGTTCATTAAAATGTGAATTAAAGTGGGCCGGTCTGAGCAAGCCCTGAAAGTCCAGGGCTGGAAAAAAATAAAATTAAAAATTAAAAAAAAGTCCCAGTCCGGCCCTGCCTAACATAAACGTTGCCCGCTGCCTCATTCGTGTACGATCGCACACTTTGCAAACACCTCAAGACAAAGTTGACCAGAGCACCAACATCTTTTTCATGTTTTAATCAAAAAAACGTTTGTCTTCATTTAAAAACACAACAACAAAAATACAAAGAGCAGACATGACATAGCAACTTAAGGAAAAACCTTTACAACACAAATTAAAGTGAGCTTATTTGAGAACAGCGACTCATTTGAATAAGGACTAATTATGTGCGAGTTAAAAAGTTTTGAAAATAAACATTGATTCAGCTGCGCGCAAGCACACCTCGCTCTTCTATTATTGTCGTTTGTTAGCAAAAGTTGTCACGAGTCAGTCAGTCAACGGATCTGGCCCGCTGGGATGTCGTCACACGGGCGCGGCGCAGCATCTGTTCTGGAAAAGCTGCTCCACCACCGACGAGTCGGCCAGCGTGGAGATATCGCCCATGTCCCGCTCGCCGCCGGCGATCTTGCGCAGCACTCGCCGCATGATCTTGCCTACCAAGAGAAGACGCTTTTGGGATAAGCACTACGGGACATAAATCAGGCATGGCCCAGATTTCAAGTTCAATTGCGGTTTTCACAAGTCTCCGTTTCAAAATCAGAAAAAAAAGAAAAAAGAAAAAGAAAGTAAGTCTGCTCTGTTGGGAAATTTTCAGGTACTGCCACTTGGTAGATGGATATAGAGGTCATTTTTATACATATGATCAATAACGGTCAAGACATAGCAAACTTATTTTCATTTTGAAAATAAATTAATTTGACTAAAATTAGTATTTGCATTACTGGTGGCAGTTAATATTCAAAATGTTTCTAAGAAAAGTAATATTTTTCAAACTTTTACAACTCATTCCCTGCCAGCCATTTTAGAAAATTTCAAAATTTTCAATACCCACGCGATATTACGTTCAATAATTATATATAAGCCGAATCTACCAAATGACAGAATAGACTCCCTACTTTTTTCCCCGTCCCATTCTTTTATAATTGACAGTAAAAAATGTAGGTTTGCCAAAATACAGCCATTTCTCCCAAGGACTCTGAAACTGTGTTTATTTCGTATAAAATGGGGCAATGCTTCATCTACTGGTGGTTGGGCATCAGTAAAGTTGTTTCCAAGTTTGACATTTACAGTGGAGCATAATCAGATTTTCTGCCATTTATCCCCGCTCTAAAAAATACAATTGACAAGTATACTTGTCAAAGGAAGTGAATGACACAATGTTACCATTAGGTCTTCCAAACGAAATTTCATGATTTCTAACGTGGTTTTCTTTTTTTCCAGGATGCTAATATTTTTTTCCAGTTTTATTCCTACTAATTCCTAAAAAACCCATTCCATTTTGAAAATTATGTAATCCGATTTGTACCTGATCTGGTCTTGGGAAGCGCGGGAGCATCCTGAATGTGGTCGGGTGTGGCGATGGCGCCGATCTTTTCACGCACTTTTGACCAATAAACACACACACACAAAATTAAAGGCTTCACAATTCAGTTGTCACATCAAGGAGACATTCCCCCACAAAAGTACAACTATTATTGTAATATTACTATTTTTCTTTCTCAAGAGGTTCAAATTGGTTTTTCTTAGAAATATTCAGATTTTATTCTTAACAATTAAGTTTACTACATCTAAGATAATTCTGCAAAATACAGTTTACTGTTTAACATTTCACAATGGCCTTTTATTGTAGGCAGCCTAAGGCACATTGCACGCTAACAGATTTTTAACAAATTTGCGAACATTATTTGAGGGAATACTATTTTGTGTCCCTAGAAATACTCTTGAGATCGTGGAGTTCAACAGAAAGCTAATCCAAAGCATTAACTGAAGCCACCTTGTTTTTTGAGCTGGGCCTCCAGCACGCGATTGAAGGCGACACCGTCACATAGCGTCACAAAGCAGTAGAGACTTTCTCCTTTGACGGGATGAGGCCGACCCACCACGGCGGCCTCGGCAACGGACTCGTGCCCCACCAAGGCCGACTCCACCTCCGCTGTGCTCAGCAAGTGACCTGCAACCCAAATAGAAATAACACTGACGTTTTCTCCTTTTTGAAGTATTGCTTAGAAATGTCATTTGCTCTCAAATGTTTTTTTGGGGTTTTTTTCCCACCACGAAAGGCAATTGAGATAACACTCTCATTTGCAATGCTAACACCTGGCAGCAAGTAGTAAATATTATGTAATTTTGTTTTGTCTAAGGGGGATACAAGCATAAGATTAAAATTTACATAATTAAAAATCTAACGTTTCTATTGGATAAGGAGCTTTATTCTTTTTACATTACCTTTGTCGAATCGTTCTTTAACCTTGTAATAAAAAACTAAAATACAATTTAATTTCCATAATACTACAACTTACCTAAATACAACTTTATTGTTGTTCTATTAATTAAGACTTATTTGTTATCCCCCAACCCCAAATAACTAAAAAGCTCTGTTCTCTGTGGCACTTGACAATTCTGGTATGGGAGAGATGCTGGTTTTTAGGACACTGAAATAGAATAGCCGACAGAATATAAAATTCATTTTATGAACTTATGTTTCTGAAATATTTACATATAATGTACTTTTTAAATATATTTTAAATTTTCATGTACCCTCTGGAGTGCCTTCACGTACCCCCATTTGAGAACTACTGACATACAGTGTTAAAAAAAAATAAATGAATAATAAAAAGTATTCATTCAGTCTCTGGGATTGGCTACATTCTGTTCCGGTCACAGCCCACGGAGGCCAACAGCTCGAGAAGTAGTCAGCTTTCCCTCACATGAAAAACCTGGTCGTCAATATTGCGCACGTTCTACAGTTAAGAGTGTTGGTCCCGACTCGTTTTGGACCCAATCATTGGGTCAAATCCACTTTTAACACGCCACAGTCGCAAGGATAACTTTTGTGACCTGTTGGAGATGCCTACTTTGTGTTGCTTTGTCTCCCTCTACAGGCGTTTTGGCGTAATTGTTTTTCAGTTGACTGCAGCCGTGTTCCGGTAGGTGATCACATGACATCTCCAGTTAAGCAACCGCAAACCATTCACTAGATTATGTACTAGTCTACAGCTACAGTTCTATTTCGTCCCTCCCGACCGCCAGGTGGCGGTGCTGTAACCAGCACGGAATTCCCCTTGTCGCGACAGTGTCATCGAGTAAGAACAACAAAATATGCTCGGACCGAGTTCCGGCTGACGTAGTCCCATATATAAAAAGAGAACGTCGCCAGAAGACATCCTCTTCAACCTTTCTCGCACAGCGTTATACGCTCTGTCCGTCACGAGTAGCCTGAGATTTGGTTGATCGGGGCTGTGGGTGCTTCTCGCCCCCCTTGGCTGCGAAGGTTCAGTGCATTTTTTCCTTTTGTGATTGTTACGGATAGACTGGATCTCTCCTGCCGTCATTACGAGATCCACTTTTGCCACCTCTCGTCAGTTCTGTCTGCGGGGGTTCCGCTGGGGGGGGGGGACTCATAGAACCGTAGTTACATTCTTAACTTTCGTTCTCACGACTAACTATGCTGCTTGTGCCACAGAAAAGCATCGCTTGTGAGTTCCTTTTCATTTCATGTGGACATTTGTTTGCTTGCATTGCTCACGCCAGTGACGTTGTAGTTTAGTGTAGATTACATTTGCATTGTTTTCATATTATGCACAGCTATTTGTATTGTCATTTATGTTTGCGCATGTATATTTGAGTGACATCCTATTGTACTGTATGTTCATATTGTTTCAGTTTTACGGAAGGAGTAGAAGAAAAAAAGTTTGAAGACAACAGTAAAAACGTAAACTTTACTCCAGCCTCGTCATTTCTCGTTTGACTGTTCGCTAAACTGTCAATTTATGTTAGACACATACTGAGGGCAGAATAATAACCTTATAGGTCTAGGTCATAAGATAGACAGGTGTTTGGAAGCCGTGGTCAGAAAGGAAAAAAAATTGGTACAAAACCTGATTGTCTTTATCTGTGTGCACATGCTTTAATATCACCTGAGACGTTAAGCATGTCATCTATCCTCCCGGTGATCCAGTAGTATCCGTCCTTGTCTCTACGGCAGCCTGTACATGGAGAGGGGAAAAAAAAAAAAATCCACATCACCATAATGGCGATGCACCGCAGAGCCGCCTTTCCGCTGCATCCGCTCACCATCTCCCGTCACGTAGTATCCCGGGAACTTCTTGAAGTAGGTGCTTTCAAACCTGGCGTGGTTCCCGAACACCGTCCTCATCACGCCGGGCCACGGCTGCTTGAACACCTGTTCGGATTTGACCAGCCAGGCGTGACGGTGTTTCCTTCCGCTTCCTGAGCTTAGCAGTAATATGAATGGCGGCGCGTCCTACCAGGTAACCTTCGCTCGAGCCCTCCAACTCCTCGCCCGACTCGTTCAAGATGGCTGGCACGACTCCGAAGAATGGAAACGTCTGGAAAAAAAAAAAGACAAGTTTCTTCATGTTCAACACCAGAATGTGTGGAAAAAGTCTCAACGACCCATGTCCAAAATTTAAGAGGAAGTCAGCTATTTTGGGTTATTTTCAGGGCTCGTACTTAGGCAAACTCCAACTAGGAATTTCACCCAAATGGGTCCCAATCTCAGAAGCAGTTATGAACAACACTAAATTGAGAAGATATTTTTGCCTGTGTCATTGAATCATTTCTTGAACAATTTTGTTTATTTACGTGCTATAGTGCCACGTATTTTCCAGCAGTGTGAACGTGGCTTTCCAACATGTGATGTCTGACTTACAGCAGATCCTGGCTTCATGGGCGTGGCTGCCGGCAGAGGCGTCATCACGTGTCCGCCCTGGAAGACACAAAGCACAGTTGAATTGTTGCGATTGTCTTGTATTGCTGTTAATGTTTCATGTGACAGCTCAGGCTGTTTGAAAGCGCTATATAAATAAAGATGACTTGACTTGACTTATGTAGTCCTGTCCAGCAGAGGGCGCCAGCTCGTGGCTGAAACAAGAGGGCAGACATCTTACCTTGCCACTTTTACTGACAACTTTTTTTTTGTCTGAAAACACTTACCAGTGTGTGTTTTACTCTAGGATCCCTGCATGGAGTCATGAGCGCCTCGCAAAGAGAGAACTTCACTGTTTGCATCAACCATTCAGAGTATATTGTCTCACTATTGCCAATTGTGACTCAGAGGTTAGGTTTACATTTCGCAGCATTTTTTTTCCTGATGGGCGTTGCTTTCACTTGTTCATGGATCTGACAACACGATACAAACGAATCTTTGAGTAGCACTCGTAGATATAACTTCCATCCATCCATTTTCCTAATCGCTTATCCTCCCTTATAAGAGAAAATTAAGTATTTTTCTGAGCAATAAACGTTCATGAGCGTTTTTCCCAGAGTTACTGGTACACCTTTCTCTCTTTTGCACTCATGACATGTGCAGTATACGAAACACTTCAGCATGTAAAACTAAAATACAATACTGAAATTAATAATTCTCAAAACAAATTATTGTCAATTGCAAGTAAATTAAAATACATATTGGCAAACAACGTGTTACATTCCTTTCCTCCGTGACTGGGCGGGTGTCACATGACCATAGGGAATGTGCAAAAAGTGTTTCCATTACACTTTTGCGAAATTCTTCTATTGTGACACGTCTCAAAAACCACCTCATGAGAGCAAAAACTTTTTTTGCGATATTTGAGCTTATTTTTTTATTTTTATATTTTCCAGTGTAATCCAGTGTTTCAATTACCAGCTTGCTTTTGCGCAAAACTGAGGGTCATAGAAACGCACCTATTGACAGTCCAGTCAAATAAACTTAAAGTACAGAGCAAACTCACCGTCTCCGTCTGCCAGAACGTGTCGACGATGGGACATCTGCTGTCTCCCACCACCGAGAAGTACCAATGCCAGGCCTCAGGGTTGATGGGCTCTCCCACCGTGCCCAAAACCTTCAGAGAGTCTCGCTTGTACCTGCGCACAATCACAAAAGCGTGAAACCAGCATGGCAAGATGACCTCGGTTTCGACAGAAGAGACATTAAAGTTGCTAACTTGTGCACCGGCTCGCTGCCGTACTTCATCAGCAGCCTGATGGCGGTGGGCGCCGTGTAGAACTTGCTCACGTGGTATTTGTCGACAATCTCCCACATGCGGCTCACGTCCGGGTACGTGGGAAGACCCTCAAACTGAAACGCAAAACGTATTTAAATACAGAGTCAACGACTCGTGTCAGATTGTGGAAAAGTCAGCCGGTAGCTCCGCCTGCGAATGCAGCATGACCTCGGCCTTCACACGGTGCTCACCAAAACGCTGGTGGCGCCGTTAGCCAGCGGCCCGTAAGTGATGTACGAGTGTCCGGTGATCCAGCCGATGTCGGCCGTGCACCAGAAAACGTCGTCGGGCCTGTGGTCGAACACCAGCTTGAAGGTGGTGGCGGTGTAGAGCATGTAGCCGCTGACGGTGTGAAGGACACCCTGCACAAGAGAGGACGAATACATTTCCAGATGTGTGGATTGTTTATTTACTAGGGGTGTGGATTGAGCCACGGTTATGATTAGTGATAGACCGATATGTGTTTTTTTTCAAGGCCAATACTGAAACCAATTATTAGCAGTCAAGGAGATGATGATCGATATTTCAAGCCGATATTCATTTGCAGTAAGAGAAAATATTAGTATCAAAATAAAAAAAATAAAAAATAAACTTTTCTTTTAATTTTAAACAAAGAATTGATAGCTTTGTTTAAAAATTGTAACAAAAATCCAGGGTCGTCAGCATGGGTTAAGCTAAATTAAAAACTAAGCATGTAAATAGTTCCCGAAAGTTTTCTACTATAAATAAAGTTTTGTAAAATTTTAACATAATTTCTTAATTTTATTTTATTTTTTAAATTTACCAATAAAAAGTGTAGGGATTTCCCAGTGTCAGCATCATTTTTATAAAGTGGAAATTGAAATAAATGCTTAAATGAAAAGTTCCCTGTATTTCACTGAGCGACAAATGCATGTAAATGTAGTAAATTTGGGGGTTCGTCAAGGTTTGTAAAAGTTTCAAAAGATCTTCGCAGACAGTGAAGAATTGTCTGAATATGTTCAAAATGTCTTTGTAACAGTTAAAAATGTTCTGTCAACATCTCACAAATCCTGATGAACACCCTAAATTTGCTATGTTCACAAGTATTCACCGCTCAGTGAGATACAAGCTTTATCAGCCTTCAGATTTGTAAAAAGGCCTATGTCGATATTATGCCAAATATCGGTACCAATTTTAGATAATCTATAAATTGGAAATACTATTAACCATACAGCAGAATTGACATAAGTGAAAAATATACAAAACTCTTAATTGTTGGTAAAGCATAATATGCAAGGTACTCCATTCCCACCCTTAGTATTTGCAACAAGCAATTCCACATGGCTCGCTATACCTTGGGCTTGCCGGTGGAGCCGCTGGTGTAGAGGATAAAGAGAGGATCTTCAGACGCACACCACTCGGGTTCACACTCGTCTGACATGTCAGCCACTAGAGCGTGCCAACACCTGTCCACTTTCGGGTTCCATGACACCTTGTGAGGGGGGTGCGGATTCCAATGTTACAAATACGAAACCCACTTGCCAATATCTTCTACCATCAAATCCTCACAACAAAAGTGAAGAGAGAAAGTTAGTCAGACAAATAAGCCTCAAAACCCGCAGCAAACAGCTCATCAGCATGAGCTAAAGAAAAACAAGTTATGTTGTTCGTGGGGAAATCATCTATGCCTATTAACTCTTTTGCTCCCAAAAACATAAAAATATGTTCTATTTTAAATGTTTTAAGTGTCCCAAAGGCGTATTTATACGTTTTTTTGTTGTCGTTTTGTTTTTATGCTAGAGCATCAGCATACAGAAGGCTTTGATGCAGCCTCTCAACTGCAGAGAACGGGTGATGCAATGGTAGTAATTACAAAAACGGCCAGCAGGTGGCAGCTTAGTATAAGAGTTCAACCACAGCCATGTGAGTTCCCCACAATTCAAAACAGATTCGTGAATAATGATGAAACCTAGATATATTCTAATGCTAATTGCTGCAAAACTGAAACAGAAACCTGTTTTTTTTTCCTGATGAAAGAAGAGACTCATCTTTCTTTTGGTAGGTTCCACGTTTTTAGAGGAATAGAACACAATATTCTGTGGGCATTGCAAAATCAGTCAAAATCCAGTAAAACAGCCGGGAGAGAAGGGGGTTGCTTCAGTGAAAATGGCTGGGAGTGAATGATTTAACATCCATCCATCCATCCATCCATCCCAAGGGTCACGGGGGGTGCTGGAGCCTATCCCAACTGGCTTTGGGCAGTAGGCTGGGTACACCCTGAACTGGTTGTCAGCCAATTGCAGGGTACACAGAGACAAACAACCATCCACACTCAAAATCACAATCACACCGAAGGACAATTTCAGAATGTTCAATTAACCTGCCAAGCATGTCTTTGGAATGTGGGAAGAGACCGGAGTACCCGTAGAAGACCCACGCAGGCACGGGGAGAACATGCAAACTCCACCCAGGAAGGCTGAAGCCTGGACTCGAACTTGTGTCCTCAGTACTGGGAGGGGGACGTGCTCTCCAGTCAAGACACTGTGCCGCCCGAGTTAACATATACATGTGAAACTAATATATCTATTACAGCGGCATTGTGATAAATCTCATTTCATTTGACACAGTAAATTAGAACGACGAATATTACAGCTAAAAGGAGCTAACAGGTCATTCTCAGGCAAGATACAGTTCTCCATTCGTTCAAGCTTCAGTGCGTTGACCAATCTTTTCATATCAATATTTTTTGTCATGTTTCATTTTGGCATTATCAGGGGAAATTGATTGCCATTCACAGCATGAAAGACACGACGGAACGATTAATATTTGAAATTGGAATCATAAATAAGATAGTGAGACATCCAATGTTTGCCAAGTGATTGTTATCATCACACTAACTTGAACTTTATTTATTAGGAGTGATGGAAATAAAAACTAAAGTAAGGTTCTAACCATTTTCTTCATGCTGATAAAAAACAAAATTGGCAGCGTGAGGAGAGTGAGTGTGTTGACTCACAACATTAAGAGAAAAAAAGTGTTAGTTTATTCTAAAAGTCAACAAACATCTGAGAACACAAGACAACCTTTTCTTCAAATCAAGGGTGGCCAATTGACTCCAATGAACAAGCAATAAATACATTTTCATATGTAAACTATTGCATATTTTGGCTCTCACTTAAAAATATCCTTTAAAAAAAATGTCTAACGAAAATAAGAAGCAGAGACAATTTCAGGTTCTCAGATGTTTTCACGTATCGACCACACAATAAGCAAACTGCTCCGGCAGGGTAAAAACATTATTTATTTATTTTTTGTATCCAAGTCAGTACCACTTGTTTGTGTGTGTTGTAAGAGTCTATGCTGAGTATGATGCAATTGTAATTTTATCTCAATGTAAAAGCAAGATGCGACATACAAAAGACATGCGTGGAAAATAACAAGCTTGCTTGTTTTTACCCTCAGCAGTATTTTTTTGTGCGAGTCAACTCTGGTGGAGGGGAATGAAGCAATAGCAATGTGAGGCAGGGTTTTGGATGGAAGGGTGACAAATACCTGTGGAACAGGACGAGTTTTTCTTACTCTGCCTGTTTCTGTCTCTTGCTGGAGGGAGGAGAAACAGCAAGCGGGGGGATGACCATGAAGGGGATGGGTTATTTTCAAAATCAAAGCGAAAACAACAATATCACCACGTGGAAAATGTCTAAAGAAGTCCAAAGCAAAGCCTGTCAGGTCGTAAATGTCGGAATCCAAATCTCAAGTGACACAAAACTGGAGATAAAACGGTGTGGAAAAATTCTAAATTACAGTGACTAACACCTTTTGCTATGAACAGGAACTTCTTGCATGACAACAGAATCAATACAAAGCTAGCACTGTTAACTTAGCTGACAAAGCCTTTGGAAACTACGGATAATTGACTCCCCCTCCTGTTACATTAGCTTTTTACAGGTGCAGGAGAAAAATACTGGTTATACCTGAAATGTAAAAATTGGATCCATCTGGATGGTTTTGTGAATTCGACCGGTCGGGAGTATATTTCACTTAAGAGAGTTGGCGGATTATCAAATTAATAGACGTGTGAAAAAGAAGCTCACCTGGAGGTCAGGACAAGGTCGTTTGGCGGGAGGAGAGCTAAAGGAAGCCTCCTGTGCTTCTTTGGATAAATGTTTCAATACGATGCACCTCTCAAGTGAAAATCCTCTGAATGGAAACAGAAAAAAAATACATACAAGGTAAAAAAGCCCGACAAAACATTATAAATGTTCACGTGTGTTGAGTACTTGTCTGTGCATTTCTGCAGAGCTTCATCTGCTAAGAGTTTCAGGTTGATCAGCTTATCCCCTCGGTAGAAGCCATCTGAAGGTGGTTGTCAATTACGGAAAAAAAAAACACACAAGGAGGGGAAAAAAAAAATCACACAAAATAATAACTGAATTATAAAGTCTCTTTTACAGGGTTCAAGGGGAGGGTATATCCATAGCAAAAATGCCTATTTAAAGGGATACTTGACTTATTGAGCCATTTTCAGCAGTAAAAAGTTAACATGTTGTCCAGAAAGAATTTGAGAACTTTAAAAAACATTAATACCTTTTAAAGACAGTTTTTCCACTCACCTGTGCTGAGGAAGTAGGTAACAACAAATCATGGCTCACCTGTTTTTTGGGTTTGGTCAGCAAACTGAGCCATGATTGGTCGTTACCTACTTCCTCAGCACAGGTGATGTCATCTTCAGTCGACAGAAAGTGTAAACATTACTTTTTAAAGGTATTAATTGTACATGAAAAATACTGAAGTTATCAAATTCCTTCTGGACAAAACATTTACTGCTGAAAATGTCTCAATGAGTCAAGTATCTCTTTAAGTGACATTTTAAAAGTGCTTTTAACATGCTTTCCATCGCTAACAACTCTGCTGTAATCGCGGGGCTCCAGACTAATATATTTTACTTGTAGCACAGTACACCCTAAATCAGGGGTGGGCAATTAATTTTGAAAGGTGCCACTTGAGAAACTGAAATGCTTGTTTCTAATGTATTCAGTCTTGTTTCAATACATTGCTATGTGTGTGTAGAGAGAGTATGTATTGTCATAATTAAGAAACACAAAAGCTAAACAAAATTGTAAGTGGTCATTAAAAATGACATCTTTACACTTTAAAAATGCTAATTTTGTGCACCAACCGACAACTCCTATGAGCCGTCCCAAGTCAGGACTAGGTATGGGGTGATATTAGAAGCCGATAGTATGATAAGTCGTGAGCAAAAATATCACAGCATTGCGGTATAAAAATTACAGTTCTAAAAAAAAAATGACCTTATTTGAAATATTTGGGTAAAACAGCATTTTTCCCCACTGAACACAATCTTTCTTTAATATGTATATATAGGATATATGGTCGAGAAGAAACGTGTATCGTGTTAAAGGTGGATTCAATGATTTTCTCACAAAGTGGAATCCAAACATATGTCATGTTGAAAAAAACTGCGCATGCAAAAGACCATCCTACCAGCTCTCCTGCTCATCCGACATTCACGTCATCATATACAGTATATTACGTGTACAGTTAACACATTCACTGCTGCTCTCATTGGCTGATGTTGTAAATATGTGCAGATAGACATTTGATTCTTTTTACATTCTCAAGTGCTGCCTATTCTTGCATCGCCCTTCGCTTATTCTGTTCGATATTACGCCATGTATTAATCTGGCATTGAGAATTAGGCATGTGAACTCACCTGCGGTGATGAGCAAAGAACACTGCGAGTCCACGATCCTATCACACAGAGACTCGGCAGAGAAACCTGCAAACTGACAAAGTGCGTTTCAAACTCATTCCCCGTCCGCACGCTCACAACCGCGCTTCCCACTCCCGACGTACCACGATGGAGTGAACGGCTCCGATGCGAGCGCAGGCTAACATGGCCACCACCAGCTCCACCACCATGGGCATGTAAATGGCCACGCGGTCCCCTTTCTTCACACCTGCCGCACACAAACGCACACTTACAGGACCATCACACTCGCTTGCTGCAGAGAGGCTTGTTTAAAGCGGCAGCTACAAAAGTACCCTGTGACTTGAGGACGTTAGCAAAGCAACAGACACTGTTTAGCAGCTCTCTGTATGTCACCGTCAGCTCATCACCAGGCTCGTTGCCTTCCCTGCAAAAAACACGCACGAAAAAAAAAATAATTATGAGCTTCACCAAATAGATATGGAAACATTTCAAATTTCTAATCACTCTAATCACAAGATTAAATAAATAACTTTAATCTAATGTCAAGTAGGGATGTAACGATATCCAAACACCACGATACAATATTATCACGATATGAAGGTCACTAGGGGTGTTCCAAAAAAAATCGATTTGGCAATATATCGCGATATTACATCGCACGATTCTCGAATCGATTCAATAGGTGACCGAATCGATTTTTAAACATCCATTTTTGATGGAAAAATATTCACCAAAACGTCTTAGGCTTCACACCTTTTTTTTTTTTTTTTTTTTTTTTTTTTTTTTTTTTTTTTTTTTTTTGAAGAGCTCAGAATTGTTCATTCGGTAGTCTTACCGATTCAACGTCTTGTCATCATTGCTCTTTTCCTTTTTTTTTTTTTTTTTTTTTTTTTTTTTTTTTTTTTGTGTGTGTGTATGTGTGCGTGCGTTTGCGTGCGTGCGTTTGCGTGCGTGCGTGCGTTTGCGTGTGTGCGTTTGCGTGCGTTTGCGTGCGTGCGTGCAAATACGTATAAATTTATACTCATTCATTCACCTAAAACCTTATAAATATCCCATTACCCTTCGCCTTAACCAGGTACTTCAGAATCTTGCCAGAGTCGTGAGATTTAAATGGTCAGGAGACCAGAGAAAAGGTCAGAAAAAAAAGAAATAAAGAGAAAAGAAAGGTAAATCAAAGTGACATCCAGCACCGACCAAACACTTCCTGCCTTCCCCATGATTACAAAATCAAAGTCTTACGCCAACCCCGGAAGCCTCTAAATTCCAGCAAATTTAGCGAGATCTCAAGAGCCCAGAGGAAAAACTAAAGAGAGGAAGGAGGGAAGGATCGATAAGGCAGAGTGAGATCAATAGAAGCCAGTACATCCAATCCATCAAAGTGAAGTCCAGCACCAACAAGACCCCTCCTGCGTGGTTACAAAACCGGAGTCTTATGCCAACCCCAGAAACCTCATACTTCTAATAAATTAAGATCTCAAGTGACCAGAGGAAAAACTAAAGAGAGGAAGGAGGGAAGGATAGATAAAGAAAAGTGAGAACCACAGACACCAGCACCAACTGATTCAAGGGGCTGTGGGAGGGAGAGGGTACTTCTGTTGAGTTTCAGTAGATGCTGGTGCGACGGATCTGGCATGCATAAGGACCACCACCAAAGAGAGAAGCCGTCAACCGCGGTCCAGCAAAGCGAGCACCCCCCCCCCCCCCCCCACCCCCCCCGGAATCCCCAGGCCGCGGCAGCACCAAGGCCACCCCCAAGCCACCCGAGCGGACACCGGTCAGCGAGCCGACCCAGATACCCGGAACACCCCCGCCCCAGCCCCGGCCCACACCCCCGAGCCCAAGGCCGCAGAACGAGGCCCAGCGGGCCCCCACAGCGCCCCACCGGTCCCCAGCCCCCATCCCCCCACGACCCCCCCGCACCCCACCCAAACCCGCCATCCACCACGACCCAGGCCCCACCACCCCCGACCCCCAAACCCCCGAACACACCCCGACCCCCAGCACCCAACCCCCCACCCACCCATACCTCCACCCCCCCCCCAAACAAGCCGCCCCCCCCCGACGGCCGCCACCCCCCCCCCCGCGAACCCGGCCCCCCGCGAGAACCCCCCACCCCCCCCCGGAAACCGGCACCGGGCAGCAGCGCAGAGAGGGAAGATGTGCCCACCCCACCTCCAGCCGCGCGAGATTTGCACCGCGGCGGGAGGGGGGAAGCAGAGGAGGAAGCACCAGGGGAGAAGGCGGGACACCAGAACACCGAGCCCGGTGGGGAGAGGCCCCGGTCGTCACGCCAGAGTACAAGTGACACCTAACCCTGTTACTGAGTCCGCCAGCTCGCCGACTGGCGAGCTCTACCCTTACACCGTGAATGTGGCCCCACCCAGTGTATATACAAGTGTGTGCGTGTGGTGCATTAAAATTGGGAGCAGGTGAGTCGGAGCAGAGGGAAAAAATTTCCCCTACTCCGACACACCCGTATCCCCCCCCAAAAAATGAATATGTATATGTGTGGTGCATTAAAAAAGGGAATGGAGGGACAAAGTGGTGGGGCAGGGACACAAATGGGGGGGACCACAGCGCTGCCAGGCACTGCAGTCCATCCCCTCTGATGGCTCCCCGCCCCAACTCACCCCTCCCCTTGGACGTGAGGTGCATTAAAATTGGAGGGGAGTTGAAGGGTGAAGACGGTGTTTCCACCCTTCCCCACCCCACCAAGAAATGTGTTGTGTGCCCTATGTGTATATTTACAAAGTGTATAGTGCAAGCTAGTGAAGTGAGTAAGAGGAGCGACCAGCGGGGCCTCACCCAACCCGGCGGGTGTAGGTGGCACGCCCGCCCCCCAGCACCCCCACCCCCCGCCGCCCCCCACCTCATCCACCCGGCACCACAATGGGCGGACAGCCAGCGCAGCAGGGCTACCGGACAGCCCACCAGCCACCGGGGCCCGCCCGGGGCACCAGGAGTTATACCGGAGCGGGGCAGGCCCCAAACCCTCGCCCGGCCCCCGGAGCCCGACGCCCGGGCCGGGGAGGGAGCCCCAGGCCCAGGGAGAGGGAGGGGGAGGGGCCGCAGGGCAGACAGGGAAGGGGGGGGGGGGGGGCGGGGGAAGCGGGGAGAAGACGACAAGAAGGCGAAAGGGCGGCTGCAGGGCAGGAGGCGGGGGGGGAGAGGAGGAGGGAGGGCGACAAGGGAAAAGGGACCGGGAGGCAGAGGAGGATGGGCGGGAGGAGGCGAGGAGGGAGAGGCGACGGGGGGGAGGAAGGGGGAGGGGAGAGGGAACCACGGGGCACACCGGAGGCCCACCCACCCCGAACCGCGCCGCCGGGCACGGAGCAGCGGACCGCGCCGGGACGGCACCGCCCCGGGCACCAGGGGAAGCACCCCAACACCGCACCCCACAGGGGGCCCAGGGAGCGGCCAAGACGCAACCGCCACCGAGCAGACAACGGGGGGGGGGGGGGGGGGGGGCAGAACCACCCCCGCCCGACCACAGGGGACGGCGTCAAGAAAATTGACTAATTAGCATGCAGTAACACCAAGTGTTGATGCTTAGTGCCCACTAGAAATAGATCTTAAGGAGTTATTGAGTATAGTGTCGTATAGTGTGGTATGCTCGAGCCCACTAGCAGCAACTAGGTTCCTGACTATATAAAAATAAAAACAATCAGATACAAAATACCAAATACAGGAGCAGCGAAAACAGAAGTTGTAACGATGTGGTGGCTCTCGTTAACAGGCAGAATCTTGGCAGGATTAAGTTGCCAAATTGAGATTAAAATATTCTATGTACATAGACCATATTTGTTTAAATCTTGATACTTGATTTTTATTTAAGGCAGAGATTTTTTCCATTGAGATATAATTTATTAGTAAGTTTAACCAGTGGTCGATATTTAGAGATTGTTTATTTTTCCAATTGACAAGGATTATTTTTTTAGCAATAGTAAGGGCTATAAATATAGATTGAGATTGTTTACATGGTCGCTCAGTTATTGTTAAGTCACCTAGTAAACACAGTCTTGGAGATAAAGGAAGCCTACAGTTTAATATATCAGCGAGCTTTTCCAAGATTTTAGTCCAGAAATGCAGCACTGGAGTACATGACCATAAAGCATGAAGATAAGTATCGGCAGTGTTTTGTGAGCACTGGAGACAAATGTCGGAGTCAGAGAGTCCCATTTTTTTCATCATATATTGTGTAATATATGTTCTATGAAGTATCTTATATTGGATAAGTTGCAAATTTGTCTGTTTGGTCATTTTAAATACATTTTCACAGATTTGGGTCCAAAAGTCTGGTTCCGGAACTATAGACAAGTCTTTTTCCCATTTTAAAGTCGGTAAATACGTTTTATTTGTGTATAAAAATAACTTATATATTTTTGATATTTTCTTTATTGTTGTTGGAGAAAGCTTTATAATATCTTTAGCTAAGACAGGCAGTTGGAGCGTATCTTGAAGTGTTGGGATTTGTTTCTTAACCATATTTTTAACTTGCAGATAATGTAAGAAATTTCCCTTTTTTATTTCATATTTCTGGACCAAGTTTGTATATGATATAAACTTATTATCTGAGAAAAGATGATGAAGGTGTGTAATTCCTTTCTGCTCCCATAGGCTTAAATGGAACGACTGATTATTAAGTTGAAAGTCGGGGTTATGCCAAATGGGAGAGAGCCCACAGGGCGCCAATTGGGAGTTTGTAATTTCTAATGCCTTCCACCAGGCAGTCAGGGTGGCGGCTATCATTGGGTTTTTAAAACAATTATGTCGTCTTATTGATTTTGTAATAAAGAGTAAATCTGACAGTCTAAGATTATTACAATCCTTCTGCTCCAATTCCAACCAACAGTTAGTATCTCTGTTGGGTTGTGTCCATAGCACAAGATATTGTAGTTGATTAGCTAGATAATAGTACATAAAGTTTGGTGCCTCTAAACCTCCTTTAGATTTACTTTCCTGAAGAGTAGATAGACTAATTTTGGCTTTTTTTTTATTCCAATAGAATTTTATGATAGCAGAGTCCAGCGATTGGAACCAGTTAGACGTAGGTTTAAATGGAATCATTGAAAATAAATAATTAATCTTTGGTAAAACTTTCATTTTTATAGTAGCTATCCGTCCTATTAAAGAGATCGGAAGATTATTCCAGCGTTCCAGGTCACTACGGATACTATCCAATAATGGTGAAAAATTTAAAGAAGTTAATTCAGTTAACTTAGGTGAAATTTTAACACCTAAGTATTTTAAATTACCTGTAGGAAAGGAGTAGTGTGGGTCCTGACTTGTAGGATTCCATGAATTTTCTGTAATAGGTAATAATGTTGATTTTGTCCAGTTAATAGAGTAATCTGATAAGTGAGAGAATTTAGTTATTAATTTAAATGCTTCCCCTAGCGAAATAGCAGGTTCTTCTAAATAGAGTAATATATCATCGGCATATAGATTAATTTTATGTTCTATTGTCCCGGAGTGGATTCCTTGGATCCGTCTATCCTGACGTATAGCTAATGCAAGCGGCTCAATAAATATAGCAAATAATAAAGGAGAAATTGGGCACCCTTGTCTTGTTCCCCTTTGTAAAGTAAAACTCTGTGATGTAATCCCATTAGTAGTAACTGTAGCTTTAGGAGAATCATATAATATTGAGACCCATTGAATGAATGACTCCCCGAAGCCGAATTTATTTAAGACAGCAAAGAGGAAGGACCAGTTAACTTTATCGAATGCTTTTTCTGCATCCAGCGAAATAACAACTGCCTTTTTATCATGCCGCTGTGACATACTAATCAAGTTAAAGAGTCTCCTAATATTATTAGTAGAATGACGACCTTTAATAAAACCTGTTTGATCACTATGAATAATTGTCGAGATTACCGTCTCTAATCGAGATGCCAAGGCCTTAGCGATAATTTTAATATCGGTATTAATTAGTGATATCGGTCGGTAACTTGACGGGAGGGTAGGGTCTTTTTCTGGCTTTAATAAAAGTTTAATTGCTGCTATATTCATATCTTGACGTATATCACCTTTACTTTTAATTTCAGTTACTACTCTTAGAAATAATGGAGCAAACATTAACCAGAAATGTTTAAAAAATATAGCCGGAAAGCCGTCTGGACCAGGTGCTCTGCCATTAGGCATACTGTCTAAAGCACGATACAACTCATCTATAGTAAGCGGGGTATCGAGAATATCTTTATGTTCAATAGATAACTGAGGTATATTTAAGCTGTTTAGGAATTCCTCAATATATTCAGGGTTAGGTCTATTAATTTCTGTGTATAGATTTCGATAATAGTTATAAAAAATATGGTTAATTTCTTCTGGTGATTGTGTGCATTCACCATTTATATCTTTAATAGCCGTTATAAGAGATTTTTCCCGATTCCGTTGAAGTTGATTTGCCAGGAATTTACCTGATTTATTATTATGTTCAAAATTATTATATCTCAACTGTTGTATTATAAACTCTGTCTTTTTAGATAACATGTTATCTAACTGTATTTTTATATTCTGTAGTTCTATCCATATTTGATTATTTGGGTTTAATACATATTCATCCGTTAGTTGTTTAATTTTATCTTCCAGGTATTTTTCTAATTTTTGATCCTGTTTCTTTTTATAAGTTGAATATGATATAATTTTCCCTCTAATTACCGCTTTCCCTGCTTCCCAGAGAAGAGATGGAGATATATTTGGAGAGTCATTTATTTCCAAAAAATCTGCCCACTCCCTTCTAATAATTTTATCAAACTCTACGTCTTTCAGTAATGAGATGTTAAAACGCCATATCGGGGGAGGTTTAAAGGTAGAGTCAATTTGTAGAGTGAGGGAGACTGGTGCATGATCACTTATAATTATAGAATGTATTTTTATAGCAGTTTTATCAACAATAGAATTATTTGTAAGGAAAAAATCAATTCTTGAGAATGATCGGTGCACAGCAGAGAAGAAAGTAAATTCCTTCTTAGTTGGGTTTTGAAGTCTCCAGCCATCGCTGAGGCCAAAATCCTCCATATACTCATCTATTACTTTAGCGGATCGTAATCGCCTTGTATATATCGTATTATTAGAACGATCTATTAACGGGTTCAAGACCGTGTTAAAATCACCTCCAATAATAATAGTAGAATTTGTTGCTAAATCGAGTAACCGAGAGAAAAATTCATGGAAAAAATCAGGGTCATCATTATTTGGGGCATATAAATTACCAATTGTATATACTTTATTAAATATAGTTACCTGGATAATAATATATCGGCCCTCTAAATCTGTTACTATATTATTTAGAGTAAAGAATAAATTCTTATGTATAAGTATAGAGACACCTCTTTGTCTACTATTATAGGAGGCAGAGTAAACTTGACTAAAATTTTTATCTATAAATAATTTTTCTTCTGATTTTTGTAAGTGGGTTTCTTGTAGGAGACAAATATCTGCCTTAAATTTTGAGAGATGGTCTAAAATTTTTATTCTTTTTGCCTGGGAGCGAGCGCCACACACATTCCAGGAGACCAGAGCTAATTTCTGCATACAAGCAATATAGACTCAGTCTTATGTATACATCTATATAAGCTGCTTATTAATATTAACATATTGTAGGATAGCAAAAGAGTAATTAGGCAATTTATATAATTTATATAAAGAGAGAGATAGCAAGTAGATAAGTATAATAGTGAAGAAACGTGGGGGGAAGTGAGTGTGAAGGAAATCTGTGGGGGATTCAACATAACAATACACCAGTAAATGGTGACCTAAGCGAGATTATTATTATTATTATTAATTTATTTTTTTAAGAATATATTTCTATATTATTATTATTATTATTATTATTACTTTATAGCCTATGCATAATATAAATTCATATTCTATTTCGTAACCCATTATCCATACATATACATACATATACATATACATATATATACATATATACACATATACATACACATACATATACATATACCTACGTCAAATAATCACACAATGCTCGGCTCTACCAATTGTCAGTTAGAACAGCCAAGGGGTCGAGGTTGGGTTTCGGAATAGCTGGCCGTCGATATATAATTTATCAACGACCATCGAAGTCCGTTTACCCTCCTGTCTATTTTGTTTCATGATAGGAAACAGTACTTTTCGCCGCTCGTTTATCTCTCTTGGGAATTGATCATTCATCCCGAAAGATGTCCCTTTGAGCTCCCGTCCTTTACTTTTTACCAATTCTTTATGTTTAAAATGTTCGAACTTAGCAATAATAGGACGGGGCTTATTGCCCTTACGAGCTCCGAGCCGGTGTACACGGTGAAAAGAGATATTATTTACCGTCTCCTGTGGGATCTTTAGCGATGATGTCATGAATTTTTTTATCTCACCCTCTGGATTATCTGGAGAATTTTCGGATATACCTGAGAATATTAGATTTTCCCGCATACTACGGGATTGAACATCTAAGACCGTTTCCTTTAGCATTTTATTTTCCTTTTTAATCGTCTCCAACTCGGCTGTGACAGCGACGAGAGAGGAGCGTAGCTCGGAGTTATCGCATTGGAGATCGCTTACCTGTTGGCTAACGAATTCCAAACTTGCCTTTAATTCTTTGACGTCCTCGCGGATAAGACAGAGGACGTCAAGTTTTTTATTTATGGAATCCAGCATACTCACCGATACGTCGGCGGTTGCTAAATCGTCCGTGTCTGTTGACGAGTCATTTTTCCTTTTTTTTTTCGAAGGATTATCCCGACTGGCCGCCGGCTCATCCATCGCGCAGCTATAAAAATGATCGTCAATAAAACGTTCGAGGTCGTCCACACTGGATAATATTTCCGATCTTTCTTAGAAAAGAAAAAAATCGAATTTATCTAATCATTAAATTCGGGTTTAATTAGAAATATAAAGCTAATTCTATTTTAGCAGCAGAGCGCCGCCATGTTAGATTTTCCCAGTCTCGCTACCGGTCACGCGATAGTCACAGCATCTCGCGATGGGAAATGTAGTTCCTCTTCACACCTTAAGCATATAATAATGTTATATTAATGCAACAATTAAGCCTTAATATTTTTATTTCAATGCTGTTCAAACATGAAACAGATTTCAACCTGTATAACCTAACCCTAACCCTAACCCTGAATCACCACCAAAGATTAACATAAACCCAGATTGTAGACTGAAAGAAAGTTAAAGTGTGTACATCCAGTATTTAAAAAGTGCATTCTCCTGAGTGAAACTGGCATACTGGGCCTTTAAACATAGAAGGCCAAAACATCCCTAATGAAAATTTAATTGCACTAATAAACTAGTCACTAGAGGATGCTAGATCTGCACAAATGGAAATCAACCTGACTTTTTTAACAGATGTGTTCCTTTTAAATATTGTGAACTTGACGGCAACGATATGGTGGCAGTTTTAATATCACGATATTGCCCTTATTGTGACATCCATAATGTCAAGTCAAGTCATATCGATCAATATCATATCGTCAATATCGATTCATAAGACCAAGAATCAATACTTAATACGGCTTTTTCTCCCTGCAAATTAATGTGTCAAATACCCCCCCACCCCTCCAAAAAAAAAAAAAAAAAAAAAAAAGTAAGCTAAGCAATGGACATAAAAACACAAAATGTCGATGCCTTATTATGTACTATGGCTGTGTCTCTTATAATACAGGTAATTTTGTTTTTATTGATTAATCACTGGAACCTTAGTATGTGTTTTTGCCACTTTATTTACATAACATTGTGGTTGTAATTGATTTCAATTATTATTCATGGTTTTGATTAGGTCATGGTCAATAAAACATACATGATATATCATATGTAACTGATTTAATTATAAATGTAAATATTCACATTTTTACTAATGCACCAAGTAAGAGAAATAAGTTTCTACTATTTTGCAGCATTGCTACTTCTGGGAATGTCTTCCATATAAAAGTAAAATTGGTACTACATGAAATCCCTAACTGAACCCAAAATCAATGTGAATCGTGAATCTAATCGAATCGGGCCCTTCTGAATCGAATCAATTTTGGAAATTTGAATCGATACCCAGCCCTTGTGGTTAGCTCATCTGCTGCACAGATTTTAAACTCTGCTTGCAGAACAAAATGCCACCGTAACTCTTGAGGTCACTTCATAGTACCAGATAGACCAAAAATATTTAAAAAAATAAAACATGTCTTTGAAAAGGGGAATATGCTATAATAATAATAATAAAAATAATAATAGTTTCACCATTACACCAGGTTGTTGAATAGAAACAAGCATAGAACTCCCATTAATTAAAAAGAGACATCCAGTCTGTGTCAAAATACGTCTTGAATGTTTGTGGCGACAACTACTGTGCTGGAAGATCTTGTAAGAATACACATGCCAGAATGTTGTTTCTTGGTTTTAGCAGTGCCTTAATTCCATCTTGTGGTTGTATGACTTTCTGACAAGAAGATAGCAGACAGAAGAGTCGGGAAGCTTTGCGTATCTACTACAGTATTATGTCCTATCATGAAAAACATGTACACAAAATTTCTTATCGCTAAGTGAAACTGGTGTGTGAGGCTCATTCACTCTCCATATGTCCCTTTCAATGCTGAATTTAATATGTGATCATGAAACCAACAAGGCTGTAAAATGTCTGGAAACCACGAGTCAACCTATTGTACTCTGTTATCAGTTGCCATGTCTGAAGCTCAATCACCTCACCCACACTGACAATGCGGAAATGCTACTTCAACACACAGCTTGGACGATTCTTGCTGCTTATGTTCACAGTCACATCTGCATAAAAAGTATGCAAAATATAGTATAGTATTCCGATTGATATATTTTTGGGCTTGTGTTCATATCATTCTCAATACTTATTTGTAGACTATGCGTTTGGTCATGACTCCTTCTTATGATTGGCTCCAAGTCAGCTCTAAGATAATTGAGAAGCTCCAAAAATTGCACTACTGATAGAACATATGTCGAGATATTTTTTTGTAGGTTTAGTTTACTCACTAACCTTCGTTGCAATTATTGGAGCTAGAAGTACTCCAAAACCACAGCAAACTACCAAACCCGTGTACTATCATGCATACTGCCGTTAACTTGACTAGGACTATGTTAGCGGGTATTATCCAAGGAAGATATGTCAAGGACTCGTTTCAGCCCTAGTATTAATCATTGTTTTTGTACGATTATGCCTATTCTGTAATCGTGGAGGGTAATAATCAAAATCGTAATTGAATTTCGAGTAATTGCACAGACCTATTACGTGGGATGTATTTCTTCATACTTTGTGGATTTTGACAAAAGAAGAACTCAGAGAGCATGTATTAAGATTTGTGCTAACTCTAATAATCCGGTTCCCCATTGTTACACATTAATATGCAACCTTTGCAGAACTGATTTTATTCGCCACGCTATGACTGACCAGTAGAAGGCCACTTTGTCACCCAGCTTCCTGTCATGAACGTTGCGATCGAGGACATTGTAACAGACGTTGGTGGATGCGCCCTCCATGCACTTGATGAAGATCTCTCCTTTGGTCACGTCAAAGTTGTAGTCCAAGAAGCGACCTGTGTGTTTGGTTTTCCAGAAGAAGTCCTTGGCCATGTCCCCCCAGAACTCTGCAGGCAGACAAGACACAATTCTTATACATGTACTGTAACTATACAGTCATATCATATGTAACCAAAATAAACCACCTTGAGCAATCAGACGATATCATTGCATGAAGGGTGATCAACGAACACAAGTCATCAAAGTAAGGGCAAGGCAATTTATCGATTTTATCCATTTCATATTTTTGGAAAGGCTTCCTTTTGCAGCTGTTGCTTCACTAATTGTTTTCTTGGTTGTTTAATGTAGATTACAGGATATCACAATTTCTATCATGTCAATCTATCAAATTTCCAACATCTTTATTATGCAATGCTCCTTACACTCATTAGCATTTTGTTGCAGTAGTGCTTCCAGACGCGAGTAATCAATTTCACACAATCGATCGATTGGTTGGCGTAAGCGTCATACTTACTGTCGGGGTCCTCGATGGACTGCATGTACATTTCCTTAAACTTCTCAAAGGTGGGGACGTGAGCTCCTTTCCGCATCTCCTCAGCCCCGTGAAAGACGTCGTCCTCTGGCGCCTTGTCAGGAATCATTATTCGGTTGGTGCGTCGGATGCTAACAAGCACAATGAATCACAGCGAGCAGGCGCTAGCTTAGCTGCACTCAAGACTCCACTAGGTTGTTCTTTCCGAGTGTTGTGTTAACAAACAAAAAAAAATAAGGTCCTTTTCTGGTTGATTTGGAGTCCCTTTCAGTTTTGTAATGCTTGAAGAAAATAGACGAAGTTTGGAGAATTGTACGTGGAGGATGCGGGCTGACTAAGCTAATGAGCTAAGACAGAGGGGACGTGTTTACGCGCCGTGGACGACGACGAAGGTCCGTCCTTTTTTTTGTCACCAAGTTGGTTGTTTTTGTTTTTAAAAGAGACACAAAAAAATCAAAATGGTTCTTCTGGTTCCTGGTGTGCCAAGGGGAGGAGAAGTGTTGACCGAGTCCTTGGGTTAGCCTTGGTGGTGGTAAAGTCTACTTTTCCTCCCCTCTTTTTGACAAGCACAATGAGTGGCATTGACCTCCGTTTACCCCCGGCCAGCAGCCAATCGCAGGCATGGTGCGTTCGAGGAAGCACCGATTTTACATAATTCTCAGGAATCGAATAAAAACACTCGCTCCTCGCTAACTATGGAAGCCCAAAAGTGTTAAAATTCAATAAATCAAAAACGTCATTTTGAAATAAATATCCTTTTGATATATATATATGTATATATATATATATACATATATATATATGTATGTACTTTTGATCACAAATATTTTAATTTTGATTAAATATTTCATGATTAATTTAACGTCATAATTTTTAAAAATATTTCATAAATTTTCAAGGTTTTATAAGATAAAAGTTTTGAGCACCCGGAGAAGACCTATGCAGGCAATAAGGAGCAAATATATATCCAAAACAAAAACAGTTTTTAACTCTGAACCTCAGTCCTGTCTTAATTGGTTTACATGGCACTTGTGCAGGTGGTTAACCCAAAATTAACTTTTCAAGGGACAAAAATAAAAATGCATAATAAAATAAACATTAAAATGTGTCTTGGAAAGGAGTAGGACCCGAGGGTTTGTTTTGGCTTAAGTAGTCTATCACATCACTCCTCAGCATCCCTGCTAAGGTCAATTCAGTTCTTCCGGAGAGGAGCGTCTGTCGGGAAGCCGAAACGCAGATTTAGAAAGGTCCATGACTCAGCTTTTGAAAGGTGCCTGAGAGTTCATCCAACCTGTCATGTACTTCTGTCAATCTTCAGAAGGTGGTCAACCGTTACCCTCCAAGGGCGCTTTAGGTGTGGGACCCACTATACACGTCACAAGATATGACATTTACTGCAATTGCCACGGCTCTGCGCCATCTTGTGGCATCTTTGGATATTCTAGAAAGAATAAAGGATTGATGCTACAGAAATGGGGGGAGGAATTGTGGACAGGTAAGGGATCACTGCACCACCCCCAGGTATCAATCATACAATGTATCAAGTTAAGAATGTTAAGTGCATGCACTTTGTAGAGCCAGTATCCCCACAAAAAAACCACATGAAATGAGGGACAAACTGATACGCAAACAGTCTATTTATTAACGAGAAGGCAAAAAAACAAAAAAAACACGCAGGCACCGTCTCATTGTGTGCAACATTCACTCAAGTTAAAGGCCGTCAAAACACGAGACTGCTGCATGTCTCGAGGGTTTGGCAGGACCATCTGATCGACGCGTTCAAACTTTGCCGCCTTTTCAGCATCCAAACGGCAACGACGGCCCTCGACAGGCCGTCCGTAGGATGATCTCAAATCAAACATCTTCACACACACACACACACACACACCAACAACAAAATTGAACCTGGTTGGACTCCTTGTGACAAATGACATCACTCTGTACGTATGTGACTCTTGAGTGCGAGTCAAGAGCAAACTGACAGTTGGTCCCACATCAACGGGGACCAGCGCGTCCAAGAGAAAACAAGAATTTGCTGTGAGTAAAAATTAATGTAATATATGGCCAACGTAGTGTGAATTCTTTTGGAATATTTGGACCGGATGGGAATGTCAAAATGGGAGTGAGTATGAGAGAGCCAGAGAGAAACAGGCACACAGTGGCTACGTCTTTGAATGAAAACCTGGTTGGTAAACTGAAGTCTTTAAAGTACATCATTGAGAGTAGATTGTTTATAAAAAAAAAAAAATACAGTACAGTACATACAAGTACACACGCACACAGAATTTTTTTTACACTTAATTATGATTGAATCATTAGATACTTCCTGGTGTGGAGGAAGAACATTTTGTTGACAGAAGAGTTGGAGTCAGGCAGCAGCGGTGGAGGTTCGCTCGCACAGGACTCGACCGAGGACGTCGAGGATCAGTCGACATTTGGAGGGGGGGGGGGAATACAGCTTGTGTACTACTGGTGCTAAAACTCTTCCGGCTCTTGGGCATCCGGGATCTCAAAACCCTCCTGGAAAAAGCCAAAGAGTCCAGAATGAATACAAACTGTCCTAATTTGACTCTCTAAACCAGGGGTGTCAAACATACGGCCCGCAGGCTGGATCAGGCCCGCAAAAGGGTTTAACCCGGCCCACGAGATGATTTTGTAAAGTAAAAAATCATTTGTAATGTCGGACCAATTAATCAGCTAGCCACAATTAAACAAATTTATAATTTCACAAGCAGTCATCAGATGAGCAATGCAACTTGTACTGGGAATCCGCCTGGATGTGATTATTTTACACACAACTTCTTATTCATTTATTTGTAAATCATCGACTGACAAACATGTTAAATATGACACAAATTAATTACTGGTAACACAGATGATAATGATTAACATCACTAACTTATTTGCTTCAAAAAATGTATAAATATGTTCTATTTTAAATATTAACAGTGTTCCAAATACCTTTTTTTTTTTTTTTTTTTTTATGATAGAGCATACAAAAGGCTTTGATGCAGCCTCTGAACTGAAGAGAACTGTTGAAGCAATGGTAGTTATTACCAAAACTGCCAGCAGGTGGCAGCAGAGTATAAGAGATCAACCAGGGCACTGCAACAAGCTGTTTCTCCCACAGTTTTAAACAGATTTGTGAATCATGATAAAACGTATCTATATTCTAATGCTATTTGCTGCAAAATGGAAAGAGATAGAAATGTACTTTTTTTCCTGATGAAAGAAGAGACACTAATCTTTCTTATGGTAGGTTCTAGGGGTGTTAAAAAAAAAATCGATTCGGCAATATATCGCGATACGAAATCGCGCAATTCTCGAATCGATTCAATAGGCGGCCGAATCGATTTTTAAACTTCCGTTTTTAATGGAAAAATATTCAACAAAACATCTTACTTCGGGTTAGGGTTCACACCTTAAACATAGAAGATGTTATTTTAATGGAACATTAAGCCTAAATATTTTATTTCAATGCTGTTGAACATGAAAGAGATTACAACCTGTATAAGACTGAAGTTTTAGATAAATAAATAATACATTTTCATACAAATCTTAGACTGTACAAGTTTACTGATTACTATTTTCTAAATTTGAATTTAAAAAAAATCGCAACAATCGACTTATGAATTTGTATCGGGATTAATCGGTATCGAATCGAATCGTGACCTGTGAATCGTGATACGAATCGAATCGTCAGATACTAGGCAATTCACACCCCTAGTAGGTTCCATGATTTTATAACAATAGAACACAATATACTGTGGGCCTTGGAAAAATCAGTCAAAATCCAGGAAAACAGCCGGGAGCAAAGGGGCTTGCTTGAGTGAAAATGGTGGCGAGTGAATGCGTTAACTGTGCCACACAATGCATTCTGGGAACAATATATATGCAATACAGGTAGATTTAACACGTCCGGAACACATACAGGCAAAGTGTTGCCGCGTTACATTTGCGTTCACGTTATTTTTTGGAACAGTATGATTCCAGTTGAGCTCCGTAATTTAGGGCTAGCCCACAAATAGTGAAAATCTGCATATAAACGATGGCAAAAGTTATATATCATTATTTTACCTATCTGGCGCACTTGGTAATATATTTCCCTCCATGCGGCCCCTGAGCTCATATGAGTTTGACACCCCTGATCTAAATCAATAGGGGGCGGGGGGAAACTTACATCTACGGCGTAGAGGATTTCCACAATCCTCTGCAGTGCGGGATCGCCCTGCCCTTCATTCTCCTGGCAAATAAGCTCAATGTTCCGCAGCTTACCGAAGTAAAAGTCTCTCTCCCTCTCTATGTCTTGAATGGTGCACCTCAGTTCCTGCAACTGAACACAATAACACACAATCAGTCACATATTGGCAACACCCAAGCTTTTGATTTGATTTGATTTGTTTAGTTTTTTTATACTTCTGACTGAATCACCTCCTCACTGGTAGTGGCACTTGCGGACTTCCTGGCGGTAAAAGGCGCCACCTTAGGGGCGACTTTGGCAACTGGTGGCCTTTGAGGAGCTGAAGAGAACAAGGAGAAATGATTTGGACGCTGGGGGCAAGGTTCAAACACCCCCGGAACATGTTTGACGAGCGGTTGTGCTCACCCCGACTGATGGCCTTCTTCGGGGGCTTGTTCAAAGCAGACACGCCGACGCTGGCTGAAGGTGCCGCGTCTTGGCCCTTCCTGGCCTCCACCGGGTCGTACTCGCTCTCACAGTAGTTGGCGTCAAAGAATTTCTTGAACCACTGCACGAACTCAAAGTTGTCTTGGAACTTGCCTTTCACCAGCTTGTCCACTGGGATGATCTGCAAGAACAACATTTCTACAGCACGTGTTGACACAAATTGTATCGAACAGATCAGTGGTTCTCAAATGGGGGTACGTGAAGGCACTCCAGGGGTTACATGAGATTTGAAAATATATTTAAGAAGTGTACATATTGTAAATATTTCTAAAAATATGTATATCAGTTCATAAGATGAATTATATATTCAGTAGGCAATTGAATTTCACTGTCCAAACCAGAAGGGTTTGACCCAACTTGTCATACGCCACCTAGAATCACCTGTCAATCACTTAAGTATTTTTGTGAGAACAGAGCTTTACATAATCCCAAAAGATGACACTTTGTTGATAATAATCTGTATGTGCACAAATCTTTATTTATAATTAAATTATTTATTTTTGTTATATCTTTTTAGTTTCAAATAGTTCAAGAGACCACATAAATAAAACAGAGTTCCAAAGTTTAATAATAAATCCAACAATTATGGCACAGCACTCAGTTTTATTTATTCTTTTTCTTCAATCAGAAAATGGGATGTAACAATACTGGCAATATCGTGATATCGCAATATTAAAACTGCCACAATATATCGTCGTCGTCATGTGACGATATTAAAAGCAGCACATCTGTTTCAAAAGTCAGGTTGATTTCCATTTCTGCAGTTCTACAACCCTCTGGTGGCTAATTGTTTTTAGCGGTTTTATTTTCACAAGGCATGTTTTGGCCCTTCTGTGTTTAAAATCCACGCTAATGGTCAGATGAAGGGGAATTTAATATGCTTGTGAACCAAGTCAATGTGTCGCAACTCAATGTGAGCTTGTATTAACAAGTAAGTGCTTCACTATTAAGTGTTATTAGAGATTGTAGGTTGTTTATATGCAATGATATGTACAAAAACACAATCTGTGTGTTTTTTTTTAAGTATCAGCTATTTTTATTTATTTTTTTTAAGAATATTGTGACGTTTTTGTATCGCCAACATCCCCAAAATATCGTGATAATTGTCGCATCGTGATGTTCGGGTATCGTTACATCCCTGATCAGAAATGCTTTGCACTGGTTTATGGGTACTTGGCTGAAAAAAAATATTTCACAGGGGGTAGGTACATCACTGAAAAAAGGTTGAGAACCACTGGAATACAAGGAACTGCTTACTCACTTTGTCGATGTTCATCTTTTTGAAGGCAATCTGGAGGAGCTTGAAGTTGTGAATGTACTCGTGCTCCAGCTTGGCACCAAATTTCACTCTCTTGAGAGGCAACGATCCCGGGAACAACATGTCCATGAACTGACAGTAGGCGGCACCTACGCAAACACAGCGCCGGGTCATTCCGTGCCAAATCAGCCAGTAGGTTCAACCAAACAGATGTTGATTGTAATGAAACTTGGTGTACTTGTTGATGGCGATGGCACAACACTAAATGTCAAATTTTAGATCAGGGGTCCGGGAGCTACGGCCCGCCATATTTTTATTTATTTTTTTAATCTCGAGAGGTTTTGCGAGACTTCCAGTCACATTCTTGAATAGACACGGCTCGTGTGGGGTGTGTTGATTGTGCAGTGTGGCCGCATACCACGCATGGTACGTTCAAAACTGGAACTGATTTTTTCTGAAAGACATTTGCTGCAATTGGCTGCCAACCAGTGCAGGGTGTCCCCCGCCTACTGCCCAGTGCCAGCTGAGATAGGCGCCAGCACCCCCCGCGACCCTTGTGAGGAATAAGCCGTCAAGAAAATGGATGGATGGATGGATGAAAGACATTTGCTGTGCGCTGAGGTGGTGAGAGCACTGCGCGATTGCGCAGGCGCGCAGCTTAGAGGGAACGTTGTGTGTGGCACATACCTGCCATCTGTATGACAAACATTCCAAATGCTTTTAAAACGAGTCTCACCCGAACACAACATCTCGATCTTGGTGAGGTTCATCTGCAGAGAATCGTTGATCCACTCGAGCATTTCGTGACGACTCAAGTTTTCGCTGGTCACCGAGGTGGAGTAGACGTTCACAGCCATTGTTTGTCCGTAAGCAGATTCCTAGAAGGCCAGGAGAAAACAATGGTAAAAAAAAATGCAATTGAAAACACTGTTCGCCTCCGCTGACGTTTACCCCACATATAACCACGGTTGTCACCATCCAAATATGTGACTGGATCAAGGCCAGTCACAGTTTTCCCGATCAGATGAAAAATATCAAATTATAAATTTGTCTTACAAATTCACAAATTCTTGCCTCACCATTTGAATTAAATTTCAGTGATGTTTCAAATGGCATGATTTGCCCTAAAAATTACTTCAATAGCACAAGTGGAATGTTTTTCGTGAGGATAGTGGGCAATATACCGGGTTAACTAAACTATTTATGTGAATTCATTTGTTATGAATGATTTTCGAGATGTTTGAAGTGTTCAATACGTGTTTTTAGTAAATTCTACAAAGATGGCGGCTACCTGTCACACTGCTAGTATAAATATTTGTAGAATCGATTGAATATTCTGTTGATTATTCCATCAATTTTCATTGAATTAAAATTTATATCGCATTGATGTATTGCAAAATAATTTTTTCTTTTACAGTTTTTATCAACCAATTATTATTGTCTACTTTGCATTGTTTAATGATT
The DNA here is from genome assembly GCF_051991245.1 of Festucalex cinctus. Taxonomy (NCBI): domain Eukaryota; kingdom Metazoa; phylum Chordata; class Actinopteri; order Syngnathiformes; family Syngnathidae; genus Festucalex; species Festucalex cinctus. Next base: position 21,239,156 of record NC_135412.1, on the reverse strand, counting down.
ATACAAAAGTAAAACTATTAGGCAATATCACACAATACAATGTTGTATTCACCAACATTTTGGAAACTGAGAGCAGCCTCTTGGGTCACAATTAATGTAAAGTCATACACTTCTGTGCTTCTGGTTCAACCACGTCAATTATTCACACAATGACTGCACGTTCATTATTTTGGTAATAGCTTCAACTGTCTATATATTTTCCCTTAAATTTATCATATTTTAATCACTGGTTTGGTGTGTAACAGGTCAGAAAATGGGGAACAATGTTGATTGTTGCTCCAAAGTAAAAGCAGATGTTTGCAAATGTCTCATTTGAATTAATAAAATGCAAAGACAATCGGCCTGCTTTTATGAAGAATTGCAGTGATTAGAGAACACTCACTTCTCAGAGGCTTAAAAAAAAAAGAGAGAGAGAGAAAGGAAAAAAAAAAAAAGGCTAAATCAGTAGCATCCAACTATGCTCGGTCCTCAAGGGCCGTAGTCCTGCAGGTTTTGGATGTTTCTCTTCTACAACACACCCGAAGCTTATCAGCACGCTCTGCATAAGCCTGATTGCGACCTTGTTCACTGGAACAGGTGCGCTGGAGCAGGGACACATCCAAAACCTGCAGGACTCCGGCCCTCGAGGACCGAGTTTGGACACCACTGGCCTAAATCAATCGATTATCAAAATAGTTGTTGATTAATTAACTGTTCATTAAATTTGACACCTACCCTCGTAAAGTCAAGAATCGCTGTCACGGTATGTAAACTTAAATGCACAACCGCATATTTTTTAAGACCACATCACCCAGCCCTAATCCAATAACACTCCCTTAGGAAAAAAAAAAAAAAAAACACCCACATAACAGAGAAACATTTGAACCTTTTTTTCCCCACTCATGACTCATAATAACTAATATTAACTGGGGGGTTAATTGTTTCACGGCTGATTATAGCTGTATATTTGACTATGTGGGAAAAGCAGTACAGTATTTCGATTGACACTGGAGAACAGGGCCGCGTTGCTCGCCGGTTAGCTCGGCTATGCTAAGCCCCGTCGAGACAGACGACGTTTCCCCGCCCGAATGTATAACGCGGACTTATTTTTCTATCCGCAATGAACTCACACGGTCGGAATTCCTCTCCAAAAAAACTAAGTATTATTCTTTTAATACGTGCGTGTGTCGAGAGTTGTCGTTTTTCATATATTTATTTATTTTTTAATAAACAGGGAAGTGAAACAGACGCGGTGTTTTTTCGCTGTCTCAAGCCGGCCGCTGTCAGCTTTAACAGCGGCTGACAGCGGATCAATAGCGAGCGACCGATGAAAAACCCACCTCGATGTCCAAAGTTCTCTTGTAAGCGGTTCGGTCCAACGCAAATCCACCGGTAGCGGAAAAAAAAATCGAGGTGAGTTTTTTCTCTTCCTCTTTTATTTCTACTTTTGTTCTTATTTTAGCCTAAACGTCAAAGGACGGCTCGGCGTGATTGCACATTACTGTCCCCTAGTGCCGCGGAGAGGCAAAACACACAAATATGTTATTGCGTAAAACGTGATTCATGGCATATTTTGTTTTCCTTCTTCTCCAATACACATATACAGAGTAGACATTTGTTAAAATAAATGCAGTTCCCTATGGTAAAATGTAGCACCCCCCCCCCCCGTTTGTTAATCTTGTTAAAATTGTATTGTACAGTAGTTGTAAATAATAAATGAAATACAGTAGTCGAGTTTTTTTTAAACATTGTATTCTACTCTCTTGCATCTTTATTATTAAGAGGTAATTAATCAGATTAGCAGCATCACACTTCAACATCACATAACACTCAATACCAATTTCCATAGATTAAAACAAACAAAAATTGCTCCAAAGTTATCATCCTCCCTTTTACATACAGAATGTGCTTTATTATTATTTTTATTTCAAGCTGTTCCATTTCTTTTGAGTCTGTTGGGGATCAGATCACCCAGCAGACACATTCTTACAAGATCGTTAAACACAATTGGGGTGAGGTGCGAGGATACAAACATGTTAAAAACAGGAATACAAATATATTTTTGACATATAAAAATGACGTCCGCACACACAAAATATCCCAATATTAAAAGGTTACACATTGCCATTTCTTTCACATTTCACTGTGTGATATTTTGGGGTTTTGTACGTGTAGGTAAATAAGCACAACATTGTACATTACACAACAGATGCTCTTTAAAACGAAATGGAAAAATAAAGCACGTTAAGAGAATACAGCAAACTAACAATGAAAAACAATTTTACATTCAGCATTACTAAACATCAAATATGTTAAAATTAGAAGTAAAAAAAAAAAAAAAAATCAATCTTAGCAAAGGTGTAACTAAATTACCAACCAAATGAACTCAACAAAATTGTGATGCAGTGACATGGTCAAACATCACATGAACATTACTGATTTGAAATATTTTGAAAGAGGAATGGTCCAAAATTCCTCCTGACTACTATGCAGGTCAGATCTACAAACAAACAAACAAACAAACAAACAAACAAACAAACAAACAAACAAACAAACAAACTATACTAACAAATCCAAATGTTTACATTTCTATCCTACACAGTCAACATTTACTTGGTGTCTTCAGTTAATAGTCACATTATATTTTCAATATACAACAGTATACTATAGACAGGGTGTCCCCACCCAAAAAAAATTACTCACACATTGACTGGCCATTACTCCTAAAATTTGTGCTCATTTATAGAGATCAGTCTAATGAGTTAAATTAATTAACTCATTCACTGCCAGTCATTATAGAAAATTTTTACATTTCCAATACTCACGTGATATTACATTCAATAATTATATATAAACCGAATCTACCAAATAACAGAATAGACTCCCTACTTTTTGTCCCGTCCCGTTCTTTTATAATTGACAGCAGAAAAATGTAGGTTTGCCAAAATACAGCCATTTCTCCCATGGACTCTGAAACTGTGTTTATTTCCTATAAAATGGGGCAATGATGTCATCTACCGGTGGTTGGGCATCAGTAAAGTTGTTTCCAAGTTTGATATTTACAGTGGAGCATGCTCAGATTCGCCCCCATTTAGCACCGCTCTAAAAAATACAATTGACAAGTATACTTGTCAAAGGCAGTGAATGAGTTTTAAAGACAATAACATTATTTTTTAGATAGTTCAAAGGTATAAATGAAACACTTAAAAAATATATGTGAGTAGTTAAAGAGTGAGTATTTTTTTTTTACTGTATACAGCCTGTAAGAAATAGAAAGTGAACATTTGGTTGAGCCTCCTCCCTGATTATCGCTTGTAGAAGTCAGTGTTGAAATAATTTTGTCATCCTGATGTTTATATTTTGTGTTTGGTAAAAACATGGACACATAATTGCTTGTGTGGCATTTGAAGAAAAAACAGATGATGTTTAAAACCAGTTTAAAAGGTTGGACATAATAATTCCTGCAACTTTATGAATATGCATTTTTTTTTTTTTGTCTAAAAACATTCTTCCCTGAGTTAGAAAATGGAAAAAAAAAAGTTGCTGGCAATCGACTTTAGCCAGTGATTACACTATTTTAGGCCTATTTTAAAGTTCATATCAACAAAACTGCAGTACAGAATACTTAAAAACTTGAACCAACATGGTTCCTTAAAAAGAAAAAAAAAAGAGAAAGAAAGAAGCATCATTATCTTCCTAACCGAGCTGCTGCAATGGTGGTGCGACGTAGGCGGCGGCGGCGGTGGCTGTGCTGGGCGCGCTGAAGGAGGTGAGCTCCTCGCAGGCAAAGTAGTCCTTGAGCGGGGCGAAGAGGTGTCGGATGACGGGAACGCACCATGCCTTGCCCAGCACCTTCTGCCTCTGCTGCCGGTTCATGTTCCTCACATCCGTGTAATGTTTGGGGAAGCCAAAGATCCTGACAAAGGGTCACGCAGTCAGTAGGTCACCGAAATACAGAAATAAATTAACACACAATTACACAGTAAATTCTGTAGAGTAAATAGAGTTAATAGACTCAGTTTTAGAGTGATATTTACACTTGGAAGAGAATAAAATGAAGAATTGAAAAAAATAAAAGTCACTCAAGGGTTGAGGAACGAACTCTTGACCTTTTCTTTATTCTTTATTTTACGCTCTTCCAAGTGTAAATATTTACTAAAACTGAGTCTATTTGGTCCCACTCTGAATAGAGTAAAATTTACTACAGATTTTACGGTGTACATATACATAACCACACACAGGCTCACACACAATTGCACACACAAAGTTTGTACTTTTCAAGTTCGGTGATCCAGAGGTTGTCTTCTTTGCCCTGGTGGAGAACTGGAAGTCGGACACTTTTGCCCTGCTTCAGTGAGTTTGGGTTTGTGGTGATGGTCCTTACTTTGGTGAACTGGAAGTGACCCACACCCCCCCCCCAAAAAAAAACGACGTTAACTTCACAGTAGGGGTGCTCGATTATGAAGAAAATATTAATCATGATTAATTTGGTAATAATTGAAATCCCAATCATTTGCTATTTGATGCAAAAAAAAAAAAATATATATATATATATATATATATATATATATATATATATATATATATATATATATATATATATATGTTTAAATGTAAAAAAACATTAAGACAAATACATTTCTTTGAAACACTATAATTATGCAAGTTTCCTTTGGACCAAAAAATATTTTTATTTTAATATAAATTTACATTTAACTAAAAATTTCTATTAATAAACTGTTATTGTTTTTACGATTATATATGCATTTAATTGAGAAGAATAAGTAATAGATCAGTGTGGGTCCATGAAAAAAAAAATGTTAATACTGTATGTTAGTACAGCTGTCTAATGCAAGTATCAGGTAGCGAATGTGCAAATATGAACTTGTGACTGGGCAAGATTGTATGACTCAAAGGGCAGGTCAACCTAAAAAAATCTTCACAACAAATCACTATGTTATATGCGCCCCCTGCAGTCTAAACATGGCATTCTGATTAATATTGCATTTGTGGAGTGTGAATTAAGCAGTAAAATCCACCTCTATTTTATCCATCTTAGTGAGCAGCCATTTTGCCACTCGCTCAGGGCTCAAGCAACGACGAATACGGCTCACATGACGTTCGCAGGCTGAGCTATGATTGGTCGTTACCTGCGATGTCATCTTCAGTCGACAGTAAGTGGCAAAATGGCCGCCCACTGAGATGGACGAAAAATAGGTAGAATTTGCATCTTAATTCATATTCCATAAATATAATATGAATCTGAATTTCGCTGTTTAGACTAGTGGGGCTGCATAGAACATATTATTGTACATATTTTTGGGCGATTGACTTCCTGTTTAACTTGACATGTTAAACCAGGGGGATGATTTATTTCGACTTGCTCGCAATTTATTGGGGACTCGACTTGCTTGATTTTTGCCACAGTAATCTGGAACTGAAATTGAAACATACGTAAGACTAGGTGCACATACGTAACTTTCTACCACCTCCGACAACTGTCACCTCTCTACAAAGTTTTCGCCAAACTTTTTACTCACTGTGACTTATGAGACATTGGAACAAAAAACAAAAAAAAAGTCACCCACGTAGTATTAAACTAGCGTGTTGTGTGAAGTCACTGACCCTGGCTTCTCTGCCGATCTCCAAACATTCCTGCAGACTCAACTTGTCACTCTGGGAGGCTGCAATGGGCCTAAGAAAACACAAACAAAACACCACTCAAATGCAATGACCGAAGATGAAATAACACGTATAAATGTTATGATGCTCTTCCAGTGGACGCGTTTGCACAATCCCAACCATACTTTTCAAAAATGTGGTCCGAGAGTGATGTTCTTGGAAGTATTTTTTCCACCCAAAAATCAGAATGTTAAGAGGGTTTTTTTTTATTTTATTTTTTTTATTCAGAGCATACAAATTGTATAATATAAAATATTACTATGAGGTCATATTGAGAATTGAAACAATATTACAAGAATATCGTAATAACTTGAGGGGGAAAATGTTCAGGGATCATACAGGAATAAAGTAAAAAAAATCATCTCCACACCAATTTTTAAATATTAAAAGAATAAAACGTTTACATTTTTTTTAATGGGGTAATTTTGTGGATAGAAAGTCATAATATTACAAGAATACCGTATTTTTTCAGGAAAATAAGTTGTAATATTACGAGGTTTGAGGGAAGTCATGAGTCGTTTAAAACACTTTCAGGTGCTGTTCTGTTTTATGGTAAATTTTGATACCTGTTGCTCTAGGGTCCATAAAATCACATGTGGTGTGCCCCAGGGTTCGACTTTAAGCCCCCTCTCTAAAGCACTTTTAGTTACAATCCTTATATTTAAAAAATGCTTTATAAATAAAGTTCTGATTGACTGATAATATTACAGGAATAGAGTGAGACGCTCCTCCACCCCTCCTTAATGCAATATTTGTATTTTTTTTTAGAAAAAAAGATATAGGAATAAGCAATATTATATTATGTTGTATCTATTTTTTTTTAATGTCAAAATGAGATTTAAGAGGAAATTTTCAAGGAAGTAGTTGTGAAAATGCAAAAATTACGATATATTTATTTCAAAGTAAAAAAAATAAATAAATAAATCATGACAGTTGTATTTTTTCAAGAAGTGGTAATATTATGAGATTATCATTGGATTGCTTAGAAAAAGTCTTACAAGTATATATAGAATGTATTTTCTTCCAAAAATATTCTTTTTTAGTATTTTTCTCTCAAAAAGTTGTATTAATACAATATATTAACTTAATTTTTCAGAAAAAGTTGCAATATTGTAATATTGTGTAAATCTATTTATACCAATACATCGCATTTCTCTCTCTCTCTCTCTCTCTCTCTCTCTCTCTCTCTCTCTCTTTTAGAAGTGTTTGAATCAATCGAGAATAAAGTTTTTATATTTAAAAAAATCATTAAGCTATTAAGTTGTAATTCTGCAAAAATAAAATTGTATTTTTTTCTCAAGATAAACTTGTAATATTATGAGATTTAAATCAGATAGTTTTTTTAATAGAAATAAGAATAAAGTTTTCTTTCTTTCTTTTTTTTTTCTTTCTCCCCAAAAGAAGTTGATCATATCACCAGATTATAGATGAACTTTTCAGGAAAACAAGATGATCAATACATTTCCTCAACCCGAGTATCTGAGTCATGCGGGTTCACCTGCTCATCCCCGGGATGTTCCCCCAGAAGTAACGCGCTCTGTGGGCTGGGGTCACTTTGACGGCGTCCACCAGAACCGGGTTGCACTGTCAATCAAGAGAGCGGCAGTGAGCCAGCACCGTGACGGACAACGGCTGACGTGGCGGGAAGACAAACCTCGAGGAAACGGCAGATGTTGACTTTGTCGTGCGTGTTCATGAAGACAACGTTCTCAAATAGCCAGAAGAACGGCCGCTGGTCTTCTTCTTTGGGCTTGAGCAGCTGCAGGATGCGGTAGAAATCGAAGAAGAGCCTGCCTGAACCCTCTGAGGAAGGAAGAGTACACACTTCAAATGCTTGTGATCTTGTTCATCTCCAAAAGAAGCGTTCATTGTGGCCAATAATTCACAGACCATAGAGCCCTTTTCTGATTGGGTTAACGATGGAGAGGTCGTTACAGGGACTTCCGCCAATCAGCAGGTCAAAAGGACCCCATTTCTGCACCTAAAAAGGAAAAAAAATGGATTTGGATATAATTGGATCCAATTAGATAGCTTTGTGCATGTGAAGCATTTGTTTAGCTATGTGTAGTTGCTGTGTACTACTCTTACTCATACTCTTACTCTGCTATTCACATTGTACACAGTAGCCTCCATGTACATGTACAGTATTTGATTGGACGTCAGTTATAGGCAGATTTTCGCTATTCACGGCCTCTCTATCCCTATCCCTGGGAATAGCGAGGGTTGACTGTACAGGAGTATAAAGCATGCATAGTATAGCATAGTATTTTGTTCATATAATATTATGAGGGTGTTCAATTCATATGTTATCGTACAAAGTAAATACAATCCCGCTGCCTATTCTAGTGCTGTTCATGTTCGTAGATTAATTGTCACGTTTTTTTTTTCTTTTTAAAAGTGACAGTCAGTAATCCCTAGCGCCATCTAGTGGTGAACTAATCATTCAGTCATTAAAAAAAAAAAAACTTTATGTCAATAGTATGCAAAAATAAAATATGTTGTATTGCATAAACATTTTTTTAAATACTAGACTAAGTGCAATTTCTGGAGAAATTGCATGGAAATGCTGAAATATGAATGCTAATAGGTGAATGCTAAGATTTGAATGCATGTGGAATGCTTATGAATAAAATTGAGAAATAAATTATGAAATTATGACCGCCTGGTTACTGGACAATGCACTTTACCTGGTAATGATGATAAGTTATATGGATGATAAGTTATATGTATACAGTAGAAGTGGGTGTGGAAAGTGATACTTACAAAAAGTTCACTGTCTGTCCCATTGAACATGAATGGGGAAAAGTTGATATTTAACGTTAAATTGTGCGAATACTGTAAGTCATGTGGAATCAGACGATATTTACCCCGGGAGGTGTGAATTTCTTCAGCAAGTTGAAATTTAAACGGTGTAAATTCGAAGTATTGTGTGGGAGTTGTTGCATGGCTAAAAAGTGTGGAGAATTAAATATCACAATAACATATGTGGGAATGCTTCAGTATTTCCGCATATGTTTCTCCAGCATTCCCACAAATGTTATTGCGATATTTAATGCTTGTTATTATTATTGTGGGAATGCTTCAACATTCCCACAATAATCATAGGTCTAGTAATCACTAATTATATTACATGGCTGTAGTCTCACCTTACTAGAGCTGCCATGTTTCGCCGCCGTCTTCCTGCTACGGATGCCCAAAGGACAACTTTGTGAATGTAACTAGCTTGGGCGGTGCTTTCATCATTGCAACAGGTCGACCACCACTGACCTTCCACAACTGGGGCCTGCTGGTGGTCATCACTCGGCTCCTATCTGCTTTGCTTTCGCAAGCTTTCACTAGCCTTTTATTTGTATTTTTTTACTAGCTCCTCCCGCTAGCCGCTCTTGTTAGCTACTCCGGCTAATTCCGGCTTGCTTGGTCTTTCGGTGTCGCTCGCCAGCCTTTATAACGGCTGCCAAGTTGCCATCGCTCGCCGAGATGCTCGTTTACTCACGCAAAGTAAGAATTGGTGGTAGGCTTGCAAAATATGGTCTCTGTGAGCCACCGTAGTGCTTCTAAATGATATTATTTCACCACTAGATGGCACTAAGGACTACACACTGGGGCTTTAGTTTCCAAATGGTCCATGCAGCCTTGGATTTTTCTGTAGCTTTTGTGCCCTCGTGGGAACAAGTTTACACACCCCCAATTTAAAGCTCATCCTCTACTATTGACATGGATGGGACACTTTCAAGTTCATTGACAACTATGAAACTTCAACAAATAGGGACTGTGTTTGTGTTCGTGTGTGTGGGTGTGTGTGCACGTACAAGTTCCTTGGTGATGCAGCGGGTGTCACCAACATGGATGATCTTCCCATCGTGGTTGACGACCGCGACCGCGATGGAATCCTCGCAAATCTCCGAGGCCATGTACGTGTGGATCTTAAAGCCGAGGTCCTTCAACACCTGATAACCTGCGACAGGATGGGACCACGTTACGCTCGTGGGAAACTTGAAATTTAGCGGATGTTACTGTAATACATTCACATTTGGTCTGAATCTGTTTGCCCACTGAGCATAACTGAGCAACATAAATCAGCAAGTGTATTCACCTGTCATAATTAGACCAAAACATATTTGCATGGGGTCCTGAATCATATTGACATCTGCTATTTATTACCTTGGTGATGATTGATATTGAAACGTGTGTACTGACCTGTTGCAATGCCATCAAAAAGTGAGAGAACTCGGATGGGTCTTCGAAGGTTAGTGGGGATGGACGGGTAAACGCGGTGGGGCTCCTATAGTGGAAGAAGACAGATAGCAACAAAATGGAAAATATTTTAAATACTGCACTTTCTATATTTCCTTAATTCTTAAGCATATTTCATCGTATTTATATTGTACTAATGTTAAATAATAATGATTCTCAATTACAGAATTGTATGTAATGTAATTGTATGACTTAATGGGTAAGTCAACCCAAATATTTTCTTTACAACAATATGTTGTATGCACCCCCACAAGTCTAAGCACGGTATTGTGATTAGTATTGCATTTTTGGAATATGAATTAAAATCCCACTGATCTGTATATATTAATGGATAGCCGATAGTGACGAGACCGCCGTATTGCTCCTCCCAAGAAACGTTTCTCGGCATACAATCCTTTACAGCCACAGTATCGAAATTGGAGAACATGTGAGACAGTACTTAACTCATTCACTCCCAGCCGTTTTCACAGAAGCACTCCCCTTCGCTCCCGGCTGTTTTACTGGATTTTGACCAATTTTGCAAGGCCCACAGGATTTTGTGGTCTATTGCTATAAAAACATGGACCCTACCAAAGGACAGGTTAAAGTCTCTTCTTTCATCAGGGGGGGAAAAAAAAGTATATTTCTATCTTTTTCCGTTTTGCAGCAATTAGCATGAGAATAAGTTTCATCATTATTCACAAATCTATTTAGAATTGTGAGTAATTGTTGTTGTTTTCAACATGGCCCTGGTTGATCTCTGATACTCTCTGCCACCTGCTGTCCGTTTTTGTAATTACTACCATAGCGTCACTCGTTCTCTGCAGTTGAGAGGCTGCATCAAAGCCTTCTGTTTGTTCTAGCGATAAAAGGAAAAAAACAAAAACAAAAAAAAACGTCTAAATACGTCGTTGGGACACTTAAAACATTTCAAATAGAACGTATTTATACGTTTTTGGGAACAAATGAGTTAATAGAAACAGCATGATTTATGTTCATGTTTTAAATTTCTTAAACATAAACAAGAGGACTTAAGACATTTTAAAACTTGTATAAATGATATGCTTAATGATGTTTACATGACGAAACTTGTATTTTTTTTTTTTAAATGAAAGAATTACACCTGTAATTAAGCAAAAGATGCCTCTTCCAAATCTAACACTGGGGTCGAAGGAACTGAGCGATAAAGGAAAAAGGAGGTGTTCAAAACAGCACGTCCACTTGTTTAAAAATAGTGACCACAACAGCAACCGATCCCTGCCCCCGGCCCTATGAGCTGTATATGTCTAATCTGTACGTATACGTACAGTTTATACATACATGAGATGGGAGGAGTAAGATGGCCGCCCTGTGGCCTCAACGGTTTGCACGGTTGCGTATGGGCTATCTGCTATCCAGTAATATACACAGAACAGTGCAAAATCCGTACGTTTTTATTCATATCGGGGGCGGCCATTTTGCCACTTGCTGTCCACTGAGAATGACATCACAGTTGCTCAGGGTTCAGCTTTCAGCTATCGACCAATCCCCGCTCACCTGTTTTCTGAGTTTGGTCATGTGATATTCACACGTTAAGCCATGATTGGTCGTTACCTGAGCCCTGGTTAACTGTGATGTCATTTTAAGTCACCAACAAGTGGCAAAATGGCCACTCCCTGAAATGGAAATAAACGGGTGGACTTTGCCACTTAACTCGTATTTCAAAAACGCAACATTAATCAGAATACCATGTTTATATTTGCAGGGCTGAGAACATATTATTGTAAAGACATTTTTTTGGGGTTGACTTTCCTACTAATGTAGCATATTTCCACTGTATAAAATATTCTATACACTTGGAATGCAGCACAATTACATCATATTTAGAGATGCATCGACACTAGTAACTATACTTGAAAAAATGTTCCAATAAACAGAAATATATCATCACCAGACTGACATACATACACATGAGGAGATACTTTAAGGACACAGATGACTTCGGGAAAGTTTCAGGCAACTGCAAATTATTCCTTGCAAACTGGCTAATGAAAAGGGCTACAAAGGATGTCACTCACAAACTCCATGGCGCTGTTGTTGGCAAAAAACTGCTGAACGCGAATGCTCCAGTCCTCTCTGGGGAGGAGGGCGCGGTGGGCTCTGTGGTCCTGACACATGTAGCAGATCCACGGGTCTTGATGCTTGAGTGAGTCAAAGGTCCCACGGCCCACCAGGATGTTGAGGCAATCGGTGCAGTAGGATCTTCAACAAAAGACAAAATAGTTGCTGGTGAGTGGGCTTAAGGGTGGCAAACGAGAACGAGCAAACGGACCTGCAGCAGCCGCCATTCCCGCAGAGGATGACCTCCAAGCCGTAGCAGCAGATGGTACAGTAGGACTGATAGCCGTCATCGTCGTAGCGATACAAGGTCTCTGTGAAGTTGTCCTGCAGCAAAGGATTGTGGGATTGTGACGGAGACGCGAGACAGATTCAGGTTCTGAGGTGCAGGGATCAAATGTGAGCTCAGGCCTTCCGTGTAGAGTTTGCATGTTTGTCCCGTGATTGGAACGGTTTTTCATCCCACATTAGCTTCATTAAAGGGATACTTGTCTCAATGAGCCATTTTGAGATGAAAAAAGTTAATATTTTGTTGATAATTAATGTGATAACTTCATTATTTAATACCTTTAAAAACATATTTTGCCACTTGCTGTCGACTGAAGATGACATCACCTGTGTAGAGGAAATAGGTAACGACCAATCACGGCTCACTTGTTTTCTGTGTTTGGTCATCAAACTGAGCCATGATTGGTCGTTAACTGTGGCCAAAGGTAAAATCCTGGTCAGTTATTGCGTATTTTGGTGCTGTAAATAGTAAATCCTTGTTGTGGCGGATGTCGCATGCTAACCGAGCAAGCTAGCCATATCACAAAGTTGCCATGACTACTACTACCTCTTCTTGCATTTGTCTTCTTCTGCTTTCATTTCTTCTTCTACTTTCTTTTAATTCTTTCGGCGCATTACAGTCACCTTCACCTTAAGATAAGCCATTTCCAAGTAAAAAGAAAAACTTTTCCGTAGCTACAATTGGAACTTTTGAATCCAACCGGGGCTCATTTGCTTCAGTCAACCAGTCCATTCATTGTTTTATCTGGCTTGACATTGAATGGTGACCAGTCTTTTTTTTTTTTTTTTTTTTGCTGTGTGTGCCCTCACACAGACTGGCGACCAGTAGACTACAGGGTCTACTGATTGATTGATTGATTGATTGATTTTATTTGGTGATAACACACAACACATACTTCCAATCACTCAGACAGGTATCACCGAGGATAAAAACACAATAAAGCCAGAAGGCTTATTTCCATTGTGGTCCTCAACACATAACATAACAAAAAAACAAGACATAAAAGACTACATCATTTCATCAACAAAGATTAATAAGATAAAATTTCAAAAGTCAAACATTCAAATTTTAAAACATTGCCCCTCACCCAGAGTCATCTGGCTCACCCGGTAACGTAAGTATATGCAGCATAGAATATGGACAGAATGCTTACGGAATACGGAATACTTTTAAATGTGTTGTATGAAATGGTTCTGAATGTCTGTGTCAACCAAAAGTTGATATCTGACTATTTCTGTTACGGATTAATCTACTGTCCAGCACAACCGCCCTTACACAAAGTTTCTCGACCCATTATTTGACAACTAGGTTGGGAGAGCCTCCTTACTTTGCACTTCAAGCAGAGACCTCCTTTGAAGAGCGGGTGGAAGATCTCCACGTTGTCACTCCCGCAACACAAACAGAAGCCTGCAAATAATGACAAAATTCATTCCACTACTTGTGGCTGAGAAGAACACCAGATTTATGATGAGATTTAGGGATGGTTTTCTTGAATACACAAACCTTCAATGTCTAGTTTCATGTCCACAATCCTTTCAATCGTCTTCTCTGCAAACATACGGAAATGTCTTTAGTGTAGTATGTAAATCAAATGGCAAGAGAATACATCACTAAACTTAACTTGTTCAAACCCAAAAACGTGTAAATAAGTTTTTTAATATTTTGTCCTTCACTCCCAAAAACGTATTTATATGTTTTTATGGTTTTGTTTTGTTTTTATGCATGAGCATACAGAAGGCTTTGATGCATCTTCTAACAAGAAGAGGTGTCTTAAAGCAATTGTAGTTATTCCAAAAAATGGCCAGCAGGTGGCAGCAGAGTTTAACAGCTCAGCCAGGGCCTTGTTGCAACAAGCTCTTTTTGACAGTTTTCACCAGCAACGTGAATGTTGATTAAACTTAGCTATCTTCTGATGCTGCAAAACAGAAACAGATACAAATCTACTTTTTTTTTTTTTTTTTTCCTGATGAAAGAAGAGACTAATCTTTTTTGGTAGGTTCTATGTTTTTATAGCCATAGACCACAGTATTTTGTGGGCCTTGAAAAATCAGTCAAAATCCAGTATAACAGCCGGGAGCAAAGGGGGTTGCTTCAGTGAATATGGCTGCCAGGGAATGATTAAAATGGATCAGAAGTGGGGCACCTCCTAATTTTACATTCTTATGAGAGGTATTTCATTTAAAAATTCAATAAATACATAGTTAAGACAATTTTTCTATCTGAATGTAATTGAAAATATTTTCTAAAGTTATATCAAACATGTCCAACCTGTTGTTTTTTTGTTATATAAAAAATATTGTTTAAAAAGTGTACGTTAACATAGAACAAATCATTTGGAATTTGTACTGAAGAAGTTCACCTCGGCGTATCTGGTCCGGCTGAGTGTAGGTGATGCTGGTGGACAGGGTGACCTTGTTGTACGCTCTGGTCAGGGACTTTCTCTTGTGCAAATTGTCGGGCGAGTGGATGCCATTCAATGAGATGCCCGAGGAATTGTTCCCCCCCTTCGACTTCCTCTGCACATGTTTGGCTTTCTTGCACTTGTCTTTCTCCTCCTCCCCCTGATCTGCCAAATCGCTTTTTAATCTTCTTTTCTTGGGGACGCGTTTGTTGGGTTTCCGCTTGGCGGTGCTCTGTGGGGTCTGCGTCGGAGTACTGGTGGTAATTCGGGGCTTTTTCTTTGTAAATTTCTTACTTTTTCTTCTGACGTCTGATTTCACCAAACCTTCGTGAGAAGCAACACGGCAGTACTTATTAAAAATGACGTTTAATATAAAAGTGCCTTTTCAATTGCGGGCAGCACTTTGGATGAGCGGTGAGCACATTTGCCTTACAGTTCTGAGGTTCAGTCTTTATATTTCGGTTGCAGTCTATTTGTGTGGAGTTTGCATTTTCTCCCCGTGCTTGTGCGTGTTCTCCTCGTGCTTGTGCGGTTGTCCGACTTCCTGCCACATTCCAAAAACATGTATCAAGTTCAATTGTCCATATGTAAGAGTGAAGTTGAGTATATATGTGCCCTGTGATTGACTGGTGACCAGTCCAGGGTGGACCCCACCTTTCACATAAAGTCAACTGGGATCGCCTCCAGGACACAAATTGATGGATGGACATTTTATGATGAGACACATTTCACTTGAGCATTATAAAACATCCAAAGTTATTATAGAAATTATTCTTGTCATTGTTAATTTCTTGCCAGGTCAGTTTTGATCAAAGATTTAGTAATATTGTTTTAAAAGATAAGAGATAAATGCATGCTTGTACCATTCCCACAGGCTGTAGCATCTTTCTCATCGTCACTGCTCAGCACGTATACAAACTCCGCCGGAGACTCGGATTCCTTTATAGCTGGAACAACTGCAAACAAAGGCAAGTGAGCTGCAGCATCACTCCTGAACTTTAGTTATTTCACCATTTCTGTTCAAGAGGATTTATGCTAATACATCGATTATGAGATTCATCGAGGTTTGACACGTGACGATTAGATTACGATTCAGAAATGTTGAAAAATGATTATTTTCCATAATAATTTAATGACAGAAACACTACCCCAGCTTGCGGAACGAAAGTAAAAGACACGCCTGCCGCCCGGACACTTAAAGGAACGCACATGGTGAGGATAGCGGCAGCGGAAGTTAATGAGAGGCATGTTTTCTCCCCAGAATTAAAAGCTAGCATTTGGAAGCATTTCGGTTTTGATCACGATTAATATATGTTCAAAAACGATTCTTTTCCATAATAATTTAATGACGGAACACTACCGCTGCTAAAAGTACAGAAATCTGTGAAAACACAAAGTATTTTGGTTAAAAGAAGTCTTATTTATTTCTAAAGGCACTTTATTTTTAATATTTTCCAGAAAATTTGGAATTCATTCCACCAGAGTAAATATTATTTTATTGTAATAGAAAAATCTGTTTTGAAAAGTACTGCCTTTGAAACAATTGTTTGTGAAAAAGAGCAGCTTAAGCGTAGTTTTGTGTTGTATGGGAATCGTTTTCATCGTTCCTGTTGGATCATTTGGTGATTGGAAATAAAAAGTAATGGACATAAATTGGTTTGGCTTCTATAATTAATGAATACTGACAAATATACCTTAAAAGTATGAAGTAGCCACAAAGAAAGAAAGAAATCGGGAAAAAAAAAGATGCATTGAAAATCGTGATAATCGTGACAATCGTGATGATCATTAGCATGATAATCGTTCCATAATCAAATTGTAGCACCCTTAATCGTAATCGAATCGTGGGGTGCCTTAGATGGCACACCCTTAGTAAATATTATTATTACATTTTGTTGTTGATTGTAGAAAACTTAGCTTTGGAATGTTCTGTTCAGCTATTCTGCAAAAGATTTTAAGTATTTTTCAATTTCCTTCAATAAATAAATAAATAAACAAATTAATAAATTGATTAATTAATTAATTTAATTATTTCCATGGAGCATTAGATGCTGTCAATAGTTTAAGATGTGTAATTACACCTTATTAAAACATTATTTCAGATATATAAAAAAAAGAACATAGATATCTTGAATTGAGGTGAATTAAAGCTATCGTGAACTTGAATTATGACAAGTCGCGATTAAATTTAAATGTTCTTTTTGACTAAATGTTCTTTTTGACTAGGCAAAGCTGAATTACAGATACTTGCAACACATTTCCAGTCTCGCTGTGAGGGGGCTCTATTTTCCTAGGGCAAATGCCGGCTGATCCTGATTTCCGTATCAACGCAAGGCTCATGCGCATTTGCCAATCTTGCAGACTGATCTCCAGCAAGCTGGGCAGTCGGCTGTGACCACTCCTACAGCGGACACAGACCTCTCCAGCAGATCCACTGACCTGCACTCGTCTGTGAAATGACCAACATCGGGTCTAACTCAGGATTTATGCTGGTCACGAAAATAGAGCCCTTGATGTTAAAAGATCTTGCGATATGCGTCTGGAGCACAGGTGTCAAAATCAACGCCCGGCACCAGATCGCGGCCCACGACAGCAAATCATGTATGTCGACTTCATTTTTCTTGCTAAAATAGCAAAACTGCAAATTGTCTTCACTGTTAATAACATTGAGATATTGCCAGCTTTATTTTTATTCCCTATAACCCTTTTAAAATAAACTGAAAAATAGTTGAACTGCCTCATTGTAAACCTCTAGCTTCACCCCAGGTCTTAATGATAACAAAAGCAATATGTGCAAGTAGTCCATAATGGTGGCGAGTAGTGGCTCAGTTATATGAGAATAAAACAATAAAAGTCTTACTTTGTGATTGGAAACGTTCCCCAAACCGAAACGCTATCACCTCTTCGGTGACGTCAATCACATCTAACAAACAAACAAAAACATAGGGCCATGTTAGTTTGATGAACATTAGTAGTACGCTAGAAAGTAAAAAACAAAACAAAAAACTACATACTATGAAAAAAAAGCCACAATATAATGACAGAAAAGAAATTCTGAAAAAAAATAGTGATGCAATATATCTTACAAGGTTAAAGTCATTTTCAGGAAAACAATCTATTACACAATTATATATCACAATCTATATATTACACAATTAAATATGTATTTTTAAAATATTTTTTATGTGTGTGTGTGGGGGGGGGGGGTTGTATATACATACATATATATATATATATATATATATATATATATATATATATACATCCATCCATCCATTTTCTTGACCGCTTATTCCTCACAAGGGTCGCGGGGGATGCTGGCGCCTATCTCAGCTGGCTCTGGGCATTAGGCAGGGGACACCCTGGACTGGTTGCCAGCCAATCGCAGGGCCCACAGAGACAAACAACCATCCACACGCACAAGCACACCTAGGGACAATTTGGAGCGCCCAATTAACCTGCCATGCATGTCTTTGGAATGTGGGAGGAGACCGGAGTACCCGGAGAAGACCCACGCGGGCACGGGGAGAACATGCAAACTCCACCCAGGAAGGTCGGAGCCTGGACTCGAACCCGAGTCCTCAGAACTGGGAGGCGGACGTGCTAACCACTCTCCACCGTGCCGCCCTATCTATCTATATATATATATATATATATATATATATATATATATATATATATATATATATATATATATATATATATATATATATATATATATATATATATATATATATATATATATATATATATATATATATATATATGTGTTTACTACTGTGTAGACTGAATTTTGTGATAGCATTATTTAATTGCATTTTTATCCCTAAAAATGATTTTAATCTTGTAATATTTTGACATTTTTTCCAGAAAAAAACATTACAAGAACTGGCATTTAAAAAAAGTCACATTATCTGATTTACATTGTATTTTTCAAGAGAAAGTCTTATTATATTAGTCATTATGTTTCCCAGAAAAATAATCTTAGTCCCACATTTTTAAAAATCTGAAAAAAAGTAATTTTAATAAGGTTAGTGATATTTTTCTAGAAATAAAGTCTTCTTATGACAAGAGTAAAGTCATATTTCTCAAATAAAAGACAATCAATGTTTTTGAGTAAAAATCATTCCAACTCTAAACACTAAAAAAAAAAAAAAAAAAAAAAAAAAAAAGACTTCAAAGATTCCTCTTTAAATGCTGCCCCAAGATGAATTCACTTGATGAAATTGAAACTTTTTTTCCCCTTATACTTTATTATACATTACTTTCATTAAGTAAATAAAGCCATAAAATAAAAAGATATGTATCATTTTTGTGAGAATACAACTGTTTCCTCAAAAAATGAACTTATTTTATCAAAGCTATTACTTTTTTCAGGTCGCATAATTATTTGTTTGCTTTTCAGTGTGGCCCATGACACACCTTTGAATAGTATCATGAAAAAATAAAAAGTCCCACCAGATGAATGGTCCGAGTAACCCGAGGCGTCCGAATCACACAAATCCCATATAACATCTTCGTGCTGTTTTTGCGTGGTCTTGACCAGCAATTCGTGTGTTGGAGGTAAAGCTGTGGATGTTTCTTCTTCTCGACTGTCTGACAGAGCCCAGGGATCAGTGAGAACCTTCAAACAGGAAAACAGAGATTTCAAATCAGTGATACAAAAGGGAGCCTCGCATCATCTCGTTCATTTGCCATTCTTCATTAAGCCTCGGAATCAGCAAACTGACAGCGCAATTCGACGGAAGCGTAGAGCTGCCAAAGTGGAATAAACATTTTTGGCTGGCAAATATGTTCGAACATACTCGCAAATATGTTTGATGATACTCGCAAATATGTTCGAACATACTCGCAAATATGTTCGAACGTACATGTAGGCTACATGCTACAAAGTTAGCATACCTTCCCATAATGCCACGGGGTATTATTTGTGCATACGCGAGTGAAAACAAAACCCCATTTTTTTTAGGCATTTGGGCCACATTACCAATTCATTAGAAAATTAAGCAGACAAAAAACAAACAGTGTTCATTGGTAACTTTTGTGATTTATTGTCTGCCGTACATGACTTAGGTTTGTCATTTTCGCCCCATAATGCAATGGGGTATTACGCTTGCACACTTGAGTACCACAGCAATCGAGTATGTTCGAACATATTTGCGAGTATGTTTGAACGTATTTGCGAGTATGTTTAACGAGTATGTTCGAACATATTTGCGAGTATGTTTGAACGTATTTGCGACTATGTTCGAACATATTTGCGAATACGTTCGAACATATTTGCGAGTATGGTCGAACACATTTGCGAGTACGTTCGAACATATTTGCGGGTCTGTTCGAATATATTTGCGAGTATGTTCGAACATATTTGCGAGTATGTTCGAACATGTTTGCGAGTATGTTTGAACATATTTGTGAGTATGTTTGAACATATTTGCGAGTATGTTTGAACATATTTGCGAGTATGTTCGAACATATTTCAATACGTTTGAAGATATTTACAAGTATGTTCAAACGTACTCGCCAGCCAAAAATGTTTACTCTCCATTGGCAGCTCTACGCTTCCGTTGTTTTATATATATATATATAAAACAATAAGTAGTAAGAGTAATCTCTGTTTGCGCTATATATATATATATATATATATATATATATATATATATATATATATATATATATGCATGTAATAAAATGAGAGAAAGTCTTGTGTTTTTCCTTATTGACATTTCCAAGCTTACATCACAATTGCGTCACAAGTCAAAATGGTAGTCTAATGCTGCATTTGAGGAAGGTGGGAAGTCGGACTTTTCCAACTTCATTCAAGGACGTATGCACGGGAACAGCCCTTTGACCCGGAAATCCGAGTTTCTTAGTCGAGTTTACCGACTGTTTAAATCTGAAAATACCACTTGACAATTACACAGACCATGAATGGCAAAACACAATTTATACTGCTGTTACACTTTGTTGCCTTTTTGTGCTTGCCTCGAACACTTTGAGGTCAGAAAGTGATACAATCTGAGTGGGATCAATCTGACTTCCGATCTTCCTTGAGTGCAGCATTAACACGGTGAAAGGGAGATTTTCGTTCATTGGAAAGCATTAGATTTTGGATGGTTGTAGTTTGGCTTGTGAGGATTATTTTGATTTCAAAATGTGATGAAATGTCGTTACAACAAACTGCTTGGTTTGTATGCTAGTCACAGGCAAAAGCAATACAATACGCCGTCTGTTTTCAGGTGTGGAAATAGCACAAATGCCCGGATTTTCAGAATTCTCCATAGACGTTAACCAATGTCAAAGCACGAGCTCCGCGATCTTTTTTTCCTTTTTTTTTTTTTTTTGAGTAAACAAACAAAACAAAAGAGTATAACAACCAGGGGATTCCGCGATCTGCGCGGACTCGCTGCGCATGCGCGCAGTTCGTTTCAGCGGCCCCCGATCTTGCCTTGACAATCAGACCAAACCACCAAACGCAATGCATCCCGGGATAGATTGCAAGGTACGAAAACACCATCGGGTTATTTCATACTTCGGTTCCAAAAAAAAAAAGACTTAAAACAAGTGCCTGTAATAAATATATATAGACATAAACAAATACATTGATAAACATGTTTAACGCAGAAAACTATAAGGCCGCACTACATAAATTAAGTTCTTTGCGGGATTGGAGGACGATGTCCAACCGGAAGTGACGTCTTCTTGACCAATCACATTAGCGCGGAGGCATAGTAACAACCAATAGAATGAATAAGATAGACGTTTCTTCAGTATACTGATCCGGAGTCCGATTACATTCGCGTTTGCGTGCAGTGTGAAGTACTATATCTGAACCCAAGTCAGCTGACTGCAGACATTGTCGACGCTAAAAGACAACATGGCGAAAAGCACGTTAGTGAAAATTATCCATGCAAGCAACTCCGCAAAACAAACTAATACTTAAAAAAAAAAAAAAAACTTAATTCTGACAACTAACGGGGGAAAACCAACACGTGGGAAGTTAAATAACGATACGTAGCGCTTCTGAAATCGTATGTAAACAAACGTTTGTAACGATCTTGATTTACAAGCGTATTTTTGCAGAATATCAAATAAATACGCTAAATTTGAATTAAAAATATCGCGTGTCAATCAAAGTAATGAAGTCATCCCATTCCACGTTCATGTTTATCTTCCGAATAAAGTTATTCCTTTACGCAACACAAAATTAAATTAAGACTCTGCTATTATTGGGATTTAATTGCTTAAACTGTTTATTTGTGGAGCGCTACATAAAATGTGGTTAAATGAGGTTGGCGTCATCAACAAGTTTGAACAAATATTAAGAAAATTCATGTTGTACTTACCATGGCCGCTTCCCTCCACGTGGACTGGACATTTAAACCAGTACAAAGCTGAGGGGCCTCGGGGGCCACCTCCCCTCAAACAATGACACCGTCCTCAAACCCCCCAAGGTCCCCTCCCCCGCCGTCTCTATAGTATCCGAGTAATCTCTGTTTGCGCCATTACCATCATTTCTACGAAAAATCTCTCACTGCGTCGTAATAAAATGTCACAAATAACCTAAATGTTCTGGCTTTAGGGGAGGCGATGTTTGTCCAAAAGACGACGGTGCTAACCAAAAGCTAGCGATAATGTGCTAGTAGCACACCGTAGCAACGCGTTAACATGGTCGTTGCGAGAAAAAGTATGACAACAACCCTTTCGAATGACCTGATACTATGCATATAAATTGGACACAAAATATGATCTGATCTTTATCGAAGTGACAAGAGTAGACAAACTCAGTTACACAATTTTTGTAGTTGTAATCATGTAAATGTGCTGGATAAGAACGTCTCAAGTCTTAACTTTTAAGCATGAAACAAGTTTGTGGAGCAAAAAAAAAAAAAAAAAAAATCAAGCGAGTCCCCACTAAATTTAGTCATTATTTCGGTCAAGTATGTCATAATTCAGGCAATTTTGTTCCATAACACAGTTTTCCAAAAATATAGACGCTCAGAATTACCTAGATTTTTGCCTGCATTTTTCATGAAACGTGATCGGAACTCTTTTATTTATTTATTTTTTTCCACAAGACAAATAGTCTGCTGAAACTAATACCGCACAACAATTGTGCATAATTGTGTTGCTTTGTTTTTATTGGACGCGCCATGAGAACATTTACTGTTCAGGGTGTAAAAGTAAGTGAACTTATTTCTTCAGGAATCTTCTTGAGCAATAACCACAATCAAATGTTTAGACCTGCACAATGGTCAGAAGGACTGTTGGACCATGCCCCTTAACAACAATTTAACAACTGTTTCAGTACAGCAACATTTTTGGGATTACCGGCGTGAATCGCATGCTTGAAGTCATGCTATTGTAGCCTACCAATCTGAGTGAGGTTATGACCCGGACTAGGTTACCCCACAAAGCTTATTTTCTTCTTTTGAATCCATTCAGTTGTTGATTTATTTCTGTTCTTTGTCCCGATGCATCATCCCCTATTTAAGCTTCACTTAATTGGCAGAAAGATGCTCATAAATACTTCAAAGATTCCATAAATCTTTAGCCAAATCTCAGGGGTTTTTTTGCACGTCACTTAGCATGCTGCGCTGTGCTCTTGCAGTCATCTTTCACGACAGCCACCAAGAGGAAGAGCAGCAAAGGTGTTGAATTTTCTCCAGTCTCCATACAGATTATCTGTCTTGCCATGGACTGATGAAAATCAAGACAGAGAAGGCAAGAGACAATTTTGTCATGCTTTCCATGCAAGTCACCATTTCTTAATTGTAGGTCTTTAGAGAGCCCTTGTTCAAAGTACGGGTCACAACATAGCCAATAAATAAATATTATTCTTATTCTCTTATTATTATTATTATTGTTGTTGTTTTAGTTGTTATTATTATTATTATTGGTGGTGGTAGTGGTGGTATTATTATTATTGTTGTTATTATTATTATTAGTAGTAGTAGTAGAGAAGGGAAATTTAACCAGAGCCTCAAATTCTATCACATTGATTATATTGCAAGTTGGTTGATTTTTCACCCTCCGTGTACCCCGTCTCCTTCCTACATTCCCAAAACATGAATGTTAGTTTCCAAGACTATAATTGTCCTTGGGTGTGATGTGTGACTGGTTGTCTGGCTGGCAACCAGTCCATGGCTTACCTCGCCTCTCACCGGATTTGCCATTAGGCAAACATGAATAATTGCCTGGGATCCTGAGATTTTCAGGAGCCGCCTAACTTCTCATGAAAATCAATTTATTAATTATTTTTCAATGTAAAACAAATATTTATCTTGTGTTTATTTACACTGCAATTGGCTGGCAACCAGTTCAGGGTGTACCCCGCCTACTGCCCGAAGCCAGCTGGGATACGCTCCAGCACCTCCACGACCCTTGTGAGGAGCAAGCGGTTAAGAAAATGGATGGATGGATTTTTATTTACAAGCATATTAGCCAAATATAAAACCCAGCACCCCCATTACATTAATGAGGCTAAATGATGCGGAAAACGTATGTTACATTTGGCTAACACATAGACATCAATATATTAATAATGAGAAAAGTACAGGACTCCATTGTCAATTTTAAATCAGCTAAAGCTGCCTTTTATTGAGTACAAACTATATAGAAGATTTCAAACAACAAAAAAACAGTGCTTTTAGACTAACAGTTTAAATGAATCACTGTATAAAAAAGTATAAAAAAAAATAAGCTAACTTGTTTGATAACTTGCTTACAAAATGCAAAAACCTTCTCAATTGTGATTTTGTTATATGAAAGGATCAGAAAAACTACCCAGACATAACTACAGATTAATATTGGTGTCAGTATAAAAAACACAAAAACAAAACAAAACAAAGCAAAAAACACTCCAATAGAGCAGGTTGAAACATAACATCAGAAACAATCTTATGAGTAAAACGTATAAACAGTTCTCTTTTGGTCCCTTAAAGGCATAAGACAACAACAACACACACACACACACACATTGAAAAGAATATTTTTGTGTTTTCATTGTGAAAACAATGTTCCAGTGATTAAACACAATTGAAAGACGAGAGACTTCGTTGAGGTAATATAAGTTTGATTTTGGTGGCAGCCCAAAAAAAATAAAATAAATAAAAAAATAAAAATAAAAAAGAGGGAAAAAAAATTTAAAAAAAGAGAAAAAAAAAGAGAAAGAACAAAAATCCTGAAAATCTTTCGTTATGATACTTGGAACTATGACAATACTAGTATATGTAGTTTAAGCACGGCAACGTTAAAGTTGTCAGTGGTTGTTGGCACAGAATACTGCATGTTTTTGACAACGGCATTTCAGTAAACAGATTTACTTCAAGATAACAAACAGTCAGGACTCCTCAAAAATTTGTTTATAAAACAAAAAACAAAACAAAAGGTCACCCAATGTTTCTGTTTGCATTGCTTCAAGTATTGTTATCATGTACGGACCTTTCAGGGAGGCGCGCTGTTTACTGTTAAGCACAATAATCATAAAAAACAAAACACGTATCAACTTTTAACTTTTTTTTTTTAGGGGTGTGGGGGTCAGCTTGTCTTTTCTATAAGCAAAGAGAACAAAAAATAAACCAAGAAGAACAGCAAAAAAAAAAAAGTGAAAGGATTAACTTCGAGCTAACTACCTTCAATTGCTATTAATGCTTCCTACAGAGTTCTTCCAAAAACCTTCCATATTCTTACTATCTAATATAAAAAGTCAAACAAAGGCATACTGGCCAAAGAAAAGGGACGGTGACATCAACATGTTACCTCCAGACTAAAAAATGACATCCATAGACTATGAAGCTTATGTAAGCTGGTTTCTATTTCCTGGTGTCTAATTGCTGGTGATGAATGTGCTGTGTTAGGTCGTGTGTATTTCCTGGGCGTGTTGTCAATTTCTTGGTCAGAGAATATTTTTTATGACTGTTTGTTTTATGCACAGTCTATTAGCGGAATGAAATGTAATTTTGCTGGTAACCGGTTGCATCTATCTATAAACAGTATTTCCTGGTAATCTACATGCTGGTGAGGGCGCTGTCTATTTCCTGGTTGTCTAAATCATTGGTGATGGTCTGTTTCCTGGTGGTGTCTATGTGCTGTGATTGTTAGTATTTTCGTTAGCTGGTGACAAGTGGTGTCTACTGACAAGGGACGGTGACATCTATTTGCTGGTTTGAAGTGGTGACAGGTAGTGGCTATTTCCTTGCGAGAGGTGGTATCGGCTGGTTCTGGCCTTGATGTGATGTTGACCATTTGCTGTTTGTTTTTTTTGTGCTGGTTAGGGGTGGTGTCTAATCGCAGGCAAAGAAGTCTTTGAGGGGTGCGAAAAGATGCCTGATGACAGGGACACTCCAGGACCGGCCTAGGAGTTTCTGCCGAGCACCTCGACCCATGTTGGACACGTCTGTGTAATGGACTGGGAAGCCGAAAATCCTGAAAGAGGTTTTATCAAGGATAGGAACTTCAGTCGTGTGAAGACTGTGAAGATTAGTATTCAAGGATGCAACTGTCAAGCAATGCTAACATCTAAGAGTGTGTGTGCGTTTACCTCTCTAGCTCAGTGCACCATAAGATGTCTTCTTTTCCATTCATCAAGACTGGGAAGTGTTGGTCCTTCCCCTGCTTGATGGAGTTGGAGCGCGTGGTGATGGTGCGCACCTTCCCAAACTGAAAAAATAGTTTGGAAAGAAGAAGAAGAAGAAGAAGAAGAAGAAGTTAAAGAAGTAAAAGAAGAAGTAAAAGAAGAAGAAAAAGTGTCACAATTTTTTCAAAGGATCCAAAACCACTTGATTCACTCACCTTTGCAACTCGTCCATGTTCCAGACAGTCCTGGAGCTCAAGCTTGTCCATCCCAGAAGCACACAGAGGTCTGGAATGGAAAACGCTCATGTCAGTTGTTATTGCAGTATATTCGGTCCATAGGGGGTGTGTGTTTGGAACATAGTTTCACACCTGTTCATACCCGGCAGGTTCCCCCAAAAGTATCGAGCCCGGTGCGCCGCAGAGACCTCGATGGCATCAATCATTACGGGGTTACACTGCAACAAATGCACACAACATCTTTCTAACGAACATCTCCAGATGATTATTTGGTTTGAACGACACAAAGTGTTGGCAATGGTGACTGATGGTGTCTTTTTGTTGAAAAGTGATGTCCATTTGCTGGTGATGTCAGGAGTCTAGGAGCTTGCCGATGGGTGGTGTCTATTACCTGGTGACAGTTGGTGTCTATTAGCTTTAATGTGTGTTGTTTAGGTGTAGGCTTAATTGTAGCGAATAAGGTATCAATATGTTTGTAATAATCTGTCTATTTGCTGGTAGTGGTGGCATCCATTTTATGGTGACAGGAAAGAATTTCATCCATCCATTTTCTTGACCGCTGTAGCGATAATTGGGTCGTCTTTTGGACGAATTAATAATCTGGACGTTACAGAGGTAAATTGTATTTACCTCAATAACCTCTGGGGCACCACGTTTGTTTTGCTTCGTATTAACAGGAGCAAACAACGACCAAAATCCTTCTTTTATCAGTCATTGATAATCTAAAGTCGCCACACTCGATATTCAGTGGTTCGTGGTACTAACAAAAGAATAATAATCCACTCGGAAACACAGATGACTTAGGCGGAATAAGGTTTATAAAACATGCATTTATTCACGATTGCTACACTACAGAATCAAAATACTGCCTATCTAACTATTCTACCGTCAGAAGAAAAGAAATAAAATAAAGCGAATGAAAATAAGGAAGGAATGCGAATGAATAAAGAAACAGGGAAAAGAGAAAATTTGACCTGCCAGATTTGTGATGTTTCAAACGTAAGTGGCACACAGTGGATACGCCGAGGTAGAAATCAAGCGCACTTACGAGCCCTGGAGTTGCGTAGCAACGAACAGAAGTGGCGGCCTTTTTGACAAGGGGGAAAAAAGAGTCAATGTTCGTTGAAAAATGCAAGGAAAAAAAAAGGTTTATTCCACAGGTTAGCGAGGGAGCCGCGCCAGGGGCCTGACGTAGTTGCGCGGCTCGTCCCTTGATTGGTTGGTCGACTTGGCGAGGTTGGTTCTGCTGGGCAGCTGTCCGAGCTCAGGTGTTGCAGCTCGGTCAGTACGCGCCTGCGTACGGGGAAGGCCAGCCGTTGGAGGTGAGCTAGCACCGCGGCGGGGCACCACCGACTAGCAGTTGAGGTGCTGAGCGGCTGAGGTGCGCAACCTTGAGTCCGGGGTACGTTGCAAGTGTCCCCCGGGGCCGCGAAGGTCGGGCGGGTAAGCACCGATAGTGGAACAAAAAAAAATAAACAAAAAAACAAAAGAGTCTTTAGTCAGCGTTGCAGTTTGCACTTGCTTTGGCGTGGCGTGGCGCGAGGATCCGATCTCGTTAACGGATCCTGCCAGGAAAGAAAAAAGCCACGTGGTTTGCAAGTTTCTTAGACAAAAGAGTTCGAGCAGCCTGGCTGGCCCACTTGCAAGTCGGGCCAGAGTTTTTGGAAGAGGCTTGTGAGAGCAGGAACAGGCAAGAGAGCAGGAGGGCAAAAAAAGAAGAGACAAAAAAAGAGAGAACGGGCAGTGGTCTGCTCGTGTTTTTATAGTCTCTGGGTGGGGCGAGCAGGTGAAGGCACACCCTTCTGTTCGCTCGCGCAGACTCTCAGAGGAAAATTATTAAAAAGATTAATAATTTGGCATTAAATTTGGTCAGTCTGGCAAATCAGTTTTCCCACACAACCCGTTTAACACACATTGTAATTAATGCATCATAAACTAACTTGTGAGGTAACTTCTACTTGTCTAATCTGACTGAACTGAGAGACATTGATTATCTTTCATTCTTTATGGAGTACACATGAAATAGGATGTTCATACACACAAAGATATAACATGAATCATTCGTAGTTCAGTTGTCTGTCAAGAATTATCATGATATAAATGTGTAAAATGCGGTTACTTATGTGAATTGTCACTAAGGATAGTTCCAAGTTTCGCCACTTGGAGGTGTTGTTGCTCCATCTAGACGTTCCAGGAAGGGCGAGGCGCCAGAGTATCCTTTTGTGATTGATAAGAAGTCATGAACATTCCTTTGATCGGTCATTTGTGTATTCCAAACCATTGGAGCCATTTGTTCGGGCTCCGAGCAGACTGCTGGAAATACACTCCTTTGGCAGACGCATAAATTCCTTTGTCACCTGGTCAGCGGCTTCAAAAGAGTTTTGTTGGTGGCAAGGACCACCTGTAGAGCTGACCAGGCTGGATCCTGTCTGGGCATTGGCATATTCATGCACTGCAGAGAATTTGCTTCAAGAGAAGCAAACTAAAAAAAAATTAGAGGGTGGAATGGACCTAGGCAATAGTTGTTACAGACCCCCCTTCGTCAAGCGGGATGAATCTTCAGGATGTCCAGGTTGGCGGGTCCAGATGATGCGTGGCCAGGGTCCAGGCCACGGTCAGACGGCCGGAGTCCCACTCACGCTCTGCTGCAACACTCAAGACATACCACTGGTGCCACTTTTCCCTAACCTCTGCCTGGTTATGTGTATGCAGGGTACGTCTGTGTGTTTTCAATGTGTCTCTATGTGTATTCAGTTAACAGTGTGTCTAACTTGGTACTGTGTCAGCTAACTGAGGGACTCGGGTCCCAAAACAGGCGCGGGCCTGGGAAAGACGCAAGACGCGAAATTCCAAACAAAAGAAAAGGAAGAAAACTTTTCCTAAGGCTATAAGGCTAGTATCATATTATGAGTAACTAGGGGAAACGAACAGCAAATTAAAGAAAAGAGAGAGAGAACGAGAAAAGAGGCTGTCGCCTTCTAAAACTCAAAAACCCGGGACTATACTCAGGCCATAACTCTCTTATAAAGACGGGGAGGTTGTCTCAGGCACCTGCGTGTCGGTGCAAATCTCCACCCCTGGGGGTGTTCGTCAAAAAAAAAAAAGTCTTAGGTCGGTTAGCGCGACACTATCGTTGCTAGGTACTTAGCTATCGCGTCTTCCTATGGCGTAATTAAACACCCAAAAAGTCGTGCGTTATCCAAGAATAACTGAAGGGAAAAGGGAAAGAAAGGGAGGAGGGGAGAAAAGGGAGCAAAAGGAAGGAAAAAAAAAAATCAGAGTATCCTTGGCAGTTGCGCTAGACTAAGGGAAGGAAGGCAAAGGGGCTTAGTTAGATTAGCTAGACTCACTAACGCTTTAAAAAGAGTACTCTGACCTGCTTTTGAAGGCCTTAAGTACGGGGGAGCTTTTCATGGCTAGCAAAAACTGATTTCACGCAGCATACCATTCATAAGTATCATAACACCTTGAGTGTACATAATCTTTTGAATTTGAGTTGCAAATCATTTTGTAGTTGTCTAGTCTAGTTCTGCATAATGCTATCGGTGTTACAGCTAGGACCGTATCCTTAAGTGTTGCACCAAGCGTCTGCAAATAAGTAGCAAAACACAGTATGCTAACCTCTCGCAATCAACAAAGACAAGCGGATTAGCGTCGCTCGGTATGGTATCACTGAGGGGTTCGGTAGGTGCAGCGGGGTGTTGACCCCCCTTTTGCACGTGTGATACTTTCAAACATCGTAGTCAGCGAGGTCGGTCGGCGGAATTTGGCACGTCTGTCGAAGGTGGCGGTTGGGTCGCTGACTCGGAGTCGGCTGGTGACCCCCCTTTGTCAGTTCCGCACGTATGCTGGTCCTGAGATTCGCTCGATCGCGTTCTCAGACGTTCAAACCCGCAGTGACTTTTGATCTGGTTTCGGTGGACCCATCTCAGTTGGTCCCCCTGACGTCCTTTATTCATCCTAATTTGATAGGCGACGGGTGACAGTTTGTCGACGATTTCATGTGGTCCTGACCACCGGGGAAGAAATTTTCGGGCGATGCCCCTCTGGGCACGCGGAGTATTAGCATTTGATTGCGCGAACAAGTAATACCATACTCGATCACCTATTTCAAACTCGGTTTGTGAGGCTTTCCTATCGTAGTAGGTTTTCTGACCTTCTGCACTTTGCTTAAGCCGTTGTTGGGCAAATGCAAACGTGGCTCGGAGGTGGGCTTGCAAGTCCTCCACGTACTGGGAGGCCGTGTATGCCGTGGCTAGGTTTGTTTCGCCTGGCTGGTACATCAGGTGCAGGGGGAGCGTCATTCGCCGTCCGGTCATCATTTCAAAAGGGGCCACCCCTGTGGATTCGTGAGGGGTGGCTCGAATTGCCATGAGGATCAGTGGGAGTCGGGTGTCCCAGTCCCGATGGTTGGAAACAACAAACTTTTTCAGCAAATTTACCACGGTGCGATTAGTCCGCTCCACCTGTCCTGATGACTGCGGGTGATGGCTAATATGCAACTGGGCCTTGATTCCGAGCATTTGCCAAAGTTGTTGCATCACCTCGGCTGTGAAGTGGGTTCCCCTGTCTGAGTTAACCCGTGAGGGCAACCCAAAACGGGAGAACACGTGGTTCATCAGCAGGCATGCAGTGGTGTGTGCGGTGTCGTTTGGAGCAGGCAGGCATTCTACCCACTTGGTGAACGCGCAAACTACTGTAAGAAAGTATTTGTTCCCTCTCAGAGATCTGACCAGTGGTCCCACCCAATCAATTTGGAGATCAGACCATGGGAAGTTGACTCCTTTCTGTTGGAGTGGTGCTCGGTGACTCGGGTTTGCTGGCTGAAACTGGCAGCAAACCAGGCATCCTTTGATGTAGGTTGCTACATCATTATGCATGCGCGGCCAGTATGCCACCTGTTGTAGTGCGGTGACAGTGGCCTTGAATCCGCGGTGGCCTGCATAAGGCGCGTCGTGGGCGTATGTTAGCAAGACCCCCCTTTGGCTCCGTGGAACCACCAACCGCAGGGCAGGCGGAGACGCGGAGTCATAAACCAGAAGGCCTTTAACGAGACGCAGCCTTTGCAGCACGGAGAGCAAGTCTTTGAGGTCGCTGTCGTCACTCAACGCGTCAGGCGACACGGGGTTGGCGACAGGATCAGAAAGGTGCTGAATTATTTTGAAAAGCGCGGGGTCGCCGGCCTGTTGGGCGACCAAGTCGGAGGTTCGGACGGGCGGTACGCACGCCACGGGCCCCGTAGGGGTCCGTGTGGGGGCGTCGCGAGACTCAGCGGCGGCCGCAGCGCGGTGGCGCGTGAGAACGTGGACCTCCAGGGTGGGCTGGGTGGGTAGCCAAGCTGTATCAAATGTCCAAGGAGTCCCGTTGAGGGCCCCTTGTTTGGCTAACGTGTCCGTTAGGTCGCTAAAATGTTTGTCAGGTCCTGGGACTTTTGAGTGTCCCCGGACCTTTTTCCAATAGACATGCATATCATTGGAGGAAACCAAATGGTCGCATGTCAAAATGAGGTCGCGGTGTTTAACGGGTTTCTTCGCTGACGTAAGGAAACCATTTCGACGCCACACCGGTAGATGACAGGTGAAGGCGAGGCGGGCATAGTTTGAGTCAGTGCAGATAACCAGCACCGTGACACCGTGTTCAACTGCTAATTTGAGTGTAATCAGGATGCCAGCGATTTCCGCATATTGAGAAGAGTGGGGGCCCAATTGGAATAGCAGTGGTTTGCACGGTGTGTCGTCGACCCAAGCGATGCCCACCCCAGCCTGCAGCTGGGTTTGGTGGTGGTAAGAGCAGCCATCCACGTAAGCTGTAGGCATGTCTTTGCAGACATGTTCCTCAAAATAGCGGTGACGCGTGAATTCCGGCATCGGTGCCACGGCGACGTCTGTCGGCGGGGTCGGGGAAGTTGACACACAGTTCTGGCAAATCGCTAGATCGGTACCCAGCGGTAACTTTGCGTTTTTCGCGTACCGGACTCGAACATCGTAACTTTGTAACGCCATAAGCCAGCCGGCAATGCGCGCGTTCGTTACGACACCGTCTCGAATGCGTTGGTTGTTAAGAAAAGTAACCGGATGATGGTTAGTATCAATCGTTACTTTTTGACATCCAATGTAGTTTGAGAAATGTTTGATTGCCCATACTGTGGAAAGCAGGGCTTTTTCGCAGTCGGAGTATTTCAACTCAGGGCCGTTCAACGTTTTACTGGCGTACGCCACGACGCGTTTATCCTGGTCGTACATTTGGTATAGACCCGCACTCAAACAATGGTCGGAGAATCCTGCTTCCAAGAAAAATTCCTTGTTGCTATCGGGGTACGCGAGACAGGGAGCGGAGCCCAGCTTTTGTTTTAGCATATTCATCGCGTTGTTTTGTTCGTCACCCCAATCGAAGGGCGTGTCTTTCTTCAGCAGGTTAGTAAGAGGGCGTGCTATGTCAGCAAAGTGTTCAATGAACTGGCGCGAATAGTTGCACACGCCAAGGAAGCTGCGCAATTTTGACACATCGGTGGGGGTTTTGATGTCAAGAAGGCCTTGAATACGGCTGGATTGTGGTTCAATCCCGTTCGGCCCAACCAAGATCCCCACGTAGTTGACCTTCGTGCGACACCACTGACCTTTCAGGAGGGACAGTTTGGCACCTGCAGAAGACAGCTGTCCAAGAACGTGGTCGATTTCCATCAAATGGTCATCCAAAGAGGAGCTCCTCATCATAATGTCATCGACATAAATGAGGTTGCCCCTGGCGGCGGCATCAGGGCACGCCTTGTTGAGGAAGATGTTAAATTCGGCTGGCGAGTTGGCGTAGCCGAATGGACACCGGTTGAAAGTGTACTGTTTGTTGCCAAAGGTGAATGCCAACTTGTATTGATCCCTGGGATCTACTGGGATCGTCCAGAACCCCGAAGCCACATCGATGGTGGTGAAGAATTTGGCATCTCGAACCTTGGGAAGTTCCTGTTCAAGTTGTGTCATGGGCCATCGCGAAAGAGGAACCTGTTGGTTCAGTTTGCGATAGTCAATGGTTGGTCTCCATGTACCGTTTGGCTTCAAGACTGGCCACAATGGAGCCGAATAGGTGCTGTTACAGGGGCGAATGATGCCCTTTTCCAGCATGGCGTCGATAGTCTTCTGTACTGGTTCGTAAGAAGCTATCGGAATCTTGTACTGGCGCACGAAAGTTGGAGGAGCGCCGGGCTGAGTCGGGATGCGGACTACATGTAGTGCCGTCAACCCGCAATCCAAGGAGTCCTTGGCAAAAGACGGTGTGTATTTCATTAACACGGTGCGCAAACGTTCGCGGTCCTGTTCGGACCGGAGCGCGTCGGCGCGGTGCAGAACTTCTTGGAGGTGCTCCTCGAACTCTGGGTACGGTTGAAGGTCCCCATTTGGAGTCGTGGTTGGTTGAGGTTTCTCTGGGTTTCCAGAGGGAATGCTCGAGGGCGTTGGAGGCAACGCGCTCAAGGCATAAATCACCAGTTGTTGGTCTGTCCCCAGGTCCACCCGGACGATGTCTTCATCGTTGGTGGGACCGGCAGGGTTGACCGTAACAAGCTGAGATGGCCTGGTGAGTCTTCGGCCACCGGTGTCTTCAGTCAAGAACAAGTCCGATGGGATGTGTCCAACCACAGGCACCGTTAGAGTGAAGTCGTGGAAGTCGGAACGGATGAGCAGGCCCAGACGGGTCGCTTTTGGTATGCGAACGTCGTACGAAAGGGGGTTGTGAACCAAGATCAGAGTGGTGAGAGAGGCGTCCACGATGGGCGTGGCCTCCAAGAGTAACGACAGGTTCATGAATTCCGATGAAGGTTGAAAGAAAGCGGAGCGAGCATTCAAGACCTGGTTAGCTCGTGCCACCAAGCGAACCGGAATGTTGATCGTGGTCGCCGGAGCGATCACTTCATCCTCGTTTAAGACTTCGCAAGCATCTGGGATGGTCTGTCCGGACTTCATGTTTGGAAGACTGGGAACACAAGCTAGAGGTTCCGAGTTGGTGAGGGACCAAAGCACGTTGTTGATGGTGTCCACATGGACGGCAAGACGAACAAGCAAATCTGCACCCACAAAAAGGGTGTGAGGCGCGTCCGGGACAACCAAGAAGTAGTGGGTCAGTGAGTGCTGCTTCCACTGAAGGTTTAAGGCGCACACGCCCACTGCAGTTATTGTAAGAGGAGGTTCCGTGTTCAACGGAAACCGGCAAGACTTGGAGACGAAAAGAATGTTCGGGTCGAGATCTCGCAAGTTGTCAGCGAATGCTGCAGAAATGGCTGATTTGTCAGCCCACAAGGCGAGGACGGCGTCAAGAACAGGTGCACCTTGCACGTGGACACCTCCGATGATGCGTGGGGCGTACCCTGCATCAGGTGGGGGTGGGTCAAGGTCACAAAGAAAGGTGTCGTGGCTTCTCAGCCGGTCCTTTGTCGGGGACGCGAGGGGTCCTGCCTTGGACTGTGTCGTGTCCCAGCTCCCTGTGGGGGCATCTGCTTCCCCGTGGGGTGGCTGCGCCCGAGTCACAGTGCAGAGCTGAGCCTGGTCAGGGCCCGAAGGAAATGTCGGCAGGGCCTGCCGCACCTGGGCCCAAATCTGGAGTCTCTGGTAGTCTATGATGGGTTGGAAGCGGAACAACAGGTCTTGGCCAATAAGAAGGGGGACTGACTCAATGGGTCCCACATAGACTGGATGGATGAATTCCATGGGGCCAATGGACCAGTGTACCATCGCGACAGATTCCAGCTTTGTGTTAGTAGGTGAGAAAGCGCTAACGGTGAGTGGGCACCGCCGTAGGCGGAGCGGTCGACTGTTAGCTTGTGACGCGGCGCGGAGTTGTTCGAACACCGTGTTGGACATCACCGTGATGTCCGCGGCGGGATCTACAAGGGCTTCGTAGGTTAGAGCTCGCTCCAGGGTGACGCTCAGATAGAATTTACGAGCCATCCCCCTGGTGGTGAGGTCACCTAAAAGCTGTTGGAACGGTCTCACGTCATCGGTTGATCGCGATACTTGCGGGTCTACTGTATTTGGATCAGCCTGCAGTACCAATATTGTTGAGTCAGAAGGCAGTTTAGTAGGTGTCTGAGTGTCGGCTACTGGAGGCCCCTCTGGTGACCTCTGCTGGTGGGTCACTTCAGTGGGCATCCGGCCGTCGGTTAGTCATAAAGGCGGGTCTTTTGACGAGTCTTTTGACAATTTCAGGAGTGCCTTCAATATGCCGCTGGCAACTGCGTGGTGGTCAGTCTCGGAGTCGGCTTGGCGGTTCCGGGACTCGCGGCAGGAATCGGTTGCTGGCGCGCGTTCGACTTTATCACGTTTTGGATGATAGCGCGAATCGGGCTTTCCTTTAGCAACTTTGGAGCGCCGGCGGTCGTCAGCTGGCTTTTCTCCGTCCGCTTTCTCGTCACGCGAGTAGTCGGTTTTGGAGCGCGGTTTCCGGTTTCGCGGGGCACGGGACTGTTTTGACTTTTTGGATTTAGTCTGGTCTTCCCTCGGAGCAAAGGAGCAAGCTCCCTCCAGCTCTGAAGGAGGACCCACGTCCACTTTATAAATTCCTGCGTCGCCTACCTTGGGGGCGGATAATTTTAGCTTTGCATAGCCCCTAGCTGCTAAGTCACGTAGCTGCGAGCTATTCAGTGTCTCAGGACACAAAGCCAGTCCCAAATAGTGGTTAAGGTTTTGTTGGAGGTTTCGGACAAACAACGTTTTAAAACCAGGATCTTCCTCCATGTTGGGCTCGTTACGAGTCCCAAAGTAGGCATCGCGAAGACGACTATAGAAAGCCTGAGGAGACTCCTGCTTTCCCTGTTTGACGAACATGGCAACTTCCATGCCCGACAACCCAGGAGAACCGTCAAACTCGCGTGAGATGGCTTTGTGCAGTGCAAAGGGGTCAGACAACACATCAGCGGGCTGCCGTTCCAGCAGTCTGCTGACTGCTCGGCTGGACGTCATTTTGATCAAGTACAACTTATCTTCCACGGTTGCCATTGGGAACCTCTGGAGATGATAGTTGATGTCTTTCAAATACTCTGTTGTGTTGTGGGACCCCCCTGGTTTCGGTTCGAATTTTGCTATGTTTCGAGCCAGCTTGTCCAAATCTTTCCAGGCCACGCCCATTTGTCCCTCCAACGGGGGAGTCGACATGGGTCCACGTTGGAAACTGTCATCACCTGATGGCCCTAAAGCGTGTGGGGAGGCGGCCATCGGCGGTGCCAGGCCTAAAGCGGCGGTGGTCACCGGCGGCGTCCTCCAGGCGGTTCCGGACTCAGGTGACAGTTTGAGCTGTGGTGCTGTGGCTCTGGGATCAGGAGGTCTGTGCGGGGGTGGAGCTCCCGGCCGGGAGGCTCCTCGGGAGACCTCATTCAACTGCTGCGCGCGTTGCAACTCATGTTTAATATGAGCTAACTCTGCCTCATATTCCTGCTGGCATTGTCGGAGGCGGGTAACCTCGGCTTCAGTCAATGCTAATTTAGTTCGCAGGTCATATGAGCGGTCCACTTCGGCATTACGTTCCTCCCTAAAGGTCTGTACCTGAACTTGGAGGCGCTTCACTTCATCGGTTGACTGAGCTAGCGACGAACTAACCCGAAAGTAATTAGCTTCTGCTAGCCGAAGTTGGTCTTTTGACGGTCGTTCAGTCAAGTCAGTCACCTCTACTTTTAGTTTGTGAATTTCATTTGCCGCGGATCTCAGCAGTTTTTCTTGCTCTCGATTTGTCTCTTCGACGGTCGCGAGAGCTTGGGTTAACTCACCAATCTTTTGATGGGAGTCGGGGGTGAAAGCAGACTCATCTGCATCACTGCCCAGATTTTCGGCTAGCGCCGCATCTGCGCGGGCTTCTGCCTCATCCAGCTGCGCTTTAACGTCATCCAGCTGGGTCTCCATGACCTTCACTCGGTCGTGGGCGGCTTCAAGCTGTGCCGTGGCATCACGGCTCTGCTGTTGTGCCATGTCAAGTTGGTGTTTCACTTGACAGTCCTCGGCATCGCTCAGCTTCAAGTGTGCGGCAAGGTTCAAAGTCAGACATCCGAGCATTCGAATGAGTGACTTGTCCTTTGGGGCTTTGGTCTCAGCGTCACTCATGAGCTGCGCGAGGTTATCATTTAGCGTATTGACATCCGCATCCCTAATAGACTCAGCGTATCCAGGTAAGAAGTCCTTGGTCAGCTTCTGCAGCAGTTGAGCCAAGGTATCTAGGTTCTCACAGGGGCTGGGAGTCTCTCGGGGTGATGCCATATTGTCAATAGCTTTTTAAACGATCACACTTGTACTAGCGTTTAATAGTTAGTTAATCAGCGTACGCAGTTAGCTAACTACCGCTATCAAGTATTATCGTCAACAATACACACTGGGTTCAAATTATCAAAAGGGGAATTGCCACAAAAGCAAAAGATTTGTAGTGGGCTATGCAACCCACAGCTTACACTATAGTTGGGAGAAATCAATTCCAGTTATCAAAACAAACAAAAACAAACGGCAACAAAAAATAAAATAATAAATAAAGCAAAATAAAATAAAATAAAATAAAATAATAATAATACTAACTTCACTTGACTCACTCAGCAAAGAATAGCTTAAACGAGGGACAGGGTAACTCTAAAATGTTACAGCGGTCAATCCCAAAAGCTAAATCAAAAAAAAATTCAAACAAAAAAATTTTTTTTTTTTTGGAAGTCGAGTTAAAAGTTGAAATTAAAATTAAATTAAATAAACAATAAAACAGAAAAAGGGGGAAATAAACTTAAAAGGGGTTAATAGTCTTAGTCAAATGACTGGTTACAGTGTCAGTACAGTTTCATGCAAATGTCCTGTGGACGGGGTTTTTGGGACACAAAAACTGCAGAACTATACAGAAATATTAGAGCTGCCTCTCTAATAATAGCTCATTCGAACTCACACCTTCTTATTAACTAGACACAACCGAAAAACAAAAACAAAAGAACAAACAAAAACAACAAAGTTAAAAATAATGGATAAAAATGAGAAGAAAACAAATAAAAGGGAAGAAAATAATAATAATAGTACTAGGTCTACCAAACCAACTAAACAAACACAAAACCTGAAATTAAGTGGAATGTTACGTCAAGAATATAGCTAGTTAGCCTAGTATGAAACTGGAAAAAAGGGAATACGAAAAAAAAAAAAGAGGAAAAAAAAGAAAAACACAATAGTGTAAATAGTTCCTTTGTATTAATTTGACCCAGCAGTATGTTTTGTTGATGCACCCGTAATTACTCTCACGCTAGGCAGCGTAAAAGGCTAGAATGCGGTCAGCTATTACTATAATCCTTAAACGCAAACAGTCAATTAAGCCTACAACTGCGTTTAATCGGACGTAGATAAATTTTTTATTATCCTTGTGTACTAACGGTGACGACACTCACTAAGTACAACGCTCGACACGGAAAACAATTCAAAAAGCAATGTGAAGTGACATTGAATCAGAATTATCGCGGAGCAAGGACCACCGGCGTTAAAGCAGCAGTGGGGGGGTCAGTTGTCTATTGACAGCTCAAACGCTGTCTGACAGCTGACAACCTGCGAGACCCGCTCCCTTTCGGGGCGTCTACAGGCGTGGCTCAAACTCGCCAATGAGAAGGGAGGGGGAGGTACTCAACCACGCCTCCACGAGCCACACAGCTCTTCACAAGGACTATGGCGCCACCTTGTGGAAATGCGTACACGGTACAGGTAAGCAGCTAACGTCTTAGCGCTCTGTTAATCCGCTCGCCACGAGCTGAAACTTTGAGTCGGCGGCTACAAAAGCTCAGTCACGACTCAAACTTCTCCCACAAGCTAGGTGTAGGAGGAACACGGGGAAAGTGACTCGGACGTCGTTTACGTTGCTCGCGGTTAGCTACTCCGAAGCACGTAACTCGAGTCGGGTCAACGCGACGCACGTAGGCTGTCACGTGACTTCCCACAATTTCCGGAAACACAACAACACAAAGACAAACAACTTCAAATTCAGCCAGCTGAAATTTAAAAGTTGCACAACTCGAGTTCTATCACGTACGTTTTCAAATACAAGCCACTATTTTTTCAAACGGTGACCGGCTCTTACTTTTATTCCAACAATCAATCCCGTTACTCTCGTTTACTTATAGCACGTCACTCCGTGGTAACACACGCAAGATGGCGGCTAACCAGACGCTCGATTCAAAGCTGAAGGGGAAAGTCCAGTGCAGTTCTATGTAAGAAGCAATGTTTACCTTCTTACACAGAGACAAATGATTAGGTACACTACGTGAAATGTGTTTTACTTTTCACGTCCAAAGTCTTGTATTTTCGAGTGGATCTTCTTATGTTTTGTAGCCTCACACGGCCGGCACCATTATGTAGCGATAATTGGGTCGTCTTTTGGACGAATTAATAATCTGGACGTTACAGAGGTAAATTGTATTTACCTCAATAACCTCTGGGGCACCACGTTTGTTTTGCTTCGTATTAACAGGAGCAAACAACGACCAAAATCCTTCTTTTATCAGTCATTGATAATCTAAAGTCGCCACACTCGATATTCAGTGGTTCGTGGTACTAACAAAAGAATAATAATCCACTCGGAAACACAGATGACTTAGGCGGAATAAGGTTTATAAAACATGCATTTATTCACGATTGCTACACTACAGAATCAAAATACTGCCTATCTAACTATTCTACCGTCAGAAGAAAAGAAATAAAATAAAGCGAATGAAAATAAGGAAGGAATGCGAATGAATAAAGAAACAGGGAAAAGAGAAAATTTGACCTGCCAGATTTGTGATGTTTCAAACGTAAGTGGCACACAGTGGATACGCCGAGGTAGAAATCAAGCGCACTTACGAGCCCTGGAGTTGCGTAGCAACGAACAGAAGTGGCGGCCTTTTTGACAAGGGGGAAAAAAGAGTCAATGTTCGTTGAAAAATGCAAGGAAAAAAAAAGGTTTATTCCACAGGTTAGCGAGGGAGCCGCGCCAGGGGCCTGACGTAGTTGCGCGGCTCGTCCCTTGATTGGTTGGTCGACTTGGCGAGGTTGGTTCTGCTGGGCAGCTGTCCGAGCTCAGGTGTTGCAGCTCGGTCAGTACGCGCCTGCGTACGGGGAAGGCCAGCCGTTGGAGGTGAGCTAGCACCGCGGCGGGGCACCACCGACTAGCAGTTGAGGTGCTGAGCGGCTGAGGTGCGCAACCTTGAGTCCGGGGTACGTTGCAAGTGTCCCCCGGGGCCGCGAAGGTCGGGCGGGTAAGCACCGATAGTGGAACAAAAAAAAATAAACAAAAAAACAAAAGAGTCTTTAGTCAGCGTTGCAGTTTGCACTTGCTTTGGCGTGGCGTGGCGCGAGGATCCGATCTCGTTAACGGATCCTGCCAGGAAAGAAAAAAGCCACGTGGTTTGCAAGTTTCTTAGACAAAAGAGTTCGAGCAGCCTGGCTGGCCCACTTGCAAGTCGGGCCAGAGTTTTTGGAAGAGGCTTGTGAGAGCAGGAACAGGCAAGAGAGCAGGAGGGCAAAAAAAGAAGAGACAAAAAAAGAGAGAACGGGCAGTGGTCTGCTCGTGTTTTTATAGTCTCTGGGTGGGGCGAGCAGGTGAAGGCACACCCTTCTGTTCGCTCGCGCAGACTCTCAGAGGAAAATTATTAAAAAGATTAATAATTTGGCATTAAATTTGGTCAGTCTGGCAAATCAGTTTTCCCACACAACCCGTTTAACACACATTGTAATTAATGCATCATAAACTAACTTGTGAGGTAACTTCTACTTGTCTAATCTGACTGAACTGAGAGACATTGATTATCTTTCATTCTTTATGGAGTACACATGAAATAGGATGTTCATACACACAAAGATATAACATGAATCATTCGTAGTTCAGTTGTCTGTCAAGAATTATCATGATATAAATGTGTAAAATGCGGTTACTTATGTGAATTGTCACTAAGGATAGTTCCAAGTTTCGCCACTTGGAGGTGTTGTTGCTCCATCTAGACGTTCCAGGAAGGGCGAGGCGCCAGAGTATCCTTTTGTGATTGATAAGAAGTCATGAACATTCCTTTGATCGGTCATTTGTGTATTCCAAACCATTGGAGCCATTTGTTCGGGCTCCGAGCAGACTGCTGGAAATACACTCCTTTGGCAGACGCATAAATTCCTTTGTCACCTGGTCAGCGGCTTCAAAAGAGTTTTGTTGGTGGCAAGGACCACCTGTAGAGCTGACCAGGCTGGATCCTGTCTGGGCATTGGCATATTCATGCACTGCAGAGAATTTGCTTCAAGAGAAGCAAACTAAAAAAAAATTAGAGGGTGGAATGGACCTAGGCAATAGTTGTTACACCGCTTATTCCTCACAAGGGTCGCGGGGGATGCTGGAGCCTATCTCAGCTGGCTTCGGGCAGTAGGCGGGGTACACCCTGAACTGGTTGCCAGCCAATCACAGGGCACACAGAGACGAACAACCAACCACACTTACAAGCACACCTAAGGACAATTCGGAGCACCCAATTAACCTGCCATGCATGTCTCTGGAATGTGGGAGGAGACCGGAGTACCTGGAGAAGACCCATGCAGGCACGGGGAGAACATGCAAACTCCACCCAGGAAGGCCGGAGCCTGGACTCAAACCCGAGTCCTCAGTACTGGGAGGCGGACGTGCGAGCCACTCAACCACCGTGTCCAGGGAAAAAAATTTGGGAAAGAAAACCATTGCCTTCTGTCTATTTGCCCGCAACGAGGGACTATGAATTATGTTGTTTTCATGACAAAATGTCCATGGTGGATGTTTGGACACCACCCAGGCTCTCACCTCAAGATATCGTGAGATGTCCCTCTTGTCGTTGACACCCATGGCGACCACGTTCTCGAACATCCAGAAGAATGGACGGTTCTCTCCTTCTTTGGGTTTGGCCTCGCTTAGCAAACGGTAAAATTCAAAGAACAGCCTCCCTGTACCCTCTGGAGAGACAAAAGCCTCATGAGAACCCAGCCCACTGACACGTCTATGCACTATATTGTGATGACATTTCATTTCATATAAAGTGAATGCTCTTAAAGGGAAAGTCAACCCAAAACATTTTGACAATAATATCTTCTATGCAGCTCCACTTGTCTAAATATGTTATTCTGTTTAATATTGTGTTAGTGGAATATGAGTTAAGCAGCAAAATGCAGCCATTTTTATTCATCTCAGGCGGCGGCCATTTTAACACTTCCTGTCGACTGAAGATGACATCGATGTTGCTCAAGTCTCAGGTAACAACCAATCACAACCAATCACAGCGCAGCTTCAGAAAACAGGTCAGCTGTGGTTGATCATTGCCTGAGCCCTGTTCCGGAATTTTCAGTAGTTAGGCGACTTGAATAAAACAGTGTGGAAACGCTAGACAGGAAAGCAAGCAGTCTTTTCCAAGCAATCTTATCAGTCAAGGTCACTCCGTTATTGCTTCATGTAAAGAAGTGAAAAGCCCATTGTTAAACCAAATACAGATGTCTACAATAAAGTGTAAACATGATACGTTAATAAGTGTTAAATAATTATTTTCCATAACAGCCCTGAGCAACACTGATATCATCTTCAGTCGACAACAAGTGGCAAAATGGCCGCCCCCTGAGATGGATAAAAACGGCTGGATTTTGCTGCTTAACTCATATTCCACAAATAATCAGAATGTCATGTTTAGACATGTGAGGTCACATATAACATATTATTGTCAAGAAATGTTTAAGGTTGACTTCCACTTTAAATTTGCATGTGGGCATTTTCAGTTGTTTTTTTTGTTTGTTTGTTTTTGGGGGGGGGGCTATCTTCTGTTAAGTCACCTGTTTTTGTGCACAGTCAAAATAAAAACAAAAATGTATTTGCTTTTAACCTGAGTAATCTACTTTGCTGTTACAATGTGCCTGTTTACGCTAAAATTTTATTTGTTACTGAATGTAATATGCCGTAATGTGAGCTTAATGACTTTCCGTTTGTCTGCCGTACTATTTTGCATATTTATTTGTCCAAGTGTGATGTCACGGCAGTTTGTGCTAGCATGCTATTTAAGCTGATGGCATGCTAGCTAATACTACAGACGGGCCTCATGTGAAAGTGGTTTGAATAATTTGACAAATAAATACGTTTGTTTATGTAACATGTAAATTCTATAAGTATTTTTCTTTGTTGTTACAGGGTACAGTAAATACAGTTAATAAATGCAATAGTGTTGTTTTGAGCCTCTGGAGACATACAACCACCTTTTTGTAAGATCCTTTGCTTTGCTGCCATTTTGTGGCATTTATCGGCAATTACAAATGTTTTTTCAGGGATGTCAATTATTCACGGATTTTCGCTGTTTGTGGCATGTTTATGAACATACTCCCTACAGCAAAGGTTCACTGTACCTTAAATCCACCATATTGACATCA
This sequence comes from Festucalex cinctus, assembly GCF_051991245.1. Taxonomy (NCBI): domain Eukaryota; kingdom Metazoa; phylum Chordata; class Actinopteri; order Syngnathiformes; family Syngnathidae; genus Festucalex; species Festucalex cinctus. The sequence continues at coordinate 21,195,292 of NC_135412.1, read as the reverse complement.
TATTTCTTGACTTACCAAAGAGGCCCTTCCTGGCTGGGTTAACAATAGACAGGTCGTTACATGGACTTCCTCCTATCACCAGATCAAATGGCCCCCATTCGTGAATCTAAGGAAGAGCAGAAGCAACCGTGTCCAAAGGATGTAGAAACAATTTTAAGTACCAACATGGCGACTGTCAACATTTTGACCCTCACGTTTTTCCTGGTGATGTTCCGGACGTCGTGGACGTATTGGATCTTTCCTTCGTGTCGGACCACGCCGACAGAGATGGAATCCTCGCACACCTCGGACGCAATATACTGATCCACCTTAAAGCCCAGATCTCTCAGGACCAGGTAGCCTGCGAGCACAAACACACAACTGATGTGAACACCCGACGATGCTTTCTTCGTAGCACTCTCTTTACAGCGCTTTACCCGTGGCGATGCCATCAAACAGCGAGAGGACTCGGATTGGCCGCCTCTGCTCTGCTGGGACTGCTGGGTAAATCTTTGGGGTCTCCTGCAGGGACAGTCAGAAAGTTAATACATGATCCTACTCCCTATAGGTTGTTATTTCTAGTTTTCATTTTAATGAATGGAAATCCCTCTCATTTTTTCTTGCCTTTCGAAAAAATGTAATTTGTGCAGAAGTGTTTTTGTTAATTTAAAAAATTGTACTTTATAAAACACAGTAATAATCACATAATAAATAGAATGTACTGTAAACAAACAACTTTGACATTTTTTTCCCCTTTAATTCTGTGGACATTGTGCTGCTCCTTGTGGTGTGCATTAGGGATGTAACGATATCCAATCATCACGATACGATATTATCACGATATGAAGGTCACGAAGCAATAATTATCACCATTGGCGATATTTAAAAAAGATCACATTATTGTAAAAAAAAAAAAAAAAGAGCTCATACTAAAAAAAAAAGCACAATATTGTGCTTTTGTACATAACAGCAATGCATATAAACCACCTACAATCTCTAATAACAATACTGAGGCACTTACTTGGTAATGCAAGCACACATTGATCGCTTCACAAGCAAATTAGGTTCCCCGTCATCTGACAATTAGCATAGATTTTAAACATAGAAGGCCAAAACATTCCTCATGAAAATTAAGTTGCACTAATAAACTAGCCACTAGAGGGTGCTAGAACTGCACAAATGGAAATCAACCTGACTTTTTTTAACAGATGTGTTCCTTTTAAATATTGTGAACATGACGACGACGATATTGTGGCAGTTTTAATACCACAATATCACGATATTGCCCCTATTGTGACATCCCTAGTGTGCATGCCTTGGCCAGCTGGGGACAGCATAATTCATCAACAATAATGCTATACAGTATGTTAGCCCTTCTTTGGCATCTTGCATTGCTTGTTAGCATAAAGCTAAACAGACTTTACTAAGAAGAAAAATATGTGGTTGTTTTAAATACATTTGTTTCATGATTAGTGCAGTTTATGCGCCAGTTCGAGCCAGAATTCAACTCACAAACTCCTGTCCGTTGTCGTTGCCGAAGAACTCCTGCAGCTTGAAGCTCCAGTCGTGGCGTCGCTTGAGGACGCCGTACGTCAGCAGCGGCTGGCACATGTAGCAGCGCCAAGGGTCCAGGCAGCGCGCGTTGTTCGATGCCCCGCGATGTACCAGGATGTCGAGACAGTCCACACAGAAACACCTGCACAGTGGAACTTTCTAGAATGATTCCTCTTGTCTTTGTGGGTATTTGTATTGTTGTGTCTGCATATGTGTAGTGTATGGGAGTATTTGTGTATGTAATTGTGTTTATGTATGTATATGCATAGAGCAAATACAAAAGGTCTACAACAACCCTGTTAAAATGCCATTTTTTGTGATATATTAAAAAATATATATTATTTCACATACTTTTCCATTAATTTGATCTATAATTTGTTGTGTGTGTCTGTGCGTGCATGTGTAACCTGCAGCAATTGGCGTTGCCACACAGCAGGACCTCTCGTCCACCACTGCAGACGGTGCAGTAGGACTGGTAGCCGTCATCATCATACATGTAGGACGTCTCCAAGTACACATCCTAGACAGGAGTAGACTATTACGTTAGCTTCGCTTGATAGCTAGCTAGCTAGCTAGCTAGCTATTATCTGGTTACGACCAGCTTTTTGTAAACAAAGTGCATTGACTGGGATCTTGTTCAACTGACTGTAGCACATTTGAGTTCATCAATGATGTTTGACAAGGAGAACTGAGTGAGGATGTAAACTACTACAGAATATTAGCTTCCCATGCTAGCCTGGATGCGATTGTGTGTTTTGCGTGGTCACTGTTGCATTTGTTACCTTGCATGTTTGGCACAGGCCTCCTTCAAAAAGCGGGTGGAAGGTTGCTGCTCTCATCTTGCCACACGAGAGACAGAACTCTGACACACACACAACCGCTCAATGAGCACCCTACCATACAGTATAGAAAGTGTGTCAAGTGACAGAACTGTTTACCTTCTATACTTCTTTTATTATTCAGGACTTCATTAACCATTTGTTCTGAAAGAAGCACAAACACGATGATTAGACTGTCAAATGTGTAGCTGCCACACATTAACAGAAGCCCAGAGGTGTTGATTGAGAAGGAGTTCATGGGTATAAATCCTGTATTTATATTGTGCATTTTCCTGAGTGAAAACGGAAGACCGTGCCTTTAAGATGGTGAAAAGGTATCATTTGACCTTACCTCTGCTGTAAGACTCCTCAGGTCCAACCTTGCTCTTGCACACGCTCAGTCTGGGCTGCTTGGCACTGGGCGGATACTCAGGCAGTGAGACGTCCAGGACCTGCATGTCCAGCGCGGCACTGTCTGCACGCACACACACACTCACAGTCAAGCCACCAGCACGATGTGGAAGTTGTGGCCAATCGGGATCTGCTCACCGGAGCCATGTGTGGGTTTGAGTCCCTCTTGGCCTTTGGGCAGGAAGCCTCCTTGCGCCCAGTCCATCAAGGGCTTAATTTGCTCGTCAGGGTTGTCCGACTCGCAGTGGGGGAACTTCTTCTCGGCCCGGATGCTGGCCATCTGGATCGTAAAGAAACGACTCAGTCCAAATACAATCATCTCAACAATTTGCAGCTAGCAACTCTATCAGTGTTACCAGTACCAGGTATGCTAACTAAGCTGGTTCGCACACCGCTCCATTAAAAAACAAAACAAAAAAAAACGCAAACAATGTCTATTCGTTGAATATATTAGTAGTTTAAAGTGTAAATATACCACAAAGTATAATCCCCAAACATCCATCCATCCATCCATTTTCTTGACCGCTTATTCCTCACAAGGGTCGCGGGGGGTGCTGGCGCCTATCTCAGCTGGCTCTGGGCAGTAGGCGGGGGACACCCTGGACTGGTTGCCAGCCAATCGCAGGGCACACAGAGACGAACAACCATCCACACTCACAAGCACACCTCGGGACAATTCGGAGCGCCCAATTAACCTGCCATGCATGTCTTTGGAATGTGGGAGGAGACCGGAGTACCCAGAGAAGACCCACGCGGGCACGGGGAGAACATGCAAACTCCATCCAGGAAGGCCGGAGCCCGGACTCAAACCGGAGTCCTCAGAACTGGGAGGCGGACGTGCTAACCACTCGACTACCGTGCCGCCCGATCCCCAAACACTTTAACATAATTTCAAACTCATCTTAAAACATGCACTGAAAGTGCGCATACAATTTGTATTTCTATCCATTCATTTTCTACCGCTTGTCCTACTTATTGTCACAGATAAAATGGAGCCCATGTCAGCCAGCCAGTCGCAAGCCACATATAAACAAGAATTCAAGTCAAGTCAAGTCAAGTCAAGTCAAGTCAAGTCAAGTCAAGTCAAGTCAAGACTAAAAAAAAAGCTGACTTATAGCTCTGATGGAACCATGTTTGCGCTGCCGTCTATGTTTCTACATGGACGTTTTGTAAACGCATGCATTGGACAGGGAGTCTCATTGTAGCTAAGAGGCAGCTTGGCTCCACTTTTACTCATGGACTATTGTTGAAACATTGCCTATAAGTGACTTTTAAGACATAATTACTTGTGTAATGTAAATTTTGAACTAAATGGTAGTTAGTGTTTGTTTACCTTAAATGGTAATTGATAGCATGCTAATGCTAATCACGATTGCTAACTGTTTAGCCTAGGCTTAATTGTGTTGGTGTTTAATCATTCATATGTACAGAAGACAATAGATAATGAGTAATTATATCCACTCAGTTCAACTCACGTTCAACCTTAGTGGATTAACAAAAAACTTAATAAAATAAAATACAAATAAAAACAAATTACAATTGTATGGGGGATGGATTATTTGGTAGAATAATCATAATAATAATAGGATAACCAATTTTAAAAATATTCGATAGTGACAGCCCTAATTAACATGCATTTTTTTTGGAACGTGGGAGAAAGCTGGAGTACATAGAAACAACACACAACAACAGGCAGATTCCTGTATAGAGGTGCAAGGCTGAAATTTACCTCCAGAGCTTGGAAGATGGCCCTGCGATAGGACGCCAATTTGGTATAAGATGCCTGATTGAAGAACTTGGCAAAGGCAGTGATGGAATCCAGTTTGTCGGCGGAGACCTGCCGCGACACAAAGATGTTCAATCTCATGTCAGACCCGATGCGGGCTTGTAGCTCGCGCTCCTCACCTCGGAGAACTTCCCATCCCCGAACCACTGCAGCCACCTCATGCCGTGGTTAGCCTGCCGTTTCCCGGTAGCGCGCCAGGTCACCACCATGCCGGGCCACCAGGAGAAGCCCTTGATCTTCCCCCACACCAGCTCACCAACGCTGAAGCCCTTGTTGTCCTACAGAGGTGGCAAAACGACTCACAGGCTGTTCAGGTAAAAGTAGAGGTAATGATTGAATTACGTTGTATTCAATGTGGGCGTCGCAACTGGACATGGTGGTGCCGCTGCTTCGGGCGGAGTCTTTGGAGTCGTGCTCCATCAATTCCAGACGCGGCACCTCAGGGTCGCCCTGGGACGCGACCACCCGAGATGATCTGCCACACTGACGAAGGAAGATTGGAATGAGGTCAACAAACGCGCATATGGACCCAAATGATGGGAAACATTGTAGAACAAGCGTGTGCAAAATATGTCCATATACGGCTGGCACTGTTCTTTAATCTGGCCCAAATGTGTTGACATAACCCCTTCAGACCAACATTATTTTAGTTCACTAAAACTAAGGAAAAAAGTAAAATAAAAAAAAATAAAAAAATTCGTTCACGAAATAAAATAAAAACGAAAAACCTTTTTAAAAAACGAGAACTAACTGAAACTACATTTTATGTTTACAAAACTAACTAAAATTAAATATAATTATGGCAAAAATGTCCTTGGTTTTAGTCTTTGGTAATTAATTGAATGCATGAGCCTTTGGGGATGATTTTAAATATGATTTTAAGTAGATTTATTTTGATATTAACCGGAATAAGGATGTTTTTTTTTTTGTTTGTTTGTTTGTTTGTTTTTGTAACCACTCATTCACACACTCACACACAAGCTTACTTCATGTAAGCTACATGGGATCTCCCAGGCGGAGGAGCGAACCCACGCCAACCGGCACTGAACGGAATAAGGATGTTTTATTAAAGTCTGTCACACAGAAGTGATGTCATCGAGCAGCAGCCAATAGAAAAACACCTTCAGATGACGTCGCTCCCATGGTGTTTTTTAAATGTTGCGAACAAGTAATACACATTTTTTTTTTTTTTTACTAAAACTAATACTGAAATTAACTAAAACTAAGCATTTATTAAATAACTAAAATGAATAAAAACTAACAGGACCACCATGAAAATGAATTAAAACTAACTAAATTTAAAAAACAAAACTCAAAACGAAATAAAAACTACCTAAAATGAAAAATTCCAAAAATATGATATCCCTGCTTCAGACCCATAGATGATTGCAGTAGACGTGACATATTTGTGTGTTAAACCAATAAAAATGCATAATTTGGATGATGTCAACACTCCTGGCTCATGATTTGGGTCATCGCTAACCAATCAACCACAATCGCAAGTTGATCTGCATGATTTCATATTAAAAATGTAACATAAGATTGGTAAGTTTACAACACATTACAGACATATTATCCTGGTGTCCACTACAACAAATAGAAACATGTGATACCCCCAAAAATTGTTTTCCATGTTGTTCTTATGTGGGGAAAAGGGTAAAAAAATAAAAATAAAAATAAAAATGCAGTTCTGAAGGGGTTAATTTGTTGTATTTGTAAATAATAAAATGCGACTATATGTCATGCCGCCACCGGCGTGACAGGCCATGCTTTTATTTTCATAGTCATGTTTCCTGTTTTATTTTGAATTTCTGATTCCCTTCTCACCCCAGGTCACTTGCCCTTCCTGCAGTTCACTAATTACCGGTCCCCGCCCATGATCATGTCCACCTGCCACCAATCAACCAAGACAATAAAAGCCACCTGCACTTTCCCCTCAGTGCCGAAGTGTCACAGTCAGTGCATGGAAGCGTCCCACAGTCCTCGAGTCCTTGTTCCTGTTGCCTTGTTGTTTTGCCTTGTTTTTGTGCCTTATCCTCCACAGCGGCGCGCCCTTAGTTACCCCTTGTGCCTTGAGCCTTGTTTCCTCCCTAGCGGAGCGCCTTTTGTTGTCCCCTGTACCTTTTGCCTGTTTTTTTCCTCCCCAGTGGAGCGTTTTTAGTTCTCCACTTTTTGATTCCCCTTTCTCCTCTCAAGTTGAGAGTAGACAGCTGTTGGCCGGAAATAAACCTATTGCCTTTGTGGCCTACCTTTATCCTGCGTCTGAGTCCTACCTCTCCTCGTCGTGTCAGTACACTTCGGCCAGCATGGACCCAGCAGGAAAGGTCGAGGCTGCGCTGCAGAGCCTTGAGGTCCGGCTTGCCAACCAGGAAAAGGTTCAGCAAGCCGTGATTTCGCAGCTGGAGGAGCTGTCGAGCCAGGTCCACGGACTGGTGAGCCAATCGCGGCGTCGAGCTCCAGCCCCCACCGGACAGCTACCCCTCCCCGAACTCTCTGTCCCGACCACGTCATTCACCGGGGTAGGATTGAGACTGGCCTCCCCAGAACGATACTCCGGTGAACCTGGACAATGTCAGACTTTTCTCACGGAGTGTGACATCCATTTTGAACACTCACCACAGGCATTTTCCACAGCTCGGTCCCGGGTAGCCTTCATGGTGTCCCACCTGACTGGACGAGCCAAGACCTGGGCAACCGCGGAATGGGCCAGGGGCTCCTCGGTCTGCCAAAATGTACAGGATTTTCAAGCCGCCTTGCGCCAGGTCTTTGATCCCGACAACAATGACCGAGAGAAGGCACGAGCATTGAGCCGGCTCCAACAAGGCAAAGAACCCGTCAACGATTACGCAATCCGCTTTCGCACCTTGGCCACAAATAGTGGCTGGAACTCCACAGCATTACAGGACCACTTTCTGAAAGGACTCTCACCCGCCATCCAAGAACTCCTGATACCCGTGGACCTTCCTACCGACTTGGATGCTCTGATCTCCCTAGCGATTCGTGCTGATCATCGCCGACGGGAGTTGACCAAGTCCAGCGGGCACCATAAGAGGGTGGAACCAACCCCCTTGTCATCGCCAATGGAAACCGAAATGCCACAGCTCATCTTGCCTCCCCGACCAGCGCCAAGGGAAGTGCGGAACGTCGAGGAGGAACCCATGCAGCTTGGTCGGGCCCAGTTAACCACCGAGGAGCGACAGCGTCTCCGCCAAGAAGGCCGCTGCTTCTACTGTGGTGAACTTGGTCATCTGGTGGGAACTTGCACCGTGAAAAGAGGTTCACCGGTGAGTTTCCCGTCCCCCCGACCTGCTAAGACACAAAGAATCACGCAAGCCCAGATACGCCACCATGCTATGACCATTGACATGCCAGCACTCATCGACTCCGGTTCCGACGAGAGCCTCATGGACTGGGGCCTCGTTAAGCAAGTACGAGCCACCACCGAACCCCTTCCCCGGATCATCCAGGCCAGAGCCCTGAATGGCAAGGAGCTCTTCAGCATCACCCACATCACCGAACCCCTGGAAGTACGAACATAAAGAAAATCTCCGTTTCCACGTAATCCAAGCTTCGTCTCCCACTTTGGTTCTGGGATATCCTTGGCTACGTCAACACAACCCCCGAATCGACTGTAACTCCGGGAATGTACTGGAATGGGGAAATGATTGTAGGGATCACGTTTTGGACCAATCAGCGACCAGTGCATCCTCAGCCGCAGTCAACCTGGTCACCCTTGAGTCTCTCGCTCCCGAGCCTCGCCGGGCGCCGCCTCAAGCCCCCGAGCCTCGCCGGGCGCAGCTCGAAGACCTTACGCCATGCCAAGTCTCTGCATCACGTCACGGCAAGTTTCTGCATCAGGTCACTGCATCACGCCGTCAAAGCCGCCAAAGCCAAAGCCGTCCACGCCAAAGTCTACCATACCACACCAGGTCGGCCAAGCCTGCCCTGCCACGCCAAGCCTGCCACGCCTCGTCAAGTCTGCCAAGCCTGCCACGCCAAGCCTGCCACGCCAAGCCTGCCACGCCAAGTCTGCCACGTTTGCCAAGCCTGCCACGCCTCGTCAAGTCTGCCAAGCTTGCCACGCCACGTCTGCTACGCCTCGCCAAATCACGCCAAGTCCGCCCGCTGACTCTTCTATCAGGAACATCCTGAACGGTCCCGACGGGACTCTTGTCTGGCTTCATGGACGCCCTCCTGAACTGTCTTTTTGTCTGGGACGGAGGGGTGGGCCGTGTTCCCACCTCCGTGCCCCCTTCCGCCCGCCCTTGTTTTTGGACGCTTTGGGTCGGATGGCCGTCAGGAGCCGGCCATTGAGGGGGGGGTACTGTCATGCCGCCACCGGCGTGACAGGCCATGCCGCCACCGGCGTGACAGGCCATGCTTTTATTTTCATAGTCATGTTTCCTGTTTTATTTTGAATTTCTGATTCCCTTCTCACCACAGGTCACTTGCCCTTCCTGCAGTTCACTAATTACCGGTCCCCGCCCATGATCATGTCCACCTGCCACCAATCAACCAAGACAATAAAAGCCACCTAAACTTTCCCCTCAGTGCCGAAGTGTCACAGTCAGTGCATGGAAGCGTCCCACAGTCCTCGAGTCCTTGTTCCTGTTGCCTTGTTGTTTTGCCTTGTTTTTGTGCCTTATCCTCCACAGCGGAGCGCCCTTAGTTACCCCTTGTGCCTTGAGCCTTGTTTCCTCCCTAGCGGAGCGCCTTTTGTTGTCCCCTGTACCTTTTGCCTGTTTTTTCCTCCCCAGTGGAGCGTTTTTAGTTCTCCACTTTTTGATTCCCCTTTCTCCTCTCAAGTTGAGAGTAGACAGCTGTTGGCCGGAAATAAACCTATTGCCTTTGTGGCCTACCTTTATCCTGCGTCTGAGTCCTACCTCTCCTCGTCGTGTCACTATACACGCAAACATACCCGTATGCTCTCATTGGCTGATACTGTAAATCTACATGAAGACAATTTTGGATTCTTAAATGTCATTACTCTTTTGATTTCCACATGGCAGCAGTAATCGCTTTTCCCATCTACAATATTTTGTGTTTTCACCATGTTGGCGACGAGATCATGTTTGCGTGTCTGTATGCGAGGTTTGGCTTGCGGCGTTGCACCGGCCTGGAAAATGGTTCGGGTGCGTGGGCTCTCTCTCAAAGTCTTTTGAGTCTTGTTCTGACCACACACACACACACACACACGCACAGCATGTGTTAATTAACATGGATCCAGCATTTGGTTAACGCAGATTTGAGCCATCCGCTTACGCCCGCCGTACTTTACTATACGCGTCCCAGGTACCATCCTCGCCATTGGACCTCTTCCTGGTTCTGGCCGTTCTTTCCAAACACACGTTATCATCTGAAAACGGAGGAAATGAAAGAATAAAACCCTAATTACATTTAATTTGGGTATAGATTTTTAAAATAAAAAAAACATTACAAAATCAATGCATATAAAGTATAATTAAATTACTGTTACTGCTACATTAAACAGAGTTCATTATTAAGTATACTGAACTGAACGTAAAATAAATACATTTAATAATACAGCATAATTCTTTTTTTAAATCAAAACATTAATTAAATAATGTCAGTTTCAATAACATGCATATACTGTAATTAAATAATATATTAAAAATAATCCTATGTAAATGCACACAAAAGAAATACATGAATATTAAATATTTGATGATACCTTGAGGTGACGAGGCACCCCCGTTCTGTTTGGGGCTGAAGGGCGACGGCGGCTCGGCACCTGCCAGCGGGCTGCTCTCACTCGTCAGCTCCACACCGCTGTCATTCTCCAGCAGGCCTTCGGGCGGCGGTGGGCTCACCTCCGCCTTGGGTGAAGCAAAAAATACACACGCGTAAAAAAAAGAAAAAAAATGTTTTAAATATATCTATATTTACAGAATTTAAGATGAACCGCAGAAAAAATAGTCAACAGCACTGTATATAGCAAAATGAATTACACATGAATTAATACGTGTAATACGGTTGTAAGATATTGGGATAAACATGCGATGCTGTTCAATATTGTGATATCAAAGATAAAAAAAGATTGTGATATCGATATTATTGCACTATTTAAAATGTACCTAAAGAAATTACATTTTGATCATATAATGAAAGAAAAAATGCTTTTTTTTTCCACAAGGGAAAATAAGCATTATTATTTTATTTATTTTATTAGCGAATTAATTGCAATAACTCACCATTTTTTATTTAATTTTAATTAATTAATTAATTAATGGGTGGCACGGTGCATGACTGGTTAACACGTCCGCCTCCCGCGTGGGTCTTCTCCGGGTACTCCGGTCTCCTCCCACATTCCAAAGACATGCATGGCAGGTTAATTGGGCGCTCCGAATTGTCCCGAGGTGTGATTGTGAGTGCGAGTGGTTGTTCGTCTCTGTGTGCCCTGCGATTGGCTGGCAACCAGGCCAGGGTGTCCCCCGCCTACTGCCCAAAGCCAGTTGAGATAGGCTCCAGCACCCCCCGCGACCCTTGTGAGGAATAAGCGGTTAAGATAATGGATGGATGGATGGATGGATAATGAAATAATTTTAAGATTTAATTTAATTTGCTGTTTGAATAAATTTATTTTATCCCATATGAATAAATAAATAAATAAATAAATAAATAAATAAATTGGATGGCGATGCACATCTAAGGTTGCATCTCTGTCTGATCAAAAACAAATAAAAGCACACAATTCCATTGACACTTATTGCACGACTTTGCAATACGCATATTGTACAAGCTATAGACCTTCCAGTGTGACGTCACGCTTAAGTGCTCCCCTTGCAGTGGAGGGCAGGGTGTCAATTTGTTTGTTAGCACCTAGCAAGCTAAGATAGCTTGAAAACTTCGATATACAGCAAGTCAAGTATATCCGTACACAAACGATTTAATGAATGACAATTTACACCATAAAAGTAGTGATCGACGTGCTGTTTCAAGCAAAAACAACATACCGTAAGCTTCTGCTACCACTTTGCCTTCCAACAAACTCCTTTTTTTTGTAGCTCGCGGCTTCAAACGGCTGGTTTCAATGAGTTGCATTAATGTAGGGTCCTACTTGGGATGTTTTTTTTTGTGACACTTGACAGATTTCCCTCCTTTGAACGAAAACGCTCGCCGAAAATCAAGCTCTGTACATTCATTTGTTATGGGATGTTTGCCCTCCGTGAGGCACAGCGGAAGCTAAGCGGTGACGTCAGCTGGAAGGGTCTGTTAATGCAATGATGATGTTTGTGATATTTTTTGCAGCCGTATCATGTCATCTAGTACAATAGTTATACAATAAGTGTGAGTAATAAATAGATTATATATACACAGAAGAGTGTGAACAGCAGCATTGGATGTAGCAAAAAAAAAAAAAAGTGTATCATTACTGTAACTAACTACTACTATACATTTATCGCTGCATGCTGACTATCCTTGCTGTTGTTCACAATCACATTTGGTTGTACAGTCTGATTGAGAACCATATGTATTGTTATTCATGACACGTTACATGAAGTTGTTATGGTATACTAGGTAGGGGCAAAATAGACAAAGTGTATAAACAAGTTTTAGCTTGAAGAATGGCACGCTAAGGAAAAGCTGCGAGTTAGGAATGCGAGCCGGGGAAGCCGAGCAGAACTATTTTGTTTGGCTGCACGTGAGATCACCCTCTTGATCGTCAGATAGTTGAGTGCTACACTGAAGTGGATCAATTCTTTTGATGTGTTTGATATATGTAAAGGTGCGGAGGAGACATTCTTTAGGAACACCGCAGGGAATATTTGAGCAGACACTTTCAAATCTGTCTGGGACAGCTTGGCAGGCTGTTAGCGTTTTAGCATTGTATCAGGTGCCATTAGATATAGTAAGTAAGTAAGTCAATATCTATATAATCGATCTGCCTTGGTGCTTTTTTTTTTTTTGCTCAGGCTGCTATCTTGCCATGTGTTAGTACTCGCACATCAATTGTTAGTATATGATCAATTCCCAATCGAAATTCTACCTGCTATCAAGACACAACGTGAAACTCCTATTTCCGGCTCATTCACTGATATCCACAAAAAAAGGTAATTTGACAGAAGCTGTCACCAAACATCCATCATGTCAGACGGCAACACAATTAGTGACAAACGCCACACTGCAAGTGAGACGCAGGAGCCTCAACTGTCTGAAGGTTTTCCACGAGGGTCACGTGATTCAATACTTGCAGCTTAGAAGTTCTAGTCGAGGAATCGCTCAAGGTATAGTTGAAAATATGCAAATGAGAACATGCAGGGACGCAGATGGGAATTTGGAACATGTTCTTTATATTGGAAATGGATATATGTGCCAGTAAGCACGTCGCTCCAAGTCCAGGCTTCTCAGGTGAAATGTATTGGCACGCAGCTCAAAAGGGGCACTTTGTATCTCTCTGTTATATCTAAGGTAGCAGTAAGTTCAGCAGCAATGCATGGATAGCAATGAGGTCATGAAAAAAACAATAATAGTATCAACTTTCACACAAACTACAATTCTGATTTTCTTTCTTTTTTTTTAAACAATATATTTATAGAATTTTTAAAAATTTCAAACACATTTTACAAATAAATTCACCCCCTCCCAAAAAAAAAAAAAAAAACCCTCTTAAACATGTCTTGCAAGAGTTCCCATGTGACTCTACAGTCCAATATCTTCATCCAAACGAGGTTGTCATTCCGTCCCAGGTTCACCTAATAGGTGCGAAATGTCATTGTGCCTGACGTAGTCCAAGAAACGTCCCCAAACTCCTTGAAAGATATCTTGTTGACCTCTCAAAGTGTAGGTAATGTTCTCCAAGGGTCAATGCAGAGACAATTCCTTAAACCACTTTACAGTACTTGGTTTTCCAACCGACCTCCATGATAGAGCTATCAGTCTCTTTGCCTGTAGTGCACACATTCGCTGGAATTGATTTAGTCTATGCTTAGCTGGGTAGAAGCCGAGCAGAAAAAGTTTGAGCTCCAGTCCCATATTCAGATGCAAAATTGATTCAATCATTGTCCTGACTCCCCTCCAGAATTCCTGTATTTTGGGACAGCTCCATACACAGTGGAACAATGTTCCCTTATCCTCACCACATCTGATACATGTATCTGGTGTATTCGGGTCAAACCTATTACGTTTTTCAGGAGTTATATACACCCTCATTATCCAATTATATTGCAATATTTTAAGTGTGTGTTGGCTGTCTGTTTTTGGGCTTTTACACAGATTGACTGCCATTGTTCCACTGTAAGTTCTTCCCCCAAATCATAACTCCGTGCATTTAGCTTACGTTGTGAACTTTCAGTTAAAGATTTGGCTAGCATGTTACAAAATTTTGAAATAATGCCTCTTCCAAACGGGTATTTAATTAGACCTTCCTCCATCAATGACAAAGGTGGGATTTGTATATATTTACTTTGGTCATCGCCTCCGTGGGGGTGAATAAGCTAGGTTTCTGACATGTATCATTTTCATGAAGGCATTACGAAGAAAGATGGAGAAGCCATGCTAATTGCTATAATAAATGTTAGGGATATTCAAAATTTCAGGATGAACCTAAAATGCGCTACAACCTTTTATAGACTTTTAATTGAACCTGCTGTAAACTTTTGACGAACAACTGTTGAATTTTTCCTGACTTGCTATTCTTTTACGAGGGGCAAAATGCCAAAATTCACAACAGGTGCTTGGTCCATGAACCGACACATTAATAAGGATTTGACTTTTTTAGGGGATGGGGGTGTTGAAAGCAGGAAACTGATAGGAGCAGGTGGCGAAAGGAAGGAAGCAGACTTTCGCTGACTGACACCCTCTCCCAAAAGTGATTTATGAGTGAAAAAGAGGAACAAGCGCTAACGGCTGCCGCAATATTTCACTGTGTGAAGTTTTACGGTCAAAGGATCCAGGTGAGTGATGTGACATTAGCGAGACAGCCTTTCAACTATACGCACTTTACGAGAGTTCACTTCTGAATACGGGACAAGACATAAAAGCCTTATCAGAGTTCTACCTTTTTAGCACAGCATCTATCAGCATGTTAGCATTTCAGCGATGATTTGTCATTACAAATAGCACAATAGAAAGCATGGAAAATGGAAAATCCTTGGTGCTCTCATTACTCGGGTTGCTTTCTTGCTATATTGCATGTTAGCAAAGCAAATGTTAGCATTTCACTGAGCCTCATTTGAAGCAGTAACTTAATATAGGGAAAAAAGTAAAATGCTTATCTATCTGTCTGAGTGTTTTTGTCATTCATGTTGCTTACTTGCTGTAATTTTAAACTACGGTAAACGCAATGCTGCTCACTATTGTTGCTGCTGTTCACATTCACATCTGTATTCATAGTATTGCTGATACACAACGAAAACTAAACAAAAATAATTTTGTCAACACACATTTTTCATTGGACTAAAACTAGATTAGACTATAGACTAGACTAAAACCCTCATTAATAAACAATAACTGGGACTAAATCAGTATGCATTTTTGTCGACTAATGAAGATGAGAAGAAAATGTACTTCACTTAATAAAAAACTGACTAAATTCAATGGACATTTTAGTTCATGGACAAAACGAGACGGAAATTTAAAATCTTGTCTCTGCTAATCTGTCACTGTGACACTGTGATGTGACAACCCTTTTAAAATTTACATTTAGTGAGTGCAATATGCACAAACACATGGGACAGACAGGATCGAGGTATATTCAAAAAAATAATAATTATAGTTATAACGTAACATTAATCCAACTACTATAAAGTTAACAATAACAATAATGTTAATGTTAATCCGGCCGCTAACTAATAATGGCTAACTTACTAGCTCATAGCATGGAGCCATAGTATCCATAGAGAAAATTGTATGTGAAATATTTTAGATCCAAAATGTTCAACAATCTGCTGACAATAAATAAATAAATAAATAAATACAAGGACAAATTGACTTTCCTGACTAAAACTAGACTAAAACGTTTTTGTCAGTTTTTGTTAACTAACACTCGACGAATAAAATTGTTTTCTTGGACTAAAATAAAGACTAAGATGCTTGATTTACAGTCGACTAAAAATGGATTAAATAAAAACGGGATGAGGTATGATAATGATAATGATAAAAAAAAACTAAAAATAGGGATTAAAACTGGACTAACCGGACTAACACACACACACACACACCCCCACACACACACACACACAAAAAGGCAGAGCCTATACGTCAGCCTTCCACAGCACCCCACCCCGTCAATTACCCTCCAAAGGGCAATAGGTGATTTAAGAGCTGGGCTATTATGATTGCGAATCGTGATATCACGTTGAGCAGCTGTGAGAGTATTTACTTTAACATATGTGTCGCAAATGTTTGTGACGTAGCCCGTACTCGAAGCTGATTGGCTGCCGCGAGGCGAAAAGCGAAAAAAGTCAAATTTTTTTTAACTTTGGCGAATACGCGATTGTGCGGATTTTCGTCACGAATGTACGGATTTTCGCTGCTGCGCACTGCGTCCCAGCGCGCGAAACGCGTCCTCCGCGCCGCCCACGCACTTTCGTTCCATTGCGCGTGAACTCCATTGACTACAATGCAAACGCGCCGCCGAAACGCCTTCCCCGGCTTTTGGTGAGAACGCAGCATAGTGCTAATCACGAT
Source organism: Festucalex cinctus (assembly GCF_051991245.1). NCBI lineage: Eukaryota > Metazoa > Chordata > Actinopteri > Syngnathiformes > Syngnathidae > Festucalex > Festucalex cinctus. The sequence continues at coordinate 21,179,095 of NC_135412.1, read as the reverse complement.
TGTTAATCATTTATCATAGGCTAATTTTGTTGGTGTTTGTGTAATAGGTGCACATGTGCAGAGAAGATAAGGAACAATGAGTATTCATATCCATATCCACTAAATTCAACTCGGGTTCAACCTTTGTGGACTTAATAAAAAAAATAAAATAAAAAAAAAATAAAAAAAGGGGAAAAAAAGGGAAAAAAATTGTTTTTATTGTTTTTTTTTTTTTGTTAGTTTTTTTTTTTGGGGGGGGGGGCTATTAGTCCATTAATCTTTGCAATAATTGATAGGCAAGTCTATTTTTTAAAAAGTCAGTGACAGCACTACATTGATGTGAACACCACTTCCAGGAATGTAATGCAAAATTGTAAGTGTACACTAATGTAATGTGTGTTTATTATTCCTATTAATATTTCCGGTGTTATTTTATGTCGTTCTACATTTTTTTCACTGTTGAGTATAAAAATAAAATAAAATAAAATAAAACAGGCCCCTTTTACCCCCCAGATGAACCCGTCCGCAGCACAAAAAATATGCTTCTGTTGGTGGTCAGGTGCCAGACTTACCATGGCGGCCATGTTGTTGTTGGTCTCCATGGCAATGGCAGAGTATTGATCAGAGGGCATTGCTGTCGCTGTGGCCGATGGTGGTGACGAAACCTTCTCAAACCTGTCAATCAAGCAATTGGAGTGATTTATTTTTTACTTTTTTTTTTTTAACTTCATGGTGCAATTAAGTATTTATTGTTAATTTTAATTTTCTGGCACAGCAACACATTAAACCACCAGGAAAATTGATGCTTGTTTAACAAGTCTTTATTATTATTATTTTTTTTATATATATATAAATGACATGAATAAAAAAAACAAAAAACAAAACCACAATTGGTAAAATGAATAAGATACCAGTAAATAAATTCAATTTTCATCACATTTCGCATTTCAATGAATGAATTTCAATGAATAGACATGTTAATATTGATTAATGATTATATTGAACTGTGAAAGGCCCCACTAGTTTAGTGGCTGTGGTTTTTCTTTTAGCATTGGTGAAAGTGACCCAATGACTTGACGAAATACAAAAAAAAACAAGTACTGACAAGTCGAAATGAACCTCTGATAAAGAAGAAAAAACCAACAAAAAAAAACGAACACGTCACCGTATGTTCGAGCCACATTCTTCTTTGCATTGTATGAGGATTAATTACGTTCAGCCTGCATGCACATGAGCAGCGTATGTCAACACTTGACTGTGTGTGTGAGTGTGTTGCTTGTGCGTCTGTGTGTGTGTATGCCAGTGGACCTCAACTTCTTCAAACTTACAAGGGGGAAAAAAAATTACTTGCGATGAAACTTGAAAATTTCACACCATATTTACAGTATTAAAGGATCAAAATGATCAATTTTTATATATTTTTTTGGGGGGGGGGCCTCAACCTATTCTCTGTTATTTCAAATATTCACTGTTTTTTGTTTTTGTTCTTTTGGAGCCATCTTGTGGAATTTGTCATATTATTGTTTTTTTTCATTTGCACTTGACACGTCCTGTTTTGTTGTGACATCAGTTTGTGTTATTTTGGCTAGTATGCTAGCTAATACTATTGACGTGTCTCGTGTGAAGGTGGTTCATGACTGTGTACCAAAGTTATTTTAGTTAACTACAAGTCCACAGCTAACGGAAAAATTAAAACTAAAATTGAAAAAACAATTTCGTTAACGAAATGAAATAAAAACGCTTTTTAACAAACGAAAACTAACTGAAACTACATTTTATGTTTACAAAACTAACTAACACTAACACTATAATTATAGCAAACATGTCCTTCGTTTTAGTCTTTGGTAATTACGTTAATGCATGAGCCTTTGGAGATGACTTTAAATGTGATTTTAAGTAACCCTAACCCTAACCCCAAAACTAAGCATTTATTAAATAACTAAAACTAATAAAAACTAACAGAACCACCATGAAAACTAATTAAAGCTAACTAAATTTAAAAAACAAAACTCAAAATGAAATAAAAACTAACTAAAATTAAAAATTAAAAAAATGTAATAACCCTGCTGTGTACAAGCTATGCATGATATTTATGTTTTATGGAAGGCATGCAACAGTAATACCTCTTTTTTTCTTTTCAGACGGAATACGATTACATTTCAGTAACTAACTGAATACTGAATAACTATACTTCATAATGCTTTTACTTGAAATTTCTTGACCGCTTAATTCCTCACAAGGGTGGCGGGGGGTGCTGGAGCCTATCTCCGCTGGCTTTGGGCAGTAGGCGGGGTACACCCTGAACTGGTTGCCAGCCAATCGCAGGGCACACAGAGACAAACAACCATCCACACTCACAAGCACACCTAGGGACAATTTGGAGCGCCCAATTAACCTGCCATGATCAAAGGGCCAGTCAACCTTAAACATTACTTGACAATAATATGTTATATGTGACCTCACTAGTCTAAACATGACATTCTGATGAATATTACATTTGTGGAATATGAGTTGTGCAGCATAATCCAGCCGTTTTTGTCCATGTCAGGGGGTGGCCATTTTGCCACTTGCTGTCGACTGAAGATGACGTCACAGTTACTCGGGGCTCAGGCAACGACCAATCACAGCTCACTTGTTTTCTGAAGCTGAGCAGTGATTGGTTGTTGTTACCTGAGACCATTTTACCAACAGCAAGTGGCAAAATGGCTGCCTTCTGAGATTGATTAACCTGCTGGATTGTTTCTGCTTAACCCATATTCTACCGAGGGCATAGTAACCAAAATACCATATTTCGACAAGTGGGGCTACTGCATAGAACATTATTATTGTATATATATATATATATATATATATATATATATATATATATATATATATATATATATATATATATATATATATATATATATATATATATATATATATATATATATATATATAAATATATATATGTTTATGTATTTATTTATTTATGTATTTATTTATTTTTAATCAAATGCTGCTTATATGCCCATTTCTTGAACATGGCAAAAGTTGACCTCAAAAGTTTTTGGAGTTACGTTAAGTCAGAGTAAAAGTACAGTATTGGCACAATTTTAACCTTTTATAAAGCAGTGCGTGCAACAATTTGTCGGCAGGACCGAGGAAATATGGAAGACAGAACCAGAGGGGCCTCTCAAGGGTGGGGGGCATGAAGGGAGGGGGGGGGGGGGGGGGGGGGGGGGGGTACGCATCAAAGCCTGCTGGCTGGAGATTATGGAGGGGATTGTTCACTTCCTAAATGTGTGTGTTAAATTCTATTTGTGTGTGCGTGTGTGTCGGGGGGCCCTCGGGTTCTCGCTGGGGGCCACATTCCTCGTCAGCCATGTACTTTGGGATCACTTTATGCTCGGTCAACTCCACAAAATGGCAGACATTCTTCAGGCAGGCGTGTCACGTGACTGTGCTAAGCAAGAACCTACTTCCTTCCTTTGTGTCACATGGGGGAGATGCCCCGCCCCCTTTGCCAAGTCCCAAATCTCCTTTTTCTACAGTTGACAAAAAAAGGTTGGAGTGTATTTGGCCATGTGTCTACTCTACGGATCCGCTGCACCAGTTGGATGTCAAAATTTTTTACACCAATTGTCACCTAAAAAAAATTTAAATACTCTCTTGGTACCAACAAAATGACAGTCGTGGGCCTAAGTGAAATGTTTGAAAACAAACAGTTCTAAAAGATTCAATGCAAATGTACTGTACTTCAAAGTGAAGGAACTTTACACCTTCTTCTTTTCCTATCCTTATCCTGTTAGGGGTCACCAAAGTGTCATCTTTTTCAATGGAAGTCTATCTGCTGCATTCTCCTAACACAAACTGCCCTTATGTCTTCCCTCACTCCATCCATCAACCTTCTCTTAAGTCTTCCTCTCTTTCCTCTCTGAATGTGTTCAAACCATCGAAGTTGGCTCTCTCTAACTTTTCCCCCAAAACAACTAACCTTGGCTGTCCCTCTGATGCAGCGATAATTTTGACAAGAAATTTGAATTTAGTCTTTTGACTAAAATTAAAGGCGACAGATTTTCACTCACTCACTCACTCACTCACTCACTCACTCACTCACTCACTCACTCACACAAGCTTCGGTGCGTGCTGTCAAGTTGCCGAGGGAGTGACGTCATGCAGCCGACAAATTCGCCCGACCCCGTCTTTAGACAGTGAGTGACACGCCATCCGAGCAGACTCTTGTGTCACTGTCACTTAATACCCTTTCCTCCACTCGTTCCAACCTGCTTGAATCTGTTTCTTCGCCTCTTTACCACATTCACCCTTGCTCTAGGCTGTTGACCCCCAAGTACTTAAGTCCTCCCCCCTTGCTATCTCTTCTCCCTGTAGTGTCATTCTTCCTCCCCCGCTCTCATTCACGCACGTACATTGTCTTAATTATGCGCCTGCCTTCACCTGCCTGCAGATCGCAATGTCATCTGCAAATCTCATGGTCCATGGGGATTTCAGACGAACCTCATGTGTCCGCCTATCCGTAAATATTACAAAGAGGAAGGGGCTCAGAGCTGCTCTCTGATGCAGTCCCACCTCCATATTCATCTTCTCACACCCACAGCAAATCTCACCACTGTTCAGACAATTGTCCTGTAATATTCAGTAATAACACAACGAAATCTGAAAATGTGTTGCTGGTTCCCTACATGGGTTGGAAAATTTACTCAATATATCCAACATTTCAGGAAGTTGACAACACTTGGTTGCCCAATGCTCATGTTTTGCTGCAACACCACCGTCGTCGTCATGGTAACAAAAGTCATACTTGCATTAGTGTGGGACAGAACGAGTCTCCAAAACCTGTCCTGTAATTCTTTATTCATTGTTTATTTGACCGACAATACAGTGTAGGGTAGCTTTTATTACAAAAATGAAATTGGGGGTGAACACTGAATAGCTTCAAAAGTCAAAGACATAAAAACATCACAATTCCTATGATTATTAAATATATTATTAAGAAGTAATTCTGCACATTTGATTCCCCTTTTCCTCCATTCAGCACGTTTTCTATGGTGTTTTTTTTGTTTTTTGTTTTTTGCCATTCATGACTTTCTTTAGGTTTCTGATGGACCAAACGCGGTCTCACAGTTCTTATTTTTATTTACAGAAATCCAACGTTAGAGAATTTTTCACCCTTTGCTTACAGAAAAGAAAAAAATATATATTGAAAACGAGTTTTGCTTCCCCGCCCCCTTCTCTTTTCAAATTCATTTATCCGGATACCAAACACGCTTTGAAGCATTTTTTTCTTAGCATTAACATGCATCAACTTCCACATAAATAATATAGAAACACATTCTACTTTACAGTTAATCAGAAACTAAATGATTCTTCTTTCGAAAAGTTACACAACATAAACACATCATAAAATGAGCTGTCAAACTGACTGACTTGGTTTCGGTTTGTCTAATGCAGTCCTTCTCAAATAGAAGGATGGGCCCCTGTAGAATGCGGTGAGACGCCATAAGGGGAGCATGTGACCCCAGGGAACATGATTTTTTTTCTCCCCAGATTCATATAATGGAGGGATAAATAATAAAGTGTAATTGCACATCCACTACAGTAGGTGGCAGTGGCACTGCCACTGTCAGAAAGTGGCAAGTTCCTTTGCAGTGTCATACTTACAATAATTTTATAGACAATATTAATACAGTCTATATAGTTGCATAATAATCGCAGTGGAGATTGTGGTACGTGAAATATGTTCTTCTTCCTGGTGGTACATAACAAATAATTGAGAAGCAGTGGTCTATTGCCAACTCTCTCACACTCTTTTCCAATGGAGTATTGATATTTGCGGCTTTGAAGTACATAGATTGGGTCAAGTGTGTTCAATATATCGCAACAACACTTCTTTTGCAACAAATAAGCACCATGTCTTAGAATATGTGACTGTTTTGTGTTGTCCTCACTTCTTATCATAAAGACAACGACTGTGAAAATGATTAACAAAATCCTCTATTTTACGAAGTACAGCAAATGGACCCGGGGCCCATCTAGTTTCTGTTTCAAACGTGGCCCCTCGAGCACAAAAAGTTTGCTCAGCCATGTTCTACTGTGGACAAGCAGCACAAGCAAAAGCTTCCTCAGGTTGCACCGTTAAGTTTTCAGATAAACACTCAATTCATTTACGTCGGCAGGACAGAAAAGTTTCAACGCGGACACGTGTGTTTGTGTGTCCTGTTAATGCATGCATGCATGCGACACGCCACATTGTCGTAACGCGTCAATTACAGTACAGCAGTCAGGTGGACATTACCATGTGTAGGCCGCCGTGGAGGGGTAGAAAAAACTTACATAAGCATCCAGGAAGAAGACTTGCGTTTTCCCGCCGTGCAAGCGTTCCACAAGTGTTGTGCACGAGTTGATCACGCTGTGAGAAGGAACGTGCTGCTGCAGATCCGTACGATCGCACTGCCTCGCTTTGAATAGTCCCCCCCAACCTCCGCCCCCACCCAACACCCACTCCTCGGCCACCTCCTCTCTGGCAGGCGGGGCGTCCTCTCCTCTTGCTGGAAAAGCCAACCCGCAGGTGAACCTCTGGCCTCAGGTTTCACCAGGTGTGGCATATCTTTTGTGCTCATGCGGACAGATGGGACAGGAAGTAGATTGGGTTAAAAAAAAAAAAAAAGTGTAAAATAATAAAAATAAAAATAATTCTCAGATTGTAATTTATAACACACACGTACACTGCGAGTGGCTGGCGACCAGTCCAGGGTGTACCCCACCTACTGCCCAAAGCCAGGTGAGATAGGCTCCAGCACCCCCCGCGACCCTTGCGAGGAATAAGCGGTCAAGAAAATGGGTGGATGGATGGACGTATGCATACAATAATAATGCCCAGTTGTTTCCCCCATAAACCCGCATATAATCACGGTGTTATTAGTGCTATAGTGCTGTTTCAGGGGTCACCAACATGACAACAGTGAATCCCCAGAGATTTCTAAAGATATGTTGATATTTGTTGTTGAATTGTTGTAATTGTATGAATCAAAATTCTTATCAATATGACCAATGTGTTCATATACAGGACGAATCACTAATTTTCTAATGATAGCATATAATTAAAGGTAATTTGAAAAAAGTGTGTTGTAAACTGGTAGGCCATCAGCACTGCCAGCCATGTTATATATATATATATATATATGTACGGTATACCAAATATACCAAATCACAGAATAGGCTCTCTCCTTTCTGCAGTTTTCCGTTCTTTTATAATCAACAGTAGGGAAAAAAAAGTAGGTTTCACAAAATCCAGCCATTTCTCCCATGGACTCTAAAACTGTGCTGATCTCATATCTAGATGGGACATTGTGTCATCTACTGGTGGTTGTTCAACAGTGAAGTCGTTTCCAAGTTTGAAATTTACCAATTTATAGTGGCGCACAATCAGATGATCCCCCAGCCATCCCCGGTGAAAAAAAATCCAATTGACAACTACAACTATACTTGCCAATGGCAGTGAATGTGCCCAACTCGAGTCATTAAATCACACATCAACTTGCAATTTTACTGATGTAAAATGTATTTACCTGTAAAAAAAAAACAAAAAAAAAAACAAACAAAACAAAACAAAACAAAACAAAACAAAACAAAACAAAACAAAACAAAACAAAACAAAACAAAACAAAACAAAACAAAACAAAACAAAACAAAACAAAACAAAACAAAACAAAACAAAACCTGTTTTCGCACTTCAAAATGTTTGCTTTGTTCTTGTTTACTGCAAAACTGATGTTTATGTAAAGCACTTTGTATACAGCAACGCTTGTTCTTAAAGCGCTATATAAATAAAGTTGAGTTGAGTTGAGTTGAGTTAAACAATAATATTTAAAAAAAAAAAAAAAAAGTTTCCAGTTCAAGTCCCAAATTCCAGATTGTCGTTTGGTCTTTTATTATTCGTTCAAGAGCTTTGCATTGTTAAGATTGTGTTGACACATACAATATGTCGGCCACGGTGACGTACTATAAAAGCTCTCGAACTTGTTTACTGTCTATGTGGGCAGTGGCTAACCCGGAAGTGAACTAGAGAAGGTTCGTCATTCTTTTCCGGGTTTGCGACGAAGTAATTAAATAGTCTCTTGAAACGATGCAGCTTCACTTCACTAAAGATGCTTTACCACATTCTTTCAGCGGCGACTTCCACAACCTCAACAAATTCAACGAGCAGGTAAACGGGCGTGACAGTTAGTGGACGTCTGGCTCTATTCGCTAGCCGATGATGTCAAATCACAAGACGCCTTCCAAGGCTTGTCAAATGCTGGTCGATTTGTCACAAACTTTTGTTGATTTACAGCAATTTCTTCGACTGGTGGAAATTCTCTTCCAGTTTTTGTTAGAGCCTAAAGAGGTAAACACGCACAAACTATTTGATGTACAGTATTTTCATATTTGTGAAAATAGACGATGGCGAGGAAATTTTGTTACACTTACATTAATAATATGCAGTATGTACACGTGTATTAAGATTTATTACGCACTTTTCAAGGGACCCAAGGATGCTTGTGGTTCTCAAATACCTTACGTCAAAGTACTACCTCAAAAAATACACAAGTCTTCAAGTACTACCATAATGACTAACTTTAAATCCGCACTATAGGTAAAATTACCTGGAAGTTATTGATCTAAAATGCAATTTAGGTCACATGAGCTGGAAGCTATTGAGCTAAGATTCAAATTTTTAGGAATACAAATTCCTAGGAAACATTGAGATTTCATACTTTTAAAAGCAACAATAGACAAAGTGCTTCGCATTTAAAAAAAAGAAAAGAAAAGAAACAGATCAGAATATCAGGATGAATTATATTACTCGAAGTAACCACAATGTGCAGTGTGTGAAATGTATATTGATATGCATAATATTTAAAACAAGAAGGGGAATTAAAGCCTTTAAAATAATAATCGACAGATGTTTTTACTTATTTCAATGTGTTAATAATACAGTCAAGTATTGTACATATGTGGATAATTATAGAATGTTTGTACAATATTAATAGTGGTATACTAAATAATTGTGTTTGTGTAATGTGCGCATGTGTGTAGACAGAGAAGTTGATGCAGCAGCTGAGCGATTTTGCAAGTGAACACAGGATGAGCGCGGGCCCGCTCAAGAACCTCGTGAAGAGTGTCATCTTTGTGCCACAGGGTGACCTTGACACACGCACGCACACGCACGAAGCATATTAATTAAATAAGCAGAACCAGGTTCAAAGTTCAAACACAATTCATCCCAACCTAGCCATCCAACAAAATAGTCTTGGGGCCATGCTAGAAAAACAACAACAACAACAGCAAAACATTTAAAACAATTACAGAAATGCTTTTTAAAAGAAAAAAAAAAGAATTGAACTTTTCCCAACAAATGTTAGACTGTTCTCATTACATAGTTATACAACTTTTTTTTATCTTAAAATTGAAATAGTAATAATTATTACTATATTATTATAATGTAAAATATAATATAATAAATAATTTAAAACACTTTTCTTGATAATTTACTGTACAACTATTCATGTAATGTTATGACTTGAATATTGAAAAAAAAAAACTTTTTTTTTTTTAAAGTGCTATGCACACCGAGTTGAGTAATATTAAAACTTAAATGTCAAAAATATGACTATGGTAACAATGAACGTGACTTTCTTTATTATTATTTTTTTAAACCACAAATATACAATTCTCATAACATTCCGACTTTAATCTAAAAAAAATTTAATAAAAGACAACTTTTTATTTCGAAAATATAATTTTTATTAAAAAAAACAAAACAAAAAAAAACAAACTTGTTTTATATAGTCTTCAAAATCCAAATCTTTTTATTTTGAAAATATTTGACTAACCCAAACCCTTAATTTTGCTAATATTATGTCTTTAATCTGGAAAATATACTACTTTACTTTTGGAAGGTTTTACTTTTTTTCCCCCTCTTCAGTATGGCCCTAATATTCATTACTAATGTCTTAACTTGAATGTCACACAAGCATAAAATGTTATGGTAAAAAAAAATTAAAATTAAAAATTAAAAAACCTTGCCTTGTTTCCCATTCAGGTGCAATAAAGAGAAACCTGACGGCCGAGCAGCTGAAAGAAGATCTGCAGACTTTAGGTACGTATGATTTAATGCTGTAATCTATTTCATTGTGCTGTATTTTTTTTTCTTTCTTATGGTGCTGCAGGACTTCATGAGGACAAGGCTACTCACTTTTCACAACAGGTCTCTCACCGTTTCTCCTCTTCTCCAAGATTTATTGTATTTGTCACGTATTCCTTCCTCCATTTGGGCTCAGTCCCACTCATGCCTGTCCTACCATACAGTGGGCAGAACATCGTGCGACGCTGTGCCGACTGGCCGCGCGGCAGACGCTGACTGTCAACCGCCTGGTGGACATGGAATGGAAGTTTGGCGGTGAGATTAATCGCAATAATAATGGAAATGTGAAATGAAATATACAAGTTGTTAACATTAGTGTGTGTATTGTATCAATTAAAAAATAGGGAGAATTATTCACAGAATACTGCAAAAATAAATACAATGGACCACCGCACAGATTCACATATTTGCCGATTTGTATTTTTTTTTCATAAAAAACATTTTATTTTTATTTTTTGCTGTCAATCAGGATGTCGACCGTGTTTGACTTCAATTTTCTCACATTTGAGAAGAACAGAAATATATATATATATATATATATATATATATATATATATATATATATATATATATATAGTTACAGTGATTTCATGTTATTTTACATTTGACATGTAAAATTTATTTATTTTTGTAAGTTAAATGTTATTTTTAAAATATAGAACAAAAAAAATAAAATGAAAAATAAAATCTATTAAATTATATATTTTTTTACAGTGTACTGTATCTGCTTTTGAATGTACAGTAGATGTAATAATAAGTCATCAGAAAAATAAATCAAGTACAGTTTACTGACAAATCTGTACAGTAAAGTTTTTGTAGGTCTTTACTTCACACCACAGCAATGATGTGCCAGTGACAACAATCAAAGACAAGCTGTGTGATGGATGAGAATACTTGCATGATTTAATGCCTGATGTACATTTTTTTTTTTACATTATTTTCTTTGATTTAGGGTATTGACCTTTTGATCAATCAACTTTCAGTTCAAGTGTTTCACTGTTTAACATTTGTGACTCCACAGTGACTGTCGGCACCAGCGAGATCCACAAGATGAGCAACATCTTTCTACAGGTAAGTTTTTATTGGAACGTTTTGAGCTGAAAATAAGATTAGTTATATATGATAAGTTACTTAGGCGTTGTGTTTTTATGTCAAATGGTTTCTTTGCCTTGCTTGTTTGCAGCTCAAGCTGGTTGTCCAGAAGGGGAATTCCACGGAAAACCTCTACATGGGTGAGGAATTGTGCCTGGGGGGGAAAGTTAAGAAGGTGGCCATTTTGGTCATTTAGGGGTGCGGGGCAGTGCATTTTAGGTAGTTCAAATGTTGTTGATGTTTGATCACTTTTCTTTGGACATTTCAGAGTTGACGCTCCCCCAGTTTTACAACTTCCTGCACGAGATGGAGAGAGCCAAAGCCAGCATGGACTCTTTTAGCTGAGTGGGCACAATTTCCACTTTGTACAAACAATGACACATTTCAATCTAATAATAAAGAAGGAAAATATTTCTCTTTTGTACTGAACTCTACAAACAGAAGTACTGACACTGCCCTCTGCTGGCAACACGGAGGCGCCACAAAAAATGTTTATTTTTCCTTATTTGGTCTCAATGCAACATTTTCCCTCCGTCATTGTTTTTTTTTTAAATATTTTTTTATTTTTTATACCACATATTCTCAAGGGATGGCCTGGAGTCTAAACAAACTGACCTTTTAGGTAAGAGTTACACCTTTTGACTCGTCGCTGGTCAATATCAGGGCATGTGTAGACAAATATTGAAATGGTCACCAACCAAGCGTTCAGCCGAGATTCAAACCCCAACTTTGAAATTGTCAGACAGATGTACTAATTACACTAACATCATGCTGCCCTGCTTTCAATTTGTTATTTTGAAATTATTGTTTTTATTTGGCCGTTTTACAAATCTTAATGCAGATAGAGGAGACATACGCCTTCCTACCCCGAGAGACGATTGTCAGAAGAGGATGAATGCCAGTGCACGCTGCTCCGAAGGTAAAGACACTTGCACAGAGTCAAGATCAAGAAGGCATAGTTCATAAAATATGTGCTATAGTGATAGATGGTTCTTGGGATACTGTGAGTAGATGAATACATTATTGTAGATTTATAAGTTCAACTGTGAAATCATCACTTTTCGCATTCAGTGATCCACAGATGACCCTTTTTAATATTTGACACTTTTCTATTTGCTTTGTGTCCTCTTCGCTTACAACACAATTTGCCTTCCCATCCTCCCATCCTACCCGTGCCTCCCCACCAAATGGTGCACAGCCAGCCCCTCATTGAGCATGCCGCCTTATTAACAGCTTCACACAAAGAACACTGGCCAGGGAGCATGCCCGTATTGAGAAGGGGAGGGGTGGGCTTAAGTCACACAGACAGGACCACCGCAAACGTGACACAACACTGAGTGTGTGTGGACCCCAGCAGGGGGGTTAGGCAATTAACGAGATTACACGCACGCGCACACAATTTCGACGGTGATCTGACTTCTGCTAAAGTTCAATGGTGAATTATTAAGTGCAATTAATCAGCATGGAAGAGGAGCAATTTAATAACCACCGATGTGTGGGAGGGGGATGGCTGTATGTTGTGTATGCTAGCAAGGAAAAATGCATAAGGTATGTGTGTATGTAAGTCATCATATCACAGTTCACGTTTTACATGTAAACGTGTTGTCCAGTCGTATGAGCACACAGAACTCGCTTCTGATCCCATCTTTTTGTGCCCCTCCCTCATAGAATTGTCATGTTGGAGAGCTTGGCAATGGACGCCGCAGACTTCCACGAACGGAAGCAACAAGACAACAATAACATCAGAATCAATACTGTGAGTGAAGCAAGGTTATTATTAATCGAAAAAATTAAAACTTAAAAAAAAAATAATCGATTCACGAAATAAAATAAAAATGAAAATGCTTTTTAAAAAACTAGAACTAACTGAAACTACATTTTATGTTTACAAAACTAACTATAATTGTAGCAAAAATGTCCTTTGTTTTAGTCATTGGTAATTAATTTAATGCATGAGCCTTTGGGGATGATTTATAATATAAGTGTGAAGTAGACTTATTTTGACATTAACCAGAATAAGTACGTTTGAATGTGTGTCACACAGAAGTGACGTCATCTAGCAGCAGCCAATAGAAAAGAAAAGAAAAAAAAAGGCATAATATTGTGCTTTTGTACATAACAGCAATGCATATAAACCACCTACAATCTCTAATAACAATATTGAGGCACTTAATTGGTAATGCAAGCACACATTGATCGCTTCACAAGCAAATTAGGTTCCCCTTCATCTGATAACTAGCATAGATTTTAAACATAGAAGGCCAAAACATCCCAAATGAAAATTAAATTGTACTAATAAAGTAGCCACTAGAGGGTGCTAGAACTGCACAAATGGAAATCCACCCGACTTTTTTTTTTAACAGATGTGTTCCTTTTAAATATTGTGAACATGACGACGACTATATTGTGGCAGTTTTAATATCACGATAATGCCCTTATTGTGACATCCCTAGCGACGACCATATTGCTTCTATAGCCTTTATGTTTGTGGAATGATGTTAGCATTTTGAGCTAACATCTGTATTGCATTGTTTTAGAAATACAATAATACAAGTACATTTACCTTAGAACAGGCAATGTTGTTGACTTTTGACCGAATCAAATGACTACTGTATGTAAAGGCTTCACGTTTGTAGCATAGAGTTAGCATTTTGAGATAACAGCAATGTAGCATTATATTAACTGGAACAGGAAAGCATGAAAGTTTGATGACCATTTTGAGCATTCGCTATTAAAAAGGGGTTATGTTCAAAATTGTTTCTGTAACCATGGAAACCAAGCCCGCACTCACTGCTTGTGTGCAGATAATGGGTAATGACGACCGCTTCCAATTAAGTCCTACCTCTGAGACTCAAGTTGATTAGCGACACACACGCACACGCATGTTCAACACACTCATATGCAGCACACTACACCATAGACAGACACATATTTACACAGTCTTTGCTACATTATTGCTATATATGATACAAATAGGCACGTACACTCAAACACATATACAAACTGTGTATGCAAGCTGGCTGGACAATTCTTGAGGTACGCCTCCTAATGAGATCCAATACAAAAGATAATCATGGTTAACCTACTCACCTCTGACTAGGGCTGGTCCATGTGTCCTTGGAATAAAATCCCCCAATTTTCTTTCCCATAATCTAATTTCACATTTTAAATTGATTTTTTTTTTTCTTCAATAAAAAGAAAAGTCAAATGACATTATTCAGAACTTGGAGAAAGTGAACCTTTAAGCACAACCCTGACTATATTAACAAATATTTGGCTTCAGTAAATTAGCATATATGTAACAAGACTGAGAAATAAAAGGCGTAAATCATGAAACAGTGTTGCCTATACAGTGATCCATTTGTATTAATTTGGTAAGAAACGATTTGGGATGTATGCACAGCTTTGTCAGTATAGTGCACATCCTCTTCCTCATCCATTCCCTGGACCCCGATTCAATAAGGGGAGGAAATGAGTTTGACATGCTTCCTGTGTGTCTGTATGAGTATGTATGTGCGCCCAGCCGCACACGCATGCTTGATCTGTTGCACAACGGAAAGATTTGAGAACAAGTGTTCTGAGTTACAAACATGGTAATGGGATGAATTAAGCTTGTATCTCAAGGCACCACTGTACTGTATTTCCAACAGAGATGGGGAAAGTCCGGAAAGTAAAAACGCTGCCACAGTTTGGCTGTAGCCACAGCTCACAGGTGCTTCTACTCACTGGAGCTCGTTTACCTGCCAGTTGAGTAGAAGCACCTGTGGCTAAAGCCAATTTGTGGCGGGGTTTTTACTTTATGGACCTGAATTTCCCATCTCTGGTTTCCAAACCCTTATTGAGCAAATGCACTACAACATGCAACCACCTGAAAATTCTATATAATTAAAAAAAATGAATAATTTTCGGATCATTTAAATAAAATTGGATTGGAATTCACTAATCTACTAAATGTCCACCAAATGCGGAGACGATCAGAATATGGCTTGATTTGTG
Organism: Festucalex cinctus; assembly: GCF_051991245.1. Lineage (NCBI taxonomy): Eukaryota > Metazoa > Chordata > Actinopteri > Syngnathiformes > Syngnathidae > Festucalex > Festucalex cinctus. Next base: position 21,163,842 of record NC_135412.1, on the reverse strand, counting down.
AAGCCAGCGTCAAACTCAAATCGTTTGAAGCCAACAGAAGACGGCCATGCAGTCGCGAGCAGCCATGAACTTCCTTACTTGGCCGACAGGTGGTAGCGTTGTCCCGTAATGAGTGGCACACGCGACATCGCACCTGGAAGTCCCTCGGCCGTAATGAAAACATTGTCACGTAATAAAATAAAATCGTAAGAATCATTATTGGGTAATTTTTGAAGTAACACTTTTTATTATTAATTGCCGTTTAAAAAGAAGCTCAGCGCGATTTAATTGGAATATATTGTTTTAAACAACCCAATTGTTTTTCTTACTGTGCTTTACGGTGCGTTTTTACTGAAGTGCACTGCTTGCATTAATGTGGCCACAAGCAAAATGGAGCGACTTTTCCAATCCCTTAAGCAAATATTATTTTATTTTATTTGTATTTATTTATGTATTTATTTATGTATTTTTTTTGTAAAGAAAACAAAACTGTATTTCTGTTATTTTGTGGGAGCTGATGCTGAGGACAAACATGCTTGCAAAAAAGTTTCCTAGCTTGTTTGGTATCAATAGAAGTTTGGTATCAGTAGAAGTAGCTACACCAAACTTAAAGTAAAAATAATATTAATAAAAAATAAAAACTGGTACCAAATGTCGTCATTGTCATTTTATATATAAGCAAACAGAAGAAACGTGGTTAAAATGTGGGAAATCTGATTTTTGCGAAATCGTGAATAAGCGGTTAAGAGGATGGATGGCTATATGGATGTTTATTATTAAAGATATTTTATTTTAAGCCTGCATGGCCCAGCCCTAGAAAAATACAGTCGCCCTTTCTCCTTATCGCTCGCTTGCGGTGTCGTCACCCCAGTGACCACGCCCCCAGCCCGCGACAGCCCCGTCGAGTCTTGGGGGTCGTGCGCGCGCGCCGCCGCATCCTCCCTCCTCGCGCAGGCAGCACGTTCACGAGTAGATCGGAGACTTAATAACATAATCATAATAATGCACAATCACAATTACTGTTATTGCTAAAATTAATACTGGAGGAATTGAAGAGGGCACGTGAGGAACACGACAACAAACGTCCGCGTTTTCCTTTCTTCGTCTTCGTTGAAATGAAGTGAAAGGTAAGGTAAGCACTACTCTTCATCTTCCGCACCCTCGTGCTCAACGTCATCCTGTCATGTTGCGTTCACTTGTTTGGTTCTATCACGCGGAAATGTTTTTATTATGTTGTGTGTATGTGTGTGCGCGCGCGCTCGTCACGCACATCCCAGCTGACGGTCACTGCGGCTCCTTGTGCATCCATCACCGCTGCACATTGTTCTGTGTGTGTGCGCGCGCGCGTGGGTGTCTGGTGACCACCGTTCACGTGCACGTGGCGCGCGGGACAACTGTCACTTCGACCTGTCCATCTGTTTTACACCTGGCTAGCCATGACATCTACGTATGTGTTTAGCTGTATATGACTATGTAATGTAGGCTACTGATTGTGTGGCTCAATATACAACATACATTCTATCTATCTCTATCTATCTATCTATCTATCTATCTATCTAATCTTATCTATCACAAGTCCCCCTAAAGTTAGAAAAACTGCGCCCCTGATAATAGTTTGACTGATCAACTTGAAATACGACGGCTATGTCTATTAAAACATAATGGGATGCAAAAAAAAAAAAAAAAAAAAGTCTAAAGCACACATGCCTCAAATTGATGTGAAAGTCGGCCATTTTGGGCGAATTCTACGACTAGTACTTTGTCTGACATTTTTTCGAATGAGGCCCTTTACGAAGCAGGAATCCTTGACAGATGGGTGATGCTATAGCCTAACTTGCCTGACTTTACTAACGAATGTGGGGTGAAAGCATCCAGTCAGTGTTTGATGATCATTTCAAGGATTGGCCGCAGAAATAAAAAAAGGAGGAGGAGTTACAAAGGTGGTTTTGTTTTTGTGTTGAGGGAGCGTCTGGGTGGGCCTCGTTGAGATAAGGGGTACAAAGTTCAGGGTTCAAGGATTTAATGGGCCCTTCAGCAGTATTTCATAGGGTCATGGGTGCTTTAAGGGGAATGCTATGGAAACTGGACTTTTTAATACAATAGTCCCTTGAGATGCGCGTTGAATTTGTTCTGTGGCCTGCTCGTAACTTTTAACACTAGTATCTCAAATCATTTTCTCTTCTTGAAATAAATGGAAATGCCATTAATCCGTGTGAGTCCACCCCCTCAAAAAAATTTTTTTTTTCCTGTTTTTAGCAAGGAAAATGGTATTCTTAATATTGCACCTATAAAAACATGGAGTAATTGAGTAAATAACAATTACTTAGAATTGGAATGGTTTGTCCATCATGATTTAAAGGCGCAGTCTGCCGGTTGCACTCAGGAAAATACACTTTTCAAATACAGGATTTAAACAAACTTCTCAATTTACAGATCTGGGCTTTTCTTAACGTGTGGGGGTGATTTTGTCCTAAACCCCCCACACCCACCGCCTGTATTTTGCCATTTTGTGTTTGTTTTGTAAACAGCGGGACGTTTCTGTGGAAAGACAGTGTTTACACCCCTCCAGCCAATCGCAGAGCAGGGGAGGGGGGCGTGTCTCAAACGGGGTCGGGCGAACGTGTCAGCTGCGTGACGTCACTCCTGCAGCAAATTGAAAGCACACACGGATTATTATTATTTTTTTCACTCACTCACTCACTCACTCACTCACAGAAGCCTACGTGTGTGAATGAGTGGGGTGAAGAAAAAAAAAAATCAGTGTGATTTTGTGACAAACGTGTGCCGTGTCCAACCCTCCGAATTGCTCACGTGTCTTTTCTCCTCCTTTGTTCAACACCAAAACTCTTGAAAAGCAAACATTAACACTTTTGTTAGCAGCACAACAAGTCAATCAGTTACTGTACATCCATAAATCAAGTTGGCATTGTTGTGGAGAAATATGTCAAATCTGGGAGGAGTCAGGTACGGGTTAATGTGGCCTGAAAATAAAATCTCTTCATTCCATCCCCGTCCCTTACAAAAATCATTTTTCTGATTTTAATGACTATTTTCTCCCCTTTATTTATAGAAAAAGCAAGTAACATTATTCAAAGCTATTTTTTTTTTCGTCCAAACCACCATTATTCCTCCTGATACCAGACTAGCTTTGAAACATTTTCCCCCCAGCTTGTTTCCCATTAATGTGCATCAACTTCCACATAAGGCAAATTTTGTTTTTCTTTACCGAAAATATGAAAGCAAGGAAATGTGCCTTTTGTCAAAATATGCCAAACATTTTAACGGCCAACAAGAGATTGCACCACAGTATTTGAAGCCCATCCCAAAGTTAACTGTAGGCAAATAATGATTAAATCTTACCTTTGAAACCATGGCGATGTAATTTTTAATGAAATATTAGGTGGTTTGCTGGTTAGTTTTGTAACGCGGAAGTAAAAAGTCCTGTTCAGTAAAAGCCCGCCTCTCCCTGTGTGATTGCTGCTCTCCCGGCGAATTGACTGCGGTCTGCTGCTGGAGCTCTGCGTTTGAGCACTCCGAGTGTGCCACCCAACTTGACACAAGCCAATTCTTCACTAAACATTTGAAACAAAATGGCTCCTTGCCGCATAAAATCTTGGAGGAGAGGAGAGAGAAGAAGAGAAAGGAAAGGAGGAGGGAAAAAAAATAAACCTGGGCTGGTTTTGAACCCGTGACTGGCTGCTTACAGAGCAAGTACACTAAATACTATACTATTGGTTCAGTTAGGTTCAACAGTGCAAAAGTTTCATCTGTAGTTTAAGTTTACACAAGTGTCAGCCAGAACCTTTATGGGATTTTAAGACGGCCAATTGTCATTGCACTTTGGCATTGCAAATGTGAAGGATAATTGATTGATTCAAATTCATTTGGAAAGAATGTTTACTGATAAAGGCTACTTTTGTCATCCCATGGAGGTGTCGGAGAAAGTGGGTGTGCGCAGAGGCGGTGCGGGGATCGGTCCGCACTTTATGATGTCATAAAGTGAGCACTCGCTCGTTTTTTCAGGTTGGTAGGGGCTGGTGCTTGGAGAGCAGAATGACCTCAAATGGAGAGGGGCGAATGGAGGAAAACACCATTTCCGTCATGTTTTTGGTGAGGAATTAGCATTTTAACACGACTAAAAGCTCCAAAAAGTAGATTTTTGATGTTGCTGTCCATTTAACATTACATGAGGCATCTGTACCTCATGCAACGGGTCCACGTCTGTTGCTAGCTCTCATGCTTTTTCTCTCACTTGCACAGGTGCAAGGTGACCTCGGCAACATATTAGTAGTATAGTATATTAAAACAGTGTCAAAATGATTAACAGCCACTTAAGTCGCTGATGCTAAATTAGCATAAATACCTGGCGAGCAATGATTCTCAAATATGGTACGTAAAACTAGTGGTATACAAAATGATCACTTACTGAACTTGGCATGTTGGAGCAATATTGTGTGTTTCTATTTGAGTGTGATGTTAATATTCATTCTATGTTGTTATAGTGGTGTACAGTAATCTTTTGATGCTCCATAAACACACCCCAAACCATTGATTCTGTTAAATATGTTTGGTAGAGATTTCAATATAGATATTTCAAATAAGAATGTATCAGAAACTGTTTTAAATGCTACAAGATGTTTTGATACACGTGAACATGTTAAAAGCGGATGGCCGTCATGCACAACATTGACAGCTTTATGAGGGATGTTCAAATTGTTTTGTCTTGTACTGCACTTAGGCTGTCTAACCTCAAAACCCTTTAAGTGACTCGGACTTTTCTCAGAGACCCCAGCGGCCACTTATTACTCCTTTCACATTGTGCAGGAACACTTTTGCTGTACAACAGGGAACTTTTTTAGACTCCCCTGTTGTTCTTTTGTATTGAAATTGATGTTTATTGGAAAAGCAGTAAGGCAGAACAAGATTCGTTTGAGAGGGGACAAATAGAAAAGACAGGAGGAACAACAACAGACAGCAGTGACATAACAAAAACAGCAAATGACAACAATAATGTGACATAGTAGTTGGATTGCATCTGGGTTGTTTTCATGGTCCAGGAATGTGACATGTGCGCCCAAAGCTGAACTTGAAAACTAAAATTAACAGGAAGCCATTGCAAAGATGCAAGGATTGGCGATATATGTTCATGTATTTTGGTGCCTTTTAAAAGTCGCGCTGCAGAGTTCTGAACTAACTTCAAGCGATAGATCGCATTGTGGCTAAAAAGATGGCCGCCCTGTAGCTTCAACGGCTTGCACCGGCATGTATGGGCTAACGGCTATCCAATGGGGTATATGCCATGGGTATATGTGGCTAATTGACTTTTTCCACCGGAAGTCCATTGGCATATACCCCATTGCATGTTCAGGTGTCTAAGGTCGTGTCGTTAGATTTGGGATGTGGCCAATTACGTCACAACAGGAACCGGAAACAAACTCTTGTGCAAAATCAGTCCCGCCTCTTCCGTGGCATATATATATATATATATATAATATAATATATTCAGATCAGTGGTATACGTACAGTTTATACAGTAGTCTGCTCGTGAGATGGGAGGAGTAAGATGGCCGCCCTGTGGCTTCAATAGCTTGCACAGGCGTGTATGGGCGATCGGCTATCGAGTAATATATACAGACCAGTGTGCTTCACCCTGTCTGTGAGAAATTGACACACTGACAAGCAAGTAGATGGGATAGAAGACGGAACAGGACAGTAGCAGTGAGCCAGCCAGTGCTACATCCATTAAGGACGGGCCACGAAAAGTAGCAAATAGGACAGGACAAGGAAAGGTGTTTCTAAATCCCTGGGACCCCAGTCAAGAAAGACAGTCATTGACATGAAATACATAATCAGCAAGCCTGCTAGCACAGGGTCACGTCAGTGTGATTCCCGAATCCCGATGCGAGTGATTCCATTTTTTGTTGTTGATGTGGACTGGTATCATCGTCTGTGAGGTCCCTTTAACTAGCAGCTAGGGGCCCTATGTAGACATTTCAGTAGTGCAGTGTCAAGCAGTGCTGTTTTGTCATTGATATGAATGTCAGACATCGAGGCAATCAAAGTGGCTCTTAGTGGTAAGACAGGTAAGTTCTATGTCCTTTGAGGAAGGGACTTGAGTGCCAAATAGGACAGGACGGGACAGGGCAGCATACAAGCGGGTAGTGAGCCAGGCAATGGTGGGAGTGGCCAGTGAGCTTTGTCAGGTGTAATCCAGTCCTATGCTGGAAAGGCAAGAGCTTAGGCCGATTTGTGACTGTTCAGACTGAGCCTGTTGGCCACTCGGCTAATCTCTGACATGGAAGACGCGGCGACAAACCGAGCGTCCGTGAGTGTGACACCAAATGTTTTATGGAGGCTCTCCTGTTGATTCAGCAACTTATAGCTCGCTACTCCTAGGCGGGGGAGTTAACCATTACAAGTAGCTGATGGCAGCAAGTACAGACTAGGACATTTTAAGGACTGAACGCCCCAAAAGTTGTGGAGTGAAATACTGCCCAAGTGTCGTCGTCATCACCTCACGCCAGCTTCTCAGCGCGCCTCACTTGATCACATTTCAGCCAAACCACACCATTGTTGTTTTCACAAGGAGTGTGATTGGCTCACAGGGTGCACTTGTATGCATTTTCATGCGGACAGAGTAGCGTTACCACAATCAAATATCAATATTGTGCTTTATTGTCAATGTCTTTTATACTACAGCATCAATACGACTGGATGAAATATGTTCAAAAATGGAACTGAAAATTTGTAGCTGCTTTTCTTCATATGCAGCTAGTCAACTTCGCTATTACAATTTGCCTGCATTCCCGAACATTTATTATTGTATGTAAATCTCCAAGAGTTAGTTGAATAATTTGGTACCATGTAAAGTGTCAGTGTGCATATTTATGTGCCTACGTGTGATGCCACGTCAGTTTGTGCTAGCGTGTTACTTAGGCTAGCATGCTAGCTAATACTGTTAATGAGCCTCATCTCGTTTGTGTTGAAAATTTAACTACTAAAAACAGTTGTTTATGTAACATGGGTGTCTTGTAGCATCTATATGTTATTACAAACGCTTTTTTTTTTTGGGGGGGGGGGGGGGATATCAATCATTTGCAGATTTTTGGTGTTTAAGGCAAAGTTTGGCCTCTGTAGTGAACCATCAGCTGAACAGCATTGATACAAATGGAAAATTGTATTGATGCCACAATTTATCATATCATTTACAACTTGGTATGAACACAACGTGATCAAATATTAATATTGTGATGCAATGTATCACTACCGCTTTCACTATTTCTAAAGTCAATGCAGGAATTGATTGTATCCTAACGGAATCAAATATTGATATTGTGGTTAATCGTTTTGTTCTATATGTTGAGACAAATAGGGTCAAACATTGATATCGCAATATATAATTTTTGGTTAAAGATGCACTTTGTAACTATTTGCCCCAAAATATAGTTACAATAGCCTTTTTATTTGACCATTTATGACTGAAACATTTTGTAATTAATAGGTGAACACCTTAAACGTTCCTAAACAGAACTTCTGCAAGCCTCTGGCCAATACTTTTCAGACTGGATTCGGGTTTGAATTTCCCACCCTCTGTCTGCGGATGTGGCGTCATGTGCGCATTGTGTACGTGAAGAAGGGAAAATGCAGTTTCATTTGTTGGCCACAGGTGGCAGTAGCCATTTGAAATTCAATTTTCTGCGTTCAGTCACTTTAAGTTACAGTAGACGCGTATTTAGCCCGTTTTGGGGGTGCTTGAACAATTGCACCCTCTTAATTTTAGAGTATATGTATCGATATATTTTTACTGTGTATTCTTTTTAACAAGCTAGAAAATTATATAGTATGTATATAAACCATAGAGTTTACAAGTTATATTTAAACAACAAAAATAGAGTATTCCCCCCCAATTTGATTAGAAAATGGTTTGATCCATCTCAACCCTCTGCACCCACCTCTGCTGTTGCGTCGTTGCAAGCAGAGCATGCTGATCGTCTTCCAGTGGTCCCTCCCTATTGTGACTATGTCTAGTTAAGAGAAATTATGAGTTCCTTACTTTCACCAGGATATGTGAAAGGTTTATTACTCTACCACTCAATGCCAACACATTATTTCTATTAATAGCAGTAGTCTGCTTTTGTTGTTGTTGTTGTTGTAGTTATGTTACTTGGTAGACAGTTAGCCGAAGTTTCCCCCAAAGCTAGGAAATGTTGCAGGTGGTCAGACTGAAGGCTTATGCCTATCGCTGTCATTTTTGAGTGGAATGAGGGAAACAAGTGTTAATATTAATGTCTTTATTGTGCTGCTATTGGCCATCTTACTAATGTGTGTGGCATGTGTGCATGTGTGTATCTGAACAGAAAAAAAAAAAAAGTCACCTCATGGAGTAAGTCATGGACATAAAATTGTTTTCCAACAAACCAAAGCACCATTTTGGTGTGTTTTTAGTTATATAGTTATATTCAAGATCAGATATAAAAAGGTAGAGACAAACACTGCTGAAGTCAATTTGTTTTGTTAAAATGCTTGATATGATGTGTCTGCATTTCACCCATACTCAGACTTGTACATACATTATTATTATTTTGCAGATTCAAGCATATTTCATATTTATTTGTATATTAATGTATATATTCTTTTTATAGCATAGTACAGACAAGCAATATATAGTCAGAAAACAAACAAGTCCAAGGTCCATTTTGGTTCTCACTGTAAACTGTGGGGAGTTTGGTTTACTCCAGAAACATATACTATCAATGCATATGTAGAAGAGCTGTTGTATCAAAAAGTCTCCCCTTCCCTATAAATTAGAGTTAGGATATCTTTAGATTTTACTATTACAGTCCTTTTCTCCTTTGCATAATGTTTATTATATTTGGTTTACTCACTGACTTCCAACACAATTTTTGGAGCAGGAAGTACCCCCCAAACCACATCAAACTACGCTCCACCCTGCTCTTTGTAGCAACCAAGCCCCTAAACGTCTTTATAGCACCCCAAAACCTCTGATCCTAGAATCGCCTCTGTGTTATACTATAACTATCAAATATTGATATTGTGCTATAGCTGTAATGTTTAAAAGATTGCACGCACGCACGCACGCACACACAGACCATCAGTCAACTGAACAATTCTTTCTCATGGTTTTCTCGCCGATCAATAGTCTTCAGTGCATCTCCCTTGACCGCAACCCCTCATAACCTCTGCAGGGTGTGTGCGCGTGCGTTTGTGTGTGTCTTGTAGCCAATCAGAAGCTTGAAACAAGGCACATCTGGAAAAGACAAAACAAGAATATGGCGAATGCATGTGGATGTCAACGTTTAAATTTTATTTTATTTAACCTGGAATGTCCCGTTGAGATTAAAAACCTCTTATCCAAGTCAGTCCTGGCCAAGAGGTGGCGGAAGTTACAGTTGCAGCAAAAGTAAAATGACATACATGTCAGTAAAAAGTCAAGTACTGTACATTAAATAATATATATCTTTACTATAATACGTTGTATGCACCCCCACTAGTCAAACATGCTATTCTGATTAATATAAGACAATTAGACAAATGTGCCAGGTCATTTGTAGATGAACTAAAAAAAAAGTTTAAATGTGTGTGCAAAATACAGTATGTACATTTGTATATTTTTACAGTAAAAAAAAAAAAAAAAAAAATTGCTATGAGGAGTGATTTCAAACGGCTGGGCAAGCACAACCCCGTTATGGAAGTTACTTTTATTGGATTAATTTTATACAGACTTCAAATTTACAGTGTGCTTTAGCGTGCTCATCCCAGGTTAAGCGGTGGGTGTGTCAGAAATCTGGACGGGAGAATCCACATCGATTAAAAAGTGCACAAGCTCAAACACTTCAAAAATAGGAAAATATAGCGAATAGCACTGAATCACCTTGGTTGTAATTGCCGGTTGCCAAGGTAACATGGCGACTCCACGACAAAGAGGCTGCGTACGCGGAGGGCTGCTTGGAGGCCAGGATGCTGGGAGTTGTCAGGATGGGAGGATGCAGGCATGGGGGGAGGGGAAGGGAGGTAAAAAGGGGGGTGGGGTGCTGATGGTAAAGTGGAGTTGGGGGTGGGTTGGGAGTGCTGATGTGGATGCCAGCTTGAGGGTCCAGCAGCTCTGCACCATGGCAACAAAAACGGACCCACTCCATCCCCCCCCCCCCGTAAGATCATAAACATTCATTCGTTTCATTCATAAATTGGACAAGCACAGACACTTTCAACACTTTCAATAAATATCCATATCAGTGATTCAGCATGTGTTATACTACTGCTTGTTATAGTGGATCAAATATCTATATTAATGCTGTATCACATCGTTACTGTATGTACTATGCTGTGTTGTATCGTATTGTTATGACTTAATGCTGCAGTTTTGGTACAGCTACACGCTAAAAAGAGAATTTGTTGAACCAATTTAAGATTAAAATTTGAATTGTTGACCAACTTAAAAAAAAATGCTTCAATTGGTAACACGATTTAATCCAAAGGTAATCCAATGTGGATATCTCAAGTTTAATGAACTCATAATTAATTAAACTTAAGACATTCACTTTGGATTAACTTGATTCAATCGTGTGTTACCAATTGAAGCATTTTTTTTTAAGTTGGTCAACAATTCAATTTATAACCTTAACTCTTTTACTGCTAAACGTTATCCAGAAAAACAACCCTGACGGTGCAGGAGAACATTTTAACGCAGAACTCCGTTCTTTAGTAATCACCATTTAGAAATATAGGTACGTCGAGCAAAAATTGAAAAAATAAGGAGAAATGAGCTTTTTCTACACAACAGTGACGTTGACACTCATATTTTTTTGTTTAGTGACGCTCTGTGAATTAGATTTAATGTGGCAAAGGCTTTGATCATTCATATCATCCTTGAAAACCTTCTATTTCCTAACACCATGTTAGCCCATTGAAAAGGGATACAATGCTGCCCTCTGCTGTCCATAGTTAGCGGGTGTTTAAAAAAAATAATATTTATTTTATTTTTACACTCCATTTACAGAAGGAGTGCAGCAAAATACATTACACAGCCCATTGAGGAAAAAAAAAAAAAAAAAAAAAAAAAAACTTCAATTAACGTGTTTGGTGACGTTCATCTGGATTTTAGCATACGTAATTAAACGTTTTTGGCAGTAAAAGAGTTAAATTGGTTCAACAATTCTCCTTTTGGAGTGTCGATCAATAACACAGTATGTTGAAACAAGGTCTTCTAATTAATGTTGCGTTTGTGGAATGTGAACAAAGCAACAAAATCCATCAGTTTTTATCCATCTCAAGGGGGCGGCCATTTTGCCGCTAGCTGTCGACTGAAAATGACATCATAGTAAAGTTACATAGAGCTCAGAGAACGACCAAACTTGACTCGCATGTTTTCTGAATTTGATCATGTGACATTCACAAGCCTTGATTGGTCGTTACCTGAACCCTGAGCAACTGTGATGTCATTTTCAGTCTGCAAAATGGCCGCCCCCTGAGATGGATAAGAACGGCTGGATTTTGCTGCTGAATTCATATTCCATAAATGCATTATTAATTAATCAGAATGTCATGTTTAGACTAGTGGGGGCACATAGACCATATTATTGTAAAGAAAATTATTTAAAAAAAATATTGTATTGATACAACCTATCGACATAGTGCTTTTATGCAAAAGTATTGCTGCAATGGGACAAACATCAAATCCCAATGTATCAATATCACTTGCTGCCTGCAACGTTGCTCCATGTGGTTCAAACATCAATTTTGTGATTTGATGTTATTGCTTGCAAGTAGACTTGCATCAAAATCAATATTTGATCCAGATGTCTCAATGCTGCAGGATAAGCGAACCTGATACGATGTACACACTACATTATCAATATTCGATCCATTTGTATCGGTGCTGCAGTTTAAATGATAACGATACATCACAATATCAACATTTGATCCACTTGCATAAATATTCAAGCGTGAGCGATAACAACACACGATGATGTTTTTTCCTGCCTTGGTGGGGATGTCATGTTGAGTAGATGAGCGCTCAGAGACAAAGATCCTTCCGTTTGTCCGCAAACTAACTTGATTAGCTTTGCATTGTCCATCCGGCTGCTGTTCTGCTATGGACACACATGCGCTCTCAGTCTCACACACACTCACAGTATCTGCTTTGTTTGTGTGTGTGCTCTAGATCACTCTTCAGTACACAGAATGTGTGTGTGAGCTTGTGCACTGATAGGCCGACCCCCGCCAGTGTACTGTAGAGAGCAAATGGATGCTAACATGGTGAATTGCCTGAATCTCATTCGCCTGCTGAAGTGTTAAGCCAAAAAGTGCAGTGGCGCCTTGAGGTAAAAGTTTATTTTGTTGCTTGACAAAATCATTTCACATTGGCATGAATAGAATTGCCATTAATTTGTTTTAGGTATAAAAAAAAAAAAAAAAAAAAAAAAAAAGGTGTGTGTCTTTTAATGAGGAAAAACAGCACTCCATGACATTGTACGTTGTAAAAAATATCAAATCTGTTGTTCTTCCGGGCTTCAAGTTTAGGCAGTATCTGAGACCTTGTAAAGTCGGATGTGTCCGAGTTGTTTTTTCCCAGTTCTGACCTGAAGGCGTTCGAGGCGAAAGTAAATAACCAAAATGGCAGATACATGATAAATTGTTTTTTATTTTGGTTCTTAAAAGTCATTTTTGACCTCCAGCAAACTTACCTTCTCGTAATTTTGCTTCATTTATCGTTTTTATCTAATTTCATAAGCATTTCATACATTTCAGTAGTTCACCGTATAATTTAATGCCGGGAGATAGCAGCATACTTGTTGGGTTCCATCAAGTTATGTCGAATATTTATGAATGAAGAAAGCTATCTAGTTTTATACTCAAGTAAATTGTGTTTTACCATTCATGGTCTGTGTTTCCAAAGGGGAAACCATTGTAGAGTGACGTCACTTTGTAGTCCGTCGGTGAAGTCGGGGTCCTTCTTGTTTTCTGACTTCGCAAGTGGAATTTCCGAGTTCAAGGGGGCGTTCCCGTACACGCATCCTGGTTTGAACTCTGAAAAGTCCGACTTCTGTCAGCAAGCATATATATAAGCAGATGATGTTTTCCACTTCCCTTCTTAGACTTACTGAGGTAAATGTGCTGCGTCACGTGTGTGACTCACAAACACACGAGAGCGTGTCTCATACGTGACGAGAAAATGGCCATTCTGCTGGCCACCTGACGACGTGAGACACCTCAAGTCGTCTTAGATCAACTATACGGCCCTAAAAATGAGTTGTTCTTGGCAGAGGATAAAGACTATATGAGTATATATTGTCTGCCAACATGTGTGCTGCACTGTTTATGTTCAGTCGGTTCATTAAAGGGTTAAATAACTAAAACTAATAGAACCACGCTGAAAACTAATTCAATCCAGCTAAATAAAAAAAAAATACTCAAAATGAAATCAAAACTCACTAAAAAGAAAAATTTGAAAACTATAATAACCCTGCTTGTATCTCAAGGCACCACTGTATGTAGAAGTTATACAAGTAGTTAGGTTCCTCAAAGACAAACTACACGGGACGCACACGTGCGGCTTTACGACTCATTGTGACCACTTCCTGATTTCTTTGCGTGGTCCCAGGATGACGGCGCGTCAGTGAGCAGCGAGGACGAGAGGCCGACATGAGCGAGCCCTCGTGGCTGGCAGCCGACCCGGGAGCCGCGTCGCAGCTCAGCCTGGCCGGCAGAGCGGAGGCCATGCGCAACATCGCTGGCAACAGGGAGGACGACGGTAGGAGTCGACATTCACGCCGCTTTGAATTATCATCATGTATTAACGCATATTAATCACACTATTAATTTTGACTTTGGCTTTACAGCGGATGGTTATGTTAAAAGTAGCGTAGGTTGTGTTTCAGTGATAAACATAACCGCATGCAATAAAGTAAAGCATTTTCTAAATGTTTGATATGACATTCAGAATATTTCTTGTCAAAATATTGGGCGTCATTTTTTTAATTTATTTATTTATTTTGAATTATGCAAGTATTTAACTGATTAGAAAAAGAGGAGGATGAGAGCATGCGGTGGATCAAAACTAAAAATTAATATTTTGTCTATATTTAATTTGATAATTTCATTATTTTTCACGTAATTTTGCAACTTGCTGTCGACTGAAAATGACATCACAGGGGCGAAGGTGTAACCAATCACAGCTCACCTGTTTTCTAGGTTTGGTCATGTGACATTCACAAGCTGAGCTGTGATTGGTTACCTGAGCCCTTGTGATGTCATTTTCAGTCGACAGCAAGTTGCAAAATGTGTTTTTAAAGGTACTAATTGTACATGAAAAATAATCCATCCATCCATCCATTTTCTTGACCGCTTATTCCTCACAAGGGTCGCGGGGGGAGCTGGCGCCTATCTCAGCTGGCTCTGGGCAGTAGGCGGGGGACACCCTGGACTGGTTGCCAGCCAATCGCAGGGCACACAGAGAAAAACAACCATCCACACTCACACGCACACACGCCGAGAGACAATTCGGAGCGCCCAATCAACCTGCCATGCATGTCTTTGGAATGACCCACGCGGGCACGGGGAGAACATGCAAACTCCACCCAAGAAGGCCGGAGCCTGAACTCGAGCCAGAGTCTTCAGAACTGGGAGGTGGACGTGCTAACCACTCATCCACCGTGCCGCCATGAAAAATAATGAAAATATCACATTTATTATAGGCAAAATATTAATGTTTGACTGCCAAAAATGGCTAAATAAGTAAAGTATCCCTTTAAATGTAGAAAAAATTAACATATAACAGGTGCTCTTCAAATTTCAAAAAGCATAGTGATTAATCATAATTAATTCAATTCTAAAATGCAATTAATCTGATTAAAACGTTTTTTTTTTTGTTTGACAGCTTTGCCGCAGGGTGTCCGGGCTCTCCCTCAGAGATAGGGTGAGAAGCTCGGTCATCCGGGAGGGACTCAGAGTCGAGCCGCTGCTCCTCCGCGTTGAGAGTAGCCAGCTGAGGTGGCTCGAGCATCTGGTTCGGAGGCCTCCTGGACGCCTCCCTGGGGAGGTGTTCCGGGCATGTCCCACCGGCGGGAGGCCCCGGGACGACCCAGGACACGCTGGAGAGACTATGTCTCTCGGCTGGCCTGGGAACGCTTTGGGATCCCGCTGGTGGAGCTGGTTGAAGTGGCTGGGGAAGGGGAGGTCTGGGTTTCCCTCCTAAAGCTGCTGCCCCCGCAACCCGACCTCGGATAAGCGGTAGAAGATGGATGGATGGATGGATGGAATTGCATGTGAATAATGAAGAGCTGAATGAACTTGAATGCGGAATGTGAGACGTTAAATTTGGATGGTTTCAGTTGGTCAACGAGGTTAATATGTAAATGAGTTATTCATTTTGTGACTATATATGTGGATTTGGGGAATATGATATCGATAAAGCATATGTCCTTGTCCTGACTGATACGAACATTTTGAAGTTGGAATGGCTTGAATTCATTAAGAAATATATAGGTAAAATAGTAGATTAAAAAAAGTCTACACCAGGGTTATTACAGTTTTTGAATTTTCTTTTTTTTTTTTTTTTTTTTTTTAGTTTTAATTAGTTTTCGGGTGGTTCTGTTAGTTTTTATTAGTTTGTTATTTAATAAATGCTTCGTTTTAGTTTAGTTTTCGTTAGTTTTACTTAACTAAAATAACCCCTGTTGAATTAATTGCCAAATGTTTTTGTCATATATATATATATATATATATATATAAACAACAGTGGAAGTAAAAATAAACGCCTAAAACCCCTCATGTAATTGTGGGAATGCTGAAATTTGTCATTTTCACGGAATTTATCTTTCTATTTCCTTCATTAGCATTCAACTATTAGCATTCAGGTATAAGCATTCAGCTTTCAGCATTCCCACACAATTTCGTAGAAATTGCACTTAGTCTAGTTGGGTATGCAACTGTGTTCATAATTAACCAGTCACATTAAAACTCATGTTAAATGGGAGTCAGCACACAGCTGTGTTTCTGATTAACACCAACTTCAGCTATTCTAGTCAACTTTTTCTGTTATTTGTAATGAAGTCTGAAGGTTTTGTGCTTAATGCTGACTGTTATTTTCAGCTGTTTATAGTTGTTGTTTTGGTGATGGTCAGTGCTGTGTTTGTGCCAAATTATGGCAAACAAGTTCATCCTTCCCTTCCTTGACTTGACAATTTTGCATAAACACCTGAAAGTTCCTAAATGCATGTGGGGAGAATCTATTTTTGCCTTTATCACTGAATCAATTTTTTTTTTAATAGCTTATAGGAAAGTCGTGTTTTTATGGGTTTGCGTCTTTGCATTTTTTCAAATTCCAAACTAATATATAACTTCATACCACAGCTTAAGTGTTGTAGGAGGAGCTTAGCGGTGCCTGTGAATATTTAATGATCTCGTTTGTCATCATTTGCCAACAACTTTTCACGCATTCAATATTAATGACTGCTCACATTATTGCTTGCACACATCATTAACACCATTTAGCAACAAATCTGCTCAATCTATACGTTTTGTTTGCTTGAATTTAGTCTGTTAACTTCCTGTAGGCGCACGTTAACTCCACCCCTAATGTGAGTTTAGTTCACTGAGAGTCAACGGGCTGATGTTGGTGTGTTTTGCGTTTTCCATGGCTAAGCTGTGTCACTTAGCAACTTATCAGCAAACGTAACGTTGACTCTTTTATTGTTATTATGAGCTAATATGTTCCTTGCACTTAATCATGATTTTATGTTCCACAATGACAAATGCGTACCGCACCCTCTTCATTCGTTAACACCTTATTGAGACATCTAGAGTTGAGTGTGGTTGGACTGTTATTAGCGACCAGAGCTGCCAGGCTGAGTGGAGAAGGACTTAAAGGATGATTGACAGCTCGCCTGCATCCGGAAGGAAGAACGCTTGGGGGAAGAAAAAAAAAAAAAAAAAGATTCCTCCACCTATCACCTCCTGTTTAACAATTTAACAATTCCAGTCATGTGACGTCGTACAATGACATCATCTGTTTATTTGTTGACTGGAAAACTGACACACACAACATAAGACAATTCAACATTATATATTTAACACACCAAAATGATCACCAGCCTTGCCAGGTAGGCATATAGGATTATCGTACACCCGTCATAACCAAAATACACTAATTTGCGACATTCAAATATAGTCGTTCTTGTGTTTATGGACCAAACCAGTAACGGAATCATAATCCATTTTTGCTTCACTGTCAATTTGAAATAATGTCCTGGTTTTGAATAAAGCGGTGGATATACAAAAGGTTTAATCAGATTAAACAATGAATCGAAAAATAATCAACAGATTAATTATTGATAGTTATTGTTTTAATTCGTTGAAGTCTTGACTTTCAATATAATCACATTTGTTTACCAACCTTGTTCTAACGTGTTCTCGTGTGGTGTAAACAAGTTGACATCTGTTGCAGCTGTTGCACATGTCGAAAAGGACGTCGTCCGTCCTGTCCATCAGTGTAGCATTCGTTTTTAATTTACTGGCACATTGATCGACAGCACTGCAGTGATTTGCCCTGTAGGAACTCCACAGTATGTAATGTGCTATTCTATAGCAGGATGTACTCTGTAACCTCCACACCGTCGTCAAGGAAACCTCTCCTCCATCTCTAGTGAGACTGCGTGCACACGCATACACACACAACCTAAGTGATAATGTACTCACTCTACTGCTTTTTTTTTTTTTTTTTTTAATTCTCGAGGCCATCCTTTTTTTCAGCAAGGAATCCAGAGAAGTGAAGGAAGAGCTTTAAAAAAAGAAAAAAAATATTCCTCACTTTTACATTATCATCCATGACTAGCAGTGGCGTCAACGGACAGAACATTTTGGTGTTTGAATTGTGTCAATTGAGAAATTAGGAATTTTGAAGGATTATCCCAATTTACAATAGCTCAATTGCTAACAAAAGCAACATGGACTTCCACTGCAACTTCCACTGAGGAGTGGAAGTGCAAGGGAAAATTAATAAGGCTTTTTGCAATACAATTCTTTTTTTAATATAGTGGTTACATCTTGCCCCATTTAGTGACTGTTTTTAATGATAAATGATGACATGATAACATGTTAACATTGAAATGCTTACAGCAGAATAGCAACCTGAGTAGTAAAAGTGCTATTTCAGATTGATAAAGCTATTTCATCTTGCCCTACATACTATTTTGTTTAAATGTATAAAATGCCAAAAGCTGTATGCTATGTTTTGCATAGAGAAAGGGATAAAAGATTTATAAGAGTTTTAAATCTTTCATTGACTGCTTTTAATACGAATTGCTGACAGGCTAACACGCTAACAGTTAAATGCTTACATATAGCAGGATAAAATCTTTGTAGCTTTTACAGCTTTCCTTGTATTCAGCTACTATTTTTTAAAATTGATAAAATGCTAACAGTAACTTGCTAATTATAGTAAGATAGCATTCTGAGTAGAGAAAGTGGTAAAAACATATTCTTTAGGCTTTTACATCTTGCCATATTCAGCGGCTGCTTTTTATAAGAATCCATGACAGGCTAACATGCTAACAGCTAAATGCTAACCTGCCATATTGCAGGATTGCAACCTGAGTTGTGAAAGTGCTATGGCTGATTGCTAAAGCTTTACATATCACCTCTGTGTTTAAATACTATTTTTGAAAATTGATAAAACAAATGCCAACAGTGAAGCCACCAGCGGCCATCTTGCGTTGCCACTCACTAAGCTCACCTAACTTAATACATTGATTTCTGTCCAGCGTTTTCACATTATTTTCTGCCTCAATGGAGAAAATGGTACAGTGTGCGGCGTACGGTTGTACCGCTTAGTCTGGAAGAAGCGGTAAAAATGCTATTATAAATTTTCTCTCATAATATGTGTCTCTGTGTGCTAGTCAAAGATTCATCTACATCATATTGTCAGAGCCATAAACAATAAAATGAAAGTAAATCCCACTACTGACATACTCTGAATTGTCGACGCAAACAGTGAAGTTCGTTCTTTGAGAGGCTGTTATTATTACTCACATTAAATGTAAATGTCTCAAATAGATATAATTGTGTCTTTATATCACAGTATACAGTCATGTACTCTATATGGAGTGCAGTGTGCACTCCGAGAGTTGACAGGAAGTGCTCTGTGATCGATTGGTCAAGATTGAGGGTAGTCGGTTGAGCTGTTGTGTTCAAGGTCCAAAGATGTGTGGGTGGATGTAGGATTTGTGTGTGCGTGTACGCGCGTGCGTGGGAGTGGTATGGTGAGGCGAGGTCGAGGAGGAGATCAACTCTACAGTCTGGGTCTTTGTCTTCCTTTCTTACAGTGTGTGTGTGTGTGTGTGTGGGGGGGGGTGCCAGCAATATTTTTTTTCTTTCACCTCTCAAGGCCACAGACGACACAGCCGCAAGTTGCACAAATGCACACATACACACATGGACAGTAGACACACACATTACATAAAATGTGTGTTCATGTGTTCGGAGTCCAAGTGTGGGAGGAGTGAATGATGCGAGACAAAAGTAAGGCAATATTGGTAGTTCACTCAGTCAGCATGTGTTATCGCTCTCTCTGTGATGTGGGTTTCTCATGAAGTCCCTCCTCCCAGCATATGATGACTGCACCGCCATTGGCTGACCTCTGTGACTGTTGAGTTGAGGCATCATTGGACAAAGCAGATGTCAATCAGTATAGCGACACTGCCTTGATGTTGATGTCTCTCTCTCTCTCTCTCTCTCTCTCTCTCTCTCTCTCTCTCTCTCTCTCTCTTGCTCTCGCTCTCTCTCATGTTGCCAACCTCCCCATAATATTATGATAATTATCTTATCGTGAGGGTCATTTAATGACAAAATGTAAAATCATACCATGGCGTTTGGGTATCGTTATATCCCGAGAGCCTGATGTGTACGGTGGTCATTGTCGGTGAGCTTTTAGGCTGGACACTTTGTAGCCAAATGAAGGGTTTGAATCATATTCACAAGTAGGGTTGGGCGCGTATTGATGCCAGGTATCAGGATCGCGGCTGATACCAGCCACCAATAATCTAGGCAAAAAAAAAAATCTGACATGGAGTAAGTCCTCCTCAGCAGTAGTTGGCGCTATACTGCGGCAGTTTAACCCATCTGCGTCTCATCTGCCTCAGAAAGTTTTTTTCCCCGATTGTTTTTTTTTCATTGTGTTGTTGTATTAGTACAAACTACTTTCACCTACCAGTCAAGGGGGTATCAACTGTCAATCTTATGGTCAGAATGTCATGGAGCATATGGCACTTTATCTGGATATGTTTTACACACACAGACACACCCCCACACCCACACATACACACTGTGCTGTGCTGTGCTGTAAAGTAGGTCAGGAGGGCAGTGGCGAACATTGCAAGCAGCTTATGACACCCACTAAGGCACACACGCAGTGTTGTAATTTTGCCACTGAGGGCTTTCCGTATTTTCGTAGACAGCGTACATGCGATCGAGCGTAAGAACTGGCACATCTTGATTTATGTGCAGGTGCAAGCCACCTTTCGCAGGTTTGGCAATTTTGTAGACGGCACTATACTGTACCACCTTTTACATGCCACTGGCGCACCTGATGGTTTTTGCCGGCTTACAGTAGACTAAACCTCACCTGTTTTCTGGTGCGTGGTCATGTGACATTCTCAAACTGAGCCATGATTGGTCGTTACCTGAGCACACGTGATGCCATTTTCAGTCGTCAGCAAGTCGCAAAAGGTGTTTTTAAGGTATTAATTGTAGATGAAAAACAATGGAAGTTATTTCATTAATTATGGACAAAATATTAACTTCTTACTGCTAAAAATGGCTAAATGAGTGAAGTATCCCTATACAAGTGGAGCCGCTTCCATTTGGCTGGGAAGGAACTCGGCTTTGTTCACGGTGTCACATACAAGGCACAGGTACATTGCAATATTTTTATACTTGTTAGATTATTAGACTTACTGTCAATAATGGCTTTTATTTTGTGCTTGAGGTGACCCACTTGCAGCTGCTTATGTTGTCATGGTTGATATGTCATGTTCTCATGTATTTGATTTATGTTGTGTTATGTTGTCATATCATGGCAGCATGTCGTCATGCTCTCACATGTCACGGTTACATCATGGTATCATGTTCTCATGTCATGGTGGCCTGTTATCATGTTGTCATGGTGACACGTCGTCCCGATTTGGCAGTCTAACATTGTCCCAGCGGCCCATTGTCATGATGCCATGTTTTCATGTGCTTGGTTGTATGTTGTTGGATTGTCTTGGGTTCACATTGTGAAGTTGGCTGAGCTGGCGCTTACCCCAGAAGAGGGGTGCGACTGGAACTGGGGCACATAGAAAACTAAAGGAGTAACTAAAACCAAAAATTGACACATTTTTAATCTAATAAAATAAAAAAAAAATCTTTATATTATACACTGCAATTATTGTAATTCAAAGTCTGTGAACTGGTATACAGTACCTGTATTTCATTTCAGGATGGTTGTTTTTAAAAAAAGTTTTTAAATATTTTTTATTGAATCTGTATACTACACTACACTTACCCCGGGTTTTCACCGGTTGCGGTTGCGGTGCGGTTGCGGTGCGGTTGCGGTGCGGTCCGGCGACGCAAGCAATTAGATTCCATTCATTCGAATGGTGCAGTTTACACCGCTTGCGGGTGCGTTGCGTGTCGACTGCGGAAGGCCTGCGGCGTGCCGCAAGCCTTCCGCAAGGATAGACCTATTTTCTATTTTTGCCGGACGCCGCAGCGGTAGGCCTCCGGCAAATGGCAAGCTAGCACAAAACACATCGAGCGGGACAGGAAGATCGAGGCAGTTTCAAAATAAATTTCCGGTTACCTTTCAGAATAAAACACTCGCCAGCTCCTATTTCGCAAGTTTTTCAGCAAAACGTGACGTGGGCGTCGCCGGGCCATGTGCTCATTCACGGTTTAGACACCAGCGAACATGGACGAGGAGAGGTTTAAATTGGAGGTGGAAAACCACAAAATAATATATGACACGGCACATCCTTTTTATAAGGACTGTAATGTATTGTGAGTTTGATGTTCGCGATTGCTTGTTGTGCCCGTCTCGCTTGCCGTACTGAGCGGCAGCCGGACGCGGAAGACAGAAATAAAGAGTGGACCCGCACTGACCCGACTCTCGTTATTAATATACTTTACAAGGACAACCAAAAAAAGGATGCTGCATGGAATCTCATAGCAGAAGAAGAAGAAAAAGTTAAATCAAAAGAAGTCCACCTCTCTTTCTGCTTCTCTGTTGAGCACAGACATTCTGTATGTTTGTCGTTGTGAAATGCCACATGATCGCGCGCGCGCGATCCCGCGAGACATGTTGGGAAGTGGGCGGCGACGGAGCTGCCGGACCGCAGCTGTGCGGAGCGGTGTGGATTGACAAAAAAATTGACCCGTCCGGAGCACGCAGTCAGGACGCACCGCACCGCAACCGCATCCAGTGAAAACCCGGGGTTAGTGTGATTTTTTTTTTTAGCCTTGCACACAAGAAATACACAAAATTATATATATATAAAAAAGAAAACTAATATTTTCATTAATAAAAACTAAATAAAAATTTCAAAGAAAAATCTAACATTTAAAAAAAACTTAGAGCCCCTAAAGTGACAATGGGGAGACTAGTGAAATATGTTTCTCATTAGGATGAGAAACTTATTCATCCTAACGAGAAAATTAGAGTTTCTCATTGTAACGTACGACGGCGTATTAGGGCCATGTAGAAATATATATTTTTTTAGAGGGTGGGGGCAATATGACGACAAAAATTGGCAAATTTGCCACTTTTTAATATGACAAGACAAAAAGTGGCAAATTTGCCAGTTTATAAACTGTCGGGTTTTCAAACAAGGAGATACTAATTGGTTTAGCAGAGATTAACAATATCATAGTTGCCAGTGTATAAAGTGGCAAATTTGCCACTTTTTTCTCATCATAATGCCCTTTAAAGAAATATATATATTTCTGCGTAGGAAACGTCATTACTAGCAAGTGAAAGCTTATTTAGCTAAATTAGCAGACAACAAGACCTTTGATTTGTTTTAAATGTCTCTCAGTCACAACATAACTGTGACAAGTTGAAAGTAAAGCTGCAATGTACTTTTAATAAAGTCCCGGGTAAAAATCAAACCAAACGAGGTCCTTCATTGTCATTTTCACTCAGAAATACAAACCGAAATGTAGATATAGGGTCTCCCATGCTAGCATGCAATGGACTACATTCTAATGAGAAATTTTGTCATGCAATCAGGAAAGTTTCTCGTCCTAATGAGAAGCCTATTTAATTTCACCCCAGTGGTGCCCAAGTCCGGTCCTCGAGAGCCCCTATCCAGCCTGTTTACCATGTCTCCCTAATTCAGCACAGCTGAATCTAATGACAGCTAATCAGCAAGCTTGGCAGAAGCCTGATAACGATCCTGGTCACGAATCAGGTGTGTTAGTGGAGAGAATCATGGAAAACAGGCTGGATACTTGGGCACCCCTGCTTTAGAGGCTCCGTAAAAGCTAACAAATGTGTTCTGAACAATAATTTAAAACAAACTAAAACATTTTAAAAATCCAAATAAAATAAAAACTAATCATAATGAAAATTCCAATCTGATTATAAGCCTTAATCCACTGGACAGAATAAACGAAACTAAGCATTCATGTTTTGGAACGTGGGCGGAATATCAAATTTTACAATGAAAACATGACTTGTGTGTGACATGCCAACTGCGAGCGTCTTTGTTGGGTACGTACTATCCCACACCTTTTGCCCTATTGACCGTGAGTGTGGGCGGGGGAGGGAGTGAGAGCTGGAGGGGTTTGGTTGCCATGGCGATGCCAGGTGGTAGGCGAGGCAGTTTGGGAGGTACTCAGGGTGTGGCGCTGTGGAGCACTGCGTCTTAGCGGGATAATCCATTGTAATCCTGCGTTGGCGTTCGTGGGTGGATTGGAGAGGTTGGGGGAATTGCGGTGTGGGGGGTGCATTCCCAGACCCCATCTCCCAGGATGTGGTGAAGAAAAGGATGAGAAGGAGGGGGGAGCAAGTGAAGGAATTAGCATCTGTTAACACGCTCACCTCTTCCAAGGGGGAGGAGGAGTGAAGCTGCAAATAAAACATGATGGACGGATGACCCAATCGAGCACCACACACCATCATCCATTCATCCCTCTCTCCAGCTCTCCTTCAGCCCTTTATTATTATTATTACTGAATCCTCTCATTCATTTCTCAATCCATCCTTTTATTTTTCCTCCCTCTCTCATCCCTTCATTTCCCTCTTAACTCTCTCTTCTTTCTTCCCTCTATCATTCTCCTCTCTCCTCATCCCTCCATCCAGCTCTCCCTGCATCCTCTCCATACTTCTCTCCATCTCCCCCTCCCTCCCTCATTCAGCCCTTCCTTTCCCCCCCCCCCCAGGATTCCCCGTTCAGTGTGGTGATGCGTTGAAGGGTCTTCAGAGGGGGGTGGAGGGGCGGGGATGCTGAGGTGTACGTTGATCTGTCATCCCAAGTTCAACCATCTCCTCGGCGTAAAAACACTCGCATCCGGGCGAGGGTCACGGTGGTGTCAGTATGATGTCACACTGTGACACACGCATGCACACTGGCGTGTTCAGGGGGCGAGGTCATATGATGCGCCTCGCGCTCAATCATACAGAGCATCCTATTCACACACACGGTCACACTGTGTCACTGAGAGGCTGACACTGCAGTTGTAAATCACAATGTGAGTGTGCGTGTGTATAACAAAGTGGGATTTTCCAGATGAAAACGTGCTTCGTCACGTGTTGCATGTGACAGTTAACCATACAACGAACACTAGCCTATTCACGGTTTGCATTTATTTATTTATTTATTTATTTATTTATTATTTTTTTTTGTCAATATGTGTATTACAAATGGCTGGTGATGATTCTGTAACTTTTAGTCATCCAGTTGTGAAGGAGTAAAACGAGCTGGACTTGCTCAAGTACTGCATGTCAAGTATGAAGCTGCACCGGCGCCACCGCCTGGTCGTGTGGTGTCATTTCACGTTCCCTTTGTCCTCCTTTTAAACTGGAAACCACGTGCCACCCAGGAAGTTGATCTAAATTGGACGGTTGCAGGGCGGTTGTTTTGCGTTTCCCTATCAGTCAGATTGTAGCTGTTATCTGTCAAAGGAATTGCAGTAAAATAATGTAAATACGTGTACAGTATATTATGTGTTTATGCTTACATTCGATGCACACACACACATACTGTATATACATCTTAGTCCACCATGAGGTTTGTTGTTTTAGCAATGCCATTATATAACTAGAATGGCACTCAGTAGCACATACCTCCATTTCTGTCAGCGTTAAACTGCAAATAAAAGTGGGAAAAAAAAGAGAGAAAAATAACATGACATTAGGTGGTGGACGGGTTGCATAGTGACTCATAGTAACTCAGTTGTTTACAAAAAATCCATACCTGAAACCAGATTGACATAATTTTATGTCTTGTCTCATTGCACCTTGAAGAGCTTTCGTGTGAATTGACTGATGTCAGTGTAATCGCGTTAAACTTGACTGGTTTACATGGCAAAACAAATTCTAGGAAAAAGGTACTGAATAAAATAAAAGCTTGTGGTGGTATTTTAATAATAACGATTAAATGGTGTGATATAAAATTAGTTTTTTACATCTATATGTACTGTGTAAATGTACATATAAATAACTTGCATATACACGTTTACAGTATGCAATGTACTTTATATAACCATATGCACACCTATACTCTGAATACACATTTCTCCACCCTTCCCCCATCATCATCATAATCATCATCGTCATCATGCAACATCCTCCCCCCTCCAATACTCCTCCCACAATGGCTAGCTCCTTGCCCTCCACCCCCCGTCACCCACTGAGCAGTCTCTATGACGTCCTTCGTCTCCATATTTCCTTTCGACTTCCTGCATCCCTCCATTCTGTCCTTGCAAAATGATGCGTCATGATGAAACCAAGACAGTGACTGTTTTTTATTTAATTTGTTCCGGCAGTGAGACATTATTTTTGTCCAATATATCATTTATGAGAATTGCTAGGACATACCTTTCATCCAATCAGTAGTACCAGTATTAGTAAGAGTACTATGAATACTAATGGTAGTAGTTTCATTAGTAACAGAGCTGGAGCTGTTAATAGTACTGGTAAGAGCTCTAGTTCTAGTTCCAGTCTTAGCCACATTACCACTAGTAGTAATCTTAAGAGTACGATTAGTTCTAGTGGGAGGACTAGTAATAGTTACAGCACATGAAGCAGTGCTAGGGCAATTGTCTCAGTACAATTACTAGTAAGAGTATTGATAAAAATACTTGCAAAATAGTAGTGAAAGTGTTTCTAACATTAGTTATTGCTAGTTCTACAATTAAAAGTACTACAAAACGTAATACTAATTGGGCTAGTGAGACAACTAGGGCTGTTAAGAGTACTACTACTACTACTACTCAGATTGCAAAGTAATCCTCACCACAGTATACATCTTTCACCCAAACGTCATTGCTTCATCCATCTCTTGTCAGCCTTCATTCATCCACCACTTTCCATCCATCTGTCATGAAATGTTTATGTCCATTAAACTTAGTGCATGATGATGATGATGATAGAAGGAAGAGGAGAGTGCACAATGAGTGGAGGGCTGCGGTGGAATATTGATGCTGTTGTGGAATTGGAGAGCATGTAAAATTATGTAAGATGAATATTCATATTTGTTTCTATACTGTACTCTAATGTATGTATTGGTCCATTCGTTTCTATATGGTGACTTAATGCCGCCACCTGCTGGACTTTTTGTGAACTTGTCTTATTGCACACATGTTATTAATTAAAGGGGTACTTTACTTATTTAGCCATTTTTGGCAGTCAAACATGAATATTTTGCCTATAATGAATTTGATATTTTCATTGTTTTTCATGTACAATTAGTACCTTTAAAAACACATTTTGCAACTTGCTGTCGACCCGAAAATGACATCACAAGCCTGGGGCTCCCTCCCCGGCCCGGGCGTCGGGCTCCGGGGGCCGGGCGAGGGTTTGGGGCCTGCCCCACTCCGGTATAACTCCTGGCGCCCCGGGCGGGCTCCGGTGGCCGGTGGGCTGTCCGGTAGCCCTGCTGCGCTGGCTGTCCGCCCATTGTGGTGCCGGGTGGATGAGGTGGGGGGCGGCAGGGGGTGGGGGTGCTGGGGGGCGGGCGTGCCACCTACACCCGCCGGGTTGGGTGAGGCCCCGCTGGTCGCTCCTCTTACTCACTTCACTAGCTTGCACTATACACTTTGTAAATATACACATAGGGCACACAACACATTTCTTGGTGGGATGGGGAAGGGTGGAAACACCGTCTTCACCCTTCAACTCCCCTCCAATTTTAATGCACCTCACGTCCAAGGGGAGGGGTGAGTTGGGGCGGGGAGCCATCAGAGGGGATGGACTGCAGTGCCTGGCAGCGCTGTGGTCCCCCCCATTTGTGTCCCTGCCCCACCACTTTGTCCCTCCATTCCCTTTTTTAATGCACCACACATATACATATTCATTTTTTTGGGGGGGATACGGGTGTGTCGGAGTAGGGGAAATTTTTTCCCTCTGCTCCGACTCACCTGCTCCCAATTTTAATGCACCACACGCACACACTTGTATATACACTGGGTGGGGCCACATTCACGGTGTAAGGGTAGAGCTCGCCAGTCGGCGAGCTGGCGGACTCAGTAACAGGGTTAGGTGTCACTAGTACTCTGGCGTGACGACCGGGGCCTCTCCCCACCGGGCTCGGTGTTCTGGTGTTCCGCCTTCTCCCCTGGTGCTTCCTCCTCTGCTTCCCCCCTCCCGCCGCTGTGCAAATCTCGCGCGGCTGGAGGTGGGGTGGGCACATCTTCCCTCTCTGCGCTGCTGCCCGGTGCCGGTTTCCGGGGGGGGGTGGGGGGTTCTCGCGGGGGGCCGGGTTCGCGGGGGGGGGTGGCGGCCGTCGGGGGGGGGCGGCTTGTTTGGGGGGGGGTGGAGGTATGGGTGGGTGGGGGGTTGGGTGCTGGGGGTCGGGGTGTGTTCGGGGGTTTGGGGGTCGGGGGTGGTGGGGCCTGGGTCGTGGTGGATGGCGGGTTTGGGTGGGGTGCGGGGGGGTCGTGGGGGGGTGGGGGCTGGGGACCGGTGGGGCGCTGTGGGGGCCCGCTGGGCCTCGTTCTGCGGCCTTGGGCTCGGGGGTGTGGGCCGGGGCTGGGGCGGGGGTGTTCCGGGTGTCTGGGTCGGCTCGCCGACCGGTGTCCGCTCGGGTGGCTTGGGGGTGGCCTTGGTGCTGCCGCGGCCTGGGGATTCCGGGGGGGGGGTGCTCGCTTTGCTGGACCGCGGTTGACGGCTTCTTTCTTTGGTGGTGGTCCTTATGCATGCCAGATCCGTCGCACCAGCATCTACTGAAACTCAACAGAAGTACCCTCTCCCTCCCACAGCCCCTTGAATCAGTTGGTGCTGGTGTCTGTGGTTCTCACTTTGCTTTATCTATCCTTCCCTCCTTCCTCTCTTTAGTTTTTCCTCTGGTCACTTGAGATCTTAATTTATTAGAAGTATGAGGTTTCTGGGGTTGGCATAAGACTCCGGTTTTGTAACCACGCAGGAGGGGTCTTGTTGGTGCTGGACTTCACTTTGATGGATTGGATGTACTGGCTTCTATTGATCTCACTCTGCCTTATCGATCCTTCCCTCCTTCCTCTCTTTAGTTTTTCCTCTGGGCTCTTGAGATCTCGCTAAATTTGCTGGAATTTAGAGGCTTCCGGGGTTGGCGTAAGACTTTGATTTTGTAATCATGGGGAAGGCAGGAAGTGTTTGGTCGGTGCTGGATGTCACTTTGATTTACCTTTCTTTTCTCTTTATTTCTTTTTTTTTCTGACCTTTTCTCTGGTCTCCTGACCATTTAAATCTCACGACTCTGGCAAGATTCTGAAGTACCTGGTTAAGGCGAAGGGTAATGGGATATTTATAAGGTTTTAGGTGAATGAATGAGTATAAATTTATACGTATTTGCACGCACGCACGCAAACGCACGCAAACGCACGCACGCAAACGCACGCACGCACGCAAACGCACGCACGCAAACGCACGCAAACGCACGCACACATACACACAAAAAAAAAAAAAAAAAAAAAAAAGAAAAGAGCAATGATGACAAGACGTTGAATCGGTAAGACTACCGAATGA
The DNA here is from genome assembly GCF_051991245.1 of Festucalex cinctus. NCBI lineage: Eukaryota > Metazoa > Chordata > Actinopteri > Syngnathiformes > Syngnathidae > Festucalex > Festucalex cinctus. Next base: position 21,134,645 of record NC_135412.1, on the reverse strand, counting down.
ACAATTCTGAGCTCTTCAAAAAAGAAGAAAAAAAAAAGAAAAAAAAAAGAAAAAGAAAATGACATCACAAGGGCTCAGGTAACCAATCACAGCTCAGCTGTTTTCTAGGTTTGGTCATGTGACATTCACAAGCTGAGCTGTGATTGGTTACCTGAGCCCTTGTGATGTCATTTTCAGTCGACAGCAAGTTGCAAAATGTGTTTCTAAAGGTACTAATTGTACGTGAAAAATAATAAAAGTATCAAATTAATTATAGACAAAATATTAACTTTTTATTGCTGTAATGGCTAAATAAGTGAAGTATCCCTTTAAATTTATTTACAGAACCCAAAACTATGGTAAATTCAGGTGCAATATCTTAAAGAGGAAGTCAATTTTAAACATTTCTTGACAATAATGTTATATGTGACCTCACTAGTCTAAACGTGACATGCTGATTAATGTTACTTTTGTGGACTGTGAGTTCCTGCAAAATCCAGCCGTTTTTATCCATCTCGGGGGCGGCCATCTTGCCATTTGCTGTCGACTGACTGATGATGAGATCACGGTTGCTCAGGGCAACGACCAAACACAGCTCACCTGTTTTCTGAAGTCGGGCTGTGATTGGTTGTTATGCAACTGTGATGTCATTTTCACTTGACCGCAACTGGCAAAATGGCCGCCTTCTGGTACTGATAAACACTGCTGGATTTTGCTGCTTAACTCATATTCAGTTAATGCAGTATTAACCAGAATACAGTATTTAGACTAGTGGCATAGAACATACTAATGTCAAGAATTTATTTTTTTTTGGTGTTGACTTCCCCTTTAGGTAGATTATCCATTCACTCACTTAATATACTACATATATGTTACAAATACAAATAAAGATGAATGATTGGCTAGTTAAGAAACTTTTCCACACCAAATCCTTCCTTCCTTCTCTGTCATTCCAGACGATTCATCGTCCGAGAGCGGCAGCGGCCTTCCCACCCTCACCCCTCCGTCCTCCTCCTCGGCCGCCGTCGCCGGGGAAGTCGAGGTTGTCAACGGCAACTGTGGCCCCGCCCCGCTCGACTTCAGCACGCCCACGTCCTGGTCCTCGTCCTCGGAGGACCAGCATCCCGTGAACCTGAGCGAGCCCACCGCTAAAAAGTCGTTGCTGGGCGGCTCCCAACTTCCCGTCACCGTGTCGGCGGCAGCGGCGGCCCTGCTCGGCGCCCTGCATCCCAACGTGCCCGAGGAGCTGCGCAGGAAGTACCCGCTGGCCGCCAAGCCTCCGCTGGCTCCTCATTCCGTCCTGCCCGTGCCGCACATCCCGCACACACACGCCTTGAACGCTGGCGAGCTGCGGCTGGATCGAGACTATGGCGGCAAGGTGAGCGGACTGGAGGGTGGCGCTTTCCAAGCTTTATGGGCTCTTTGCACAAATTCACTACTTCCTAAACTCAACACCAGTCCTTCATTTCCTGTCTTTCATGAGTGGACAAGCTGATTAATCCAGGTGTGCCTGATTTCAGTAACTGCTACAACATTGGCCAGACACACCTGGATTAATCAGTTTGTCCACTCATGAAAGACAGGAAACAAAAACGTGATATTCAGTTCAGGAAGTAGTCGAGCTGTGCAAAGAGCCCATTGAGCCATGGTAACTATTTTACATTAGGCAAGGAATTTTCAATGGTGAAAAAGATGGTTTCAAATTGATTTAAAGTGGAAGTCAACCTCAAACATTTCTTAACAACAATATGTTATATGTGACCTCACTAGTCTAAACATGACATTCTGATTATTATTACATTTATGGAATACAAATTCTGAAGCAAAATCCAGCCGTTTTTCTCCATCTCAGGGGGCGGCGATTTTGCCACTTGCTGTCGACTGAAGATGACATCACGGTTGCTCAGGGCTCAGGCATTGACCAATCACAGCTCACCTGTTTTCTGAAGCTTCACTGTGATTGGACCTGAGACCTGAGCAACATTTGATGTCATCTTCAGTTGACAGCAAGTGACAAAATGGCCCCCCCCCATAAACAAGTGGGGCTGCATCGAATATATAAAAAAAAAAAAAATTGTTGACTTCCCCTTTAAGAATGATTTAAAAAATTTGTACTCGAAGGTATGGGGGGAATATGTGTTTATGTGTGTGTGCGCCTAGTCCCCCGTGTACAGTTCCGGCGGCAGCTATGACAGCATCAAGATGGAGGCGAGCGCCGAGGACCTCAGCGGCGGCCGTCTGGGAGGCGCCGTCGCTCCCGAAGACGACGACGACGATCACGACGAGCACGACGACGGTGACAAGGTCAACGACACGGAGGGCGTGGACCCGGAGCGGCTGAAGGCCTTCAATGTGAGTGGGCGTGGCTTCTGAGAACTCTTGCGTGACGCGGGCGTATAGCCGATAATGCCGGCCGTGGTGTGCTCCTCCAGATGTTTGTGCGTCTGTTTGTGGACGAGAACTTGGACCGGATGGTTCCCATCTCCAAGCAGCCCAAAGAGAAGATCCAGGCCATCATTGAGTCCTGCAGCAGGCAATTCCCGGAATTCCAAGAACGAGCCCGCAAGCGCATTCGCACCTACCTCAAATCCTGCCGACGCATGAAGAAGAACGGCTTGGAGGTACTGCATCCTGACTAGGGCCAGACCCGTCACCAGAAACAAATTGTAGGGGGGGCATTACCTTTTTTTGGGGGGGCACACTTCATCAACCTAAATCTAATGTTCATCAGGTTGAACAGCGGCATTGTGACAACTGCAAAAGTGTTCAGAAATATTTTCTGTCACTTAAAAGCGGCAGTTCGTTCCGAAATCTAAAAGACAAACTGAAAAAAAAACGTGTAGTTCATTTTGCATTTATTCAACTCAAAAGTTCATTTGAAACAAATCCACTCTTCACTTCTGTAAACAACTATGTCCGAATGAATGACTCTGTGACCCAGCCCCTTCTTTCTGGAATTGGCTCGCAGTTGCCTTCATTTGCGTGTTGGATTAGGGCTGTACGATATGGACAAAATTTCCTTTCATTTTTGCCAGACATCTCTATTCTTTGATCTTTGACTCAGCATGAGACTTCACATCATTTTATTTTTTTTATGGTGCCTTCTGTATTTTGTGTTATTTTATTTCTATACTTATACAGATTTCTTTTTTAGTATTAATTTTATTTGCGTGTATACTTATCTACTTATATTTACTCGAATTAATTTTATTTTGTGTTATTTTATTTCACTTGTGTCTACTAAAAGACTAATTTCTATTCCATGCACAGCACTTTGTATGCAGCAATGGCTGTTTTAAAGTGATTTAGAAATAAGGTTGAGTTATGTCGATGATATACAGAAACAACATATGGGTTCAGTGAAAAACTAAGCAGAATATCAATCCAAAAGGATGTGTAAAGTGCTGTTTTTTTTTATTAGAACTTAGTGACAGTCATCAACATGAACAAACTTGGCAATAAAAAAGAGAATTCAACTCACATTGTCCTGCAACTGCTTTAGTGATAAATAATTTTATGCTCCTTAGTTGTTGTTGTGTATGTGTGACTGCTTGGGTCTGTTAACAGCATACTGTGTATTGCTACAATTCATCCGTGCTGTGTGGCTTGACTAATTAAAATAAAAGTTTGACACTCACTTGTAAACGTAACCAGTGGACTCAGGATTCCCATTGATGTCAACTGTGTCATCCTGAATCGAGGTTTGGCGTTTGGTGGCTCCCATTAAAGCGGCACGACATGCTCACTGCTCAGTCTTTGTCCCAGCGCGAGCCGGCAAATGCGCACTATCTACCCGGAAGTAGATTTGGCTAAGGCACGTCTGCAGAGCGCGCGTCTCCCCCCCACCCCACCCCATCCCTCCTGATCCTGATTGTCATTGGCTCGCTTAGTTGTCAATCACAGCCAAACTTGAAAGGAGGTATGTGGTTGGCTGGCACGCCATGCTTTACTTAAAACAGAAGGCGCAAGTTTACGTGACTGATAGGACGAATAGTTGGTGAGTCATCTTGCTAGGGCGGGCACGGCTGACTGACAGGGCGGGCACGGACCCCCAAGGCCCGCCCATGGCGACGGGTCCGACTAGGGCCCCTTCTGATATTGTCCCTTAAAGGGAAGTCAAGTGAATTAATTTCTTCACAACATGTTCTATGCACCCCCTCTAGTCTAAACATGGTATTGATTAATATTGTGTTTGTGGAATATCAATACAAGCATAAAAATCCACCTGTTTCTAGCTGTCACAGTGGGTGGGCATTTTGTGTTGGACTTGTACTTGCTGTCACTGAAAATGACATCATTATCAGTGGTGGGCGGTGTGCTCAGTGGTATGCTGGTCGTCTCCCAACCCAGAGGTTGTGGGTTCGATCCCATGCCATTGTGACCACATTGAAGTATCCTTGAGCAAGATACTGAACCCCCAATTGCTCCTGATGCTGCGTCATCAGGAGGTGAATGGGTAGTCAAAATGTAAAGCGCTTTGAGGGCCTTGTAAGGTGGAAAAGCGTGATATAAATGAAGTGCCTTTTGCCATTTGTTTCTCGGCATACGATCGTATACATTTACAGTATTGAAATTGGAGAACATTTGAGACAGTACAGCATGATTTACGACTTCAGACATTTTACAACTTGCCTTAAATACAAGTATAAATTATGCTTAATGATTTTTACAGTAGGAAACTTGTATATATTTTTTAAAATAAATTATAATTGTAATTCAACAAAAGATCTTATCTAATATTGGGGCCTAAGGAACTGAGCAATAAAAGAAAACGGGGGTCTTCAAAGTGGCACATAACGTCCACTTGTTAATTATTATTATTATCCATCCATCCATCCATTTTCTTGACCGCTTATTCCTCACAAGGGTTGCGGGGGATGCTGGCGCCTATCTCAGCTGGCTCTGGGCAGTAGGCAGGGGACACCCCGGACTGGTTGCCAGCCAATCGCAGGGCACACAGAGACGAACAACCACCCACACTCACACGCACACCTAGGGACAATTCGGAGCGCCCAATTAACCTGTCATGCATGTCTTTGGAATGTGGGAGGAGACCGGAGTACCCGGAGAAGACCCACGCGGGCACGGGGAGAACATGCAAACTCCACCCAGGAAGGCTGGAGCCTGGATTCGAACCCGAGTCCTCAGAAATGGGAGGCGGACGTGCTAAGCACTCGAACACCGTGCCGCCCTTGACTTCCTTTTAACTCTTCCGATAAAAATATGAATCACAGGCAGAATATTTGTTTTCGCAACAGAGAGAAAAATTGGCAAAAATCGTCATATGTTGTAATATGAGGAAATTATATTACCGCACTACTGTGCTCAAGTGTCTGATTGTCATAAGCAAGTGTTGCAAGTGAATACATCTCATAAACATTCCTGACATCGTTTGCCGCACAGACCCGGCCCACTCCGCCTCACCTCACCTCCGCCATGGCAGAGAACATCCTGGCCGCCGCCTGCGAGAGCGAATCGCGCAACGCTGCCAAGAGGATGCGCATGGATGCTTATCACGTGAGTCACCGCTATTTTATTGAGATTTTATCTATATGGTTTAGTTGATATTTTGTGTTTTGCAAGTGCCTTTGACCAACCAATCAGAGGATGGAAAAATGTTGACATCGTTGAGTGTGGCACTGTGAGGACAAACTTGAAATCTGATTGGTGATCAAAAAAATTCATCAGAACAAATTGGAGAAGCTCGGCTATATTTGAAACGCTAAAATGATTTTTCTTGTTGTGAGCAAAACAAGCCAAGATTAACTGTTTGTTTCCAGGATGAGCAGATCTCGCTGGACAAACCTCCCAGCGGTAGCGGCGGCCCTAGGGAGCCGGCGTCACTCGTTCCCTCCGCCTACTCGCTGGCCGCGTCCGCCTTCACCAACCAGGAGCCGCAGGTCTACATCAACGGCGCTGGCCTCAGCTACGGTTACCGTGGATACCTGGGCCTGGGCGGCGCCGTGCAGCATCCCGTTTCCCTGGCGACCGGCGCCGCCGCTCAGAGCAACGGTGAGGATTGCAGCTGTGCGATTACGTAATTAATAAAATCGATTAATAAGATTATTTTTAAAATAAAGATCTTTATTTAATCATCACACTAAAAAATCTTTTTAAAAACAAATTTTTCAACGCTGTCAATTGAAGATGACATCACCTGAGCGGAGGAAGTAGGGAATGACCAATCACGGCTCACCTGTTTTCTGGGTTTGGTCAGCAAACTGGGCCATCATTGGTTGCTCCCTACTTCCTCAGCACAGGTGATGTCATCATCAGTCGACAGCAAGTGCAAATAATACAAGAAACATGAAAAATAATGAAATGATCAAATTCATTCTGGACAAATGATTAAAGGGATACTTGACTCATTGAACAATTTTCAGCAGTGAAAAGTTAATATTTTGTCCAAAAGGAATTTGATGACTTCATTATTTTTCATGTATAATTAATACTTTTAAAAAGTAATTTTTCAACTTGCTGTCAACTGATGATGACATCACCTGTGCTGAGGAAGTAGGTAACAGCCAATCACGGCTCACCTGTTTTCTGTGTTTGGTAAGCAAACTGAGCCATCATTGGTTGTTCCCTACTTCCTCAGCACAGGTGATGTCATCATCAGTTGACAGTAAGTAGAAAAATACTTTTTAAAGGTTTTAATTTTACATGAAAACCACATTAAAGGGATACTTGACTCATTGAGCCATTTTCAGCAGTAAAAAGTTAATATTTTATCTATAATTAATGTGGTAACTTCATTATTTTTCATGTACAATTAGTACCTTTTAGAAAGTATATTTTCTACTTGCTGTCAACTAATGATGACATCACCTGTGCTGAGGAAGTAGGTAACAACCAATTATGGCTCAGTTTACTGTCCAAACCCAGAAAACAGGTGAGCCATGATTGGCTTCTCACCTCACCTACTTCCTCAGCACAGGTGATGTCATCATCAGTCGTCAGCATGTAGAAAGATTACTTTTTAAAGGCATTAGTTGTACATGAAAAATAATGAAGTTATCAAATTAATTCTGGACAAAATATTAACTTCACTGTTGAAAATTGTTCATTGAGTCAAGTATCCCTTTAATTATAGACAAAATATTAAATTGTTACTGCAGAAAATGCCTCAATAATTCAATTATCTCTTTAAATACAATATAGATTTTTTTTTTGTCAAGGTGTTTGAATTGATGCATTTTCTCCTCTTCCTCATCAGGTCCCACAGACCTCAGCATGAAGTCGCATTCTTCTGCCAACATGGCCGCCGCCGCCAATCACTGTCTGGGCGGGCGTGGCGGCGGGGGCGGGGCCTCGGCCCAACTCAGCCAACCGGAGATCGCGGCCGTGCGTCAGCTGATCGCCGGATACCGGGAGTCGGCAGCCTTCCTGCTGCGCTCCGCCGACGAGCTGGAGAACCTCATCCTGCAGCAGAACTGAAGTACGCACACACATACACATATTCAGCCGAACATGTCTGGGAGAAAATGTGGAAAAAGTGTGAAATGTTTGTTAACGTGAGGAGGTAATCCCGTTCTACTCACAATCAGCGTGAGCCTCCAATGAAGAGCAACTTTGCCCTCCGCGTGTTCGGACACCCTTTGGACACGTCTGCTTGTACATAGAAGCACTTTCCCCGCTAACCTTCCCGCTACTTCATATGCACCTCGAACGCCTGTTGACCGGAGCAGGAAATACCTCAATCATCCGCTTCCTGCCCGCTGCTGTAAATACTCAGCTCAAGATGGCGGAGGATGAAGATATGTGTTTGTGCGCTAAATGCTAACGACTACTTCTTGATGACCTCCCACGCTAACGTGGTCGTCACGTCACTTCGGACCTCCTCCGTCTCTTCTCGATGGACCTAAAGCTCCTGCTCGTCCTCGCCGACGCCCCCCCACAGGAAGAGGAGAGCATTGGGATATTGCTGCTAAAACGAGAGGCGGCGCTTCTGCCATCCACACGCGCAAAACCTCACCAAATGGCGACGACGACGACGGACCACCAAAAACGTTTTTGTGTTACAAGTCTTTTTTTTCGGACTGTTCTGCCGACTCGGCAACAAGTCGCAATGTCTACATTAATGTCTGCAGGGCTATAACGTCTGTTGTCTGGATCAGCCAATGAGCAGCACCGGTTTGTTGCTAGGAGAACATTAGCTTAGCTTAAAGTTGTATTGTTTTATTTAATACAGGAAGCTTTCATTTAAGTCCAACATTAACTTTGTTTTACATTATACAGCTAGTCAACAAGCTGACTATGTCGCTGGATGTCACCAACATCTTTCATCTTACATACTAGAGTCAATTAGTGGGGTCTGGATCTGTCAATCAGCAGCCTTGATTTGCTGCAAGGAGAACATTAGTTTTTCTTAAAGTTTTATTCTTTAATTTGAAAACAGCTGGCTTGAACTCAAGTCTGACATTAATTTCACAGCTAGTCAACAAGCTGACTACATCAGTGGATATCACTCATGGATTTTATCATACAAATTTCAATTAGTTTGGTCTGGATCAGTCGGTGAGCAACCTCAATTTGTTGCGAGGAGAACGTTAGCTTAGCCTAAGTCGTAGGAGAACGTTAGCTTAGCTTAAGTCGTATCATTTTACGTCAGAACAGCAAACAAGTCCGACATGGACTTCCTCCTCACATTGTACAACAATGTTGACGTCGTCCTCGGATGTCGTTAACGTCTTTCATCTTACATACGAGATCTGATTATAGCACGGTCTGGAACTTGTCACATGGATCAAGTTAGCTTGGTTTAAAATCGTGTTGTTTTATTTAAAACAAACGTGAAATTTGCCAACATTGCCAGTCACTGAGTTGACGGTGCCATTGTGGAAGCTTAGCATATCATCATATTCTTTTATCAAAACCAATATTGACTCATCTCCAAGTACATTTGACATCCCATAATACAGTACCTCTGCGATTGGTTGGCAACCAGTCCAGGGTGTCCCCCGCCTACTGCCCAGAGCCAGCTGAGATAGGCGCCAGCACCCCCCGCGACTCTTGTGAGGAATAAGCGGTCAAGAAAATGGATGGATGGAATACAGTACCTTTATTCAGATATGCACCATCTAGTAACGCTATGATAAGCTAACTGGCGCTAATAAGTCATCAAATAAAGCGGGGACTTTGTGTTTACAATTGAGCTTTTTTTGGTGTGTTTTTTTTTTTCACAAAAAAAGACAAACTAGCATGTTTTCCCCTTTCATGGGCTAATATTAATATGTTGCCTTTGCACTTAGTTTGCATCTTATTCATCAGGACTTTGAATACATCAATTTAAGTTGTCGTGAAGCAAAAGTTAGCTTAGCATAAAATCATCCATCTGTTATCCAAACCACTTATCATCTTTTATTATTACTAACTTTGATGTTATCACAGCTTGAGTACATCAAGCAGCCTGTAATACCTTCATATGGTAAGCTAGGTCACACTAAGCTCAGCTAAAAGACAGAAACAAAACAGCAAATGAAGGTTGTGACTTCGCCAAATTGGTTGTGACTGTGTTTACTATTGAATTTTGTGCGCAAAAACGTTTAAGAAATGAACAAGCTGACGGACAGAGGGAATTTTTTTTTAAAAGGCGACTTGTTTCCGACTGTGATGTTTTCATTTTGTGATGGAAAGGAGGGCAAGCGGTGCGGATCGCACTTAGTTTGGTTGTTCGGTTTTGTTTTGTTTTTTCATGCAATGCAGCAGATAATCACAATGTTCCCTCAGTACTACTGGTGGGATCACACTGCGAGGGGCTAGCAATTGCGAGAGCAATGGAAGTTAATGTAACTTGTTGGCTAAGTGGAACATTCCCGATTTGAACTGTGAAGGATGTTTTTGTTCTTGTTTCATTTGTTTCACAAATATGCATTAAAAAAAAAAAAAGTGAGAAAACAAAGAGGATGGGGCGGTCGGATACGATGATGTCACATGACTTGTGTGTCACTGAGCTACAATCAGGTTCTAAAGGTTTGAAGCCAGAAGTTGGGAAAATGTGGCCCTGGGTCTCATACGGCATGATCGATTCTTTATTTATTATAATAATAATTATTATTTGATGTATTAATTTAATTATTTGTTGAATTTTTTTCTTACGTACTGGTATTTTTTTTATTCTTCTTCTTCTATGTCATTAGATAGTTGGTAAATTGATTTATTAGAAATAATGTAATACACAAAAATACAACTCAAATGCAGATATATTATTTTTAATTAAAATATACTTTACATACACATTTTAGCTGGTTTAATTTTTACCTACAAACGAGCTGGGCCACCTATCAATTTTCTAAATCAAATGTGGACCATGAGCACAAAGGTTTGTCCGCCCCTGTGCTGAGCATTTGCGTTAGTTGACTTAATATAACCAGAATTTCATTGTTAGTCTCAATCCACTAGGACAAATGTAAAAAAAAAAAAAAAAAAAAAAAAAACAATAAAAAAAAACAAGCAAAGGACAATCTTTGCCAAGTTGTAATTTGCTGATTTTTACTCAAGAACTCCGCCTCCTGACGACAGATTGTTTACTCCCCCCCCAAATCTATTTTGTGATTTTTTTTTTTTTAATTCTATATATTTCTTTTTTTTTTCTTTTTTTTCTTTTCTTTTTTTTTAATAAATGCAATGCTAAACAGTGTTTGCCTCAAGTACGCATTTCGAAATTGTTGCACAGCCACCATCAAACGGGAAGGAGTTGAACGACGACTTTATTATTACTTGAGTTTATTTCGTCAAATGTGTCAAACTCAATGATGGAAGAGTATTGGTTGAGCCGAGCGACAATGCTGGTCGAGCAACCACACACGTTGTGAACAGATGTCAACACAAGAAGTATGAATGAATTTGTTCTTTTTATTCTTGTATAGGGGAACACGGTTACCTAGTGGTTATCACGTCTGTCTCACAGTCGAGGGGTTTCTGGGTTTGAATCTCAGTCCTTCTGTGGGTGCATGTTCTCCCTGTGCTTGTGTGGCTTTTTCTCCAGGTACTCCAAACTTACTCCCTGGTCAACCAGTCTTGCCAAAAGTCATCTGAGATGAATTAAAAACTCTAAATTGCCCATAGGTGTAAATGTGAGTATGAAAATCGTTTGTTTATATGTGCCCTGCGATTGACTGGCGACCAGTCCAGGGTGTGCAGAGCCTCTCGCCCAATGTCAGCTTAGACTTACACGGGACAGCTACAGAACGTATTACAAGTTAGCTTCAATGTTATTTTTCTTTCTTTTTGTGGTGATTTTTCACTTCTGGATTACGATCTTGATCGCTCGCTTGGCCTCGTTTCACTCAGTGGAAGTGTGATGTTTACATGTACAGAATTTCAATTTTCTGCCCCTTGTATTTGGTGATCTTTCACCCTTTGACCCCCAACAACACCCCCAAACCCCAACAAGGGAAATGGAAAGACCAACATGGAAATTACAAGTCGTTCACGTTTCACCTTTTTTTGGTAAAGGCTATCAGTTTTTCCAAACAGCTTCTTAACACTTAGCCATGTGTGGCTATGGGATGGTAACAGCACACTAGCATCTCCCCTGCCTGAATTAGAGATGCTAACTGCTTGTTGTTAATGTTTCCCCAGAGGTCATTGACGGGATGCTAATATATATGTTTGTGTCCTAATCAAAGATGCTAACTGTTTGCTATGATTTAGCCATAGGTTACCAACAAGATAACATTTGTTTAACTAAGTGATGCTAACTGCTGTTAGCATTTAGCCATATAGGTTACTAAAGACATGCTAATAGTTTGTTAGCATTTCTCCATGCTAATAGTTTGTTAGCATTTCTCCATGTGTAACTAATGCTGCATTCCAAGAAGATGGGAAGTCAGAAAAGTCCCACTCGGATTGTAATTGTTGTCACCTCAAAGTGTTCGAGGCAAATATAAACAACAAAGATTCCAATTAAATATTTTTTGTTGTTGTTGTGGTTCATCACAACACGTTATGACCTCCTCCGACATACCTTCCGTCACAATTTACTTTATTTCTATAAACAAATGAATATCTTGTAAGCAGTTTTTTATTTGATTTGTTTATTGAACATACTGTATAAACACATAAACAGAGAAGGCAGAAAAGAAAATTTAAAATAAAAGAAACATAATAAAATCAGTTAATAACAATTTGCATGTTCAAAAGGGAGTAGGAAGAAGTTAAAAAGTTATCTAGTCCTACCCCTTATTTATAATACAATAGGTTATATTTCAATAAAAGTAAATATATGATACTACTCATATAGCGTATATACATAAAAATTAATAGAAATACACGATAATAATACATCCACATACTCACATATACAATTTTCAGTATACTCATACTGGTACATAGAAGAAAAAAAAGAAATTACATTTCTACAATTGTACTAGCTTATGTCAGATTTAAATAATGCTCTTGAACTTTACTTTTATTATTATTTTTTTTAACTCGGCAAGTGACTTGCATCCTTTCAGCTCATTACCAAAATTGTTCCACAAATTTACACCTCTTACAGAAACACACCCTTGCTTAATATTTGTTCTTGTTTTGGGGTTTTTATAGACACTTGTACACCTGATCTCATCAGGACTGTGTCTAATTTCAAATAGCTTCTGAGTACTGTGGCAGAGTAGATTTTTGTGTACTTTGTACATTATTTGTGCTATTTTAAACTCAACCAAGTCATAAAATTTCAAAATAGTGAATGTGTTGGTTGTCTAAATTTTGATTGATTAATAATTCTTATGGCACGTTTTTGCAATTTAAAAACAAGGTCGGTATTTGTTTTATATGCGTTTCCCAGATTTCCACACAATAGTTCAAATATGGTAATAATAATGAACTATATAATATATATAATGATTTCGTGTTTAAGACATCCTTAGTTTTAGAGAGTATCGCGATGATTTTTGACATTTTCCTTTTGACATTTTCTATGTGTGGCTTCCAACATCATTTATCATCAATAACTACCCCAAGAAATGTATTTTCATACACGCTCTCTATTTCAATGGAATTCACCATCTTTTTAACTTGATGAGTGATTTGTCTATTGCCAAAAACTATGAACTTGGTTTTATTTAAATTTAATGACAATTTATTCATATCAAACCAAATTTTTATTGTATTCAATTCATACGCCACAGTAGTCAGAAGCTGCTTCAAGTTGTCTCCTGAACAGTAAATAGTTGTGTCATCAGCAAATAAAACACTTTTCAGTATTTTTGAAACACAACAGATATCATTTATGTACTGTATAAATAATTTAGGACCATTTCATACATTTAAACTTCATGCAGTGAGATAGTGGTATATTTTCATGCACAGATGGGAAATCCAGGTCCAGAAAGTAAAAACCTTGCCACAGTTTGGCGTTAGCTACAGGTGCTTGTACTCGACCGGCAAGTAAACAAGGTCATTATGAGAAGCGCCTGTGGCTAAAGCCAAACTCTTGCAGTGTTTCTACTTTCTTGACCTGGTTTTCCCATCTCTGATGTTGAATAACTAAATTAATGTAATAATAAACAAAGATGAAGACATATGTTTATAATCTTGTGCAATTTTACTCGTTGGAGGTCATAGAACTGTAACTTCCCACTTTCCTGGAACACAGCATAAGTGATGCTAACAATTTGCAGACCTCTAGTCGCGGGTCTATCAGGGATACCAACAGCTTTCTAGCTTTTAGCCATGCGTGACTAAGGGTTGCACACTACTTGCTAGCGTTTAGCCATAGCTAATTAAAGCGATTTTGTGTTACTACTACATGAGTAACAGGTCTGTGACATCTTACGTGCTTCAATTAGGGATGCTAACTGCTGGCCAAGATTTAGCCATAAATTACAGAAGTGGTGCCAATCATTTGTTTGTGACGAAGTGATGCTAACTGCTGTTAGCATTTAGCCACAGGATATTGAAGAGATCCTTTTATTGGTTAGCATTTGGCCTCGTTTGAGTAGTTTAGAGGGGAACTAAACCCAAGATGTCAAAACTTTGTTACATTTCAAATGTGCATATCTTCTTTATTTGACACTGTTTCTTTAAATGTATTAATTATTACAAACACACACCAATCGGTGTGAGAGAATGAAAAGCCATTGAGACCCACTTTGGGAGTCTATTAGTATATTTAGCGATGGAGAAGGCTGCAGACGACACGTCAACCTCAGGAAACAAAAACAACACAACACAGTTTTGTACAAACTCTCATTTGCTGTCCTCTTTGATACCATTTTCTATTTATTGTCTTTCTTATTCCATACAACGGTGGACTTACTGTGTTCATAAATGTAAATGAGACTTTGTTGTGTTTTGTCAAAGAGAACATATCATGTCAACAATCTAATGGTGACTTTTTTTTTCAATGTGCTGTCACTGCGGACATTTTTTATGTGTGTTTTTTTCCCCCTTCGGACCTCCTGAAATGTACAACACAAAGCTAAATATACTAATGATAATAAAAACTGTGTCCTTACCAGCTCAGATCCTTTGTCTTTTACAACAAAAGCATTATATTATAATCTTGACTCTTGCTACTGAACGAATATTTATTCGTAACGTACAAGGGCCACAGAAAAAAGAGAGTACCACCAGAAAAGAAAGTCAGATTCACAAGAATAAAGTGGGACTGTTATTGGGAATAAATATGAGCTTGAAATTATACATTCACGAGAATTATCTCAGTTTTTTTTGCTTTAATCATGCACATTTCACGAGACTAGTGTAATGTGAAAAAAGTTGGTAAGAAATAAGGTCATTTTATATGCAAAAAGTGGAAATGTTAAGAAAAAAATTATACAATAATTAAATCTTACATGTGTGGCAATGTGTAAGAGACTACTATGAGAATGAAGCCAATTTATGGGCATTGAGTGCTACTTTTATGTTCAGGAAGTTGTAATATGAGGAAAATAATTACGTTTAAAGAAAAAAAAGTGAAGAAAATGTTCTATTTGGACCACAGCAGAATAAAATGTACATAAAAGTTGTGTTTATGTATATACATTAGATTACATCATGTGTGTGATGATAGAAAAAAAAATAGGACTGAGTGAGAATACTTTATAAACACATTAAAAAAAAAAAAAAAAAAAAAACGTCGTTGGGGGTGCATCTAATCATTCCATTATGATTTGAGACTCGTGTTAACTTGTATCTCAAGGCACTTTTTGTCATCGGAAGTGCACGTGACGTCATGGCGAAAAGGGCCAATGCTCATTGTTTGTAAGGTGCGCGCCCACGAGCCCGCGCACGCGGGAGCCAAACAAACATACTGTACTTTCAAAGAAGCGCGTTCACGCCGACCCCCCCCCCCCACGCGTTCACCTTCTTTCCTCCCGAGTGTCAGGAGCAGGTCCAGAACCGACCCGAAGCCGCCACCTCGGATGTCTTCCGCCGCTTCCGCATTCCCGCGGCGGCCCGCGTCCATGCGCCCAGCAGGGGCAAAAACCGGTCGGTCCGGCTTATCTGGAGCCTGCCGCTGCTCGCCCGGAACAATGCATCATCGCGGCCGCGCAGGAGAGCAGCACCGCGGGGCGGCTGCTTCTGTGCTGCTTCTGGGCTGCGGCGGCGGTTCGCGCTCAGCGCTCGGAGGACGCTTGTGAGATCCGGAGGTCATGGAGGGCTGCTGCCGCACCTGCATGCCGTGTTGCAGGCGCCTCTGGGACTGCATCTGGCCGGACTTCCGCTACCCCAGCGTACCGAACCATGTGATCGCCAACCGGGCCGCGGAGGCCTCCGAGATCCGGACGGTGTCGGGCGACATCCGCGTGCCGTCTCCCAAGAAGAGGCCGGTCCAACTGTACGCGGCGCTCTTCGACTTCGAGGCCCGCAGCGACGACGAGCTGACGGTCCGGGAGGGCGACAAGCTTTCGGTGTTGGAGCAACGAGGCAACTACGTGCTGGCCAAGAAACTGACCGGGTCGCTGGATTCCGGACTTATCCCTGCCAGCTACGTGGCGGTTCTCCAGGACGAGTTCGCCAAACACAAGTGAGTTGGTTGGGCTTCATTTCGGGTCGGTTAAGCTTGTCGATTTGCTTCACTTTAACGTAGCGGGGCTGGTTTTTGTGGCTGATTTCAGGTCGGTTGTCAGCTCCATTGTGATCCATTTGGGTTAGCACACAAGAACCGACATGAATAAGACACAGGGTCAATCAAAAAGGAACACAGAGTTCTGGATAAAAGATCAGCTTTGCTATGTTTGAGTAAAATGAACATATTCACTTCTATTAACTACTGACATTAATATTCCAAAAATGTAAAATAGTGTTTTCTTTCAAGCAAAAATGTTAAACTCCCAATTGGGACAAATCTTGCTGTTGGTGAGATCTGAGGTCAGAGAGCATCACAGTTAACTCACGTTTCAGTTTTGCCTTGGCATGTTTTTTTTTGGGGGGGGGGGGGGGTAATGGCATTTAGTCCATAAGACAGTGTGGCATCAATGAGGCCGCTAAAAGAAGAATAATGTAAAGTGAGAACATGCCTTTTTAACACTTAGGCCTACTTGTGGTTATCTTATCGTGACACACACGGCACACGATTATGAACATTTAAAAAGCGTGAATTAAAACGCTACGTACTTGGTAAAGGTTTATGATGGCATCCGTTTGACCCTGCAGAAAAGGAAGACTAGTAGATTTTATTTATTAATCTGAAGAATTTAGGTGTCAGGATGATTAAAAACAAAACAAAGGTTAGTTAGTTCATCTTTGCCGGTGTGCTGTGCTTGCACTAATAACATGTCATTTGCCATTTTGGGGTGAACCCCAAAATGTACTGTAAATCAGAAATAATATTTTTGTTGTCAGGCCATATTGCCCAAGCCTGAGGCTGAGAGTTGAATATTTATACAGTATTTGAGTCACTATTAACGGGGTTAATTTAAAGGTCATGTAACTTTTAAAATGCTGTCACTGCTTTGTTGCCGCTGACCTTGCTCTTATTTTGGATGTCGAGCTGAACCGGTTCAACGCTCAAGGAAAACTGTTCCATGACTACAGCTTCTCTGTGGGGTTAAAAATATTCTTCTTTATCAATCTGGCATCATCTGAGACACAAGATGCTGGTCCACCTCTCTTTTATTTATGAAAAGATTGGAAACAAAAGCATAGGAATTCATCTTATAATTCCTCTGTCTGGGTCAAACTGTCACTACTGTAAAACCTTCAACGTTGCACAAGTGTAAAAAGAAGCGTGGCCAGGCTAATAAATAAAAAAAATAAAAAAATGAATGAATGAATTTTGGTGAAACTTCCAGTTTAGGGCTTCCTGTATGTGTTTGTGCACTTTTTTGAGTAAGAAATAATCACAAGTGAATGTCCCATGTTAAGATAACCAGGTCAAAAAATACATAAACGTGACGTTTTGGAATGGAACAGTCGTTGATTGTTGTTAGTTTCAATGAAACCTGAGTGACATGCCCACGCTGATGACTGTACACACAAACACACGCATACCTGATTCCCAGGCAGAAGCAAACGATCCCACAGCCACCATATTGAACTGAGCCGACCGACCAGTTTATTGTTTACATTCTTCTTTATGTGTTTGCATGTGTGGCTAAATGTCATTTTCTTTATCTGCAACCTCCTGCAATCATTAAGGATTCGAGGAGTGATCGGGGACCAAATTTTTGACAAATTGAGATGCTGGTTGGTGTGGTCCATACTTAAGTTGGCACTAACTCAAGTGGGCGTGTACCGTGTGCGTAGGTGGTACTATGGCAACATCAACCGCGTCAAAGCTGAGAAGCTGCTGCTGGCTCCCCAAAACAAAGATGGCTGCTTCCTGGCGCGAATCAGCGAGAGCCACAGTGACGAGTACACCATCTCAGGTGTGTGTGTGTGTGTGTTTTTTTGTTTTTTTGTTTTTTTTAGATCCCCCCCCAACAAATATAATTTTATTCTCGTCATCATGACTTTTCTTATAATATAGTTTGCCCACGTGAGTATTATTCGTATTTTCTTTGTAATCTGACAGCTTTTTCTCAAGAAAGCAAGAAATGGCTTTTGAAAAGATCTCAATTCATCTTGAAATATTATGATTGTTTTTTTTTTTCTTATTTTCTCAGCATTTTAGTTCTGGAACTTCCGGTATTATTAGCTTTTTTCTTGGAAAAAAAAAAAAAATCAAACTTTGTTTATTCCCATTCGATTAAGACTTTATTCTCATGATTGTTTTTTTTTCTACCTTTTTTCTCATGAAAACAAGTATTTAATTTGGTAAATATCCCGCACAATGCTATTAAAATTGTAATTTTTGTCTTGAAATATTACTACTTTTTTAATCCTTGTATTATTGACTTGTCTCGAAAAATATGGCTTTATTCACATTAGATCGTGATTTATTTTCTTTGTAATTTTGCTTTCTTGTTGTAGTTTCCTTTTTAGAAATGGTCCAACTTTATCACTATAAGAATTTTTTTTGCTCATTGTTGACCTTTTTTAATGTATTAACTTATTCTCATAGGTTTACCTTTTAAAGATAATTTCTTTGTCTTGTAATTTAATTTTTTGTCCTTAAAAATATTCTGACTCAAATGAATAAATATACATTCATCAAAAACAAAAACAAAAAAATGTACCTGTCCTATTGATCTTTAGTGACACATCCTATAATATACAGCAGGGAAGTCATTTTTTTGTTGTAGGCCACATTGTAATTTCGGCTTCCTTTAGAGGGCTGTTATGTGTTGTTGCATGTTACGTGAAACCAAATAAATGTTTAATCATCTAATCAAACTTAATGGATTACTACATTTTGAAATCCAAAGTCAAGGATAATAGTTTGTTCAAGTTACTGTAAAAACAGTAACAAAAAAAAAAAAAAAAATGTTACATAAATCTAAATGTTATTATTTACAGTAATAGTGCGTTTTGAAATTTTGGTACAAATTTTGTCAAGGATGATGGAAGTTGAGACTATTTTGCTTGTGCGGGCCACATAAAATGAAGTGGGCGTCCGGATCTGGCCCCCGGGCCTTGAATTTCACACCTGTAATATACTGTATAACTATCTTCACATACCAAAACAGTTTTTTGGTGCACCATGGGAGTTTTCTATGCTCCCTCAGGGCTTGTATGTATTGTGATGGATATTTCAAACGATATTCCTCTTGTGTGTACATTTTTGGTGTCTAGTAAAGCTCCTGCTTGCGTGACTTTTTGCAGCTCGGAGCGAGGGGAAGGTGTTGCACTTCCGCATCCAGCGCACCACCTTCGGCGCTTATTTTGTGTCCGACAAGATCTGCTTCGCGACGCTGGGCGAGCTGGTCTCGCATTACCAGAAGAACCCTCGCAGTTTCAGCGTGCCGCTGGCGGAACCTTGTGTTCAGCAGGTAAAGCTTCATACAGTCGAATATTAATAACTTTGATATACGCAGACATACTGTAAATCCTTCGATTTTGGATGAGCTGTTATCAGATGACCACGTACAGTAGCTCACTTGACCTGATCACTGATGTCCTTGACTTCTTGTTGCTCTTTTTTTTTTTATGAAATACAGTCCTTTAAAGTACATTTTTCCTTCATTTTTTTTAAATGCAACTTTATTCTCATATGGTTTTCATTTTTTTTTCTTTAAGAAAAGAATGGAATTGTTTTTTGTGTGTGTGTCATGAAGTACAACTCACATTTCAAGTTGTTGTTTTTTTTTTTTTAATTCACAAACCTTTCCTCAAAAAAACCCTCACATTTCAACTTATTGTAAGCCACATACAATATTTAAAAAAATGTTTAAAAAATACAATTACTCTATTATAGTACAATGTTTATTGTGTTGCAACTTTTTCTTAAAAAAAATACTTTTTTTTTTCCCCCTCAGAACTACATTTTTTTTTGTCATAAAAAAAAACAAAACAACTAAAACTATTCCAACTTTTTTTCCCCCTCAATATTTCAATTACAAGACTTTTTTTTTTTTTTTCTACCCCCAAAATCAAACATTTCATTTTGGGGGAATACAATTTTAATTCTATATATATTTTATATATATTATTTTATTTTATATTCTACATTTTTTCTTCTTCTTCTTCTTCTTAAAAAAAAAAATCTGACTCATGATTTCAAACCTGATTCTCTTAATATGATTATTTTTATTTCTTTTTTTTTTGTTATTCTTTAAAATATGGGAGGACAATGGGAATATAATGAACATATCGGTGTCGGGCAGAACTTTTGTACCTCCAAAATTATTACTTTTCAGGAGGCCCCCAAAACTGTATTTTTTGTTCAATCATTATAACATTGCACTGTCAAAGAGAACAATCCATTTTCAACACTTTAAATTGGTCAATAATTTGTAAAAGAAATAACACGTGTGGATTGAACTATTATAGTATAGATTTGTGAAAAAATGTGACATATTCTAAATTTTGCCATAGACGCTTCCGGTCTGACTCCAGTTTTTGATTAATTATGAAGATGCAGTAAATATTATAATTTAGCAAGAATAATTGCACAGGATTTAAAATGGTCTAATTTATTTCAATTTCCAAGCAGTTTGTCGATGTACTCGTTAATGTTAACAAGCAAGCACAGTGTGACATCAATTTCAATGATTTTCTGTTTGTGTTTTCTTTGTGTAGTTGACGAATGTTATTTCAAAGTTGATGGTCATTGATCATTTCAGTCCTTTGTCATTTATTTCCATACAAATGTTTTTTGTTTACGTTCACATTGTGTTGACGTGTCAAATGTCCAAACGCTTTCACTGTTGATCATGTTTGTGGCATAGTAACAATAAAAAAAAAAGAAAAAAAAAGAAAAAGATCACGAAAAGTCGTCTGTCTCGTCTTCTTCATCAGTGGCAAACAAACAAATGCTTTGTCGTCCTCTTGCTTGTCCTCTACAACAGCAGTGAGGGCACTCAAACATGCTGCGTGTAACACGCGCAACTGCCACACGCGTCGCGTCGTGTGGCGTGCACTCACCCGCTTGTGCTCTGTCCAGCGGGAACTTTACGACATGGAGCCTTGGGAGAGGCCTCGCGAGGAGTTCAAGCTGCATCGCAAGTTGGGCGAGGGCCACTTTGGAGAAGTGTGGGAGGCCGTGTGGACCGCCCGCAACAAACGAGTTGCCATTAAGATGCTCAAACAAGGTATTCTATAACACCACACTCGGCAAACAACGTTGTTGACAATATTACCTTGCAGGGGCGGAGCTCTGCTCGCTATCTGCTCCCACCAAACTTGAATTGGCAGTATTCAATTTTTAAAGTGGAAGTCAACATTAATCATTTCTTGACAATAATATATTATATGTGTTGTGACCTCACTAGTTTAAACATGACATTATGATTAATATTACATCTCAGGGGGCGGCCATATTGCCACTTGCTGTCGACTGAAGATGACATCACAGTTGCTCAGGGCTCAGTTAGCAGCCAATCACGGCTCAGCTTCAGAAAACAGGTGAGCTGTGATTGGTCGTTGCCTGGGCCCTGAGCAGCTGTGATGTCATCTTCCGTCGACAGCGAGTGGGAAAATGGGTGCCCCCTGAGATGGATAAAAAACGGCTGGATTTTGCTGCTCAACTCATATTCCACAAATGTGATATTAATCGGAATGTCATGTTTAGAGTAGTCAGGTCAAATATAACATATTATTGTCAAGATTTGTTTTTTTGTGTGTGTTTCTGTATAGTGTCTTTTAACCTGGTCCATAACAAACGAACAGGCATTGACTGTCGAAATGTATTTATTTTGTTGCTTGTTGTCAGAGGACACCAAACAGGACGAGTTTGTGAAGGAGGTGCAGGCGCTGAAGAGCCTCCACCATCCCAAGCTGATTCAGCTGCTGGCCATGTGCTCCCGAGGAGAACCCGTCTACATCGTCACCGAGCTGATGAGCAAAGGAAGCCTCAAGTCATACCTGGCCTGTGAGTACACAGACAGGAAAATATCTTTCTAGCTTTCATAATTCATTTTGCTTCTTCGCACCTTTCTGGCCGCTCAAGTCACAAAAGAAGGAAACACAAGCAATCTGAGAAATATAAATAGGAAATATAAATTGTCAATTGAAATAAACAAATAAACGCGAAAGTGAGAGAAAATGAAGAAGAGGTTAAATGGACTAAGCTTATATTAGTTTTTTATTTTTATTATAGTAAGTTTATATTATGGGTGCATAACGACACTCGGTGTTGTATTGTTATCGGGTTCATCCAAGGTATCGGTTCTTTCGCTGACGGCTGATTAGGAATTATGAAAAAAAAAAAAACAATTTCATGCAATTTTAAGGAAATATTCTTGATTGGGATATACGTATAGGGCTTTCTTTAAAATTGTCATTGTTTATTTTATTTTATGTATCAAAGGTATTAGTGGTTTCGGTGAGTACTCGTACTGGTACCAATCTGGGGAAAAAAAGTGGTACCGAACAGCTCTTATTTTACCTTTTTGTTTTGAATTTAGTTTTAGTTTTCAGAGCAGGTTTGTTTGTTATCATTAGGTTTTATTTTCCAACAATGTTTTGTGTTAGTTTAGTTTTTATTAGTTCTCTATATTTTGTAATAAGGTGAACTCCAATTCCCAAGTTCAACCTTCCTTCAGCATTCCAGTAATAATGAAATAAATACATTTACAAAATCCCCAAAGCTCACAAGCTTATTTATGTATGGGATTAATGGACGGAGATTAAAACAAAACACATTTTCACAATAATTGTTGTTTTAGTTTTTAGAAATGTAAACTGTAGATTGAGTTGGTTATTGTTGTTTTTGTTGTTGTTATTTTATTTATTTATTTTTTTTTTAAGCACTCTCGTTTTAGTTCCTTAATGGGAAGTTAAATTTTTATTATTTCATTAAAGGGATACTTTACTTATTTAGCCAGTCAAACATGAATATTTTGCCTATAATAAATTTGATATTTTCATTATTTTTCATGTACAATTAGTACCTTTAAAAACACATTTTGCAACTTGCTGTCGACTGAAAATGACATCACAAGGGCTCAGGTAACCAATCACAGCTCATCTTGTGAATGTCACATGACCAAACCTAGAAAACAGGTGAGCTGTGATTGGTTATCTGAGCTCTTTTGATGTCATTTTCAGTCGACAGCAAGTTGCAAAGTGTGTTTTTAAAGGTACTAATTGTACGTGGAAAAATAATGAAAGTATCAAATTAATTATAGACAAAATATTAACTTTTATTGCTATAATGGGCTAAATAAGTGAAGTATCCCTTTAACGTTAATAAACTCGGTAGTAAACTCATAGTCAAAGAAAGTTAGTGTGTGGGCGGGGTTATGTAAATTAGCCCCTTACTTACAATGAAGCAAAATTACGAATTTGCGCACAAATACATTTTCAGAAAAAGATAAGTAAAGACTTATTATCTTTTTTTGTTTACAGTCTTGACTGGTTGTTAGCCCACCCCCCAGAGACACAACTACTTCAAAACAAAACATTTCAAAGAAACTTTTATGTCATTTGTCCCCTTCCAAACATTGTTCTAACTTTGGCTTAAAAATGATCTCACATTTCATTGCTGTTTTCAGTCCAGCTTCCATTGAAAACTGTGCCTGTGTGTGTGCACGTGTAGCTGCTGAAGGCCAGGTACTGACCTCAGCTCACCTGATCTACATGGGCAGTCAAGTGGCCGAGGGCATGGCTTACCTGGAAGACAGGAACATCGTCCACAGAGACTTGGCGGCCAGGAACATCCTGGTGGGGGAGGACCTGGTCTGCAAGGTGGCAGACTTCGGACTGGCTCGTATAATCAAGGTGTGTCCGTAACTTGTCACGCTACGGTTGCGCATCCGCGTGTGACAAAGACGTGATGTCAATTGTCTCAAGGTGTAGGTGAATTACAATCATTGGAAATAAGTCAAAAGAATACAATTATTTTTCACCTGAATTGTTCATAATATTATTATTTTCCCGTTAAAACGTTATTGAAGAAAAATGAAGTTTCCGATGCTGTGAAAGTACCCTGAATGCACCATTTTGCTTGTGTAGCATTAGCAACTAGCAAGTGTGTACTAGCATACGTACGTTATTCTGGTTATTCTGTTGTCCCTAAGCGTCCTTTAAGCTGTTTAATGACACTGCAGTTTGAGTTAACTGTAAAACTAAATACACAACGTTAAAAATTACATCCACTGTTAAATTTAAATACAAAACAT
This sequence comes from Festucalex cinctus, assembly GCF_051991245.1. NCBI lineage: Eukaryota > Metazoa > Chordata > Actinopteri > Syngnathiformes > Syngnathidae > Festucalex > Festucalex cinctus. Next base: position 21,110,556 of record NC_135412.1, on the reverse strand, counting down.
GCTTCATTTTGAACACATCGCTAGCCTAGCGCTAACAGGAAGTTAGCAAATGCTAACCGGAAGTTGGAGTTGGAATGCATATTGGTTGTGACCCCTAAAAATACCAATTACTACTTTCCTATTAGCCACTAAGTTAAATTTTTGGCTCAGTGATACATGGATACTCTTATTTTATAAGTGCATAAATTGCAAACAAGTCTTATCTTTAGTTGGGCACTCATCGTAACTTACTGTACATTACCAATCGATCAGCTGTTGACGTCGACCGCTGGCATTAGCGATTCAGACCAATTTTGGTTTTATCATGTGAAATTTGCCACTTGTTGCCACACTGTTAAAGTTTACTTGGCAAACTGCAAGTGAAACGAGAATTGTACATGTATTTAAAACAACCACTTGTTTATACCGTAGTCCGCTAGCACATTAATGCTAGCATTAATGCTAGCACAATTGGAAACGCCATAAGCACAGGCTAATGTTTAGCATCTATGTGGTGGTGTTATAACCCTTTAAATGATGAAAAATTAACGGAGTGCAGAAACACATAGACAAACAATAAGTACAGAGTCATGTATTCTTTATCCTATACAAAGAACAAAAGCACAGTCCAAACACACAGTGCCTACCCAGTTGAAAATTCCAAACGCACGTTACATGTCGCATATTGTGACATCGGAGTCTTTCTTCGTTTGGTGTCTTCCTGTCTGTCTTGTGGAGTGCTGACTCGTGCTGCCTTTTCCAGGACAGCGTGTACACGGCCAGCCGGACCACCAAGATCCCCGTGCGGTGGACGGCACCCGAGGCCGCCATTCACCAGAAGTTCTCCGTCAAGTCTGACGTGTGGTCCTTTGGCGTTCTGCTCTACGAGATGATGTCGCGCGGGAAAATGCCCTACGAAGGTAGCCTTCTTGGAATTCGGGGAAGTTTACCGGCATATCAAACATCCATCAATTTTCTTCACCGCTTTTCCTCACAAGGGTCGCGGGGGTGCTGGAGCCTATCCCAGTTGGTTATGGGCAGTAGGCGGGGTACACATGAACTGGTTGCCAGCCAATAATACACATCAATGAAATAAACTGGCTTGTGAAAATATAATTAGAACAACAAAATAAGATGGATGTAATTAAATAATATATCTGCACATCTCAACAACATGAGAGCAGATTTATGTCATACAAATGTGGAAAGTAGTTATATAATAAGTAGGGGTGTCAAAATTAGTGCGTTAATTTAAAGTTCCTTCAATGACACTGACTTTTTTTTTTTTTTTTTTTTTTTTTTAAACATATGATTACTGACCACCCTTCATTTGGAAAGCCTGTACTGGGGGAATTCCAGTCACAACGTATCAAAATTTTGCAGTGATAAATGTAATAATAATGCATATATTTATGGAGATTGGGGTCAAGCTGTATTTTACAATTTTAAAAATATGCAGAATTTCACAAGTTACTTCATGTTAAACATTAGATAGCTCTTAATTAATATGAAAAGAAAAATGCACTGAGCTGTCACCACCGTCTTACAAATGCAATTATGCCATCTAGTGACAGAAAAATGACCTCAACACAAATCAACATCACACTTGTTTTTTTTTATAGTACAGTACATCTTTTTAATTTGAACTCAATTTTATAAATTATTATGAAATTAGTTTACTGTATCAGTGACTAAAAGATGCAGCCATATTTCTATTAGTTCAAAAATCTTTCCCCACTTTTCTGTTAAAAAGAGTATTCAACTTAGGAAAAAAAAGATTTTATTGTACATTTATAACATAAACATAACATTTGTGATTAATCCTGAGGTAACTATTAGTCATGCAATTACGATTAAAAGTTTTAATTGCCTGACACTCCTAATAAAAAGTAAATAATAAATATAATATAATATTAATAATTTACTTTTGGGGGTAGGCTCAACATGCCCAAAAAGTTAACTGTTTTGAAAATGTACCTGTTTTAGTTAGGGACCTCGATATGACCCCTGAAACATCCTCAAAGATTAAGAGAAAGAAAATTGAGGCACCAGTTTGTCCAGTCCCCATTTTTGAATGACTTGTCTTTCTTCTGGTCTATCAAAACGGGAAAAGGTTTCAAGGAGCCATGCATGAAACTGAACGGGAAGTCAGCCATAGTAGTTAAAGCAGCCATTTTGGGCCAATTCCAAAGCTCATCTTCAAGGGCTGTAATTATCAATGTGGTTTTGTGGGCTCCCTCTAGTGGTAAACTTTGCCACAATGGCTTCAACTTTATTTTTATTTTTTATTTATTTTTTACAATACATTTATTTATGAAGTAGAATTTGTTTGTTTCCGTTTAGTGTTTATTAAATTATATACAATACATTGCAATTTATTTAAGCGCATTGTGAAAGTCTCAAGATGCTTATTGAGCCAAAGTCTCACAAGATTCTCCCGTTCCTTTATCTTTATCTGTGATGACGTTCCAGGCAAAAACAACAAGCAGGTGTTGGACCTGCTGTCGTCTGGCGCTCGCCTGGCGTGTCCGAGCAGATGCCCTCACAATATCTACCGCATCATGATGGACTGCTGGGCGGCCGAGCCTTCCAAGAGGCCTTCCTTCCACGCTTTGCACAGCCAGCTGGACTCCATTTACGCTCGGATCTACTTCAAGACCATCGAGGTGTGATCGCGTGACGGCGACGACGACGACGACATCGCCGCTGTAGAAGCTGACAAAAACTGTCGTAAAGGAAGCCGGGTGGAATTTGCCTCACCTGGCGATGACTTTCCTCAATGACGACTGCAGGCCACAAGGAGGCGCTGTGTGCAATAATGATGTGCTGGCTCGCTAGCTACCCGACATAAGCTAATCTTTTTGTCCCAACGTAACCTCCAGTCATGAAAGATGGAACGTTGGTGATTCATCAACGGAGACGGGATTCCCTTTTGGTCATTAGCTTTAGCATTAGCATTTGTTTTGAACAAATGTGAGCTGCTAAAAGCTTTTAGACTTGCATGGTTACTAAAGCACTGCATTGACTATGGGTGGGCAAACTACGACTCAGTTTATTTTATTTTTGTTTTGTTTTTTGGTCCACCGCAAATCTGTTGGAATCTTTTTCCCTCTTAAAATTCATTGATTTCTGTTAAAATTTAAAAAAAAAAAAATCCATATATTACAAAAACAACCACATTTACAATAGCGAAAACCCACAAGATGTTTACAGTTGCCTATATTAAGAGTCTGAGATTTAAATATGCCACAAAGTATAATCCTAAAACATTTTAAATTTAATTTGAAAGTCATCTCATGAAATTACTCTTAAAATAAATAACTTATCGATGATTTGATTCCAATTTTTAACAGCCAAAAACACACTCGTGACTTTTTGCTCAACTTAACTTCTCCAACACATACAAAGATGTTCAAACAGTGGACATGCATCACTTCAACATACTTACTTGACCTGTTACTACTTTCCAAATAACCAGGTGCCATCTTAGGGCATTAAAGAAAGAACACAAAAGCTGCCATAGGTGAGTTTTTAAGCTAATAGCTCAGCAGGTGCCACAGGGAAAAATATAAATAGGTGTTGCTTTGGTCAATTATAATTTAGTTCAAAATATGATTAAAATTGAGAATGAATTCTATTATTATTAAAGTTATGTATGTATTTTCACTTTAATCTGGCCCAGGTCTATTAATCCTTTTTCCGAATTAAGCTTCCCTTGAGCGTAAAAGTTTGCCCACCCTTGGTCTCTGCTTGGCTGGTTCGAACACTTAAGGTAGCATAACTTGCCGCACACGGCTGTTGTGGCCAAAGGCTTGTTTAGCCGAGCACAAAAAAAAAAAAAAAAAGTATTACGTTGAGTCAGTCTTCCAGCGGCCTCCAGAGGGGGCCGCCATGTTTACATGCCGTCGCCACGATGAGCACGGCCACTTTTCTTTTGACAGGGTAGCATGCGATGCAATGCCAGACAACAATGCAACTTTGCTACTTTTGTGACCTTTACGATCTTGAGCCATAAACAAAAACTTTAAGTGATGTGTTACCACAAACAATAAAGTCTTTCCACTCTTTGACTGTGACATACTTTACTTGCTATTTTAGTACAAGCTGTTACAGGAAGCCGCTGAGAAGTTTTGTCATTTAGAGGATGGAATGTTCTGTTGCGTAATAAGTCGGACCTTCAAACACCTGTCTTACTCATACTTGTGTATTGCTGTATTTATGTGTTGACTCTTCAACGTTTCTGTTTTTTTGTGCACATTTCTTTGAGTTAATTTGGTCTCAGGTCTCATTTGTCCCCCATTGTGTCTTCTAGTGTCCCATATTATTTCCGTCCCATGACGCTCCATTGTGTTCTTTTTACATTCCCTATTAAACAGGTGTCAAACTCGAGGCCCTGGGGTCAGATCTGGCCCGCAACTTCATTTGATGTGGCCTGCGGAAGCAAATTTTCTGCGTCACCTTGATTGTTGCTCAAATCTGTACTAAAATCTCAAAATGACAATAACAGATATTGCTAACTAGTTTCATTATAGAACACCTTTTTCTAGTAATTTGAACAATAATTGTGCAAACAGTATTATAGTTGACGTCTGATTTCAGGAGTAGTTATAGTAGTAGTTAGTATAGTAGTAGTTATATGTAATATAAGTTTAAACATTTATATGGTTTCATAGTCATAATGGCCCTCTGCGGCAAAAATAATGTGGCATGCGACAAAAATGAGTTTGACACCCCTGCTCTACTGTGTAATCTCCCCTTTTCCCATTATTGTCCTTTAATGTACGTATTGTGTTACATTTTGACCAACTATTATAGCTCATCATGTCCCATAGTATCCCATAATGATCCCTATTTTGTTTCTTCATGTCCCCTAATGTTCAGTTTTGCCCACTCATCTGAATATATGGCTGGATAATATTCCATGTTGATTTTGTATCATAGTCTGCAATAATGTCTTACCACTATGGTCACAATTCTCCTCATAGGTCTCATCGTGTCCCTTTATATATCATTTTTATGTTATGTCCAGTCAGGATCCAATCTTTCCCAATTTTTTCCCATCATGCCTGCTTGATTACAGTCACTTCTCATTATGTCATATTTGTCCCTTAGTGGACATTACTGCATCTTATCTTCTCCTATTATGATTTATTGGTTCAGTAGGGAATGTGGACTTTCATGGACATTTCAATAATTATGAACAATAATATTGGAGTCACAAGGCTTATTTCCATATGTTCCCTATTGTGTCTCACCATGTCCCCTACATTGTCCCATGATGATGCCATCATGCCCATTCCAGCATGTCCCATTATGTCCACTTTGTCCCCTAGTGTCGCATTTTGTATCACCATACCTCCTACTATTCCCCATCATTTCAGATCGTGTGCCTTTATGTCACATTTTGGCCCATAATATGGTGGTTTGGTCCCCCGTATTCGTATAATGGCCGAGAATGCACAAGGAACTCAAGTCTTCGCGGCACACGCTGCTCGAGTCCCCAAGCAGCATTCTCCGAAATCCAGCAGCGTCACTACCGGTCCAACAGGTGCTGCCAACCATTATGATCGAGGGCGGCTACTTCTTGGGCGCTCAGTCATGGATGAATGCCTGCGCAGTGCATGCCCGGCTCTGTGGCAGAGGCTGTATGGGGACAAAAAGACAAAAGTGGACGACGGCGAGACAGCCCCCAATCCGGAACTGCTATCGCAGCCTCAGCCAGGCCCGCCGGCCAAGGAGGAGAAGGAGGAGGAGAGCGGAAGCACGTATGAAGCTATGTGGGACTTTCAGGGCCGGGACCCAAATGAGATGACGTTCCAGAAGGGAGACCTGTTCAAGGTCCAGAGCCGCAGCGACGACTGGTGGACCGTGCACAGGCTGGACCAGACCGGAAGCAGGCTTGACAGCGGCGTCGTGCCCGGAAACTATCTGCAGAAAACTGAGACCAGCACGCAGGTGGAACCGTGAGTTTACAGTACAACAACACTTTCTTATGAACATTACTCTATACATCATGTTACAAATTATTATGTTTTTCTCTGATTTTTATAAATAATTATGCAAATTGGAACTCAGCAGAAATTTAAAGTAGAATAATTTGAATGTTTTTTTTTTAAACAAATCACCCAATGATAGCAGTACCTTTTTTTTCTCAAATGAAAACATAGTTTTGTTCAAATGTGCAGTTTCAAATGAGCAATATTTCAAGACATATATCATTTGTAAAGAACTGAAAAGTCATTTGTTGAATTTGCAGCATTAGGAAGTTGCATTTGCTGAAATGAAAAGCTATTAGTCTTCTCTTTTGCTGTCAAACTCTCAAATATACTCGAATAGTAGTCATAATCAAACCTCCCACAAATTCTGACGGGTTTGTATCATCGTGTGTGCGCGCTCGCTTGTCAGATGGAACTTCGGGATCATGAACCGTTCCGACGCCCAAAGTCTCCTCATGGCACCGGGAAACAGACCGGGAGCGTTCCTCGTCCGATCCAGTGACAACCATGTTGGTTATGTCCTCTCACGTAAGAAGACCACACCATGACACCAGCTCGGTCAAAACACAATTATTGGCGCATGTCATTTGTAATGGAAGCCCGTCTGCGTGTGTGTACACGTGCATGTCTACAGTGCGTTCCAGCTGTCGGGTGAAACACTTCAAGATCTCCCAAACGTCCGAAGGGCTCTTCGTCCTGGATGGCATCCAACAGTTTACATCGTTGAGCCACTTGGTGGCGCACTACTGCAACAACCGCCTCCGTCTCAGCAACGAGGACACATTGGGCGAGCCATGCAGGCCGGTAAGAATTCATGCATGCTGATGGTGGCTCACCTGCATGGTTAATATTTTAATGGAAAGATAATTTCAGGAAAATCAGACTACAAAATCTGTAGTTTATTTGGTGTTAATCACAGTGGTCTACCAAAGATTTCTTGAGTTGTTTTACTGTGTTTGCTTTTGATCCTACTGTACTGACTTTTCCGAACATCCGGGCATTTATGATATTTCCGCAATACGCAATGCAAACGCTTCCTTTACACGGTGAAAAAAACAAAACAAAACAAAACGGCGGATTGTATTGCTGTGACTATCAAACCAGGCAGATAATTGGTCAAACGACATTTAATTATATTTTGAAATCCAAATAATTCTCAAAAATCAAATTAAAACGATCCAAAGTCCAGTGCTTTTCAATGGACATTTCACCGCTAAGACATTTAGACTTGTGACGTAATCTTGGAATGGCAATTAGCTTTGCTTTTCACTTTTCTTTTCTTTTTTTCACTTTTTAAACAGGGGTAAGTGGATGGAAAAATGGATGTAAGGATGGAAGTGTTAATAATAATAATAATAATAATAATAATAATAATAATAATTTGTTAAATGGTGATTGGGTGGCTAGAGAAGAAACAGTCTGCTTTTATTTTAGGTTATTTCACAGAGACAGATAGAGAGGTAAAGAGAAAGAGAGAGAGGGAGGGTGTGAGAGACAAACATAGTGTGTATGCTTAAAAATAAAACACCTTTAATACTGTGCAGGGAAGTCTATTCTTTAAAGGGATACTTGACTCGCTGAGCCATTTTCAGCAGTAAAAAGTTAATGTTTTGTCTATAATTAATGTGGTAACTTCATTATTTTTCATGTACAATTATCCATCCATCCATCCATTTTCTTGACCACTTATTGCTCACAAAGGTCATGGGGGGTGCTGGAGCCTATTTCAGCTGGCTTTGGGCAGTAGGCGGGGTACACCCTGGACTGGTTGCCAGCCAATCACAGGGCACACAGAGACGGACAACCATTCACACGCACAAGCACACCTGGGGGCAATTCAGAGCGCCCAACTAATGTGCCATGCCCGTCTTTGGAATGTGGGAGGAGACCGGAGTACCCGGAGAAGACCCACACGGGCACGGGGAGAACATGCAAACTCCACCCAGGAACGGCCGGAGCCTGGACTCGAACACGAGTCCTCAGAACTGGGAGGTGGACGTGCTAACCACTCATTCCACCGTGCCACCCACATGTATAATTAATACTTTTAAAAAGTAATTTTTCTACTGACTGTTGACTGATGATGACCACCTGTGCTGAGGAAGTAGGTAATGACCAATCATGTCTCACCTGTGGGTTGTGTATGTGTGCGTTTCTTCAGAAAGAACCCGTGTCAGAAGTCCACTTCCCAGATGACGAGTGGGAGCTACCTAAGGAGGAGTTCACCCTGGAGGACAAGTTGGGAAGCGGCTACTTTGCAGACGTCTACCGAGGATGCTGGAAGTCGCGCATTCGCGTGGCCATCAAGATCATCAAGAACGGTATTTACGCTCCCCGTAATTGGCCCACCAGCCCGCAAGTTCTGCACGGTGACCGTCACTTTCTGTTGTCTTCAGACTCGGAGGTGAACCACTCGGAGTTCCAGAGGGAGGTGCAGATCCTCAAGCGCCTGCGCCACCGTCACCTCATCTCGCTGTTCGCCGTCTGCACCGCCTCCTCGCCATATTACATCATCACCGAGCTGATGGAGAAAGGAAGTCTGCTCAACCTTCTCAGAAGTAAATATGGTTCTTCTTTACCATATGCAAAATTTGAGTTGAAGAAAATTGACTCTCCTTGTTGTTGAAGACATTTCTTGAAGACATTTTCAAAAAGAGACTCGGATGACTGAAAATCTACACAGACACCTAAAATTTACTAAGCAAGCATGGCCAATCCTGTAAATATTCATCAATCTCTGATACCATGGCTCACCCAAATTTGAGCTGATCCTACTCAGCGGATTTACTCACACAGTCTGTTTAAAATCAAAATGGCGGACCTGTTCAATTTTATAATTGGTGACGGGTCCTTGAGCCTTTTCGATTAATCCAGTGTTGGAAGCTCATATTTGAGTTGCTGTCAAGTGACTCATTTGACGCTACGTTAGCTACTACAGGGAGTCTTCGAGTTACGTCGGACATCCGTTCGAATGTTAGCGATGTAACCCGAATTTCGACTTAAGTCGAATTTCCGCATTAAAGTCAATAATTACATCAAAATAATTTGCATAAAAAAATTAAAATAAAACAAATAAGATGCTGTCCGACTGAAGCCCAAGTCTTTGCCGATGTTCGTCTGTGTCTCTCCTTTCTGCGATCTTTTTATGATGTTTAGCGTTGTTTCCATGGCAATTGCTTTTCTTTTGCCTGGACCAACATTGATAGAAGACGTTGCTTTCTTCTTCCTTGGGACCATGATGTGGAAAAAAAGAGGGTGAAAAAGCCAACGATACTCCCACAAGTGCACAAGCGCTAGCACTACCTAAGGGCTAAATAGCGGACGAGGGGAAAACACTGCGGGCTACATGACGGACAAGGAGCTAAAATGGCGAACAGGGCCAAAATGGCAGACTGGGCGAAACCGTTGTAAAGTCGAAACTCCTTCGGTCAAGTGCGCCTTAACTCAAGGGATCCATGTATTAGTATTTAGCAACACGCTAAGCCAAACTACTATTAACGTTATAGCATGTCACACTAGCCTGATGCGTTATGAATCCCACTTCAATGCTAGGCAGCATATGCCCCACTGTGGTATGATTGGCTGCTGCATGATGGTAGAACACATCCAGGCTGTTATCTGACTTTAGTATGGCAGTTATGAATGCCACTAAGACTAACCAATTTAGTTCCTTTTTATTTCGTGCAAAAGTGATGCGTATTTGGAATGGTCATGCCTGGCTACGGTAGCCAAAATTATTGCAGCAGAGATGCTAGAAAACCTGAGCATTTAAAAGCTGTTGCGTTGCACTACGCTATTGGTAACTACAATTAACATGTATCATGTAACACAATACAACAAACTACCGCTAGAAGATTAGTATGTAGCCCTAAACCGCTGTGGTTGTCTCTATTTTTATGTTGAGGTCCCGAGGGCCAACAGCAAGATATGATGTCACTGTCGGACATGGCGGGCCAGGTGGCTGATGGGATGTCGTACCTGGAGGAGCACAATTTCGTCCACAGAGACTTGGCGGCCCGGAATGTCCTGGTGGGAGAAGACTACATCTGCAAGGTGGCTGACTTTGGACTGACCCAAGTCATCAAGGTGGGTGGCGCTTTTCTATGGAAATTGTAAATGTATTATGTGCAGATTATTCCTATTTTTTTAGGGAAATCACAGAACGCTACCTTGATACGCACGTAACAGGAAGTTACGGATATATCATAGCTCATATTGGTAGTGGACGAGTCCGATGTTAGCCAAAAGCTAACGTCTTGAGGCTAACCCTGATTGCAGCTAGCCTTACTAGATTTGTATTAGCGGGCCAAGGGCAGTTAAAAAAAACAACAACAATTCATGGCTCACATTGCTCAAGCAGCAAAAACAAGCCAAAATATTTGTTGGATAATTGCGATATATGTGCCGTCCGTGAAGTAGTGCGTCAGTGGTAGCGGTCTAGCCCAATGTTAGCCAATAACTAATGTCTTGAGGCTAACCCCGATCGCAGCTAGCTTTAATAGATTCATGTCGGCAGTGAGGATCATCGCCAGATTATTATGTCTAGGACATCTAATGAAAATTGTTTTCATCAGAGAATAATAAATGTGTGACTTCATTACAATTTGAACATGTTTTGTTCCTGGTGGAGAAAAAATGGAAAGAGTCGACAAAATCAGAGGGAGGCTGATATTTTGGGGGACGTGGCCTCCCTAGTGGAGGCACATGGAGTCAATGATGTTTTTTGGCTGCCCCAGGAGCCCATCTACTTTGCGTACCAGAAAGCCATCCCGCACAAATGGAGCGCGCCAGAGGCCATCAGCCAAAAGAAGTTCTCGGTCAAGTCGGACGTGTGGTCCTTCGGCATCCTGCTCTACGAGATGGTGACATACGGAGGCGTGCCCTACCCAGGCGAGTGGCTAGCTGAGCTCAGCGAGGCGCGTTCCGATTAGTGGCCGTTTCCAAACTCGCCGGTCGCTCTTCTCGGCAGGTCTGAACGGGCAGGAAGCGGACAAGCTGGTCAGCACGGGCTACAGGATGCCGGCGCCTTCCGATTGTCCGCCGTTCCTCTACGAAATCATGTGCAAATGCTGGAACGCCGATCCGGAGCTGAGGCCCAACTTCTGGCAGCTGAAGGAGCAAATGTACAGCATCTATGATGGGAGCGCCAAACCATTGGAATGTATTGACAATGAAGCACCTACAACAACACCTACGGATAATTAAGGGGCTTCGATGAAACAAAGCTGACTGTTGGCAAGACAAGCCTGATCGAATCTAGAACAGGGATGGCCAACTTCAAGGATGGAGGAGGCCACTCATTTTTAAGGATGGCACAAAACTGCTGAACCAACATAAAATAGGAAGTCAAGTCAAAAATGTTCTTTATGATAAAGTTACAGTATATGCACCGCAACCGCATTCTGAGTGATTAATATTGTGTCTGTGGAATATGAATTAAATCGAAAAATTCACCTGTTTTTATCCATCTCAGGCGGCGGCCATTTTGTCCACTTGCTGTCAACTGAAAATGACATCACAGTGCCAAAGGGCTCAGGTAACGATGCCACGGATCATCTGTGATGTCAATTTCAGTCCACAGCTAGTAGCAAAATGGCTGCCCCCTGAGATGGATTATTTTGCCGCATAATTCATATTCCACAAATACAATATTAATATTAATCAGAATGCTGTGTTGAGCCTAGCGGGGCTGCATAGAAATATAATAATGTCAATATATATATATATATATATATATATATATATATATATATATATATATATATATATATATATATATATATATATATATATATATATATATATATATTTTACTTGACTTTCCGCTTCAGTGCAAGAACTAATTTTGTGTATTTTTTTTCTCACAAAAATCAATTCACTCAATATTTGAATGTTATTGAGGTACTGTGTTTGTCTAGCATGTCAATCTAAATCTGCCCAAAAAAAATTGTTCAGCCTACTCAAGACTTAGTAAAAGTGCAACTAAGCCAGGTCTGACATCTAGTGGTGAATGGTGACACTGCACCTTAAAATTATAAAGAGGATCCCCACAAAAAATAAAAACCTGTTGATTATTTGTTTGGTGAAAACCAAAACAAAATAAATTTCTAATTAATATGCATTTTCCATAAACAAATATTTGTTAAAATATTGGTATAAATCCTTGAATAAGTGAATCCGCAGGTGTTGAACCGCAGCGAGTATGTGGGGTCAAGTGCAGTTGAGAAAAACTTTTTTTTACAACTTTTGCCTCCTCAGATTTTTTTTTGCAGAGGATTCAGTTAACCTAATGTGACATAGTGAGGGAAGTGGTTAATTCCTGAGCTGGTTTCCGTCAATGGACACATACGCGCACACGCACACACGCAGTCATTCACACTCACATTCAAACGTGTCGACAGAATCAGTTAACTTGAAATGATGTTTGTAGCGAGAGGACTTAAAGTTAAGGTTGAAACTAGGCTTGCGTCAATCACAGTATCCTGTGAGTCTCTTGTGATTTTTTTTTTTTTAAATAAATGTATGAAGTATTATTTTGTTGTAGTTTGCCTTTGGGTTTGTGTATGAAATCGACCTCTGTTGATATGTTAAAAATAATATGTCGCTGGTCAGGTCAGACAATTTTATATTGGAACTTGGAAGGTTTTTGCCGTTACCTCTTCTTCTTTATGTGTTACAGATATTTATGAAGATGTATAATTGTATTTGTACTCACTATGTATGTTATATTTTGAGTAACACATAGTTAAGTTATATTTATGTATTTAAGCTGGATCATTTAAAAGTGATGTTGAAAATAATGTAGCTCTGGACATGGTGAAATTACAAAGTACATAGTCTGCGCAATGCATTTTTATTTTTTATTTTTTTGATGAAAAATAAAAACTGACCACTTGAAATTGTATCACTTGCCCCAACTAACCCCTTTAAGTCCAGGAAGAGCTAAATTATTCCACGTGCTTCCTCTTCTTTTTTTTCCCCTTTTTTTTTTAATAATATGGGACAACTCCATGGCTCAACTAAACTGGAGCTCAATGAATGCTAAATGATGCACAAGACTTCCGTGTATTTAACTCCACGCTCGCGTTGGGCATGTACAGACGCACACGCTCATCACTCGGGCAACAGTGGCAGTGAAATGCTCTGCATGTAATTAAGCGCCGTTTACTCATCCAAATAGCAAACACACTTATCTGTTGCCATGGAAACATCCGCACGAGGAATGTACAGCTACGACAATCACACTAAGGCTAATATACATGTATGTATGTAAAATCACACCACAAATACAGTGATTGTGTAGTTTTTGTTGTTGATCGGGCTTCGGATACACATCAATTTAACAGGCCTCCCCATCCCTATAGATTGCTCTTGGAATTGAGCATCAGAAATGCCAGGAGACGTTTGACTACTACAAAACAGACTAATTTCATCTTGTGTAATTTGTTCTTTGGGGAACATTAATAATAAATATAAGTGAAAACTCACTTTTGTTCATGCTCCCATTTTAAATGAAATGATCTCAAGGATTGTACACAAGTTTATCTCAAATATTGTTCTCTAATCTGGCTAAATCTGTTTTAGTGAGCGGAAGATGATGCATCCACCTCACATGATCGAGCAGCAAATTTTGAAGGAGGGTGCAATTTGCATGTTGACTGCAAGAATGTACAAAACTTGTTGCCTGTGAATTTCTCTACCCTAAGCCATGAAGCTGCAATGATTAATAATCAATTATCAAATCAACCCCTAATTATATTTGCTCATCGATTAATCATTCAAAATACTGTTTTATTTATTTATTTATTTATTATTAAAATTGTCCAAATCTTCATAATTTCAGCTATTCAACAGATTTCTATATTCTCCAATTTCTAGAGCACTCCATGAATCAAAATAAAGCATTTGCTTTTACTTTGAAAAACAAATAACATGTTTCCATATTTTCTGACATTTTACAGACCAAGCAGGTAACTGAATATTAATTAATTTGTTTGTGAAATAGTTATGAAATAATTTCATTTTTTAAAAATAAAATAATGGAAATTAAAACGTGGTTTTTTTTCACAGATTCATTGATTAATCGACAAATTGACAGATTAATTTAGCACTAAATTAATAATTAGTTATAGCCTCATTTCAGACAATATTGTATTTATATGCCAGAGTTTTATATGATTTGGTTTCTGCCGGCTTGCTTTGGCTGAAATTTTGCACCAGTTTTGTACATCTGCTCAATTTTCTTTTGTTCTTTTTTTTTATTTTTTTTTTTTTTACAGGCAAAACAGGTCTGTATTAAACTTTCTTTCTGGAATCGAGCACCTGGTTTATTGCATATTTCTTAACAACATCATTTCATCTCATTATCTATGAACATATCATTACATTTATTTTGAAGTTGTTTTATGTTTTGACACACTTTTAACTCATCACCTAAATCCTAAACTGATGCACAGTTTCACTAATGATCCATATTGTTTTCAAATTGTTAAATCAATTGACCCAACTTTTGAGTACTTATGCATTCAACAAAAGTTAATAGAAGTAAAAAAAAAAAGACAATAAAACATAAAATCAATTTAAATTGTTGCCGTTGGTTGTTGGCATGTTGGAGAAGTACTTTATTTGAAGAAGGCATACACATAAAAAAAAGAATGTGCATCTGTCTGTCGGCGGGCAGGGTGATATTAAATGAGGATTTTTTTTTTTTTTTACTTTTCATGTGCTTAGCCTTGAGCACACATCGTTCTCTTTGATCGGTCAGTTTTGTTAATTAACGAGTTGGATGAAAAGGTCTAAGTCGGTGTTGGCGCCGGCGTGGTGGAAGGCCCCAGGCTTGCAGATGTCCAAGCAACAGTTGCCTAGCACGCAGAGGTCAAACACGAGCCCAGAGGATAGGTATGGAAAGTGGTTGGCACAATAGATGGATGGAGGTGAATCGAAATTTGTGATAAGCTCTGAGACACTTTGGTAAAGGAATAGTATAGTTCACTTAAAAAAAGTAACTCTGAAAAAGCAAAGGCCATGATGGTATGATGGATGCATAAAGGAGAGGTGGAGGAAGCGGAAGGAGGCTCACAGGTGGAACAGATTACACTGGGGTGTTGAAACTCAGTTCTGTGAGCAGTACTTCCAGAAACACACTGTTGAAGAAGAAAAAAATGGAGAAAAAAATTAGCTCATAGACAATAGAGGTAAAAATAATATTAATGTTGCCAGCATCAGCAAACATTCGTTAGCATCCATCATTTTGTATTTACTACTAGCCTGGAAACCAGACTCATCGCTCGATACAGCCTGCAAATCACTATAAGGTTCAAAAGGGACATTGATGTGAATTGTTCTTTCTATAGGTAAATTATATCTCGACAAACTCTACAAATGCAAATACAGTCAGTACGCCACTAAACAAAAACACTATAAAAACCTACACTAATTATTCAATGTAGTATACTTGTACTTCTAAATAATGGTAAATATAAAAAAAAAAAGAGAAAAGAAGAAATACTTGATACAGTAGCCTTCAAGCGCATTTCTGAGTCGAAGCAAGTAGCAACCCGAAACACACTGAGCGTGTAATCAGCATAGAGCGGAAGTCATTTTAATTTGGCCACTATCTACGTATTTTGACCTAGTGTGTTTGCCGTACTTAGAGAACAACTATAGCACATTTAGCTAATATTCTGCGCAATTTCACCGTTGAAATGTGCATTAGCACGTTTCCCAGTCTTATTGGAGGCATTTTCATTATAGGGACAGAATTCAACATGGAAACGCTTACAGAAATCAACGTAATCGATATAGGCGGTCTGAGCGAGTGGCAACGTAAGAGGGCCGCCGGTGGCTTCACTTCTCATGACAGCGGTAAGCGTCAAAGCCATTCATAATAATTACTGAAGTCTGTGATCTTGACACACGTCTCCTTTGGAATTAAATTCTTCCAATGCTAGTGCCGTTAGCCGCTGGTTTTGTTAATATGTAATTCTGGTCATTTAAAACTGAGTTTAATGGTGAAGGAAACACACTATTAATTTGTCACTAGTTCAATGGACTTCCGCCGCCGAAGAGCCAAGTTACTCACCAAGAATACGTCACAGCAAATTAACAAATTTGTTTGCACGGTTTGTCTGTTTGTTTGTTTGTTTGTTTGTTTGTTTATTGAAATTATAAACACAAACAAGTAGCAGTTAAAAATGTAAAAGAAAAAATAAACTTATTGCAATCATTCATGGTTTACATGTTCAAAAGGAGCAGGATGAAGTTAAAAACTTGTCTACTGCTACCTCTTTAAACCCGAACAGCGGTCATTTAAACCAACTTTCTGTTTTTCAAGCAAGTGGGTTTGGCTTGCCACTGAAAAGGTGATTCCTTTATCATTTTTTCTCATCTGCAGGGGTTGCCTTAGAAGATACCCCCTCAAGAATACATACATACAAGTCGTCATTTGGCCACATTTTTGCTTTGACTTGCGAGCGCAAATTTAAGATACGACCCCGAGTCTACTTTTACAGGTTAAAAACTCTGCTCCCCATCACCCCCTTTCAAGGGGGTCACCCCCATGCCTTAACATTTTAAAGCACATTTTAAAATAGAACTAAGACGACATTTTCATCCGTGGCTGTGATTGGTCGCAACAAACATGCACAAGATGCCGCATCGTCCAATCAGCTCGAAGTGTTGTTCGGAATATCCCGCCTTTCCCGAAATCACAGTAGAGCAGTTCCAGGTTGATATTGTGGAGAACTCCCTTGAGTGAATAATAATATCAATCTGGCTATTGTCAGGTTAGGTAATTTTGAGTGCACTCTGTTTTCTCTGTTTCTGGACATTTGGACTTTTCAAAAGAGAAAGATGATTTGCGATACGAGGTTAGTCATGGAACGAATTCAACTCATATCTCTTTTCTGTTTGGCTACATTGGTTGTGCAGATTATAATAGTTTGTGTTCTTTTTATTGTTAGTAGTAGGATGAGATGGAATAAAGCCAGAGCAGCATAGTCATCGCATGCATACACACACACACACACACACACACACACACACAAAATCCGTAAGCAAGTTGACACCTTTGACTTTTACCTCTTTTGTTAGTCTTCTTGGACTGCGGTGGAAGGGACTTGCGGAAGTTGCGGCCGGTAAGGCTTGGCGCAAGGACGCCAGCACTCGCACCGGAAGAAGTGCTGTTGGCGACTGCTGGGGAAGCCGTGGTCGACATCACTGCAGCCTCATCAGAACAGCAAAGACAATCAAAAAAGGTGCGTTGTACTAATTGTTAACCTGGTTGATCTCTGGCAAGGCCAAACAATCCTCATTTCAAAACATTTTTTTTCATGCCAAACACCATATAGCTACACATAAATTATCCATCCATCCATTTTCTTGACCGCTTATTCCTCACAAGGGTCGCGGGGGGTGCTGGCGCCTATCTCAGCTGGCTCTGGGCAGTAGGCAGGGGACACCCTGGACTGGTAGCCAGCCAATCGCAGGGCACACAGAGACGAACAACCATCCACACTCACAAGCACACCTCGGGACAATTCGGAGCGCCCAATTAACCTGCCATGCATGTCTTTGGAATGTGGGAGGAGACCGGAGTACCCGGAGAAGACCCACACGGGCACAGGGAGAACATGCAAACTCCACCCAGGAAGGCCGGAGCCTGGACTCGAACCGGAGTCCTCAGAACTGGGAGGCGGACGTGCTAACCACTCGCCCACCGTGCCGCCTTACACATAAATCAACAATATTTTATTTGTAGACTCATAAATGACATCATTATTTTCTTTTACATTGAAATTTCATATTATCTTCCTTGTTGATTTTAAGGCTACGTTTTTACGCCTTATGTTCCCAGCAAGCATACTCACATCTTTCTGCTGGCCATTTTCTAGTATTACATTTTCTGTTCACAGTAAGAAGCATAATATTAAACGGGACCTACCATTTTATTTTTTCGTCCTGAATTTCTGGCATTCGCTGAAAAGAAAAAAAAACCCAACAGTACACATTTAATAAAAAGTTATTGTTGATATCATCATGCATTTCATTTAATATAATCCCCCATTTCATAGCACTTAGGTTTATTAGCGCCGAGGAAATTAGTTAGAAGTTCGTAGTTAACACATTAAATGCCAAGAACAACTTAAGAAGTCAATTAGACTCAAAACATGCAGTACCAAAGTTGCATTATGTCGTTTTATGTGTTTTTTTTTTTCATTGGGAGGGTTTCATGTGAGGTTCTTCCGAATTGTGTGGCTGGTTGTTCACTGTCATGATGCCACAACACAGTCAACAGACTTTGACAGACAATCTGAAACATCCATTCGAACAGGGAACATATTTATGTATGTATATAAAAGAGTATGTGTTATTATAGTTAGCAGACGTATATGTGTGTCATAAGGTTATGAGAAGTTCTTCTTAGCCAGGAACTGTCAGATGCTCAGGGTACATTACGCAGGCATGTTTTCATGCTGAAGCAGCAGCAAGATCATTTCTTCTGGCACACTGAATGAAGCAAACGGAAGGATCTTGGAATTTTTTGACACACCTCCTACATTACATATATAGCTTCCATCCCTGCATGAATGATAAATGCTGAATGGCCTCCATCTAAATAATTAGGATTTATGATTAGAGCCATGCTAGCTTTGTGTTCCATTGTGGACACACTTTAAAAAAAAAAGAAAAAAAAAAAGATCATAATAGGTGTGTCAAATTAGTGCGTTAATTTTGATTTAATTTAAAGTTCCTTTAACACTACTATTTTTTTTAACGCAATCATAAAATTAATAATAATGCATATATTTGTAGAGAATGTAGTCAAGTTGTCTTACAATTTAAAAAATGTGTAGAATTTCACAAGTTACTTCATGTTAAAGATTGGATTGCCCTTAATATGAAAAGAAAAATGCAACAAGTTGTCACCAAGGTCTTACAAATGCAATTATGCCATCTAGTGGCAGAAAAATGACCAACAAATCAATAACACACTAATTATTTTTAAGTGCAGTACATCTTTTTAATTTTAACTCAATTGTATGAATTATTATGAAATCAGTGACTAAAAGATGCAGCCATATTTCTATTACAACATATTTTCCCCACTTTTATGTTGACAAGAGTATGAAATTCAGGAAAAACATTTTTTTTTATTGTACATTTATAACAGATATAAAATTTGTGATTAATCGTGAGTTAATTATTAGTCATGCAATTAATTACAATTAAGAGCTTTAATCACTTTCACCCCTAATTTTCTATTGTACATTTAGAACAGATAATAATGCATATATTTGTGGAGTATGGGGTTAAGTTGTATTTAACAATTTTAAAATGTGCAGATTTCACGTTACTTCATTTTAAAGATCAGATAGCTCTCAATATGAAAAGAAAAATGCACTGGGCTTTCACCGACGTCTTACAAATGCAGTTATGCCATCTAGTGACAGAAAAATAACCTTAACACAAATCAATATCACACTTTTTTTTACAGTACAACATTTTAACTTTAGCACAATTGTATAAATTATTATGAAATTACTGTATCAATGATGCATCCATATTTCTTTTAGTTTAACTTTTATTTGAATTTTATAACAAGAGTATGAAAACCTAGAAAACAAATATTTTATAGAACATTTAGAACAGGTATAAAATTTTCGATTAATCGTGAGTTAACTATTGAAGTCATGCGATTATTTACGATTAAAAATTTAATCATCCCTATACCCCTAAAAATTATTATTGCCAATGTCAAACAAAAAGACAACAGTGCTGAGGGTTTGGATGACAGAGAGCTAGAAGAAACGTGGGAACGGTAACCTCGTGGGAGGAAGGTGATCCTTGTGCTCAGCGTACTGTTGAACGTCCGGTGCATCTCCTCAAGCACCGAGATCATCTTAAGTATCTGGACCCGCTTCTCGGAACCGTCTGTCCCCGCATGGTGTCTCATGGCGGCGGTAAACGTCCTCGAGGTGGTTCGGTCTCCCCGTCTCGTCCCTTCCGTTCCGGCCGCTCGGCTGTTGACGCGCCACTGTTTGAAGAACTCGCTTTGAGCAAGGGTAGAAGATCTTGCGGGTTCCGCTGACAGATGAATACGAGTGGGAAGAAGATTGGGAGGTTTCAGCGGATCTAGGGAAATGGAAAATGGCCGACAAGTCATTGCCAGGGTTGATTTTCTGTGCTGGGGTTCATTTCGCAAAGCAGGTTTAGTGAGAACCCTGAGACTGTTAAACTCTGAAATGCGGGGAACTCTGTGTTTTCCGTTTCAGAAAGCGAGATAACTTCAACCAGAGAAAGAGAGGTAACTCGAGCCGTTTTCATAAAAAGAGGTAAGAGAGTCTATGAACCGAACCTGGTCAGTACCAGGTTTATCACAATGAAAGTCGACTTTCTCTCCGTCTCCGCCTCCTTTCAGCCACACACGACAGTCAACTGGCAAGTTTTGGCGTGAGATAGTAGCTCTGCCGTCTGTTTAAAAAAAAAAAAAGTCCGTATGCCATTATTAAAAGTCCACTTTTTTCCACAAACATGGCATGTCCTTTTGATCCCGTTGATGTATGTGTACCCTAAAAAGAGATTTGTTGAACCAATTTAAGATTACAAATTGAATTGTTGACCAACTTAATAAAATTGCTTGAATTGGTAACACACAATTGAATTAATTTAATCCAAAGTGAATGTATTAATTTTAATTAATTACGAGTTCATTAAACTAAGATATTCACCTTTGGATTCATTTTGGATTAACTTAATTCAAGTGACTATATTAAGTTTAATGAACTCATAATTAATTAAACTTAATATATTCACTTTGGATTAACTTAATTTTATTTGTGTTTGACCAATTGAAGCAATTTTATGAAGTTGGTTAACAATTCAATGTGTAATAATAACTAATTTGCTCCCCAAAACGTATAAATATGTTCTATTTAAAATGTTTTTAGTGTCCCAAAGACTACACAAGGCTTTGATGCAGCCTCTCAACTGCAGAGAACGGGTGAAGCAATGGTAGTAATTACAAAAACTAATAATAATAATAATAATAATAATAATAATAATAATAATAATAATAAAAAGTAATTACAAAAATGCCAGCAGGTGGCAGTATAAGAGATCAACCAGGGCCATGTTGACAACAAACCGATTAACGCACAATTCTAAACAAAGTTTAGTGAAACTTAGCTATATTCTAAATGCTAATTGCTCCAAAACGGAAACAGATAGAAATATACCTTTTTTTCCCTGATGAAAGAAGAGTCTCCTATGTTTCTTTTGGTAGGATTCATGTTTTGATAGCAATAGGACACAATATTCTGTGGGCCTTGCAAAATGAGGCAAAACAGCCGGTGAAGGGGGTTGCTTCAGTGAAAATGGCCTTGAGTGAATGAGTTAAATAGGTACAACAATTCTCTTTTTAGAATGTACAGCGTGACAGCACTGGGAATTACATATTCGTTGTGAGATGGTTATCAGGCCGCGGATAGATGTTCTGGCATTTCCAGTTGTCTTTGTGAACAGTACCATTTCACATTACAGTCCATCAACTACATACCGGTAAACAACTTAATCCGTCCTTACATTTGCAACATTGTAGCCGTAGTCATACGCGCTCACATCGCAGCATATATTGTGTGTTGCGCTTTGTTTTTCTTATCTGTTTGAACGTGTTTATACTTCATTTTTTATATTTCATCTTAATTCAAGTGCGCTCCTCCCCCGCAGGATTGCACCTAAATGAAATAAATTAATAAGCAGATTTTCCCTTGTAATATTATTGTGATTGCAAAAGACTACATTTAAATTCACGCATTGACCAGAGCAGCAACATTCTCCCGCCCACGCCCTCTGCTTTCCCGTTACCGCGGTGACTCGTCGAATCGGGGCTCCATTGATGCGGTCTTTTTCTGGTGGCGGTTTAACGAGCGTAACTCCAGGTGAAACTACTCTGCGTTGATCAAACCGACTCAAATCAGCTGTTTCCTCTCTCAGGGTAGGTCAACTCACATTTCAGGGTTAGTCTCAGAGTTTGTTGAAACTGCTTTGTAAAATGAACCCCTGCCAATGCAAGAATCTTGTAGATTTTGTTAAAAATGACAACTCAACGACCCTCTCTTCTCTGTCCTGCTGCTTACTTGCAATCAAGCTAGATGTTGTTAATCTTGAGATACAAGTTGAATTTGTTCCGGGATCTCAAATTCAAAATTCCAAAACATTTCAAGACCATTCTTTCAGGCTCAGATGTTGATGTGTTGCTGCAGTAAAGCACCAATTCGTGTTCATTTTATCAACCATTTTTAAATTTAGTCTATGTTTTAGTCCAGTTTCAATCACGCTTGTTAGTTTTTATCATAGTTAGGTCAACCTCATCCCGTTTTTGTTTAGTCAACTTTTAGGCGACTATAAGTCTAGCATTTGAGGTTTTTATTTTTATTTTTTCAACCATTCACCGTGAATCTTCCCATGTGTTTGTGCATGTGCACTCGCTAGCTACAGATTTTAAAAGGGGTGTGTCACATCACATGACAGTGTCACAGTGACAGATTAGCAGAGACAAGATTTTACTAAATCACATCATTTTCGTCTCGTCTTTGTTCATGAACTAAAATGTCCATAGATTTTAGTCCAGTTTTTATTAAGTGAAGTACATTTTCATCTCGTCTTCATTAGTCAACGAAAATGCGTATTGATTTAGTCCCAGTTTTTGTTTTTTAATGGGGGTTTTCGTCTAGTCTAGTTTTTGTCCGGTGAAAAATGTGTTGACGAAATAATTTTTGGTTAGTTTTTTGTTGATGAAATTAACACTAGCGCCAACTACTGCCAAGGAGGAATACTCTTTTTTTGTTTTGTTTTTTTTTGTTTTTTTTGTTGTTGCCGTAAGTATTGGTTGATGGCATCGGCAGCCTCCACGAGTACCCGATACCTTAAAATAAGTCCAGTATTGGCCCCAAATCAATATCTGCTATTGGTACTTGTTCATCCTTATTCCAATTCATTTAATCTGCCTGGATATTTTTTTTTACAGAACAGAATATTTGGCTCATTCAGCACGTTACAATTATACAATTGCATTTTTTTTTATTTATTTATCATATTGTGATTATATTAATTGTATATGCAGGGATTTATTTTAGCTTTTACTTTTAATGATATATTGTGAAATATAATAACTCCTAGTACATTACTATGATATAAGTTAGTGGTAGTAGGACTAGATAAGTTCTTGTTCTTCTTCCTACTCCCTTTGAACATGTGAATTCTGATTTTGCAGGTAATTCTTTTCCTTTTTGGCTTGTATTTTCTTTCCTTCACTTTTAGTTTATATTTTGTATTGCATGTTCAATGAAATGAACCAATTCAATGTGACCTAGCGGCTTATCAAAACATCCATCCATCCATCCATCCATCCATCCATTATCTTAACTGCTTGCTCCTCACAAGGGTTGTTGGGGGTGCTGGCGCCTATCCCAGCTGGCTATGGGCAGCAGGCGGGGTATACTCTGAACTGGTTGCCAGCCAATCGCAGGGCACACACAGACGAACAACCATCCACACTCACAAGCTCACCAAGGGACTTATCAACACCATTATTCTGCAAAATAATTAAATGCAAGATAATAGCACATGCTAAACATTCAATCAGATTTGTCTGATCTCATCTTCAATGCCAATAACAGTCCCGTCGGGGATATAGTTACATTTAATCTGGGCATTGCTATCATATAATTTGAGTTGCCCTATATCAAAGTTGATGAAACTGAAGCTACAATCTGTTTGTTGAATTAAAAACATTGGAAAAGATTAGTTACAAAACAATATTGATGTTTAAGCAATTATAGGAAGCGGAAAGAAAAAAAAAAATCATTACCTCTCTCTGTGGGTGCTGTCCATACTTGGGTGGTGACAATCAGCATCATAACAGGAATGAACGGCAATTTTGCAGCTCCGCAAAGCATTTTCGATCTAATTGGTGACTCGGAAAGGCCGAAAAATGAAATAAATAATTGTTTCTTTGGATTCTTTTGTTTTGTTTTATTTTGAAGTCGGTCCATTGGTCATCATTTTTTTGGATGTTTTTAATTGGGATGTTCCAAAAAATATATGAAGAAAATCACTCTTTTAAAAAGAAAAAAGTTAGTATTTCAACCAAGATTTGGTGTTCGTCAACGCAGCAATTTCCTTAAATAATTTCTTGTTGTCTGAATCAATCTTCAGTGTCCTTGTTGCTGGTTCATGTTCCGGAGATGCGCCTCTTAAAGAAGAAGACTTGTCAGGAGTTTGTCGCCGGCTCTCGTCTCCTTTCGACAAACTCGCCTTTTTTAAATTCCGCTTCGGACAACAGACAACCCAGCGGTAAATCTGCGTCAACCAATCGGATCACGTTGCTCCGCCTCTTGCTTCTCAATAGATTGGTGACATTTGGGGACTTTGGCAGCCAAGCTTTGAGAGCCAATATCGTTTTGTAAATGTGTGTTTAGGCTGCATTGTGTGTGGGTGTGCGTGTGCGCGCATGTGTATGTGTGTGTGGCTTTGGGCTGTAGAAGCAGTGATTAGTTAGTTCTTAATATGTTTGCTCAGGACCACAGTAACTGAAAGACCCTCTGACGCATGAGGATGGACACACACACATGCACACTGCAAATACAAATACAGTACATTCAAAGTTTTCCAACCCAACTTGTACACAAATGCACCCTCTCCAGTGTTCATTTTCAACTTGACACACACAGACTGTAAAAAATAAAAAAAAAGAAGACGCGTGATGCGCATCAGAGGGCAACTTGTCCAAAAGACACAAAAGACAGGAAAGGATGATTGTTTGTGCTGATTAATGTCACAGATTGGAATTTGAAGCCAGTGACGATCTTGGTTCCCAAAATAAGCATTCACCAGCGGATATAAAAAAAAAAAAAAAAAAAAAAAAAAGATAAATTATTTTGATATATTCTACATACGTATGTAGGTGTGTGTGTGCGTGCGTGTGTGTTCGCATGCATGTCAGTTGCTGGGGGAAGAGAATTTTGCTTGTGAACATCCACTCATTCATTCCTTGCACTCTGAAAAGAAATGGCGGGGGCGAGTTTGCGTCAACAGGAAGTGAACAAATACCTTTTTAAAAATGCTACCAAATAAAAACATGGCCAAAAGATGCACAGTGAACGCAAATTGGATTTGTTAAAATGTCTACTCTAATCTCCAATATTCATTTTTAATAGATTTCAATGCAAATCTCATATACTGTATTGGATTATTTTTGTTGTTCTTTTTTTTTTTTTTTTTTTTTTTTTTTTAAATCTCGTCACCCTCTTAATATAATTGCCCAAGTCTTTTTCTTTTTCTTCCCCCCCCCCCCCCCCCCCCCCCAAATTAACTCCTCATGATGCAAATGGTTCCATTTTTGTATTTCCTGTAAAATCTGGAAAAATGACTTATTTTCATTATTTTAAGAAGGTGTCGATATCAAACTTGAGATACGAAATATCCCAAAAACTGGTCAAATTACCAATGGCCTCTGTATTGTCTTTGAGTTTATTGACAATCCAAATAGGCGGCACGGTGCTCGGTATTTGTCACAATTATTTTGGTAATAATTGAAATCCCTCCAATTGGCTGGCAACCAGCTCAGGGTGTACACCGCCTACTGCCCCAAGCCAGCTGGGATAGGCTCCAGCAACCCCACGACCCTAGTGTGGAAAAGCGGTTAAGAAAATGGATGGATGGATGGATGGATGGATTAGGACAATCATTTATTTTTTTGGTACAAAACAAGAAAATGTTTAAATGTAAAAAATATTAACACAAATAAAATTCTTTGAAAGACTAATTATGCAAGTTCCTTTTGGATAAAACATCCTTCCATCCATTTTCTTGACCGCTTACTCCTCACAGGGGCCGCGCGGGGTGCTGGAGCCTATCCCAGCTGGCTTGGGGCAGTAGGCGGGGTTCACCCTTAACTGGTTGCCAGCCAATCGCAGGGCACACAGAGATGAACGACCATCCACACTCACAAGCACACCTCGGGACAATTTGGAGCGCCCAATTAACCTGCCATGCATGTCTTTGAAATGTGGGAGGAGACCGGAGTACCCGGAGAAGGCACCGGGAGAACATGCAAACTCCACCCAGGAAGGCCGGAGTCTGGACTCAAACCTGCATCCTCAGTACTGGGAGGTGGATTTACTAACCAGTTGGATGAAACAAAATTTGGAGTGTAATAATTGAAATTGTAATTGAATTTTGATTAATTGAATAGCCCTAAATGAACGTGAAATGTTTGACCAGCTATTGATTAGCGAACCTGTAAAGTTAAAGTTAACATAGGTTACTGTCTTCATGGGTTTTAGAGTTACAAATTGAGCTAAATGCCTTTGTTGTGTTGCAAGACTTACATATTGATATTCTCCTTTTCCCGATTATATCAAAAGTATCATCCTTAAACACAGATGTCTTTATTTTAGGTTATCCTTCCAAGATGATGGGGTTGTCTGGTTGTTTCAAAAAATGGTGCGAGCATGAAGCAAAAATGGGAGTTCCACTTGATTAATGTCTGATCTATATTTTATTATAATCACAAAATGCTCTAGCAGGAAATAAGTGCTGCCAATAAAACACCAAAGCTAAACTCAATACTAAAAAAATGTTTTAACCCAAAAACATTTTTTCACATTTGCCTAAATAATTATAATTATCCTTTTACACGCACGCACGCACGCTCATCACAGGCGCGCGCACCCATACGGTCGGTAAAAGTCAAAGCCAAGACACACGCCATACACACTCCCACCACAAGAGGGCAGTAGTGCTCTTTTTCAGGTCGAACCTCGGACAACCACGGCGGATACAACACAAGCGAAAACATTCATCATCCATCCATTACCTGAGCCGCTTCTTTTCAAGTTGATGTCATTTTTTTTTTTTTAGATTAGACACACTGGCTTTCTTCAGAATGCATCATATTTTCATTTATGAAAATAACCTTTTTAATTTTAAGAATTTAGAAAAATACATAACTTACATACTCAATGGCAATTTAAAACACTGCAAAATAAGGTTACTGAAGTACTTATTGAACATTTGTTAAAAAAAAAAAGTGCTTAATGACTTGTTTTTTAAATGCTGGGTCAGCATCAACTAACAAGAACATTTTAACCAAGTAAAGACTAGAAAGTACATGCATCTGTCTACAAATGTAAGCAGTAAAAATGTAAGAAAAAATAAATACGCAAGTAAAGTAAACAGACCATGAAAAATATACTTAATTACAGTAACAAAGTGGTAACAAAAATATTTGGACTTTGTTACTTCCCTCCATTGATCACAAATGACCACATTTTCTGGCTTCAACTTTGTCCAGGGAAAACTTCCCAAAGGGGACAATTAAGTTCATCCTTAACATGACAATCAAAATAATGTTTTGTCTGAGGGGAAATAATGTGTTTCAGAAAAGAAAGACAGAATAGTCGCCAAAAAACGAGGGAGGGTATGTGATAAGACTGAACGGATGGCAGGCCCAAGTGATGGCAAGGAAGAAGAGAGGACCCCTGGGAGACAGAAAAACGGAAGGTCACAAATGAAGAGTGTGTGTGAGTGTGTGCGTGAGCAAGAAAGAATGAGACTGAGCGGGTGAGTGATTTGTTTTCAGTGAAAGGTGAGGCCACTTAGCCACGGCGTGGAGCTACCGCGGAATCTATTACAGCGTGTCAAAGGAAACACGAGAAGGGCACGGACCGTGTGTGCGTTTGTTTGTGTGTTGTTGTATTTTTGTGTGAGACAGTGGACTTGAGGTAGCCCCTTTGATATGACGTTTTACGCATGTGTGATTGTGTGTGTGTGTGTTTATGCACTCCGTTTTCCATCAGTGGTAAAAACAAAACAAAAACAAAACTCCAAAACATTTTATTATCCAGCAGTCGTGTTTCTATGACACTTCTCATTTGAGTCTATCGCAGCTGCCTTGGGAAAAGAGGCATGAGATACCCCGGACTGGTCGCCAGTCAATTGCAGGCATATATGCTTTATCCTCTGCATAGAACAACTAAAAATTGTGTGGCTTACTGAGGAGCTGAAAATGTAAACTGCTTAGTTCCTTTACATTCTTTTTGATTATGTCATTACGATAAGTTTTGATCATATTGTAGGGTGATATTATTCTCATTTACTCACAAAAATGTATAAATACATTGTATTTGAAATATTACCAGTGTCCCAAAGACATATATATTTTTTTTATTTTTTATTTTTTTGCTAGCGCATACAGAAAGAAGGCTTTAATGCACCACCTGAACTGAAGAGAATGGTTGAAGCAATGGTAATTATTCAAAAACGGCCAGCAGGTGGCAGCAGAGTATAAGAGATCAACCATGGCCATGTTGCAACAAGCTATTTTTGCCAGTGTTTTTTTTTTTTTTTTACAGGTTTGTGAATAATGCTAAACCTTATCTATATTCTAATGCTAATTGCTGTAAAACGGAAACAGATAGAAATATACTTTTTTTTCCCGATGAATGAAGAGACTCCACTCTTTGTTTTGGTAGGTTCCATGTTTTTCTAGCAATTGAACACAAAATTCTGTGGGCCTTGCAAAATCAGTCAAAATCCAGTAAAACAGCCGGGAAGTGAAGGGGATTGCTTCAGTGAAAATTTCTGGAATTTAATGAGTTAAAACACATTACAATTTTTTTTTTTTTTTGTGGGATGCACTTGTTTTCATTCAATTTGACAAACTACTGATGTTTTATAAGTACAAAAAAACAAATGATTTAAGCTGACGTTCCATCTTAAATGAGGCAGACGTGCTGCTAACCGTTACCTCCTGCATTTTATTATTCATCAATTTATTTCAGTGTAGGGGTGTGTGTGTGCGCGTGTGCGCAGCATTTGTGTTTGAGAGCAGGTAACAACTAACAAGGTACAAGGTACGAACTATTTGAAGTCCTTCTGGAGGATTTGTTTTTTTTCCCATTAGTGGTGTGCAAAAATACTTTGAAGTTGTAGTGTATGTATGTTGTCAACAATTTTGGGCTCACAGTAGTGCTGTCACTATTGAATATTTTTAGAATTGATTAATCTATCGATTATTCAATTGATTAATTGACTAATCAGATTCATTTTAATTTTGCATTAAAGTGTATTAAAACAATTTTCCCCGTCCCACTGATCACATGTTTTTTAACCAGTGATTGGTGTTTATTTCGTACTACATATTTTTATAGTGATTTAAAAAAAAAAAAAAAGGGGGGGGGGGGATTGATATATTTTACTTACTTGTTCAGTCATCATTTTCCAAAGTAAAAACAGATGTTTGCAAATGTCTTATTTTGATTAAACGCAGAAGATAATCAGTCTTCATTCATAAAGGACAACAGAAATCTGCGTGCAATTACTGTTGATAGGCTGAAATCAGAGGATTTGGACAATTTGAAAAAAAAAAAAAAAAGGCTCCTACTCGGTTGTCAATTATTTTGATAATCGATTACTTGTCTATTAATTGATTAATTTTGACAACTCTAGTTCATAGATACCTTAACATGGAGAATTTTGTTTTCCTAGAGTCCCATAGAATCCTCATGCTACATTAATTTTCAAGAAGAAAACCCCCCCCTGCAATTTTATTGCAAGATGAAAAAAAAGAGATGAGGGAAAAAGACATGTCAGGATAAAGTCAAACTTTCACATGATTGTATTTTTTTCAGATAAAAAAGACATGAAAATTTGAAATTTAAATCTGAATTTTACAAGGGATGCAAGACATATTTTAACCAGAAATAGAGTCTTAGTCGCCAAAAAATTAGGACTATATTCATGGAAAATATGCCTTTTCATATCACCAAATAATGCACTTTATTTCTGTAACGATAAACCCTTAAATAAAAAAAAATAAAATAAAAAAAAATCATGTCAGATGTATGTGACTACATGTCACAATCATATCAGAGCTAATCGCCTGAAAACCAATTGGTTTATTATGTTTGTTTTATTGGTATGCCCGTGCCCATATGGAGGTATGCCTTTTTAAAATAATATGACATTATAAGTTATTGGTAATTATTTTGTGGCGCCCCATACTAAGGCTCATTTTGAGAACCACTCATCCAACCTACAATAACATGACCACGATTTTGCCATTGAGCTCACGCATCAAATCAGTAATTGCAAATATACGTGTCATCATGGAAATTACCTCAGATCAACTTTTGGTTGGATAATCTTCCAAATATATTTTGACCGCCACTTCGCAGGGATGACAATTCGTCACTTGGCAGTCCTGTCATATCCTAGATTGCTGGCGTCAAGCCTTTCTGATAAAAAGTGGTCCCAACAAGAAGAATACAGAAGAAGTCAGCAGCAAGAGGAGGAGGAGGAGGAGGAGACGATGTTGGTAGATGGATGCGAAAACAAGTGAGCAGGCTGACAGTCAGGGGAGCCATTGATCCTCTTCAATGCTCCCTCCATCCAATCCTTCTTTCCGTTGGCAGAAGACAGATAGTGTTTAGGTGGCCCGTATTGGATTTATGAGTTAATGGTGCGGCCAGCACGAGACAGATGAAGAAATAAGGAAGAGGGAAAAGTTCAATGGAAGAGGAGGAAGGAAATATGTGGGGAAGCAAAGGACCGACGAAAACCTGAGAATCTGTTTTTACTTTGGAAAACAATGACTGAACCGGTAACATAGAACAACATTTATGTATTTATTTATTTATTCTTTTAAATCACTGTACAGAATACAAAGTACGAAATAACCATCAATCAGTGGTTAATAAACAGTCATTTGCAGGGAAAAATGCTTTTGTAATACACTTTAATGCAAAATTAAAATGAATCTGATTAGTCGATTAATCGAGTCTAGAAATATTCGTTCGTGACTGTACTTTTCTTCACTAATATTCATTTGTGATAAATGGTGATAGAGGCTAGGGCCCGACCAATATGCATTTTTAGACGCCAATAACAATTAGTGGCAGTAAAAAAAATGCCAATTACCGATTAATCTGCAGATTCAAAAATATATGAT
The DNA here is from genome assembly GCF_051991245.1 of Festucalex cinctus. Taxonomy (NCBI): domain Eukaryota; kingdom Metazoa; phylum Chordata; class Actinopteri; order Syngnathiformes; family Syngnathidae; genus Festucalex; species Festucalex cinctus. Next base: position 21,079,569 of record NC_135412.1, on the reverse strand, counting down.
TAAATTCTATTAACTAACTAGTTTTTCACAAATTGGGAAGAATTTGTGCCTTTGTGTAGTTTTATCTCATTTGTGGGTAAGATTTGTGTGTGGATATTCGTTATTTGAAGGAAAAACACTCCCAAAGTCGATGCTAACTTCCTGTTAGCACTAGGCTAGCAATGTTTTAAAAACAAAGCATGTTTTGTGTTTAAATATACAGTAGATATAATTCTTGACATGTATTTAATTTTAAAGTTAACTCCAACTGCGGTGTCATTAAACAGCTTAAAGGACACTTAGGGACAACACAATAACCAGAATAACATACACTAGTACACACTTGCTAGTTGCTAATGCTACGCAAGCAAAATGGTGAGTTCATGGTAATTTCACAACGTCGGAAACTTTTAAGGGGAAAATAATCGGCCATTTGGCCCAATTGGCTGATTGTCTTGGTCGATGTTTGGAAATAATCGGCCAATTATAGTGGGCGGACGATTAATCTGTCGGGCCCTAATAGAGACAGCATATGTAGTGTTAGCAATACAACGCTAGCAATAGGTCTGTAAACAAGCTGACGTTAGTGGTAACATGATTTATCTTTAAGGGCTCTATTTTCGTGACTGGCGTAAATCCTGCGCAGCGCGGGGCAGGTTAGACCCGATTTTGGTGATTTGGTAAGATTTAAAAAAAGATATAATACAATGATTCTATAATCGAAACTGGGAGGAATCAAGCTAAAAAAATTGTCCGGATTATGTGATTATCATGTAGCTCTAAAAACTTGATGAGGTCGATCAAGGTCACCAGTGTAATTTGGGGGAGAGTGATCAGGATGTCATCGATTTGACTTACTCTGCGTAATGGTAAATGGTCATACAGTGTGTGTGTGTGTAGGATTATAGACGGTATAGTGGCCGCTGACTTTAATGAAAACAAGTCGGATTATTAATAGTATTAAGGTGAAGCATGTCAAGTGTAGCGGTGTCCTTCCTACAGGTCACTCCAGAGAGTCAATTCATTCTTTTTGCAGTGTGCATACTGTAGTGTGCAATATAAGGTCATTTATTTAAATTAAAAAAACAAAAACAAAATCTGATTTTATCTTGTAATGTTCTTTAAGATAGACAATAGCAAAATCAGTTTGCCCACCATTTTGTTTTCAGTAAATGCCGCTAAAGTGGATAAAAGGACCGCATAATTCTATTTCAAGTCTATTATAAGCCATTAAGCATACAAAATAAAAGCTTGCGAGGTTTCTTTTTTTCAATGTTTGCGATGTTGATAAACTATCAACATCCAAAAGGCCAGAAGTCTCGAACCTCCCCAACGTCATCCACAGCTTCTTCTTACGATCTACCCCTTTTTTTTTTCTTTTTTTTTTGGCCATCCATGTAGGGAAATTAAAAATGTAGATTTAATCGGAGTGGTGGGCAGGGGTTGGGCTTGTAATGTGATCAGGATGACAGGGGATCAATGGTGACCGTCTCACACGCACGCATGCACGCGAGCGAGCGCTGACATTTGTCTTGGAAATGGGAAGGACATCAGCCGCTTTCCGTCTTCTTCAAATTTGTTTGCTTTGAAAACTTTTCGACATACATTCCTCCCCTCATCAATTTACTTGCAAGCAAACATTTACAACTTTATCAGAACAGTAAATCTCACACTGATGAAAGGGTGTGTGGAATTTTGAACCTCAAACTTTGCCCTCCGGTGGGGGGGGGCTACTGATGCAGGAGTGCTCCCACTCTACATCTCACTGCAATTTAATCATTAACACATATTACACCTTCGTGAAATTCATATACAGTTCTCCAAAAGTATTGGAACGGCAAAATGCAAATACGGAAAAACGCATCCACATGAATCGGGAGAAGCGTCATCATGCAACAAGACACCCCAAAATACACCGTCAACACTCAAAAAAAAGGCCAAATCAATACATCAGACCATAACCCAATTGAGCATGCATTTTAACTCTTGAAGAGGATAATCGAGGAACAAAACCCCAGAAACAAATACAAACTGAAAGAGGCTGCAGTAAAGGCCTGAAAAGCATTTCAAACGGGGAATGAAATGGGGGTTGTTTAACATATCGATATGTAAATACCATGAAATAAAATCTGGGATTCTGAACTATTGTCTCATATTCAGATTTTGATCTGAAACGTTATGTCTTCAGTATAGAATAAAAACAAACAAACAAAGGAATTCATAATTGACAATTCATAATTGTTTTGTCCAATCAGATTTCACCCTCGAGCTGTTACCATGTCAATCTAATCTGCCCAAGGACTTCAGAATTACTTCAACTAATATTAGGAACAGGTATTTTTCTTCAACCAATCAGATTTCAAAATAATTCGTCCTCACAGTGCCGTCAAGATGGCTCTCAATGATGTCAGCGTTTTTCTGTCCTCTGATTGGTCGGTCACTGTACGTCGCTGGCCTAGATGGATGAACAAAGAATCAATATTGATTGCATGTACATAACATCATACATTGAAGTGAAATTGTATAAATTCAAAACATTGTGGAGGGTCTCTGATAATTATATAATCATGAAATATGACCACATGGCGTACAACCAAGTTCTTTGCTGACAAAAAAAACAAAACAAAAAAACATCTGTATTGATTGTGCTTCAAATTGAAGCAATGAAATATGTAAACAGAGCACTAAATACTATATGGACAGGCGCACAAACAGATGGCTTGTCGAGATCTAGCCACTCAAACTGGTCAGTACAAAACAGGTTAGCGCGAGCCAATGAGTGAGTTAGTATTGACTCGGCGTTTACAACATCGTCTGTGGCCGAAGCTCATCATTCGTTCAGCACTGTGAACAATTTTAGAATATCAGAAATATTGTTTTTTTTAGGATGACACAAACCAAATATGCAATTGTGAATTTATATTTTATCTTATGATTTAACTGAAGTGAAATCCTTTTATTTGTAAGTGTGTGCGCGTTTGTGAGCAGCGAGAGTGGAACATCTTTTAGCATCATAAATGTCATAGACGAGATCACATGACTAATGCAGCCATTAGTTAAATGTGCTGCCAGAGTCACATTGAGATAAAGTCCGTTTGTGCGTCCACGTTGGGGGTTAATACATGAAACATTTTATTTCAATTTATAATGGATGCAGCCTTTATTAGCGATTTCAACCGACTGAAAACAATAATAGTAGAGAAAAAAAGCAAAGTTGCATAGTCATACTGAAAAGTATATATATATATATATATTTAAGTAAAGCGCTTTTGCTTATGCTTTTGTTATACACTTTAATGCAAAATTCAAATGAATGCGATTAGTCAATCAATTGAATAATCAATCGATTAATCGATTCTAAGGACAAAAATCACCACCACACATTAACAGAAGCTAAGAGGTGTAGATTGAGAAGGGGATCATGGGTAAAAATCTATATAGTGCATTTTCCTGAGTGAAAACAGAAGACCATGCCTATAAATAAATAAATAAATAAATAAATAAAGTTTTGTGATGGTGACTTTTGGGCTCCGGGGTAAGCGGTTCCAAACAAAATGGACCAAATTGGCTTGGCTACCAAATTGAAGTTGAATTGATTGTGGTGATTAGAAACCATGATTACTGCACAGGTGTGCCTTACGCTCCTCACAGTAAAAGGTGACTCAAAATTGTGCATTTTTAAAGTCTAGTCCTAAAAAAGAACTACATGGCCAAAAATGGCATCTTTATTAGTTGTTTGATCATCAACCGTAGGAATAATTGTAAATAATAAGTTATACATTTCCTGCAATGAAGAACTGCTTCTGCTTGCAATGAAGAATGCTTTGTTCTGTTCCCACTCACATTCACATAGCCTGGCTATTTGAAGATGACTTAAAAAGCTGAAGAACCACAACATCTAACGCAGCAGAATGGTTCGATCCAGTCTGCTGAGGTCGCCTGCTTTCTGTTCAGAAATGATTGCAAACTTGACCACACATGTACTCAGCAATCTTCCACTCACATAGACAAACAAGTACACTGTGTTCCAACTATGCCTTGCGTTTGCATTTTTAGGGTTGGAACACCCATATAACTTAGGGCGTGGCCGCATAGAAACAAAAAAAAGAGAGGGTGAGGACAGGATTCTTCAGAGAGTGCAGGAGTGAATTGTATCAGTCAGTTCCTCTCCTCTCTCCTCGCGAGCCTTGAACTGAGTGTCTTCTCTCCTTTGTTTAATAGATGTCAAACAGGTAAACCTGACATCAACCAAAAGTGTTTTAATGGAGCAATGAATTTGTAGGACTTCAACAACCTCAAATGTGAGTTCTTGCTTTGAGTGCGAACAAAATGTGGAAAGCTTCAAAAGAAGATTGCTTGAACATGAGCAGATCTTCTTGTGTCATGACAAGGTCAACGCTTCGAAACCACAAACTTGGATTGGGAGAAAGTCCCATCTCGTTACACTGTCTTGATGGCATTGTCATGTCTAAAACGCGTAGGACAACATCTCCGTTTGACAGATGACGTCGGACCATCACACGCACGCACGCACACACCCACGCACACTCGCAGTATGTCTATAATAATAATACATCTGATCCACCTTCATTGGAGCCGAGCTAAAATCAAAAGCTCCCAGGCAGGATCCGAAGCCCCGTCCAAATCCAATCCCTGCTCGATAGCTGATTGATTAGCTTCCACTCCAATTGCGTGTCTCTCGGTGGTTCGGTCGGTCGGTCGGGGGTGGGCCGCTAGCCGAGACAAAAGGGAGATGGCAGCAGAAGAGAAGTAATTGAGAGAGATGGAGAATTTGGAGGATGGATGAGAAATGGAGATTGAGATGCTTCATGTGCATTTGAATGTGGAAATGTTTGGATATCTGGCACTGTTTACATTTTTGGAACTCCCCCACTAATAAATTATCCACCAAATATAATTTGAAATTGAACTCATTTACATAATTATTGACACAAATTTGCATTGATAGGATTCCTCTTGAAAAAGGTGTCCATCTTCCTGTTTTCTTTCTTGTATGTTAAAAAACATGACTATAAGGACATCAGACTGCAGAAGGTTTATTTTTGCTTGCACCTCTACAAAAACAACATCAAGTAATAGGGTTGGGACGCAATTTGGCTTCTACTTTTTCTTTTTTTTAACCAATCTGTTTTGAGCGTGATAATGTTAATAACTAACTTTAAGTTTCCCTGATTTGGTTCCTTATTAGACTGTAGTATTTATCCATCCATCCATCCATCCATCCATCCATCCATCCATCCATCCATCCATCCATCCATCCATTTTCTTGACCGCTTATTCCTCACAACGGTTGCGGGGGGTGCTGGAGCCTATCTCAGCTGGCTTTGGGCAGTAGGAGGGGTACACCCTGGACTGGTTGCCAGCCAATCGCAGGTGTAGTATTTATCTTTTTCTAATTGTTATTAGGTCTTGTATTATTGTCAACTTGCAACTGTAGTCTTCATAAACGCTCTCTAAAAATATCAATGAAAACTGTGGAAGAAAAAAATGCACCCAAAGGGGCCTGTAAATGCCGTGCTCTCAGTTGACATGTCATAGTTCCCTGGCGAAGGAATGGCCATCTGGCATACAGGGCAGATGCCCGGTGGGCCGACATCTTTTGGGGCCGATGCAGTGCTTTTTAATGATTATTTTCCTATATTTTACCCCAAGAGACTGCCCCACATGTTAGAGGGACCAGTTCATGAATCCATTTTGAATATAGAGAGCAACCTGAACCAACATCAGTCAATATCAGTGGTAGAAATATGTGTTAGGCAGCGGTGGTCAGAAGTCGGGGCCAAGGGTGGGCCGGTCCGGTGGGCTTAAGTCAAATGCCAGGGCTGATTTTTTTAAATTTTTATTTTCTTGTGCCAGTTCATCCCTGCTGACAAGATGCCTGAAAATGACAACTTTTCTATTAGACAGGACATTCTAGAAAGAGCGCAAAAACAGCCAACAGGCAAAATTTTCAGCGACTACAGAATAGGTAAAAAAAAAAAAAAAGAATTACATCTCAGCTGGGCTAACCTTTTACTTCATTGACACCAATTATTATTTTCCTATTAGCCAGGGCCTTGGCACCGTGACGTGACATCCCAAGGATGTTATGAAAAGAGCACATATGTGAATAGGTGAGTTTCACTAAATAGTCATTTGACAATTAGCTAGCTTAACCAGGGCTCTCATTTTGTTATCAACTAGCAACCAACAACGATAATAATAATAATAATAATAATAATAATAATAATAATAATAATAATAATAATAATAATAATAATTATTATTATTATTATTATTATTATTATTATTATTATTAATGTGATATTCTGTCCAATTTTATTGCTGGCAACTGCAAATGTGATTCATGAGTTATCAATTGTTCTTAAATAGTTCACCAATAAGTCCTGATGACTACAGATAACGGATCATGTTATCATTTTAAGTAAAGTATCAAGTTTGGTCCATAAAACTGACATGGCTCGTCTTTTGCGAGTGCATAAATAAACTTGAGCTGTCATTGCGAGACTGGACATTAGCCATGTTGAAATGTGGTGTTTATTCTTCTGCCTCTTCCCACCCGCAATTCCCTCTGACCACAACTGCCTGCCTGACAAACCAAGTGAGACACATAGACCTGAACGGAACAGAACCCCACCCACCACCATTACACCCTACCCGCCTCCAAAACAACCCCGCCCAACACCACCAAAAAAAAAAAAAAAAGTCGAGGTGAAGAAAGCGAGAGCAACCCACAGACCACATTCTGGTTGTGGCATTACTTGTATTGGTTAATGCTTGAACAGAGAGCAACTTCCAATCAAGCACAGAAAAAAACAACATTTTTAAAGGCTTAAATTCAATTAAATTGCACAGAATGACTCATTTTAGTGCTGTGTTGATGAGATGTGTCGTTATTATAACTCCTATTTGAGTTGTAGGCAGGACATCCACAACAACATGGCTGTCGCAAGTTATTTAGTGTCACCTTTGATCAAGATTTATCTTGATACTCCTAAGTGTCAAGGACAACGTTTTTTTTCAATATCAATACAACAAAAATGTGTATGTAACATGTAAAATGTGACATTAAGTGACTTCTTGACTCATTCATTATTTGCCCTTGAGATGACAACATTAGATAATAACGATAAAGTTATTATTTCCCAGCTCGGTTAGAAAAAGCTCATATCTAGATATTCTTTGTTTTTCATGCTCAAATCCTTCAAGCCATAAAGATTAGATTCCTCCACACGCTGGTCCGAAGTCCAAAGGTCACATGCGCCTGTTAACAAGACCCGCACGAGACGCCGAGACGCACTCCGGTGCAACCACAGAAGGTGAGTGAGCTTCAGCCGGATTTTGGATTTTATTAACCAATTTGACCAACCACTGCGCATGGTCGGAAAACAATATTCTACATGATGGGGGAATAAATGTTTACTTTTTAATTAAGCTTCAATATAAATGACAAAATGTCCACGAGTGGAGCTTTCGCAAATTTGACATGTATAGCACACTGTAAACGAACGCTATTCATTTCTATTTATTTGACACTTATTGACCTTTACAAGGTACACCTGCTTACTCTGATGGTATCCATTATTGGTTTTGTTTACTATTGTAGTTTTAGTTACACTTGAAGTTGATCATTTGAAGTGTTTCTAATAATTTGGCCTATGAGGTCATCTAATATTTAGCTAAACAGACTACAACAACCCATTAAATTAATACAGCCTAACAGACATGTTCTACACATTTTCAAATGAATTTTCAATCAACCAACCAATCAATCCAATCCACTTTATTTCTATAGTACATTTTAGAAACAAGCGTTTTCAAAGTTCTGTACACTACCATACACATAAAATCTAGTAACCATCTATAAAAATAAAAAAAACAGTCAATAAAACACTAAAATACAATAAGTAAACAAAAAAAAATAAAAACCAATAAATAAAAATAAGAATAACAAAATAAATAAAATAAAAATAAAAATAAAATAATTAAAAAAGAAAAAAACGAAAAGACCCCAAGGACCACACAATCCACGCTGAGCTAAAAAGCCAAGGAATAAAAGTGGGTCTTAAGACGAGACTTCCACTGCGTAATTGTTGAACGTTACACTGTCTTGATATTTGGCTAGCTCGAGACCCTCCAAAGCCTGACCGGGTGCCGAATCCTTTTCAAGAGGCAATCAAGCACTGATGGAATGTTTTGCTTGCACAAAGATGTTAGCAGATGTTAATGCAGTCAACATGATCTCAATCCAATAGTGCAGTACTACTGCTAAAAGGCCCAGTTGGAGCGTGCACACGCGCACACACACGATCACTGCAATCTCCGTCCAATTAACAAGATTGTGTCCGGGACACTCGATACACTGAAAATGTGATGGTAGAGAAACACTACATAGCCTTTTTTTTTTTAATTATTATTATTTAGCATTGATGATGTAATCTGTTTAGTTGCTGATGGAAAATGATGCATTCACTATTTATTTTAATGCAAATGTTTTGTTTTGTTTTTTTAATCGAGATTTTCCCATTTTCGTCTTACAACCTTTAACTCTATTTTCAGGTGTTATCTATGCCTCTTAAACAAATGCCAATTAGGTCCTTAGACTAATTAATAATTCATTAGTCAGCTTGTGAATTATTTACTTGAATTGATGATCCTGCTGCATCCCTGGGTACAAACAAAAATTTGTCAGCTGTGCACAAAAGGTGACAACAAGGTTGAGTTTATTATTTTTGCTTCTTTATTCAGTTTAATAAAATTTTTGGCGGGCTAACTTTTAAAAGATGAATAGTCTCATGTAGGCTTAGAACAGCTAGTTATTCTTTTTCATATTCTGTTCTTAACGTCTTCTTCTTTCATGTCCTCTCCCACCACACGCTCCATTTTAAAGACGCTCCTTTCGGCCAATATGTTCCTTCTCATCACCCGTTCAAAGCAGCTCAGTCTGGCCTCTCTAAATTTGTCTCAAACGTCTGACCTGTGACGTCTCTCTGACGTTTCTGTGTTAAATCTCGTCTATTCTCGTCGCTCCAAAGAGAATTTCGGAATTTTTGTCTTTTCCTGCACCTCTCTCTGTCTCCGGTCTTTTGTTCAGGACTTACTTTCATTCCTCTTTTTTTTTTCTTTTTTTTTTTTAAATCCCCCTTCTTGTTGACTGCTCTCATCCGCAAACATCCTCGTCCACGTGATTCCGGCCTGCCTTACCTCATCTGTCAGTCTGTCCATCATTACTGCAAAACAAGAAGCGATTCAGAGCCCATCGCGGATGCAGTCCTCGCACCCACTTTCTGTTGCGGCGACAGTGTGTAGTCCTCGTCCCGCCATCAAGTCTTCCTTCATTTCTTTTCTGTCCAGATAACCTAAAAAAACGCAGTCCTGCCTCGATGCCAGCATTTCCTCAGATCTCTGACAATTTTTTTTAAGCACCTATCAGAGATTGTTTCAACTTATCCAGGAATTCCTAAAAGCAGCTTTTCCTTTTCACCTCATTTGAGTTCATCTTTGTACCATCCAATGCCGGTTGAGCTCTTGCAAATTCTACACAGATCATAAACTGTCCTGTCCATAGGTTGGTAGTAACGAGCATTTACTCCGTTTACTTGAGTAACGTTTTGAGAAAAAAAAAAAAAAAAGTAATTTTACCACACAATACTTTTTACTTTTACTTGAGTCGATCAGGGATGCAAAGAGTGGTGTGCCATTATTGCCAGATTTATTATTAAACAAATTCTATTTGTATTTATGTGATCTCTTGACCTATTAAAAATAAAAAAGAATACATAAATAATTGAATTATAAATAAAGATTTGTGCATATACAGATTATAATCAACATAACGTGTTATATTTTGGGATCATAGTAAAGCTCTGTTCTCAAAAAGAATTTTTCAATTTTCAAGTGATTGACAGGTGATTATAGGTGGCATATGACAAGTGGGTCAAACCATTCTGGCATGGGGGAAATGCTGGGTTCTTAGGACACTGAAATTCAATGTCTACTGAATATAAAATCATTTTATTAAATTATATATACACATATATATATATATATATATATATATATATATATATATATATATATATATATATATATATATATATATATATATATATATATATATATATATATATATATATATATATATATGAACTTAGCATTTTTTTTTTTTTTTTTTTTAGAAACAATTACATATACTTTTTAAAATCTCTCCTCTTACTCGGCTATATTGGGCTACACTAAATCGTTACCCGCCGCCCCATTCATACATGAGCTTTACCGTATTTTCACGTAAGCGCGCCGCTTGACTTACTGTTCCTATTCATCCAACTTACACTTGGATTTCTCATTTCCTTTTAGCTAACTGCCATTCAGTGCAGCATAATCACATACAACATTCATCATGTCGCCAGGCTAATCCCTGTCCAGCAATTGTTTTACTTCTCTAATATTCTGTGCTAATACTTCCTGTGAATCATATTGTACTATTTCTGCTTTAATCCATACCAAGGTTGAACCTTATTCAATGCTTCGAACCTTGCTGCAGGTTTGTATCCACTTAATTTGCAGTAGTCAGAAAATTAAAAAAATCAGCCTTCCTTCTTAGACAGACAACTTTTCTTACGTGATTTCTTCCTCTTGTTCTTCTAATATCAGCATTATTTTCAGCAAGTCCATCTATTTCAGTGATCTCTCCTTTTTTTAATGGAGCAACTCTCATGTTATGTCTAAAGTGGTGAGCAAAAAGAAACACCGTATATCAAAATGAAAAGGCCTTGATGTGTTGATGAGGTGGTGACACGTCATTCTCAGTAACAAGGATTCATCCTGTTTTACTGCTACGGGCCGACAGGAAGTCACTGTTACTGGCTATGAGAGTCACACAAGCACACGCGCCGCTCAGCAAATGTTCAGACATGTTTCATTTATATTTGGCATATGTTTGTGTGTGAGAATTCTTTTTCTACCATTTGCTAAGTTAATTTATTTGTTTTACTTTATTATCAGTTTATTTTAAAATAAATGTTCTTGTATGAGAAACTTCTGACCTGTGTCTCAAGTACCAGATATACAAGCAGCACAAGCCAACAAATCTTTAACTTCATCGTGTGTCAGGATAAAAGACCGATTGACTGTTTTTTTCTTTTTCTTGTGTGCTGTTTCTTATATAGAATGTAGGGTTGCTGATGCTATTTATATAATTCAAAATAAAGCTTGTTACAGTGCTATAAATGTGTGTGCACATTTGAACATTTATTTTGGCAACAATCTTTTGAAATGTCCTCCATACTTTTTCACCTCAAGCTAGGACTCCATTTCCCATGATGCTCCACTACTGCAGCGAATTGATGAGAAAAACGACTTCACGCGGGAACAACGTCAAAACGCTACATTCATCATTTCCAGGACTGAACAGGAAACTTCCCAACATTGCGTTTACTGTTTGTGCTGGTCTGTTTCCAAGAGTGTTATTGTGAGCGTTATTAGCTTGTGGTCCTTTTCCACCACAATTAGTTCACTTGTTTACCTTAGGATGCTCTGCCACAGTTGGCACGGCTTGACTAAGATGATCAATTGGGTTTTTATTGACTGGTGGTGTACCACAGCCATTTAAAGTGGTTGTAATGAAAGCTCGTCTTGAAAAAGTTACACTTGATCCAGATGACTTTGGCCCATATATTATCAAGATAGAAGATATTGCAAATATGTTCTGCAATTGCGTTGAAAATGTGCTTCATTTTAATGAAAAATTGTCCAACCCAACCACACAAATATTTCTTGAACATGGCATAGATTTCACTCACACATCACTTTTTTGAGTAAAAACTGTTATGACTCGACAGAGTCGATGAAGAAGCAGATCCCAGAAACGCAGGCTCAGAGGAGGAAAATACAATCTCGATTTATTTTTTGACAATCCGAACAAACAACGCTTGCTCGCAGGCAAGACTATATGAATTACAGAAAACACTTGCAAGAGGCAAGGAGCACTAACGTAACCGAAAACACTTGCAACCGGCAAGGACTACACGAAATATCACACGGAATCAATCAAACAAGGAAAGGCAACAAAAAGCGACGCGGATACTCACACGTGGATACAAAACTAAACCAAGGACGAGAGCAAATTCAAGTTTTACCAACAGGAGACCGCAGAGAACACTTGGACACGATGGCGAGCAAGTAATAATCCGACAGGCGGCAAGAGCTGCTCGGAGTCCTTTTAAAGTCCTGATTGCCAATGTGGAGCAGGTGCGGCGCTGGGGAACGCCCCCCTCGTTACTGGCACTGAAACACAAAAACACAACAGGGCTGAGATCCGAACCATGACAAAAACTTGTCATTACTCACATTTTAACATCCAACTGCATGATTTAAATGGACTTTAAAGTGGTATTATTGTCACAGTATGACTGTACTGTATAACGGCAATATTGTGATATTAAAACTGCCACAATATATCGTCGTCGTCATGTCACGATATTAAAAGCAGCACATCTGTTAAAAAAGTCGGGTTGTTTTCCAGTTGTAGCACCCTCTGGTGGCTAGTTTTATAGTGTAGTTTAATTTTTACAAGGCATGTTTTCGCCCTTTTACGTTTTAAATCCACATTAATGGTCAGATGAATAATATGCTTGTGAAGCAAGTCAATATGTGGAGGAACTCAATGTGTGGTTCCCAAGTAAGTGCCTTTATATATATTTATATAATTTTCTAATATAATAATTTTTATATTTTTCTTTGCTATAATGTACAAAAGCACAATGTTATTTATTTATTTATTTTAGTCTGAGCTAATTATTTTTTTTTTTTACAATATTGTGACCTTTTTTTTGTATGGCCAACCTCCCCACAATATGATTATCGTATCGTGACCTTCATATCGTGATAATAATGTATTGTGATGTTTGGAGATCGTTACATCCCTACTGTATATATACAAATAAGTTGTCAGCTGAGTCAAGTTTGTGTCACCAGCCTTTTTTGTTCCAAATATGAGTACTCCCTACTATGCGCTTTTTAAAATACTACTACTACTACTACTACTACTAATAATAATAATAAAATATACTTTACAGACCTCCTGGGTCCTGAGGAGTCCAGTTTGAGAACCACAAGGAAACATAAAGCTACCTAACAAACTATTTTGAACTTCATACATTCATCACTGAACTGATGACATAATTCATTGTTAATAGGCAATTGTCACATTCATGATGAAAAACATCCCTGCGATGACAACACCTCCGTTTAGTTCTAACTGTAAAACGATGCTCTGATGCTAAAGAGCGAGCGGCAATCGCTAGCGTTGGTATAGCTTGCTCTTTTGCTCTTGTTTTGGCATCTGGCTTGTGTTATTTTGTTTGTGTTTGCTTCTGCTCGGTTCCGCTGGGCTGCCTTTCCTCCCGAGTGTCACTGCGGGATGTCGAAGCAGGCACTAACGGGAGGCCTCGCAGGGTCGGCGTGCGAGACTTTTTTATTTTTTATTTTTTGTGTTTGTTTCGGTGTATGTGTAAGCGCAGGTTCCCTTGGGTCGAAGTGAAGTGTTTGCTTGTGTGAAAACACTGCGTGGCAGGTAAACGCACACACATACACAAAAGGACCTGTCTGCAAACTACCAGTGTGAAAACAAACCGATGAGGGCAAAGAAGAAGATCGTGTGTGAATTACCGTGTTGGTGTGTGTGTTTTGCTATCCAAAGACCTGTTGTGAGATCCTAACAATTAAACTAACCCACTTTACGATTTTAATTCTCTAAGTCTCGTTATATTATAAGATGTTGACATGTATTGCCAAACTTTCTCAAATTGCAGGCAAGTCATTTATTATTATGTTCTGGATTTGGATGCCAAAACGCAGACACAAATAAGAGTTTAACACATTATTCGCATAACATCAAGAGGCGTGGAACTAACTTGACTTGACCAGAAACAAGGAGAAGGCATCATGGATCCAGAGGCATGGAACTAACTTGGGCCGAGGAGCAGACAAGCAGGTGGCCAGATGGACAGAGGAACAGAAGAAATAATCCCACCAAAACACACCCTCCTCAGACAGGCTTATATAGACAGCGAATCGATCTGATTGGCTGTGGCTAGACATGTGGGTAACAGGGCTGACATGGAATAATCTGATTGGCTGTTGACCAGATAAAGAGATTAAAGATTCTTGACATCACATAGCGTCTTACCAGTTGAAATTAGATGCTGGATACATCAGTTCAAAACAGACACTTGACACCTCATGGTCATGACCCAAACATAACCCTTACATGACCCTAGTCATGAAAGTAAACATAACCCTTGCATGACCCTAGTCAAGACATTTATGACTTTCTTTAAACTATGATGACCTTTATATAGGATGAAACTGTTGTGAAACTGTGAATAAATGTCAGTAATTGATTATATTAGTAGTTTAAACTGTAAATATACAGTACAACTAATTTTACAACATTAAAACAAATGGCATACAGATGATTTGATTTTGAGAAAAAAAAGCATCAGAATTGTGCGGCTACATTTGAGCAGTATGATTTCTTTCCACTAAATGAAATTAGATTATATTTGATGGTCAGTGGTAAAGCACCTGAAAAAGACAAATAGCCAAATGACTGATGAAGTATCGTATTGGCAAGAACTCAAATATCATCACTTGTACTCATACTCAGTCTAAAAAAAACAAAATTGCATCCTTGGTGCATATAGACAGACGGGCATGCCAATATAATGTAACGTGAATAAGCCAATGACTCCTCATTATAGATTTGGGCCCATTAAAAACTCTCATCTGATTGTAATATATCGTCACATACATTTGACAATCTGGTTTGTATATTTTTTTATTTATAATTTTTTTTTAAATGAAGTTGAATGAAATGTTATTAGAGGAATAAATCCTATGGTTTCAAAAGGAAATTGTGTATATTTAGGACAATAAAGTTATATTTATTAATTGCCAGAATTTAAAGAAGTGAAATAATACAAGAATAAAGTTGCATTTTTCAAATTCACATATTAAAATACAACTTTCTTGCTTTTCTAAAATTTGACTTTCATATTTTACTGCAACTTTACATTGGAAAACCATGAATTTATCCTTGTAAGATTATGATTTTGTCCCCGCAAAATATACTGTTCACGAGACGCATCAGGCAATCATTTATTCATCATATCCAATCAACAGTGAACAGTCTATGCAATTTCTCAACCCTCAGAATGATAGAAATATAAAACATCCAAATGATAACCCATCCCGAATAGTAAGAATTGGGTGAGTGGGGACTCCCTCCCAAAAACATGTGAGTAGTCAATTCATGTTAATGCGCCACAAAACTACTTTCAACGTCTTGGTTAACTCGCTTGTTTTCCACAGTCTTGTACGATTCCTTTCCGTGTACGGCAAAAATCAAGGAATTGAGTTCGTCTCACGTTTGGGGAGGGGGCTTACGTTTCGATTCCAATACTCACATGGGGATAAACAACCTGCTGAATAAACAAGCCACAGTTAGCGTATCGTCCCGGCCAGAAATATTTTCCAAGTGACCCTGGAGATCTATGTGGACCCTCTCTGTCTCTTAAAGATTTCTGCTCATGTTTCCCACCATAAGAAACTGATATTATCACACAGCAGCCAGTGCTTGTGGTCCCCACAGAGCCCTTTTCCCTTAAACAACCCCCAATAACAATCATCAAGTTACCGGGCAACAAGGTGTACCTGCTTTCCGAAGACACACAAAAAAGAGAATCAAACATTCTCATTTTTGGAGGTTTGTGTTTATGTATCGAAAAATGGAAGTCACAATTGTCAGCCCATCAAACAAAGGGCCATTAACTTGGCTTGGCAGACTTTTCACGGACTGTTTTATGCAAGCTGTCAAAAATATTCAACAAATCAGGATCCTGGGGATCATCTGGTGAGTGTGGTTTGGATGTGAGGAACAAGAAAGTGACATTTAGCTCTCAAAAAGAAAGGCAAGAGAGTTTTTTTTTGTTTGTTTTTTTAGTATTTTGTTACTGCACTAAAGTAGATTTATCAGGTAACAGACTTTTGGCATTCATAAATTCTCCATCTAATGTGAAAACATAAACAAGTCCATTGTTATATTGGCAGTGGTTGTCATTAGCTAAGTTAGCATCTTTTGTTAGTCAGTTCACAGTGTTAGCTTTAGCAAAGCCAAGGAAATGCATTTTGATAGAAGTCGAGCCAACGCTAGCTAGTGTCATAATGTTTGTTTGTTTTATTCATCTTTTCCTTGCGGACACATTACAGATGACATCGATCACATCACATCATTTGCAACGTTGACATCTGAAAGATGTGATTTCTTACTTAGAAACAGAGTTGTTTCATTTCCATCGTGTACACGATTGACAGTAAAAATGCATTTGTACTTTTATGCCTTTTGAGTGCTTATTCTTACAGAAATGAAATCAATACACCTATTGAAGTCCAGCCTGTGAGTACTTTTCCCACTTCTGGCAACACATGTGTGACAGCACCATAGGACAGTCCATATTTTTGTGCTACATTGCTCCTCGACAACCACTGACAGATGGACACGGGACGCACTGTCGTACACTGTGACAACTTCTGTACTTTGTTTGCGAGACTCCACAGAAAGAAAACAAGCTCTGGTTGGCACAATTAGGAAACGCAAATCAGACTTACCTCCACAGCTCATTCGGCTGCAACAGAGAATGATGGATTAAGTGGAAGAAAAATAATTAAATGTCACTCTGGTAAACTTTTATTGTACTTTTAATCTGTGGCTGTGAAAGTCAAATAATGTTAATCTACCGAAGAGTTACAAAAGTCCAATTATATACATTGAGATTATTACTCAATAGCTCCTGATTAGGTGACTGTAAAGCAATTACAATTCTTCATGATCATTACAACATGGTATTTAAATATAATGTAATGAAAACAAAACAAGAAGTTTTGATGACCCAATATCACAACATGAATTCAAAGTAATAATTAATAGGGGTGGGAATCTTTGACTGTCTCACGATTTGATTCGATTCCAATTTTTGGGTCTTCGATTTGATTCAGAATTGATTTTTGATTCAAAATTATTTGATTGACAATGATTTGTACTTCATTTTTTAGGTGAGCAAATAATTGTCACGATTTACTCCAGTCTAACTCGCTAATGCTAATCAGCACGCTACTCGTGGCACTTTTATCCCTCAAAAGAATGGCTATTCATACAAAAAAACGCTTCAGGAATGTATACAGAAAAGCATCTTAACATTACTCACCTGCATATGCACTTCCTACGCTGCAAAAATAAATAAATAAATAAATAAATCAATCAATCAACTTTCCTTCTACTCTCTAATGTGGCTACAACTTAACCGTGTATCAGAACGCATTGAACCACACTGCCCCTAAGTGGCCAAATCGTGTACAACATGAACAGCATTCCCAATACACAAACAAGGACAAGGCAGTATAAAGTAATTTAAAGAAAATTGATTTTAGGACATTTAAAATCGATTCCGAATTGTACTAAATGAGAATCGTGATTTTTATGAGAATCAATTTTTTTTTTTGGGGGGGGGGGGTCACGCCCCTAATAATTAACCATCATATGATGCACCATAGATGGAGAATGGCATGGAAAATGGACCCATGAAATATTTTTCTGTCATGCAGAAAAGGATTGTAAACTTCTTAGGAAACGTCTTCTGGTAATTGATTACTAAAAAGGATAGAAATGAGATTTCCAGTATGTCTTTCTGAAAACGGCTTACTGTAAGACTTAATTGTATAAAAGAGGACGCTCGTCCCTGCCCTTCATTTTTTTCTTTCTTCCTTCCATTTGTCCAAAATAGACACACTCCGTTGGTGCACGTGTGTGTCCTGAATTTATTTGCAGCAAGAAGAAAAAGAAAACAGTTTCTCTGCTTGCTCCTTATCCCGAGGGGATCTTGAAGCCAATGTTAAGAAAAAAAAAAAAAAAAATGCTGTCTTAAATTTCTACACACAAAAATGTCCAATTTCAGCAAATTAAAAAGTAAATGTCAACATTGATTTCCACTTAAAACCTCATCGGATTTTAAGATGATCAAGCGGCTCACTTGGCAAAAAAAAATGCATCTGCATGGAAACGATACTTCCTGGCTATCATATCCTTGTGGCGACCTGCTATAATTAGACATATCAGAGACCTTTTGCTGGAGCAGATCTATAATCACAATTGCACAGATTAGTCGGTTTATAGGCAGACTGTGCAACATGAGAATGGAATCAACTTTACATGCGAGATGATGTGATGTACAATTGTGAAGATGACAAGTCTCATTTGCTGTCCACATTTGAGATGTTGCGTCAGATGAATATGAGCGCTGTCGGGAGAAACGTCCAGTTTGCTTATCGTAGCAAAAAAAAAAAAAAAGAGCATTCAAAATCATCTGACCGGTTGCCAAATGCACACAATGCATTCAGCCTTTTTGTATCTATTGGTTTAAAAACAAAAAAAACAAAAAAATTATACCTCGCTTTATTTTTGTCATCGGTTGAATGTGTAAAGTGTCAGGCGAAAAGAAGATGTTACATTTACATTTCAACAGTAAATTGACTGAAAAAAATCAGACATATTTGATTTGATTTTAAATTGCATTTCCAACATGCACAAAAAACAATAATAATACAATAATTTGAAAAATTGAAAAAACAAAAGAAAAATTGTTAAGCCAAAACCTGTAAACAGCAAAAATAATAATAAAGGAAATAAAAATAATAATAAAAAAAAATGAAGCAACAAAAAATATAAAGTAAGACAATCATGAACCAGTCCTTGGTAATAATTTAAACATACATGTTCGAAAAAGAGTAGGAAGAAGTATCTTCTTCCTACTCCCTTGAACATATACATAGATATTTATTGGATGTTTCTTTTATTTTATTTTATTTTATTTTTTTTACTTTTAACTTTGTGTTTATATAATTATACGTGTATATGTGCATATGTTCAATAAACTTCAAACTTCAAACTTCAAACTTCAAGTATAAACTTATATTCCTACCACTTTATCTCTACTTCAACATCAAAATAGCAAAAATATTTTTACAATTTGTAAATTTTACTAAACATAGTGTACTATTAGGCTATCTAGTATATTATTACACTCAATTATGATAAATGCACTTATATTTCGTAATAAGTAATACACCATCTTTACTTGGATTTACATAACAAAGAGCAATAATAATAATAATAGAATGATAATAATACTAAATGATTCCTATATTATCACCACCACTATATAACCAAAGCATTTCCCACAATATAACCATAATCTCCACACCTATTTATCAAGCCCGTCTTCCTCTTTATACTTTTTAAAAATACTTATTTTATATATTTTATCAAACTGATGCATGTTTGGACATTGTTGCAGGTCATTATTCAGTCTATTCCAGCGTTTTACTCCACATATAGATATGCAAAAACTTTTTATTGTTGTCCGTGAATACTTTGTTTTTAAATTGTAAATTTCCCTTAGATGATAGCCACGTTCTCGTTCCCAAAACATAATGTGAATATTACCTGGTAATAGATTATACTTTACTTTATAGATTAGTTGTATAGGTTTATATTCTACAAGGTCAAATAATTTTAAACTTTTAGATCGGAGAAACACTGAATTTAACATGATCATTGAGGGACTAGCAAATCAATGGACGTTTTTGTCATATGGATTAATGATGCAATCCTTTGAACAGTACTGGGATGACATCAGGGGCAAGTTTATGGATGCTGCCACTATTGCCTTCTGCATTCTCACCAATTAGTCACTAGTGATTAGATAATTAGTCACCAATCGGCCATTTGCTTAATAATTAACACATCAACGTTTGCACCTATTCAAGTGTAGTTTCCAATAGTTTCCAAAATTCATTTTTGTCATCGAAACTGCTACTGTGTGAATGAATGATGCTGATTTTTGCGCCCTATAGGCCAGTGTCAATACCAGCTGTGTCAAAGTAGTATGTCGTACATTTTTGTCAAACTTAACAAATGTTTTTTTTTTTTTTTTTAACAGCTTGTTATTTTCACTTCTAGTACTATACTTTTTTTTAAATTTTTAAATTTTTATTTTTTTTTTAGCTAAAGCTAACAGACATAAAATGGCGATCTGTAAGGTTCCCATTCTGGGACGAATAAAGTCTTATTCTGTATTCCTACTCAGCCCAACGCCTTTTCCATGAATTGAAATATCATAATGCTGAAGAAAAAAAAAAAAAAAAAAAAAAAAAAGAAGCAATAAATCCGTCACTTTTCCCCATCTCGGTCTCACTTGCCCTCAGCCTCTCACCCTGTGTTTGCGTCCTTTGCCCACTGCGGTGGTCTCCGGTTTCCTTAATGGTTCCCAAGATGCATTGTGGCTTTGTGGGAACGTGAAGGCGCGAGCGACTGCGGGTGTGTGTGACCAGCAAGAGGTGATGCGGTCATTTCTGACACATGAGAGGGCTTTTTTTTTTTTTTTGGTTTCATTACCAGACAGAAGCTGAGTGAATCAGTTCAAAGGCACTTTACAATCAAAGACAGATTTCCTCTGTCTGAGAGAAACCACATTGGTTTTGAAAATAAATTCTCTTTTTTTTGCTCCTGGGATCCTCCTACGTGGCAAGTGGATTTCACGTCATACTTGAGACAAAATTCATGCATTTGTTAGATGAAACTAAGCCATGCACTGTAATAGTGTTAATTTCGTCAACAAAAACTAAACAAAAAAACTTTTTCACCGGACTAAAATAGACTATACTAAAACCCGCATTAATAAACAATAACTAGGACTAACTCAGTGTGCATTTTCATTGAAAAAAAGGTACTTCACTTAAAAACTGGATTAAAATCTATGGACATTTTAGTTCATGAACAAAAACGAGAAAGGTTATTTTGGTTAACTAAAACGAAAAAACTAAAACTAAAATCCAAAAAGCAATTTTGTTAATAAAATAAAAATGCAAATCCTTTCTAAAAAAAACTAAAACTAACTGAAACTACATTTTATGTTTACAAAACTAAAACTAACTATAATTATCGGAAAAATGTCCTTCATTTTAGTCTTTGGTAATTAAGTTAATGCATGAGCCTTTGGAGATGATTTGAAATGTGATTTTAAGTAGATTTATTTAGATATTAACAGAAGTGACGTCATCTAGCAGCAGCCAATAGAAAAGCACCTTCAGATGATGTTGCTAAATATTGCGCACAAGTAATACACATTTCTTTTTAAACCGAAAACTAATACTGAAACTAACGAAACCTAAACTAAAACTAAGGATTTATTAAATAAAAACTAATAAAAACAGAACCACCCTGAAAGCTAATTAGAATGAACTAAATTTAAAAAACTAAACTCAAAACAAAATAAAAACTAACTGAATTGAAAATTCCAAAACTATAATAATCCTGAACAAGATGAATATTTTCAGATTTATTTTATTTATTTATTTTTTTTTAAAATCTTGTCTCTGCTAATCTGTCACGTCTGTGACACTGTCATATGACACACAGTGACACACCAACCTTTCAAATCTGCAGATAGCGAGTGCAACATACACAAATGATTCTCGGTGAAAAGTTAAGATAAAAAAGAAAAAAAAATTGTAGTTGTAATTTAACATTAATCCAAACATGTAACAAATACATGTTACAATTAGATTATTGCACAATAAATGAGAGTTGTGCATAATGTAAATAACAAAGAATAGAGTAAAGAATAAAAATGATGGTCATTTACCTTTTTAACTGCTATCCTCATCGTTTTTTGCCCTCTGGTTCATGTTCTCCTCCCTCAGAAGTGTTTTTTTTTTTTTTTTTTTTTTTTTTTTAAAACAATCCTTCGTTAATGTCCAATGCAAACATCATCTTAGTGAGCAAACGCCCGACTGGTGAACATTTTTTCTGGGCGATTCTTTTAAACAAATTCCGAAACTTCATGGAAACTTCCGGTATGGCGAGGCATCTTTTTCAAAAAAAAAAAAAAGACCCGTCTCGTCGCAATTAAAAACTTACTGTGCCTTCATCAATCACCAATTGTTTGAATGTTTGCACAAATTCGTTGGCCGTTAGTTCATACATTTACGAAAAACGGAACGCGTCATGGGCCGCGGGATGAATGATGAGGACGCTGTATAGACACCGATCTAGTATACGCTCATACTTATGGTAGAAGGTTCCTCTTAGCCAATGGGATGCCAGAACGATGCACAAACACGATCTAGTATCTACGCTCATAGGTACCTATGGTAGGAAATAGTCATAGCCGAAAGTATGTTGCGTTCGGTCATGTATTTTTACCTTTCGTATCTAGAAATTTCTTTCGTAACAAGAGGCAATATTTTCCCGTTGAGGCGTTTCGTAACTCGAAAATTTCGTATGAAGAGACGTTCGTAAGTAGAGGTTCCACTGTATTAGCCTCGGAATGAATGGTATTGGCATGTTACTTGTGAGTACTCACCGATACCGATACCAGTGTTTTAATGCAGTATCAGCACCTCTGCCGATACCAGTATCGGTATCGGAACAACACTAGTTTTTATTGACTAAAGGTAGATAAATAAAATTATGTTTTCTTGGACTAAAATGCTAGATTTATAGTTGACTAAAAATGGACTAAATAAAAACGGGATGAGGTTGACTAACTCTGATAAAAACTAACAAGCATGACTGAAATTGGACTAAAACTGAGACTAAAGGAGGTATTAAAAAGCAATGGCTGATTGACATCCACCCATAAAAATGTTAATTGCGGAGGAACGCCTCTGACTCACTTCACTAGTTAAAAAATTTAAAAAAAAAATGTTAATTGCTTATATCAATAGTTTAACAATCAATAGAACAAAAAGACAAGAATAGGTGATTTGTTAGCAGTCTTCAGAAATATTTTAATGTTCCTCAAAAAAGAACAGGCCTCACAGATGAATTGTCAACAGCAACAACATGGTACCGTATTTATTTGTTTGTCCGATCAAATTGTGGCCAGTGCCACTTTGTAGAAAAGACCAAATATGTTTGATCTCAGAATATCATGACTGTTGTTGACTCAAAGTTTACACTCTCAGCACGCTACTTTTTATTTTTTATTTTTATTTTTTTTTAATTCCTGCAGATTCAGCATAATCCTGTTTCTGTGCATGTGCGAGATGCGGCTCAATATATTTGCTGGAACTAATCAAAGGCCATTTGGCAACGGTGACATCGACGGATGCGCTTTTAATGATATGAGTGGCAGGCAATATGCAAATCGCCACCGGAATGCCATGTGCATTGTGAAAACTTGATTACTTAATTGATTTTTAAAAAAAATCCAAAGTGGCGTCAAATATGAATAAATATTCCCATATCAGTCGAGAGCAAAATCGGAGATGCCAACTTGTATGCACTGATCCCTGTGTTAATGGGAGGGCACATTTACATATCTGCCTCACCTTATGACATGATGATGAGTGATTGCAGTTCCCTCCAAAATTATTGACATTACAAATGCAAAACAGATAAATTATTCGAGGACTAATATCGTGGTTATATGCATCACAACATACCATTATGATCCATATGCCATACAAATGTGCCTTCAGAGGATATGAGTAGCATTGGGATGATATGACAGCAATCTGACCAAATGCTTTGATTTCTCAAGATTCCAAATAATCAATCAATTAGATTGCCCAACGGATGTAAAAATAGTGGACTGCCAACATAAACAATTGTGGGCGGGGACAGTCTCCAGGTGACCACTATGTGACTATTATGCCACATTTAAAGGAGCCACTTTGATCTGAACCTAACCCACCTATTTTACATTGGTCACAAAGATATAGCTTGTTGTTTTCCAAGAGTATTAAAAAAAATGTGCTATTTAGCTAACAATTTGTGTGATCACTGTAAATATTCCTTTCTGATTAACTTACCATTAAAAACAAATGGCCCTGAAAAACCTGAAGAAAAAGAGATGATTCAGGGGGAAAAAAAAAGAGCCAGACAAGCCTTTGAAAGGGTCTCATTTGCCCCTTGGGGAGGACAACGTGATGCCATCCTTCTCACTCCTCAAGACAGATAGTGATGCTGTGGAAACAAAATTCCTAAATAGTGCAGACGTTTCGTCAGCAAAAAGACTGATGACTGCTGATTTGGAGTGACTTCACCTTCTGAATAACGGAAGATGAGGAAATGTAAATGGTAAAGTTAGCTATCTAGTAGAACAGGAACATGAGAATACCAATTTATATGTTCATATCAATCAGTCACCATTGGAACCTTGAAATTCTTGAAAAAAAATAAAATAAAAATCCAGAGAATATCACACAGATTTGTCAAACTGTCAGGCATCTGCATATCTCTCAGTTAAATAACAATTAAATCAGTACAGTGTCTCAGTGTATAATAATGCACACAAATTTTGTGGGCACAAAATAACCTGTGGCCTCGAATTACGTACTTTTGTCAGATCCTTCCACAATTCTTTCAGATTATATTACTATGAATTCCACAAAGCTTCTTATTTTGGAACAGAAAATCTACAGACAGGTAGATAATGTAACAGAGACAAGAAACAAAGTGCATTTATGTCTTATCAGTCATGAATTGAAGCCTTGGTGGCACCAAATGTGAGATCAATGGGCCGAGACCAATAAAGTGAGTCCATTCAGGAGTCAGCATGGGAGAATATAATGTTGCATATTGGACCCACTGGCCAGAACCTCAGCCGATGCACTTCTCAAATGCATGACGCATGTGCGTGTCTGGTCAATATATTTGATTGTTTCTAAAGCTATATCAGAGGGCAAAAAAAATTTAAAAAAAATCTGAACTTATTTGAGGGATGGAGGAGTTGTGACAGCATTTGTCGGTTGACCTCCAAGGCTGTGTTATGAAACTACTGTGCCTCAGAGTTAAAAATAAATAAATAAATAAATAAATAAAAAGATTTAATTCCTTTACTTCAGTCTGTGAACTGTATTAAAGTAAGAAGTACGAATAATATAAATAACTAGACTAAGTGCAATTTCTGCAGAAATTGCGTGGGAATGCTGAAAGCTGAATGCTAACTGAATGCTTCCAAAGTAAATTGAAATATAAATTATGTGAAAATTATAAAGTTTTAATTGAAGTTGAAATATAAATGAATAAAAAAGAAAACTTGAACAGCAATCTGTCTAATGTGGGATCTAATAATTTCAGAGAAATTATAATCCATTTCCTAATACGGTAGTCAGTTGGTACCAAACCATCGAATGTACTAAAATGTGGTCCAAGCAGGGTTTGAACCCAGGTTCTCCATTCGGGAAGCAGTTGCTCTAACGATTGAGCTAACTTGCCTTGTTCAAGTTCATGGCTAATGGCGTATGTATTTTAAAAATAGCCATTTGATGAAAGCCAGCATGCATTTAATCATTTCAGTTGCCAATTGATATATTTGCAAAGTACAGTCGGATGTGGGATTCGAACCCGGGACCTCCTGGTTAGTGGACAACACACTTAACCCAGTGTTCCACTGTGCAGTATCAGAGAGCTCGTAATGATGATCAGTTGTATGAATGGAAGTGGGCGTGGAAAGAGACAAAAAGTTCAATGTCAGTCCCATTGAAAATGAATGGGGAAAAGTTCATATTGAAGGTTAAATTGTGCGAGTATTGTATGTAATGTGTAATAAGACCATATATAACCCGGAAGGCGTGAAGTTTTGAAGCAAGTTGAAATTTGAATACTGCAAATCGGAAGTATAATATGGGAGTTGTTTCTCGGCAAAAAAGTGAGGAGAATAAAAATCCGAATAACATATGTGGGATGCTTTCAGCATTCCCACAATGATGGCGCTGAGGAGTAATGTTACATGTCCCATATCAGCACTAGCTAGCAGTTGCTCTAATTATTATGCTATCAAAAACAATCTTGTGCTGCCAAAGCTTTGCTAAGAACAAGAACAGACTAATAAAATGCTTAGAGAGCAAAACATTTTTTATGTTGTTCAGAGAAGCTGGCTCAGCTTTTATGCTATCATAACTTTTGCTCATAGCTTCACTAACAATAGCTTCGCCAACAACGTTAACCAACTAATAAAAAACTTACAGAACAAAAAAAATGCTATGTTTACAAACAAGCTATCTGGTTTGAATTAGGCTACAAACAACTTTAAAACAACATGGTCCCGATAGCTTAGCAGTTTACAGTCTTTGCAAAATGACTAACAAAAAGATGCTACATTAGCAAGAGCTAACGGCTGAAAAAATGACCCTCTGCTTTTTCATATTAGCCCAAGACAAACAAAACAAAACAAACAAACAAACATGTTTTTTTTAAACACCCAAAGCTGGTGTTTTTTTGTTTTGTTTTGTTTTTTAAGTATAAGTTCAAGACACTTTTTTTTTTAAATTCTCCAAAATAAGGCCATTGATGGGGAAAATCTTGATTTTTCAGATATTTGAAATTAGCGCTTTTGGCTGCTCTGCCATTTCCCATTCAAATGAGCGGAACAAAATACTTACAGTTAAGATGTTTTTTCACATGGAAAATGGCACCTCATTTTCTCAAAATCCTTTTGCAATAAATAGAGACAAATTTGCATGTCTGCTTGCCTCTGTTGCGTGCAAACAGAGGCATCCAAAAATATGATATCGTGGCCATCTGCCGCTCTGTTCAGCTTCCCTAACCTTTAATTACATACGCGCGCTGGCAATAATGACGACGCCGTTCGAGGACGCATAGTGATCTTGTGTCAGAAAACAAACCCCACAATTTCCACACACAATTGCATAATTTGCACGTGTGCGGGTGTGTGTGTGCGTGTGTGGACGTGTGTGTGCACTTAATAAGTTGAAAGTGCGACGAGTGACAGATGCAAGGAGGTTTGTCCACGCCTAACTTGAAGATTAAGCTGACCACAAATGCGTGCTGCATTGTTGTTTCAAAAAGAGGTGTGGGGTCATTTGATTGCACTTTGCAGTTAGTTTGCTAGTTAGCAAATGGACAGACATTGACAAGCAGAAAGACGTGGGTCTTTTGGGTCTCTTAGCAATGTCATTAACTATGGAAGCGTATTGCATTCACTTGGGGAAAAAAAAATCTCCCGTTTTGCGGACAAATTTTTTGGGGAGTTTTTTTTTTTTTTGAGTAATTTTTTTTTATTTTTCTGATTTTCGGTATATATATATATATATATATATATATATATATATATATATATATATATATATATATATATACTGAATATTGTGTTCTGTCATTAAAAAAATATTCAGGGAGTAACAAGATGGCCGCCCAGTGACTTCAACGGCTTGTACTAGCATGTATGGGCTATCGGCTATCCAGTCATATATACATGTCAGTGGTCTGCAACAGGTCACTTGGAGTTCAGAGGTAAAATAAATAAATAAATAATACTTGGTGCTCTGTTTTGGTCTCCTGTTTTTTTTTAAATATTTGTTTCTGTTTTTTTTGTTTTTTTTTGTTTTTTTAAAATATTTTTTCCTCTTTTTTTCTGAGTAATTTTTCCTCCGAGCAACCAGTCCGCCTACTGCCCAGAGCCAGCTGAGATAGGCGCCAGCACCCCCCGCGACCCTTGTGGGGAATAAGCGGTCAAGAAAATGGATGGATGTATTTTTCGTCCTGTATTTCTGAATAATTTTGTTGCCTGTTTTTCAGAAAATTTTTAGGACATAAAAAAATATTCAGTAAAACAGAAAAAAAATATTTAGAAAAAAAACTACAGAAAAAAATGACAAAAAAAAAGTTCCCCCAAAAAATTAGTCAGAAAAACTTTTTTTTGTTTGTTTTTTTTTTGTTCTTTTTTTCCAAGTGAATGCAATATGCTTCCATAATAAACAGTAACAGTGTAAGAAAGAGTTGTTTTTTTTTCTTGTTTTTTTTTTTATGACTGCATGATGAGTGTGTGTTTGCGTGAGTGCATGTTTTACCTTAGGCTATTTGTGACATGAACAACGCACACGACAAGTCAGTCAGATCACAATAGTCCATTTAGCCATAACATGGCTGAAGACCCTAAAAAAAGTCATTACAATCTTACCACAGAGTGGCTCTGAGTGCACAACAGTACGAAGTGTTTTGTTGCTGCACACTAATTGTGTAATTATCTGTGAAATTTCTGGGGCCATAAAACTGCTCAGAGGGCGACAGACACGCTTGCCGAAAGTGTTTCATTGCATCAAGATGTTCCTTTAAATGTACTCTATTAGGTCATAAATATAGACACATGCAACATGTCGCAACCCTAAACGCAGGATCGACAGTAGCGTTAAATTGTCGTTAGCTCCAGGAGTCGCACATGTGCCCGGGTCAATAAAATTGGATTGTATCTCCAGCATTATGGGAGAGTTGGGAGGAAGTTGTCACATATGTGCAAACATTCCACTTTTAACTTCAATTTAGATGAGAGATGACACACCACTGTGGTGTGACTTTTTATCAACTGCCTCAAGGGCGATTGCCCCCCATGAGACAAATGTAAGCGTGAATTGTGTGAAATGATGGGCCCTAATTTAGGGGACTGGCGCAAACTGCAGCATTTTCATTTTCCTGCCGGAGCAAGTCTAGTTTAACCGTGTTCGGAGATTTGACCATGTTGCGCCTCGTCGAGTGCCCCGATGGACTGAGGGCGTTTTTAGTCAAATCAACTTTATTTATATAGCCCTTAATCACACAAAAGTCTCAAAGGGCTTCACAAGTTGACAAATAGCAACGACATACCCTGATCAAACCACAAAAGGGCACGGAAAATCTAGAAAAAAAATTCAGGAAAAATTAAATAAATAAATTAAAAAAAATAAATATAAAATAAATATAATCGAAATATAAATATAACATATATATATATATAAATATAATAAAATATATATAATAAAATAATACAATTTTAATACATGCCCACGGCACACCTGATAATTTGGTGACACAAAGTAGAATAGAATTTAGACCAGCTAAAAGTAGGTCTAAGTTGTGGTGTAGGAGGTATGATCCGATTATGATGGATTTGATCGAGGCACAGGCATTACACTCTTTACAAAGTAAGTTTGGGCATGGCTGTGTTCATTTTTTTTGTTTTGTTTTTTAATAAGAAACACGTCAAAGAATAGGAAAATATGTTGATCGTTCAGTCCAAGCTGGTGATGTCTATGAATGTTTTTTTTTTTTTTTTTTTTTTTTTTTTAGCTGAAACTAGATGAATAGCAACTTTCATGGAGGACAGGATGGCTGATATCTGAGGATTTGGCTTTATTAAAAAATATATATATATATATATATTTTGAAACTGTTTCAAAACCTCACAATTTTACCATTTGGTGCATACCCAGCTTGCTGAGAAGAACACATTTATGGGTTCACTGTTGCCATCGGTCATTAACTGAATTCTTTGGGCACTCTGATAGGAGCTATTGAATGGGAGAGGACGATTTGCTCATCAAAGCAATTTGCCCTCCCACTTTTGAAATGTTTGGATAAGCTTACGCATAAATGAGGATAAGTGTTCAGCAGAAATTTATAGAAAGGGGGGGAAAAAAACTGAAGGTGGGTAACTTTAGCATTATGTTCATGTTTAAAATGGCAATATCACACTGTAAGCTCATCATTTATTTCATTAGATGCAATTAGAAGCCACGCAGTCCTCCTAATCACACTCCAGCTTGTTCAGACAAATGTCACTCATACTCAAAGATCACAAAAATTAGATTACTCTCCAGTTCTGCTCAGTCATATCACTTTCATCAACATAATTAAAAAGTAAAAAATCTGAACAAATAAAAACAACAACCCGATTATCGTTTACCTCTGCTTCATAGCAAACAATTAAACACGTTTTAAAGCGAGTGGTGTGAAGTATATGAAGAAGTTGTAATGCATACAGCCCATAACAAAAAGTGAAGCGAGGCCAAGGGCAACACAGAGCAACTGCACAACCAATTCCACACTCTCGAAAACCTCACGGGACCAATTATTTCATTTGCTGACAACCCAAATTAACTGACAGAGACAGCATGGAACAGATACAGTAAACACACCTCATTAGCCTGCCATGACATTGTTTTTTTAACGTGTTGTCTTATGAATGATGCAAATTGTTTCGTGCGCAGTATATCCATTAAGTTTCCCGTTGTGATGATAACACTGAATGTGACATTATGGATGTCTTGGATCGCTTACGTGAAGGATCTGCACTCGTTCTCCATCGTGGTTGACAACAACTGTGCCGTGAGACGTCTTCAGCTTTGTAGCAGGAAATGATCCAATGGATCAAGATGCAACACATTGCACATTTCCAAAGGAAAGATTAGCTAGAGTACACGTTTGATTCAAGCTACTACATATTAATTAGATGTGGCATTAAACAACTTGATGATTTTTTTCTGAAAATTGTTGATTGACTCTTGCACTCACAAGTCATATTTGAGTTGAATTTAATTCCACTTAAAATTAAGGCCGATTATCGGCGCTGATATTGGGCATTTTTTTCCAAAATCTGACGGCTGATAATAGATACAGCTAAAACCATTTTAATATCAGGAAACTATTTATTTAAATTTCAGTTCAATTTATAAGAGATGCTGGTGACCCTGGGAAATTGTGAACCTTTTTGCTTTTGTTCGATATTAAAACAAAGAAATATGCAAGTTTAAGATTCCATTATTATTATTTTTTTTCATTTTGGAAAAAACAGAGCTATGGTATTTACTTCTTTATGTTTCCATTGAACTTTTTAAGAGGTACTGATAACTTTGGGAGCACACTGAATATTTTTTAGAAATTTAAAATGAAGTATATTGTCTAAGATTAAAAAAAAAACCAAAGTGTACATTTTGAAAAATCTCAAAAGACATTACAACAAAGTCAAGCCAAACAAACAGAGTCAAGCCAAAAAGTTTTGATGACAATATTTTTACACCCTTTTTACGGAAAATGAATATCGGCTACAAGTATCAGTTATTGGCCTCCTTGACTACTAATAATCGGTATCGGCGCTGAAAAAAAATCTGTCTATCTCTACTTAAAATATAAATCATATTAAAATCAAAAAGACCAATTTAATGTTGAATTTGGATAATTTGAGAACAATGGTACGGTCACACCCTGATGTTCATATTGTTTATACAAGTATTGTTTTAAGAATATATATATATATTTTTTTTTTATGGGAATTTTTTTATTATTTTTTTATTGAAGGATTAATGATGACATGCATATTTTTGCATGTGTCAACTGTACCCATCAGTAAAAGTGTGAAGTTATAAATAAAGAATTATTTTTCATTTTAATTAAAAATAAATAAATAAATAAATAAAGAATTACTAGATAGATAGATAGATAGATAGATAGATAGATAGATAGATAGATAGATAGATAGATAGATAGATAGATAGATAGATAGATAGATAGATAGATGAAGGCAAGAAAGTTTCATCACTCCTTCTTTCTGGCAGCGCAAGCAAAGATGATGCAAGTAAAGAAATGAGATGTACCCAAGGAAACAAGACGACCATTACAATGGGTTGCAAGTCTGACGTTGCCGAACGTGACTCAGTCGTGATTTTACTGGAAAACCGCCACTGACTCCACCTTCCCCAAAGACTTGCCGTTAATGTTTACTTTTGTTTGTTGATTCGTCCTGTTGTATTTTAGCAGCTGCGAAGAACACACACATAGTGACTTGGCACACAAGTGAGCCATATTGGGTCGGATTTGGTTTGATGTCGTGGGAGCTCAGTGGGGGGCGTGGGGGCGGAGCGTGGTGGGCTGCTGAGGATGAGGAGAGTTGAAGGCAGGGTACTGGTTAGAGTTGAATTTTTTTGGTTATCTTACCTACAATATTACTTTGAAAACCATTTTGGCACGTTTTTATTTGTTTGAAAGAAATGAAGTACATGTAAAATGTGATTTCATTCACTCATTTGGAGGTTCGCTTCGAATGAATTATGGAATGCTTCTGTATTTGTTGCATGACCTCAGTTAGCGTGACCGTGACGTGATCTTGTGTCTTGAGCAGGCTCTCCTTCGGCCTTGTACGTCTGACTCCATCCAGGAAGTTGCAGCTGGGGGTCATGTTTTGTCTGGGAGGGGTCAACACTCAGCCTTCTCCCACTGAGCGCTCCCAGAACACACGCAGTAGGATGTCCACTGGGCCAAGTTCTTCCAGTGTCTCCACTTTCTAGCCCCGCCCACCAAATCGAATCCATTCACTGCATTTAGAAATATCCATAAAATTTTAATCATTTCTTTATTAAGATTGCAAATCAAAATCTGGAATTTTAAACATATCACTTTCTTGCTGTCGACTGAAAATGACATCACAGGTGCTCAGAGCTCAGGTAATGACCAATCACAGCCAGGGTTATTATAGTTTTGGAATTTTCATTTTAGTTAATTTTGATTTCATTTTGAGTTTTGTTTGTTAAATTTAGTTAGTTTTAATTAGTTTTCAGGTTTTTTTTTAATTAGTTTTAGTTATTTAATAAATGCTTAGTTTTAATTTAGTTTGAATTAGTTTCAGTTTTAGTTCTAGTTTTAAAAAAAATGTGTATGACGTGCACAATATTTAAAAAACACCATGGGAGTGATGTCATCTGACGGTGCTTTTTTATTGGCTGCTGCTAGATGACATCACTTCTCTTTGACATACTTTCAAACGTCCTTATTCCGGTTAATATCAAAATGAATCTACTTAAAATCACATTTAAAATTACCAGAGACTAAAACGAAGGAAATTTTCGCTATAATTATAGTTAGTTTTGTAAACCTAAAATGTGGTTTCTGTTAGTTTTTGTTTTTTAAAAAGCATTATAGTTCTCATTTTATTTCATGAACAAAAATGTTTTTTGAATTTTAGTTTTAGTTTTTTCGTTAATTTTAGTTCACTAAAATAACCTTGATCACAGCTCACCTGTTTTAGAGGTTTAGTTATGTGACATTCGCAAACTGAGCCATGATTGGTT
Organism: Festucalex cinctus; assembly: GCF_051991245.1. Classification (NCBI taxonomy): domain Eukaryota; kingdom Metazoa; phylum Chordata; class Actinopteri; order Syngnathiformes; family Syngnathidae; genus Festucalex; species Festucalex cinctus. Next base: position 21,046,611 of record NC_135412.1, on the reverse strand, counting down.
GATACCTGAGCCTTTACGCACGTGATGTGATTTTCAGTCGACAGCAAGCGGCAAAATGTGTTTTTTAAAGGCATTAATTGTACATGAAAAATAATGACGTTATCAAGCTAATCACAGGCAAAATATTAACTTGTTCCTGCGTTAAATGGCTAAATATCAAGTATCACTTGAAAAGAGTTCCCCTCTTGGCCACCTGGGGGCAGATGTACTGAGAAGTCTCAACTTCTCTCTGTTCATCAGCACGGCACTAACATGAGTCGTTCTATGCAGAGGTTAAAGAATATATGACTGAATTGGGTGAATGGGTTAAAATACGTGCTATGCTATGCTCAATAATATTAAAACTTTGAGTGAGTTGATTTTTGTGGAAAAAAAATGCATGTAGGAATTTAAAAAAAACAAAAACATGTGGTGATTTTGTTGTTTGTATCAAATCCGTTGCTGTTGGGTTAGGATAGTGGATCTTTTATAAATCCATTGAGAAACGCATTATGAAAAATGAAATGTATTAAGAGCACATATTTTTTCCCATATCTAAAATGGCATTTATTTCATTTTGTTTATGTTTGTCATTTTATTTTATTCTATTTCTCAAAATTCCCCCTTTCTCCCATTTTCCTCAGTTCCCATTCCATCAATCTTAAATGTTTTGATGGGTATAAAACCATCAATGTGGCATGTTATTGTTTTGAATTTTGCCCTCTCATATATCAAGCTTTCTTTCTTCCATTTCTGTCTTGAATTTACACCTCTTGCCACATCATGTGGAGTGCCGCTGCACAATCTGTTTCCACTGGCCGACATTGTTCGCTGTTCTTGGTCTCGTCACGCCGCAGCTTATCGTGGTTATCTGGAGGCTACACTCGTGTTGTTTGTGTGTGTGCGCGTGTGTCAGGTAATGACAAGAGGAAACTCAGCAGGTCTGTTGGTGGCTGATTTGAAGACGAGGTGATGCAAACTTTGCAGTTTCACAACCCATAATTCAACTTTAAGGCAGTCCTAAGTTGTTTTGCTCCCAGGCTCTGCCCATGGTCGGCAAGTGGAGCAGACTTTTCCACTTTTACATTTTTTTTCCCCCCGTCAATCTTACATTTCGTCAATTGTCTGCAATGTGACGCACGTAGGACATCCTGAAGAACATATATAAGCACCCAATGTGTGTGCATTAATAGCAAATAGTGATGGCAGAAGGAAATGATTATAGGATTTAGGAAATGATATGTGGATTTGTATTGAAATCTAATATATATTTTTGATTTATCTTTACATGCACATATGCTGTGGCTATTGATAGTATAATACAGGGTGATTCAAAAAGAATGACCCTATTTCATGATCAAATATTTCCTAAGGAAATATATGAATCAGAATGAGGGAGTGGGTGTTTGAAAGATGAGATTTCCCAGTTTTCCATAAATTGTCACGTGACACTGAAAGACTCATGCGTCTGGCAGCGACAAAATAATAGTAATAATAATAATAATAATAATAATAATAATAATAATAATAATAATAATAATAATAATAATAATAATAATAAATGCTCTTTGTGCTTGGCCTCCTAGATCTCCCATTTTGTGATTTTTTTTTCTCTGGTGGTTTGTAAATGATAAATTCTTTGTTCCGCCATCACCAACTGACCAGGAAAACTTAAAACATTGAATAACAACAGCGATCAGTTCAGTTGATCCCGATGTGCTTCAACGTGTTCGTGTCGTATTGATGTTGTTCGTACTGCAAGGGGAGGCCATATTGAGCACTTGTAACATATGAAATAAAACTTGACTGTTAGTATCCATCCATCCATTTTCTCAACCGCTTGCTCCTCACAAGGGTCACAGGGGGTGCTGGAGCCTATCCCAGCTGGCTCCAGGTAGTAGGCGGGGTACACCCTCAACTGGTTGCCAGCCAATCGCAGTGACTGTTAGTAGAATACTTTTATTATAAGTGTTATTTTTTGCTTTTTTTTTTTTTTCATAGAATATGTGATCATGAAATAGGGTCATATCTTTTTGAATCACCCTGTAGTCTGTCAGCATGTGGCAGAGCAGACATGACATCAGAGCAAATGCTAAATACAGCATATGATGATTCAGTCTGCAGTCGAGACAATGAAAGCAGCCACAACTTTGTGTGAAAAACTTTCAAAGCACAGTACATGATTATTCACTTAAAGGGAAAACTTAAAAAAAAAGTTACTTCAAGGTCAGACTAGTTCATGTTTAATTTTATAAATGCATTTGTGTATCTGGACTCAAACTCGAGTCCTCAGTACTGGGAGGCGGACGTGCTCACCACCCCGATCCGCCCTTCATTTTAACCATTAAAGTATATTTGGCATTCTGGCAAAAAAAGAAAAGAAAAGAAAAGAAAAAAAAGATTGTTGGTCAGTGTTGGCCTTCTTTCATAAAATGTCAAATATGTGGCAAAATTGCATTCAAGTGAAAATAGGGATCTGTATGCTATTTCCAATTCACATTATTTTTCTGTCAATATGCTCATAATGCTTTAAAAAGTGGCCAATGAATACACATCTTTATAAGCTCCACCTCTGCAATTTTCATGGCGTCATTAAGTGGCTGAATAAGACCGCGTGACTTGACCTTTTGACCTGCTTAACCCAAATAACAACATGAATCGATTTGCTGGAAATTTAGTGGGGACTCCACTTGACTTGCTTGATTTTTGCCACAATAAGTTGGGACTTGTTTGGAACTTGGAACTGTGATAGCTGTGAAAAATTTCTGTTTCGGGAGTGTAAACTGGACCACGGCGGGCAAGAACTGTCGTGTACGTTAGCACAGTTTCTGACTGTGCCTGACGTGCTGTACACGATGTTTCGCTGCACTCCCCTGCTGACTGGAACTTACGTCAAAAGTTTTGTAGCGCAGACAGTAGAAACCGCCAACAGCGAACAGCCATTTGGCGATCGATGAAGTCTGCGAACATGCTAAGCTCTCTGGATGTTTCCAGCGTCTCCTAACCACACGGGGGTCCCTTCGACCCTTAATGGGCGAGATGGCGGCGTTGTGTTTGTCAAAGTCTGGCTCGGGCGGCTGTCCCGTGCGAGGCGAGGCGA